>NC_035442.2:61767054-62431542 GCF_002127325.2 Helianthus annuus
AGCTGTATGATGGTTCGACGGATCCTGAGGAACACATAGCACAATACAGGGAGAGGATGGAGATCAATCCAATTCCAGAAAGGTTAAAGGAAGCATGCCTATGCAAGGGATTTGGATCCACTCTTACTGGATCGGCTCTCAAATGGCTGCTAAGTCTTCCCCCTTACTCTATTACCTCATTTGCTAATCTAGTTAATTTATTCAATAATCAGTTTTCTTGTAGTAGAAAATTTGAACGATTAACTAGTGATTTATATAGGATAACTCAGGGTCATAATGAATCATTAAGGGATTACATAACCAAATTTAGTAAAGAATCCTTAGACATTCCCAACTTGGATATAGCCCCGGCTGTTGAGGCCTTCAAAATGGGATTGCTTAGGGATTCATTGTTCTATGATGATCTTGTTATGACACCATGCAGGAACCTAGATGAGGTAAGAACTCGGGCACTCAGGTTCATCCGGCTAGAGGATGACAAGAGGATCCAGGAGAGATTAGCAGGATCCTCAAAACAAGAAAGCAAGGATCCTCGTTCAAGAACAACAAATTCAAATCCTATAACAGAACTGACAACCAGAACGTGCATGCTGTTGATCAAGAAGATGATGATGAGGATTATCCTCCAATTTCTGAATATTTTTTTCCGTTGATAACAATGAACTAATCCTTGCGATGCAGAATCTAGGAGATAAAGCCAGATGGCCTAGAAAAAATGACAGACCGGCCGCAACTAAAGACAAATCAAAGTGGTGTGCATACCATGAGGATTTTGGGCATTTAACAGAGGAATGCATCGCATTGAGAAAGGAAATTGGATATCTATTGAGCAAGGGGCATTTAAAAGAATTGCTGGGTAGAAAAAAGTCAAGGACCCAGGATCCTGAAAGGATCCCTGAGAAAGCTCCAGCCCCTCCGGCAGATGCACAAGTGATAAACTTTATTTCTGGAGGATCAGACATCTGTGGTACATCCTTCTCAGCAGCTAAAAGGCATGCAAAGGAAGCTAAAATGGATAATGGAGAAAGACCTGTTCGAACATCAAGTGTCTCTGAAGGAAAAGTCATAACCTTTGATGAGGATGATCGTGTTGACATCCAGGATCCTCATCACGATGGTTTAGTTATTACTCTTTTTATTTCTAACCATTTTGTCCGCAGGATCCTTATTGACGGAGGAAGCTCAGTGAACATTATCCAGTTAGATGTTCTGAAGAAAATGGGTATCCCTGAATCAGATATCATACCAAGATCCTCCGTGCTCGTGGGATTTAGTGGCGGAACTAAGAACACCCTGGGGGACATCAAACTCCCAATTTATGTTGAAGGATTACATAATTATCAAAAATTTTGTGTTATTGACTGTTTATCTTGTTGTAATGTTATCCTTGGCAGGCCCTGGATACACGATATGAAGGCAGTCCCATCTACCTACCATCAATGTGTGAAGCTCCCTAGCCCTTGGGGAATAGTCAAGATCGATAGTGATCAGCAGGAGGCTAAGGATTGTTATACTTCATCAATGAAACCAGCCTCGAAATCAAGGGAGCAATAGCAATCAAAGTATCCTCCAAGGGATGTCTTGGAGGCAAGAGAGCAGGATGTGGTAGAAATCCTCATGGATCCTGATGATCCTGAATCCAAAATCTATATCGGGTCAGGGATCCTTGGCAAAATGAAAGAAGACCTTGTATCCTTCCTCAAAAGAAGAAAGACTACCTTTGCATGGAAACATGAGGATATGACAGGTATATCTAAGGATATTATCACTCATAAACTTGGCATTGACAGGTCATTCAAACCAATCCATCAAAAAAGGAGGAAGTTTGCACCAGAAAGAAATGCCATTATCCAGGAAGAGGTAGAGAAATTGCTCCGAGCAGGTATGATTAGAGAGGTGAAGTATCCAAGATGGCTGGCCAATGTGGTTGTTGTTCAAAAGAAAAATGGAAAGTGGAGGGTATGTGTCGATTTCACTGATTTAAATAAGGCATGTCCCAAGGATCCTTTCCCATTACCCCACATTGACTCCATGGTGGATGCAACGGCGGGTCATGAACTGTTGACTTTTATGGATGCTTCATCTGGATTCCAACAAATTCAGATGGAACCATCTGATCAAGAGGATACGGCTTTTATGACCCCAACCGGTATATATTGTTATATTGCTATGCCGTTTGGATTAAGGAATGCAGGTGCAACATATCAAAGGCTGGTGAATATGATGTTCAAGGATCAGATTGGACAAACTATGGAGATTTACATAGATGATATGGTGGTAAAGTCCATAAAAGCTGAGGATCACCTAAGAGACTTGGAGGAAGCATTTGATATCCTTGACAGATATAACATGAAACTTAATCCTTCAAAATGTCACTTTGGTGTTAAAGCAGGTAAATTCTTAGGATATATGGTGACCAAGAGAGGCATTGAAGCCAGCCCGGAACAAATCAAAGCCTTGGTGAATATCAAATCTCCTGCCAATGCTAAGGATGTGCAAAGGCTAACAGGCAGGATAGCAGCTTTAAACAGATTTATATCCAAATCCTCGGAGAAGTGTAAAGAATTCTATGATATCCTAAGGAAGAACAAGAAATTTGAGTGGACTGAGAAGCATGAGAGTGCTTTACGAGCTCTCAAAGAATACCTATCCTCAGCTCCAGCCTTGACGAAACTAGAAAAAGGAGATGTGTTATCCTTATATCTTGCGGTATCCTCAAAAGCAGTAAGTGCAGTCCTTGTTAAGGATCATGAAGGTACACAACATCCTGTCTATTATGTAAGTAAGAGTTTACTTGATGCTGAATCCAGGTATTCACACCTTGAAAAGCTTATTCTTGCATTAATCATGGCATCTACTAAGTTGAGACATTATTTTGAAACTCATGTTATTGTCGTTAAAACTAATTTTCCAATTAAGAATGTCCTCAGGAAACCAGAGATGTCAGGTAGGATGGCCAAGTGGGCAGTGAAGCTTAGTGCCTATGATATAAGATATGAGCCTAGGACAGCCATCAAATCCCAAGCATTGGCCGACTTTGTGGCTGATTTCAGTAGTGATTTACAAAAGGAAGCCGAGTTAGAAGTCCAGCAGCTGGAGGAGACCAAGGATCCTTGGATACTCTATACTGATGGATCCTCAAATGTCAAAGGCACGGGGCTTGGTATACTACTAAAATCGCCACAGGGGGACATAATACCCCACTCCATAGCCTGTGAGTTCCAAACCACTAACAATGAGGCTGAATATGAAGCCTTGATTGCTGGTTTGCAAATTGCTAAGCATATGGGGATCAGGTACCTTGAGGTACATGTGGATTCATTATTAATTACAAATCATTTTAATGGATCCTATGCTGTTAAAGGTGAAAAGCTAACCAAATATTTAGAGATAGTCAAAGAATTGGCACTCTCTTTTGTTTCCTTTAGTTTGACACAGGTACCAAGGGAAGAAAATACAGAAGCTGATGCATTGGCTAATTTAGGATCATCTTTGAAGATCCCGGAGGATATAAGCATTCCTATTATCCATATCTTGGCTCCGGCCATCGAGGATCATGTGGCGGTGGAGATAGGAGAGGATTCTGCGATTATCCCTAGTGAGGATACTCAATCTTTTCCAGGATCAGGATCATGGATCTCACCAATCATGAGATACTTACAACACGGAGAGATTCCTATGGGAGAAAACCCTAGGGCTTTCAAAATTAAGGTATCTCAATTCACAATCTTAAATAATATGTTGTATAAGCGACCTCTTGCAGGACCATATTTAAGATGCATCGAGGATCCTGAAGTTCAAGAAGTTTTAAAAGACTTCCATGAAGGAGATTGTGGAAACCACACTGGGGGCAGGGCATTGTTCTCAAGGATCTTAAGGACAGGATACTATTGGCCAACTATGAAAAGAGATGCTGTGGAATATGCTAAGAAGTGTGATCCTTGTCAGAGACACAGCAATATCCTTCATCAGCCGGCTGAATTTCTACATCCTATATCCTCCTCTTGGCCATTTATGAGATGGGGGATGGATATAGTTGGTAAGCTCCCTAAGGCACCTGGTGGGAAAGTGTTCATGTTTGCTATGACTAAATATTTCTCCAAGTGGATAGAGGCTGAAGCTTTTGCCCAAGTCAGTGAAAAGGAAGTTATATCCTTTATTAAGAAAAATATTATAACTAGATTTGGCATTCCTTCTGAAATTATATGTGATAATGGTTCCCAATTTATTGGGGGCAGAACCACTAACTTTTGTGACAGCTGGGGGATTAAGATGATAACATCAACACCAGTCCACCCACAAGCTAGTGGTCAAGCAGAATCATCCAACAAGATCATCATCAACAATTTGAAGAAGAAACTAGGATCCAAGAAAGGGAAATGGGCAGAAGAATTACCTTATGTGCTTTGGGCTGATAGGACAACCCCCAAGAATGCTACTGGTCAAACACCATTCTCTTTGGTATTTGGGGCAGAATCAGTGATCCCAACAGAAATGGTGGTTCCAACTGCTAGAACAAGTACCCGTGATCCTGAGGAAAATGATGAGAACCTGGCTCAAGACTTGGATACTATTGAGGAAATCAGGGATTTGGCCAGGATAAGGATGGCTAGTTATCAACAAAGAATGGCTGGTGCTTACAACAAAAATGTCAGGATAAGGAAGTTTCAAGTTGGAGATATGGTATTGAGGAAAGCATTCCAAAATACCACCAATCCTGCTGATGGAAAGTTGGCACCAAAATGGGAAGGCCCTTATTTGATTGAAGCTGAAGCAGGAAAGGGGGCATATAGATTGATGACCATGGAAGGTGATTTGTTACCAAGAGCTTGGAACGCTGTCCATTTGAAGAAATATTTCATGTGAGACAGGATCCTCCTGGCACGTATGATCCTTACATTAGGGGTATCCTTGAAGGATCCTTAAAGCATCAATGATCCTTACTTTGGTAATGTCCTAATCTTGAATTATTTCATTTACTTATTTTCTCATACAAGGATAAGGATCATGTGTCCTTTATCCTTCTCTCACAAGATTTTGAGTTTTGAAAGTTCAGGTATTCTTAGCATAATGTTGATTATCTACAGAAGCAATTCAGATCCTTGGGTTTAACCCCAGTTATTTGGGCTTGTCCCCAGTTTCGCCTGTAGCGCATGATGATCCTGGTATAGTTCAAGGCATTGGGACCAGTACTCGCTTTAGGGGCTGATAATTCCATTGTACTGGCTATATCTAGGATCCTACGTATAATGGTAGACGTACCATACATCCGTTCCTAAGGTTTCTAACGTTTTCACGTTAGCTAAGATTTTGGCATTATCATGTCACTAAGTTTGGATAGTCGCCAGTTAGGGCCATACTCCAGTTTACATACGATCCTTGGGATTGTCCCCAGTTATCCTTGGGCTTGTCCCCAGTTATCCTTGGGCTTGTCCCCAGTTATCCTTGGGCTTGTCCCCAGTTGCTAACTCTTATCTTATATTGGCTTAGTCCCAAGTTATGATCTATTTCAGGTCCTTGAAGTTTAACAACTAAGGATCCTTGATCCTTATCTCTCCCTAAGGTTTATCTTATAGTTATCCTGATTATGATTAGGATCCTAACTTGGATCCTCAGGTATGATCCTTAACTATTTTTATCTTATTCATTGTTTATTTGAATAACCCTTATACTATGACAACCGAACTTATGATCCTTAAAACATATACTACTTTTTGGGATTTTTCAACTATAGGATATTTGATCATGGATCATATCCTAAATGTTTTCAATCTGACTTATTCAAAGTTGCTTATTTAATAAGTATACATCAAGACAATTAAAAATTAAAGGAACTTAAAGGATAATAACACAGGATAAGCGACAAAAGGTTAAGATTTTATTTATTAACAAAAAGACTAACCCTTCAAAGGTTGTCAAAATTACCTACCCCAAGCATCTACCAGCAATACGTGGCCCGTCCGCTGGGGTAGGTAAAGGGTGTCCATGATAATAGGTTTGAAGTTGTGCAGGAAAGTAAAGGCGGCAGGATCACAATGGTTTCATCCCCCAAACAGAGGATCCCTCCACCAGTTGCAATCCTGCCTATTGTCTGAAGGATCCTAGATCCTTAAACCTAAAACTATTGTTCACAAGTACAGACCATCATTGTTCAACAAACAACCACTAAACAAAAAATTGGGCTCCGGCTATGTCTAGAAGTTTCCTTCATCGCCCAATCCTGCAGCTTAGACCTTCGCTGCATCTTCACCACCAGCTCCACTTGCCTCACCACCCTGATCCTTGCCACTGCCTCCAGCCTCAAGTGTCAGGATCTCCTCAGCCTCTTCATCGTCCTCCAGTTCAGCTAGCCTTGCTTTCCAGCCCTCCACGTCCCAGGTGCTCTTATCAAAAGCAGGATCCTGAGCTTCCATGGCCATTTGCAGCTGGATCTTGTACATTGCTATGGCAGCGGAGACCTTAGCATCCTGGGTGATCTCGTGCTTCTCATAGTCAAAGTTGATCAGCATCTTGGCAGCTTCATTCTTGGTGGCCTGGAGATCCTTTTGAAGATCGGCTATCTTGAGGTCCTTCAGCACAGCAACCTGTTGAAGATCAGCAATCTTGTTATCCTGATCCTCAACATGGCCAACATAGGTCTCTATCTCAGCAAATTTCTGCAAGGAAGACAAGGGATAACGTCAGAACCAAATGATCCTCAAACAAGCAGGATACACAAGCAGGGACAGTGATCCTTACCTCATTGAAGTAGTCCAGGAACTGTTGGCGGATCAAGGGGAGGCCTTGCAGATCCTCAGCTTCGGAGGCCTTTCTCTTCTTGCCTCCCTTCCCTCTGAGGGGTGCCTTGGGGATTGAAGCAGTTGGGCTGGCAGGAGTCTTCTTCCTCGAGGATTTGACATTGGTGAGATCGGTGATGCTGAATTTTGAAGCAGACTTGGTGGATTTTCCAGCACCTACACAACCAAAACAAGATAAGTATCTTAATTTTATTTGAATTTCATTATGTAATTGAATCTTTAAACAAGGATACTTACTTGACATCGTGACAGAACCAGAGGATACTTCCTGAGAATCTTGGGTGGTAGTCTTGAAAGTTCTTATTTCAGGATCAAGTCTCTTGAAGGCCAAGAGTCTCTCTTTTGCAGCAGGAGTCAATCTAAGGTGTGAAACGGAGATAACTGCACAACAAGAAAGCAAAATAATATCAGTGATCCTCATATAGAAAGGTTCTCTGGTGATCCTTCTCAGGATCCTCCATCCTACCATGGGTAGCCCATTTCTTGGGTAAATCCTTCCCATCAGGGATGGTATCTCTTCTCACAAAAAAGAAGCGCCGCTTCCAGTTAGTGTCGTTTTTGGTAGCCTTGAAGATTGGGTGCTCCTCCCCAGGTTTTCGTTTGAACAGATAACGATGGGAACCAAAGGTGGTAAGATCATATAGTTCCCTAACTCAGCCATGCCTAAATCTATCCGCTCCTGCTTGATGATCCTCTCAAGGGTATGTAAAACCCTCCAGATCATCGGCATGGCTTGGATGTAAGATATGCCAGTCAGGGAAAAGAAGGATTGGGTGAAAAATGGAAAGGGATACGTGTAACCTATGGCAAACGGGGTCACAGGGAAGGCAACCCATGAATCAGAAGTGTGATCGCTCAGGGCAGAAGGATCATAGGGTTTGAATACAGTGTTTGCGGGAAAACAATACCGGACCCTGTCAATTTGAGGATCAGTGAAAATACAGCGTTCTTTAGTGGAATCTGTGATGATCCCTTGACTCTTGAAGGGGCTTTCCTTCCGGTGATCTTTAGCAGGGGAGTTCCAGAGCAACATTTTGAACGGAATAGATAAGAGGAGAGACAGAGCAAGCAAAAGAAAGAAGATGAAGGGGAGAATACCTGTTTGATCTTCTAAATGCAGTTATAAAGGGAGAAGTTCTTGATTTTAAATGCAAACGATCATATCTCTATCTCTATTTATAATCATGATTTGTGCAGGGTTGTCACTTCCGTGACGTCAGGATTGCAACGGATAGTTCGATTACAACGGCTATATATCCGTTAGTTAGTTACGAATAAGATCAGCAAAATATAACTCGTCAGTGTTACATAATTACTCCTTATATTTTGGGGGCAATTGTTAGGGCAGGATTTTTAATGACCTGTGATCCTCACATGATATCCTAATAGTGATCCTTACTTCTGTGGCAGATAGTGATCCTCAGAAGAGCTACAGGATCAGGATCATGGATCATCCTAAGGATCCTTATACTAACGATTGTTCTCTTTGAATTTCGTATTGTTTTGCAGGAGTTACAAGTTGGACCTGGTCTTGGCAACGTTACTAAGGAATATTCCACGCTTATTTCGCACACGTTTGATCGAAAATGGACGTTGTGGAGAACGTGGGAGCTTGGCACGAATTGCGGATAGTTTGTTAGGCTAGTTAACTTCTATTTTTAAAAAGGGGTAACGAGCTAGTAGTTAGAACACTTGGCTAATTACAGCTACACACACTCGTACATCTGCACTCTTGAGCATTCGGCAAAACACTTCACATTTTTCCCACATTCTTGCACATTACACCATAGTGATCCTTGTACCTAGCTCGTTACTATCCGAAGTTGTAAACATTGGTTGGTTAATTTGAACTTGGTGATCGGTAGTTTCCATCACCTGAGGTTTTTTATGCCGGAGATCATTCATTGATCAAGGGCTTTTTCCTCGTATAAATCTTTGTGTCACTTGTGCAATTTACATTTAAGTGATCCTTGTCATTGTTCATCATTTCAAGAATCATTCCCCATAACTAAGAGTTTGGTTGCATTATCCTCGTTAGATTTGTGACAACCCTCATTAAACCAGGTATCCGTACGTCTTAATTAACTATTAATTGTTGTTTAATTACTGTGCTTAACTGAGATTCCTGATGAACTGCTACTTGATTTTTGAAACTTGTACATATCTGCATCATACTTTGATTTCCGTCACTACATTATTTACTTACTGAACCCTAGTGACAAACATGATGCACAAAAGCACAGTAGCATTTGAACGGATAACCTATTGAACATGCTGATATAGCCAGCATCAAGCAGACACTGCCTCTAAAGGCCTGAATGAGCCAGAAATATTTTACTACACCCATAGTGTGTGTAGGGATACAAGGGTTGTTAAACTGCGTCTTTAGGAATAAGATACAGAGATTGGATGTGCCTAAAACGTACTCTGAGCACGAACCACAGCACTTTTATCAACACACTAGCTTCTAGCTAACTAATAAAGTGCCAAAACATAAGGAAATATTCCTGACACTTTGCAGAATAAATTGTGTCGCTAAAAATATTATTTACGACGCTTAAAGGATTACTTAAGCACTTTAACGGATTACTATCCAACCGAACAACCGGACTATACCCGGAACATAAAAATATTGTCAAAAATATTATTAGTCTTTTTCTGAGCCAGTTAGGGTCCCTGATTACCCTAACACCCGCTTTATAACGCGTCATGCAACTAACGGGGTTGATCCCTAAAGTTAACCGACTTAACTAAACTGAACTCTAACTGAGCGATTGAAAACCAACCGGATACCCCCCCCCCCCAATCCTAGAATCGGCCAAACCAAGGGGACATAAGGGTACACCTTTTTGATTATTAAATTGCATATGTTGGATATCTAGAGGACATGGTGACCGATGGACGATAGCCTTGATTTTCTCTATAAATACTCACACACACACTAGAGTTAATCACACACTCAACTCACCAACACACACTCTCTCCCTCTCTCTTTAGTTCTCGGCCGAGAGCACCCACAATCCATCCATCATTCTCGAGTTTTGATCTTGCTATTCCAAATATATACAAGTGTCGAGGGTCGCGTATAAGGAGCCTTGAAGCAAGCGGAAGTTGAAGGACCTCGTTTCTTTGCTTTTATCCACGCCATTTTCGACTAGATTCTTCCCTAGCCCCGAGCTAGAGGTATAATGTTTAAAACTCACTCTCGATCGTATCTAAAGTGGTTAATATGATTTTTAATGGTTAAAAGTCGGAATCATGCGTTTTGAATCTATAAAGTCTACTAAAACTCGAATATTGTTGGTTAAAAGCTCATAACATGTGTAAATGTTGTAGTATTCGAATATGTTGATTTTTGAGGCCCGATCTACGATGTGGTGGCTCTTATCATCGTTTAACCCGACTTTGTTAAGATCACGAATCTTGACATACGCTTGTTTCTATCGGTACGAGGGTTAAAAGGTGAAACTCCACCACACGAGAAACATGAACTTGTGTAAAAGTATTTTGACTTGTAAAATAGTATTTAAAACGAGCCGGTCTACGTATGTACAAGTGGTATATTCGTAGAACCAAGTGTCGAGAAAATCATGTTTTATAAAAGTTGGGTGACATGTTAACAAATATGATTTTTACAAACTACAAGTGTATAAACACTTGTGAAACGAAAGATCCGACAAAGTAACAATTTTTATAAAAGTTTTCGGGAAGTTGAAAAGGATGGTTTGTTTTAAAAACGGGGTTTTTACAAGACTAAACTATTTTATACATAGATCCACTAAATATAAGGTGATCTACACTATGACTTTCGGAAAAACTACAAGTTCATGTAATTATGCGATTTTACATACTAGTCTACAAATTTGATGTGTTGAAACTAGTTGAAGTATCGGAAATTGATTGGTTGATTTAAAGAAGTATTGGAATGATTTTGTAAAAGAAAATGATACGCTTGAAAGCGTGGCCACCTCCAGTTACAGGGGAAACTCTGGCGAAATTTTTCTAAAATCTAACACTTAGAATTATTTACAAGTGTTAGACTATTTTTGATATATTTTCAAATATATTTCGCCATGACTTTATTTATTAAATAATCGGAGGTGGGATTTTTCACAAAACTAAACGTGGTAAATATTTATTCGATAAATATATTTTTCACCACACTGTTTATGATTATTTTGTGAAAATATATAAATATTATTTTTAGAGTAAAAATAATATTTACAAACGTAGACGAACCCAAAATAATACCAACGCCTACACGACAAACGTATAAGTTACAACGGTAATTACTATTACCACTAAATCGCCAAAACGTAACTTACGCTTTATACGGGAATATTCATAAATGCGTATTTGGTCAACGTATTATTTTTGGAAAGAATTATGCGAAGAGAAAATATAATATTTTTGAGAAAAATAATTATATTTTGGAATGAGAAGTAAAATATATTAAGTGAGACTTAATATTATAAACGCGCATGTATTAATTCCCCCATCCTTGGGAAGGAGATTAACTACCAAATATATACAAGAAACAGTTGTCTAACTGTTTCCCGAAAATTAAACTATAAAGCTAAAGCACGGCCATCCGTCTAATAGAATTAGCACATGTAGGTCGTTGCACAGCTTTCGGACATTTGGAGTGCTTGATTTAGCGACGCACTGACTGTGAGTTCATGTCCCCCTTTTCTCCTAACTGTTTTCAGTTTTCTAACTGCGGGGGTGAAATACATGTTACAATGATTATGATTACTTATTACATGGTATGGTTAGCGTAAGGAGGGTTACTTTTAGATCATGTGAATGGGTAGGCGGAAACTTGAGGTCATTAATCCTCAGGGTAGGACCGAGGGGCAGGAGCGGTAGATCTATTTGGGTGTAGCGAGCCCAGTCCCAGGTCCAGCATAACGGACCTTGGGATGACTTTGTTCCCGACGCATAAATTTGCTAGGTTTGAGCCTTCCTACTTGCATTTCACACATATCAATGGCCTTGCAAACCATTGGTGATCTCTTTTTCCTTATTTGCTACATACCAGGTTTTTGATAAAGATAAAGGTTTATTTACTCACTATCGCATGAACTCGCTCAACATTATTGTTGATTTTTCAACTTACATGTATTTCAGGGAATTAAAGATCTGGCACGGTATGGCATGTTTTCCGCTGCATATGTCACCAGGGTCATCCAGGGTTCGGGGAATGTGACTCTTTCCTGGACAAGTCACAGTCCTTGAATCATGTTTATGATATGTTTGGGTTTGTAATGTTTAGACAAGTTTATGGTTGTTGGGTGTTAACCCGTTAAGACAATGTTTTACTATTTTATTTTTAATGGATGATCTTGCATATTTTTAATTCATATAGCTTGTTATGATTAAGCTATGGTATTAAGAAGTCACACCAAATTAACCACGCTTCCGCAAAGCCAGGGTGTGACAGCTTGGTATCAGAGCTCTGATCATAGCGAACTAGGATTCTTTCTTGAGTCTAGACTATGATCACTAGGGCTCTCACGAAAACATTTTTACTGCATACCACTTAAGTCCAGATCTAAAACCTTTTTATAAACAAATGTTGAGCATATTTTATTTATTATTTTTAGGCTCAGTCTGGGAGGCTGAGGCTCGGTCTGGGAGACTGAGGCTCGGTCTGGGAGGCCGAGGCTCGATCTAATGGATCGAGGTAGTTGTCTAGTGGGACTAGGGAGTCAGTCTGGGAGGCTGGGAGAGTTTGCTAGTGGGACTAGGGAGTCAGTCTGGGAGGCTGGGAAAGTTTGCTAGTGGGACTAGGGAGTTAGTCTGGGAGGCTGGGAAAGTTGGCTAGTGGGACTAGGAAGGACAGTCTGGGAGGCTGGGAGGCTAGTGGGACTAGGAGGATTATGTGATTATTACTTGGTAACTTGTGTGATTACCTGATTTACTGATTTTTGTGCATGTTTGTGTTTATATTACAGACCCATGGACTCACCAGCCACGGGTGATTCAGATACCACCGGACCTTTACCCATAGTATCGGACGACATTGTGTCTTCAGAGCACGAGGTGCATACCTCCAACTTCACCAGCACCGATGATGATGACTTCCAGCCCTTCGCTCTACCCGAGGGTGCTTATGAGCCTATTGATGGCGCTCCTGCTGAGTATCTTCCCCTGGTTGTGATTCCAGCTCCTATTCCTCTTGCTTCGTATCCAGCATACGACTTGCTACCCGACGCCGAGGCTGACGGCGATGTTGATCTCTTTGAGGACGAGCCTTTCGAGGACGAGATTCCTGACGCAGCCCCTCTTCCCGCTGGCGATCTTTTGATGATCGCTGACGCCCCTGCTGAGGACTCGCCCGTCCATTCACCCGTCCCAGACTCCTTTGAGTCTGTGGCATCCGCACCGTCTCACGAGGTGAGCACGCAGCATTTTGTACACGACTCGGACCCCGATCAGGCATCTTCTGCCGCACCCATTCCGAGCTTTGTGTTCGAGCACGACGACATTGAGGATTCTGATCCCGTTTTTCCTCCAGGATTTGATCCTGACCACGATATTGAGTATGTTCCTATGGACCAGCATATGGAGGACCCTGTTGATCCCGTTGATCCTGTTGATCCCTTTGATCCAGAGTTTGATTTTGATATGGCTTTTGATGACCCAGAGCCTGCCTTGGCCCCAGAGCAGGCAGTTGCTCTAGATCCTGTGCACGAGCATGACCTGGTACATGCCGGCGTTCCTGATGAGCCCATATTAGCAGACCCACCTGTTGGTGACCATCTTGTGGACATTCCTTTGATTGCTGACGACCATGTTATAGCCGGTGATCCTGTTGTTGATCCACCTTTTGTTGATCCCCCTTTGATTGCTGATATCCCTGTTGACCACCCAGTTGAGCATGTTGCACCAGTTGACCCTGTCATTGCTCCATTTGATCCTGTTCCCCTCGAGCCTGAGCACGCTCTGTTTGCTGATCACCTGGATCCACCCGACGAGGACGCTCAGCACGGTTGGATACCTGCTGACGAGGATGTTCCACCGTTTCCCCCACATCACACTGATGCACATCATGCTGATTTCTCATTTCAGATCCCTGTGACACGATCCGATGATTTCACCTTTCCGATCCCTCAGATTATACCTCCAGCGAGGCCTGGAGAGGGCTCTTCAGCCCACCCTTTTGGGCACATACCGATGCCTATGCCTTTCGTGCCCCAGATGACATCTGTTCCATCTTCCGTTTCACCTGTTCATGTAGCACCATTCGATCCCACCAGCACGCCACTGCTTTGGTCATCTTCCTCTCCGATGCCACCCACTGATCCATATCATCCATTCCATATGGGGTACACCATAGAGGACGTCTTGATGTCCTTTGTCCATCAGCATGAGTCCCATACGCAGCGACTCCAGGAGCTCGAGAGAGCTCAGCTATCACTAGGTCCATGTCATGGTCAGATATCTTCACCTTTTCAGCCGTTTCGATCATTACCCCCGGACTTCGCTGCCCGACTTCTGACTTTGGAGCAGCAGATCGCTTCTGTTATTCACACTCAACAGGCGATGGAGGAGGACTGGCTTCATCTACGCCGCTTACTCTACACTCACTTTCCCCCTCCTCCACCCCCATCCGCATAGAGCTCATCGGTGCTATAGAGGTAGACGTTGGTGAGACGACAGCGATTGTGACTGCACAGCCTTTTGGAGACCACCTGATGTTACTGACTTTTGTTGATACTTATTTGATGTACCTGATGTATGTGATACTGATATGATATAGTTTTGTACGGGGGTGATGTAGCCCCTATTTGATTGGTGGTTGTATGCCACACTTACTACATTATGGTCTCGATATATGTAGCAATCGCGGTATTCTCACCATATCTGATGCACTTGATTTCTTATTTATATTTTTGTGACATGGGATGTTGGGACATGGGATGTTGTGAATATAATACTTGTGACATGGGATGTTGGGACATGGGATGTTGTGAATATAATACTTGTGACATGGGATGTTGGGACATGGGATGTTGTGTATATAATACTTGTGACATGGGATGTTGGGACATGGGATGTTGTGTGTATAATGATCGTAACATGAGATGTTATGTGCTATTACTATTACTATATTCGTATGTTTACTATGGCCTGACCAACGTACACATCTTTAGAAGATGGCGCCAAGACGACAACCTCAGCCAATGCCTACTACTCAGGACGAACTACAGCAAGTCATTGCTGCTGCTATTGCTCAATATGCTGCCTCTCAAGGAGGAATGAGTGGAAGCAACTCCGGCAACACGGGCAACAACAACAATCCACCGCATGGGTGTACTTACAAACAGTTCTTGGACTGCAAGCCCATAAACTTCGATGGCACAGGAGGTGCTGTTGCTTTCGTCCGCTGGGCTGAGAAAACCGAGTCCGTACTTCGCATGAGCAAATGCGCGCTGGATCAACAAGTCACTTACATCTCAGGGCTATTTGTGGATGGAGCCCTATCCTGGTGGAATCTACAGGTCCAGACCCTTGGCGAAGCTGCGGCTTACGCACTGACCTGGACTGAGTTGAAAGAACTCATGCGCAAGAAGTACTGTTCTCGCGCTGAAATTCAGAGATTGGAGACCGAGTTCTGGCATCTGAAAATGGAAGGTTCTAAGATAGCTGAGTATGTTTAGAGGTTCCACGACTTGTCGCATGTGGTACCCTACATGGTTACGCCTGAGTTCAAGAGGATTGAACGCTTCATTTGGGGATTGGCTCCTCAAATCATCAGCATGGTAACTTCCTCCAAACCTGCAACTATCACTGAAGCCATTGATTTGAGTGTGGCTCTCACCGAAGAGGCAATTCGGTTGAACAAGTTTGATGAAGTCGAGCCAAAGAAGAAAGAGACTCATGTGGAGTCTTCAGGTGGTAACAAGCGAAAATTCTCGAATTTCAAGCAGGGCACCGGGATGGTGGTTAAGAAAGGGGAATCGAATGCGCCAGCTCAAAATTCAGCTGGTGGTAGAAAGAAAAGTAAGGGATATATGGGTGCACAGCCCAAGTGCAACTCATGCCAACGACATCACTCTGGTCGTTGTGGGATAAAAGTTTGTGAAGCATGTGGAAAGGCTGGCCACCTGAAGGAGACTTGTTGGGCCACTGCTGGCCGGGGAGGCCAAGGAGGATATGGGAAAAAGAACAATCGTGGCGATGGAAACCGCCCACAAGGAAACCAGGGAGGTAATGGAAACCGTGCCAATCATGCTAACCAAGCGGGCGCCATGAATCGGAACCAGGGAGACCATCAAGCTGGAAACAATGGTGGAAACGGGCAGAGGCCCGGATGTTTTAATTGCGGAGATCAAGGGCATTACAAGAGGAATTGCCCAGAATTAAACCAGGCACGCGGAAGAGTTTTTAACATCGAAGCCAAGGAAGCGCGCCAGGATCCAAATGTTGTCACTGGTACGTTCCCTGTAAACCAACGCTATGCATCCGTTTTGTTTGATACTGGTGCCGATTATAGCTTCGTATCGCTAGAATTTAGAAATATGCTTGGTTTAGCCGCTAGTAAGTTAGATATTCCGTACTCGATCGAATTAGCGAATGGGAAGTTAGTAGAAGCTAACGAGGTGATTCGAGGTGGCGTAATCGAGCTGGGAGAGCGTGAGTTTGCTCTCGATCTACTACCAGTCCAGTTGGGAAGCTTCGACGTGGTAGTAGGGATGGATTGGTTATCAAGTAACAAAGCAGAGATAGTTTGTCACGAGAAGATAATTCGTATTCCGACCAATGATGGTGAGACCATTGTTGTTCATGGAGAGAAGCGTGAGACGCCGTTAAGGATGATTAGCTGCTTGAAAGCAAGAAAGTGTTTGCGGAAAGGATGTGTTGCTTTTCTAGCACACATTGTGGATAAAAAGGCTGCTGAGCCGAAGATCGAAGACATCCCTGTCGTGAGGGAATACCCAGAAGTCTTTCCAGAAGACTTGCCTGGATTGCCGCCTCAGAGGCAAGTGGAGTTCCACATTGACTTAGTTCCAGGCGCCGCGCCTGTGGCTAAGGCACCCTACAGACTTGCTCCGTCTGAGATGCAGGAACTGTCGACACAACTTCAAGAGTTGTTAGACAAGGGTTTTATTCGACCAAGCTTCTCGCCTTGGGGAGCTCCGGTCTTGTTTGTCAAGAAGAAGGACGGTAGTTTTTGGATGTGTATTGACTACAGAGAGTTGAACAAGCTGACGATCAAGAATAGATATCCTTTGCCAAGGATCGATGATCTATTCGACCAACTTCAAGGTTCAAGCTTCTATTCAAAGATCGATCTTCAATCTGGATACCATCAGCTACGGATATAGGAGGAAAGTATCCCGAAGACAGCCTTCAGAACTCGATATGGACACTACGAGTTTCTCGTTATGCCGTTTGGTTTAACAAACGCACCTGCTGTGTTCATGGATCTAATGAATCGAGTTTGTAAGCCGTACTTGGATAAGTTTGTGATCGTATTCATCGATGACATTTTGATTTATTCAAAGACGAAGGCTGAGCACGAGCAGCATTTAAGAGCCATTTTGGAGCTGCTAAAGAAAGAACAGTTGTACGCCAAGTTCTCTAAGTGTGAGTTTTGGCTACGAGAAGTGCAATTCCTTGGGCACGTGGTAAATGGAGATGGAATCCACGTGGATCCAACCAAGATCGAAGCGATCAAGGATTGGGAAACGCCAAAGACGCCAACCGAGATTCGGCAATTCTTGGGTTTGGCTGGCTATTATCGAAGGTTCATCGAGAACTTTTCAAAGATCGCTCAACCGTTGACACTCCTCACGCAGAAGGATAAGAAGTTTGATTGGGGAATCAAACAGGATGAAGCGTTTCAGATATTGAAAGATAAGCTTTGTAACGCGCCAATCTTAGCTCTGCCAGAAGGTACAGATGATTTCGTGGTATACTGCGACGCTTCGCGTCAAGGATTGGGTTGTGTGTTGATGCAACGTCAAAAGGTTATCGCCTACGCATCACGCCAACTGAAGGTGCATGAAAAGAACTATACCACACACGATTTGGAGCTAGGTGCAGTGGTTTTTGCCTTGAAGATCTGGAGACACTACCTTTATGGTACGAAGTGCACAATCTTCACAGATCACAAGAGCCTCCAGCATATATTCAACCAGAAGGAGTTGAATATGAGGCAAAGGCGATGGGTCGAGTTGTTGAACGATTACGACTGCGAGATCAAGTATCATCCAGGGAAGGCGAATGTGGTCGCTGATGCCCTAAGTCGTAAAGAGAGAATCAAGCCCATAAGGGTTAGGGCTATGGAAATGATAATTCAAACCGACCTTTCCTCGCGCATTCGTGCAGCACAGAAGGAAGCTCTCAAGGAGGGAAACCTTGAGGAAGAATATCTCCGTGGGATGGAGAAGATATTGGTGCCAAACAGGGAAGGAACATTGTGTTTTGAGAAAAGGATTTGGGTTCCTCTGTTTGGTGGTTTAAGAGAGGTTATCTTTGATGAAGCTCACAAGTCGCGGTACTCTATCCACCCTGGAGCGGATAAGATGTACCAGGATCTTAAAGATTATTACTGGTGGCCTAGGATGAAGGGCGATGTTGCTATTTACGTGAGCAAATGTTTAACTTGCGCCAAAGTTAAGGCGGAATACCAGAAGCCTTCGGGACTTCTGCAGCAACCAAAAATTCCCCAGTGGAAGTGGGAAGAAATCTCCATGGATTTTATTACGAAGTTGCCAAGAACGCCAAAAGGCCATGACACTATCTGGGTGATAGTGGATCGCTTAACGAAGTCAGCACACTTCTTACCTATCCGCGAGAAGGATAATACAAGCAAATTGGCTGAAATCTACATGAGAGAGATTGTTACACGCCATGGAGTACCTCTCTCGATTATTTCTGATAGAGACGGAAGGTTCGTATCAAGGATATGGCAATCCTTCCAGGAAGCTTTTGGCTCAAAGCTGAATATGAGCACTGCTTTTCACCCGCAGACCGACGGACAAAGTGAGCGGACGATTCAGACGTTGGAGGACATGCTGAGAGCATGTGTTATGGATTTAGGCGGTAGCTGGGATAAGCATTTACCCCTGGTTGAATTTTCATACAACAACAGCTACCACACCAGTATTGGTGCCGCGCCATTCGAAGCGTTATATGGGCGCAAGTGCAGGTCGCCGCTCTGTTGGTCTGACGCAGGTGATAGACAATTAGTAGGTCCCGATGTAGTTCAGGAAACTACAGATAAGATTGCGCAAATCCGAGATCGCATTAATGCGGCTCGTGACCGTCAGAAGACCTACGCAGATCTGAAAAGGAAACCTCAGGAGTTTGAGGTTGGGGATATGGTTTTGTTGAAGGTATCACCCTGGAAGGGTGTGGCACGATTTGGGAAACGTGGAAAGTTGAACCCGAGGTATATTGGACCATTCAAGATCTTGGAGAGAATCGGGTTAGTAGCTTACAAGTTGGATCTACCTGCCGAACTGAATAATGTTCACGATACATTTCATGTATCCAATCTAAAGAGAAGTCCAACTCAAGTTAACGTTGCCATTCCTACTGACGAAATTCATGTTGATGACACGCTCCACTTCGTTGAAGAACCAGTCGAGGTCACGGATTGGAAAGTGAACAAGACACGCCGGAGCAGTGTCAAGCTCGTCAAAGTTCGTTGGAATGCTAGACATGGTCCTGAGTTCACCTGGGAGCGTGAAGACCGAATGAAAGAGAAATACCCCCACTTATTTCCTGAGAACCCTGCTTCTACAAGCAGAACTTAAAATTTCGGGACGAAATTTTTCTAACGGGGGGAGAATGTGACAACCCTCATTAAACCAGGTATCCGTATGTCTTAATTAACTATTAATTGTTGTTTAATTACTGTGCTTAACTGAGATTCCTGATGAACTGCTACTTGATTTTTGAAACTTGTACATATCTGCATCATACTTTGATTTCCGTCACTACATTATTTACTTACTGAACCCTAGTGACAAACATGATTGTAGGATCGATTTCGCGACCTAAACGAGTCGTTCGGAAGAGCTCAACTCCGTTTCAGAGGCGGAAACATGGAAACGGATGCGTACACAGCTTGTATTACACTCTAAACCTCTTGTATATTGATTTAACAATGTATTCGATTACAAGGAAAACCGGCAATACCTCGGTACCAAATCTGAAAACTGTTACAAATGAAATGATAACACAACCTATATATAGTAGTTGTGAACCGCTCCAACTGACATGTACATTAAAGCGGTTCAGCACCTAATGCCGTAAAAGCGGTTCCCATGTGTTCATAAAAGCGGTTCAGCTCATCATGCCGTAAAGGCGATCCACATGATTGACCATAAACGTGATCCTCATCATCAAATCTTTCCTGTTGACTTTTGACAACACATGAACCCTTTTCATTGGGCCTTGGATTGGCAACATCCCATTGGATCTCATGTTGGTCCAATCAACATAAAACTTGGAATTTAAGATCTTGCAACTTAACATGTTTTGTCGTTTGTTGTTTGCTGATAATCATTGCATAATGATGATGTCACATGATGTCATCATCAAGCATGATGTCATCATCAAGCATGATGACATCATGCTTGACCAGATCCGCATCGCAACCCGAACTCGACATTAGACGTAGTTGACAGATGACTGCACCAACAATGATGCACAAAAGCACAGTAGCATTTGAACGGATAACCTATTGAACATGCTGATATAGCCAGCATCAGGCAGACACTGCTTCTAAAGGCCTGAATGAGCCAGAAATATTTTACTACACCCATAGTGTGTGTAGGGATACAAGGGTTGTTAAACTGCGTCTTTAGGAATAAGATACAGAGATTGGATGTGCCTAAAACGTACTCTGAGCACGAACCACAACACTTTTATCAACACACTAGCTTCTAGCTAACTAATAAAGTGCCAAAACATAAGGAAATATTCCTGACACTTTGCAGAATAAATTGTGTCGCTAAAAATATTATTTACGACGCTTAAAGGATTACTTAAGCACTTTAACGGATTACTATCCAACCGAACAACCGGACTATACCCGGAACATAAAAATATTGTCAAAAATATTATTAGTCTTTTTCTGAGCCAGTTAGGGTCCCTGATTACCCTAACACCCGCTTTATAACGCGTCATGCAACTAACGGGGTTGATCCCTAAAGTTAACCGACTTAACTAAACTGAACTCTAACTGAGCGATTGAAAACCAACCGGATACCCCCCCCCATCCTAGAATCGGCCAAACCAAGGGGACATAAGGGTACACCTTTTTGATTAATAAATTGCATATGTTGGATATCTAGAGGACATGGTGACCGATGGACGATAGCCTTGATTTTCTCTATAAATACTCACACACACACTAGAGTTAATCACACACTCAACTCACCAACACACACTCTCTCCCTCTCTCTTTGGTTCTCGGCCGAGAGCACCCACAATCCATCCATCATTCTCGAGTTTTGATCTTGCTATTCCAAATATATACAAGTGTCGAGGGTCGCGTATAAGGAGCCTTGAAGCAAGCGGAAGTTGAAGGACCTCGTTTCTTTGCTTTTATCCACGCCATTTTCGACTAGATTCTTCCCTAGCCCCGAGCTAGAGGTATAATGTTTAAAACTCACTCTCGATCGTATCTAAAGTGGTTAATATGATTTTTAACGGTTAAAAGTCGGAATCATGCGTTTTGAATCTATAAAGTCTACTAAAACTCGAATATTGTTGGTTAAAAGCTCATAACATGTGTAAATGTTGTAGTATTCGAATATGTTGATTTTTGAGGCCCGATCTATGATGTGGTGGCTCTTATCATCGTTTAACCCGACTTTGTTAAGATCACGAATCTTGACATACGCTTGTTTCTATCGGTACGAGGGTTAAAAGGTGAAACTCCACCACACGAGAAACATGAACTTGTGTAAAAGTATTTTGACTTGTAAAATAGTATTTAAAACGAGCCGATCTACGTATGTACAAGTGGTATATTCGTAGAACCAAGTGTCGAGAAAATCATGTTTTATAAAAGTTGGGTGACATGTTAACAAATATGATTTTTACAAACTACAAGTGTATAAACACTTGTGAAACGAAAGATCCGACAAAGTAACAATTTTTATAAAAGTTGTCGGGAAGTTGTAAAGGATGGTTTGTTTTAAAAACGGGGTTTTTACAAGACTAAACTATTTTATACATAGATCCACTAAATATAAGGTGATCTACACTATGACTTTCGGAAAAACTACAAGTTCATGTAATTATGCGATTTTACATACTAGTCTACAAATTTGATGTGTTGAAACTAGTTGAAGTATCGGAAATTGATTGGTTGATTTAAAGAAGTATTGGAATGATTTTGTAAAAGAAAATGATACGCTTGAAAGCGTGGCCACCTCCAGTTACAGGGGAAACTCTGGCGAAATTTTTCTAAAATCTAACACTTAGAATTATTTACAAGTGTTAGACTATTTTTGATATATTTTCAAATATATTTCGCCATGACTTTATTTATTAAATAATCGGAGGTGGGATTTTTCACAAAACTAAACGTGGTAAATATTTATTCGATAAATATATTTTTCACCACACTGTTTATGATTATTTTGTGAAAATATATAAATATTATTTTTAGAGTAAAAATAATATTTACAAACGTAGACGAACCCAAAATAATACCAACGCCTACACGACAAACGTATAAGTTACAACGGTAATTACTATTACCACTAAATCGCCAAAACGTAACTTACGCTTTATACGGGAATATTCATAAATGCGTATTTGGTCAACGTATTATTTTTGGAAAGAATTATGCGAAGAGAAAATATAATATTTTTGAGAAAAATAATTATATTTTGGAATGAGAAGTAAAATATATTAAGTGAGACTTAATATTATAAACGCGCATGTATTAATTCCCCCATCCTTGGGAAGGAGATTAACTACCAAATATATACAAGAAACAGTTGTCTAACTGTTTCCCGAAAATTAAACTATAAAGCTAAAGCACGGCCATCCGTCTAATAGAATTAGCACATGTAGGTCGTTGCACAGCTTTCGGACATTTGGAGTGCTTGATTTAGCGACGCACTGACTGTGAGTTCATGTCCCCCTTTTCTCCTAATTGTTTTCAGTTTTCTAACTGCGGGGGTGAAATACATGTTACAATGATTATGATTACTTATTACATGGTATGGTTAGCGTAAGGAGGGTTACTTTTAGATCATGTGAATGGGTAGGCGGAAACTTGAGGTCATTAATCCTCAGGGTAGGACCGAGGGGCAGGAGCAGTAGATCTATTTGGGTGTAGCGAGCCCAGTCCCAGGTCCAGCATAACGGACCTTGGGATGACTTTGTTCCCGACGCATAAATTTGCTAGGTTTGAGCCTTCCTACTTGCATTTCACACATATCAATGGCCTTGCAAACCATTGGTGATCTCTTTTTCCTTATTTGCTACATACCAGGTTTTTGATAAAGATAAAGGTTTATTTACTCACTATCGCATGAACTCGCTCAACATTATTGTTGATTTTTCAACTTACATGTATTTCAGGGAATTAAAGATCTGGCACGGTATGGCATGTTTTCCGCTGCATAAGTCACCAGGGTCATCCAGGGTTCGGGGAATGTGACTCTTTCCTGGACAAGTCACAGTCCTTGAATCATGTTTATGATATGTTTGGGTTTGTAATGTTTAGACAAGTTTATGGTTGTTGGGTGTTAACCCGTTAAGACAATGTTTTACTATTTTATTTTTAATGGATGATCTTGCATATTTTTAATTCATATAGCTTGTTATGATTAAGCTATGGTATTAAGAAGTCACACCAAATTAACCACGCTTCCGCAAAGCCAGGGTGTGACAAGATTTTTGACCAAAACATTTATAGGTTGCCAAAAGAGGAAAGTGCGCAAGTGTCGGATCGGATGTCACTCCGATCGGATGGCCATCCGATCGGATTGTCATCCGTACGGATGACTATTCGATCGAAGTGGTCCGACGAGTTAGGTTTTGACGTTTCGTTTTGCGTGTTGAGCGTTGCGATGCGTTTAAGCGAGTGTCGATTAAGTGATGCGAAATAATAGTCACACAAACTATATCTAACATACAATCAGTATAATTAACCTTGTGTTTAGCGTTTGCGATTAGATTGCGATAGAGTTGCGATTGCGTTTTTGATTAATCACCACAAACATAATGTAAACATGCACAAGTAACACATAAATGGCACACACAAGTAAAACAATATACAGAACCTATAATTCCAGGCTGCAAATGCGATTGCGATGCGATTAGCGAATAAGCGATAAATAGATTAGCGATTAAACATCGATTAAACCTCGATTATTAGCATTTACTCCACATAATACAACTAAAGCAAATAAATAAAAGAATTCGATTACAAGTCAAGACGTACAATCTCTAGTTAAGCAAGGAGTGACAAATCGCAATTAGCAATCTTTTCTTCCTTTGACTTTTTTGACTTGTATGTTGACCTTCGAAACGCAGGTTGTTACAGTTCGTATACGATAGTTCATCAGGGTTTTTATTTTTATATTTGATTCAGATACTTCAAAATTCCATATATGTTCGTTTGTGTGAATTTCTATTCATGAACGCATGTTTTTGTTCAAGAGCGTTAGTTTGTGTACGTTTGTGTTTGTTGCCTTTAACGAACGAACACATTCATTTTCTTAATGAACGAACACGAACAAGGATTTGTTCGTGTTTGTTTGCAGCCATAATAATAAAACTCTTAACTAGTTTTACAGTTGCAAATATATATATATGAGTGAAGTAGAACAATATTAGAATATTTGTTATTATTTCGTGATTTTATCTTTCTTACTAACCTAAATAGTAAACCGATCAAACCAAAACGATATTGTTTAGTTAGGTCGAGAACATTGGCAAGCTTGGTTTGCGAAAACGTCAAATCAAAGTTACCGGTTTAGCAAACATTTTGTGGCTTGGAGAAGTTGTTTTGTTAATAACATTGTACTTTAGTGGTGACCACGCCGGCCATATCTACTTAGCCTACGAGGGACCGTCAACCTATTACCTAACCATGTAGCGCAATCTAAGTAATCGATGAGGGACCATGTAGCACAATCTCCATTTGCAACGGTACAAGGTTTTAAAACATAAAAATCTTGTCTATAGTTATGTTAGGAAACAATGGGTGTGACATGTGGCATATGATGCTGCCTAAAGTTATTACCAACATTTGGTTCAAATTAATGGGATACTAGAACAATCTATCTTTTTATTAAGCTTTTTCTTAACTTTCTGACACAGTAAAATGTCTCTAACACATTGGTCGTTTTTTAACTCACTAACTTGCAACCTTACAACCATATGGTCTATCCGTTGATCACGATCTTATGCCTAGAGAGATCCTATCTCGAATAGATCCTATTACCTTGATCAAGATTGTGATTAGACTTTGACCATGAAAACCATATACCGAAATACTTAAAAGGACCCTACCAATACCTAAGTGCTAATCGACAAAATCAGACAAACCGCAGCTTGTGGTGATCAGGCGCCCTTCAAATCTTGCTATCAAGATTTGGAGTCTGAACAACTTAGGTTTAATTTACTTTTGTTTGATTCCATCTATAAGTTGCATCACCAACTAGGGTCTATAAGAATAGAGCTACAATGAACATGTGTTCCAAATGCCACAAGGAGATGATAGTGAAGCAAACATGCTAACCCTTCAGCTTCCTCTTTTAGAAAACATGTCAATGATGGTTTAAGGAGCAAATGCGGAAAGAATGTCATGACCTATGCCGGAAAGACATGCCATGAACTATGAATACGATACAAGAAAAGTTAAAAAAACCATTATATTTTTCTAAATCTTTGCGCATGGCGTGAATATGATACAAGAAAAGTTATGAGTTAAATGTCATTTTAGTCCCTGTGGTTTGGGTCATTTTGCCAGTTTAGTCCAAAGGTTTGAAACGTTGCCATTTTAGTCAAATAGTTTCAAGCGTTGCCATTTTAGTCCACTAGTTTAACTTCGTCCATTTTTTCTGTTAGCTAGAAGGATAATTCGACCATATTTATATGGTCGAATTGCCCTTCTAGTTAAAAGAATTGCATATAAAATAACCGAGGTAATTCAATATAGTCCAATGATACCAAGGTGTTGAAGTGGTGCTCCTCCCAAGTGGTGAAAGTTCAAGTCCCATTGTGGGCAAATGGTGTAGATTTAGGAATGTGTTTAGTTAGGTCAAGAACATTGGCAAGCTTGGTTTGCGAAAATGTCAAATCAAAGTTACCATTTCGCAAACATTTTCTAGCTTTAAAAAGTTGTTTAATAACATAGTATTTAAGTGGTGGCCATGCTGGAAATATCTAGTTAGCCGACGAGGGACCATCAGCCTAACCATGTAGCACTATCTAGGTAGTCGATGAGGGACCATGTAGCGCAATCGCCATTTGCAACGGGGCAAGGTTTTAAAACATAAAAATCCTGTAGTTATGTTAGGAGACAATGGGTGTGACAGAAGGCATATGATGTTGCCTAAAGATATTACCAACATCTGGTTCAAATAAATTGGATATTAGAGCATGCTAGCTTTTTATTAGCCTTTTAAACTTTCTCACACAATAATAAGATGGTCTCCGGTTAACATATTTTTACTTGCTATGCAGTTATAGTAGTCCAAAATCAAACATGATCTAATTGTAAGCTAAGGCATCCAAAATAATGGTCAAATATTGGTCAATGTCGATGATAATATAGGAACCAATATTCCGGACAGATCTTTTGTAGAGGGCCGATAACCGATATCAACCGGATAGTTTACTTTTTAGATAGTTTACTTTTTAGATGCGGTATTGACTGGACAGAGAAAAAAATTCCTACTAAAATTTCAAAGTATGTTTCATTGGTGTAAGTATCTAAAATTGATCGTATAATAAAAAATTAATAAAAAAGTAAAAAAATCCAAACATGATAACAATTGTGAAATAACATTTATAGGGATTAAACGAGGCTATTATGGATGTATTTTAAGGTGTTAAAAGTTTGAAGTCGAAGATCTCATAACAAAACATTCTTATGAATCAATTAGTAGGTTAAACATATAAAATCGTTTTTAACAACACATTTATAGTTTTCGAATTCACCAATGTCGGCTTGCAGTAGTTTTCAAATTCACCAATGTTCGGCTTGCAATCTTACAATCATAGGGCCTATCAGTTGACCACGATCTTATGCCTACACAGATCCTATCTCGAACTTATGCCTACACAGATGGCATCTTGAATTGATCCTAATCGCCATAACCAAGATCATGATAAATCTTGGTTATCAAGATTGTTATCTTGGTTTTAAATTGCGTGATGCGCTCCGACGCGTGATGTGCGATGCGAGCGCATCACGTATACGATGCGTTCTTTATAAAAAAAATAGTTAAAATTATTTATACATAAAAACTTAGAGTTAATTACATAGTTAGTCCCTGTGGTTTGCACAAGGTAACATACTTAGGTACTAATAGTTTAGAATCACATTCTAGGGTATTAACTTTTCATTTTGTAACGTTTGAAGGTATTAACGTTATTTTTAGGCTTAAAATCACATTCTATTAGTACCTAAATATGTTATTTTTTGCAAACCACAGGGACTAACTCTGTTAATACCCAAGAAGTTAATACCTCCAAACGTTACAAAATGAAAAGTTAATACCCTAGAAGGTGATTTTAAACTATTAGTACCTAAGTATGTTATTTTGTGCAAACCACAGGGACTAACTATGTAATTAACTCTAAAAACTTATAAAAACATACTTAAAGTAAAACAACTGACGTAATTAGAAGATAAGAGTAGTGTTTTTTGGTTCAAATCAAGCATACTAAAATGTTAATTATGGAAAAAACCGAACACAGTTCATAAAATCTGGAAAAAAAGCTTAAGAAACAATGTTGCGTGCATCAAAGCGCATTATGCGATGAGCGCATTATGCGAAATGCACGCAATATTCTCGCATCACGTAAACGCATCGCATCAGCTGTTGCAATGCGCTCTCATTAGTGCATCGGGCGCATCACGCATTATGCATAATGCGCGCATTTTAAAACCAAGATTGTTATAAATCCTTTACCATGAAAACCAGTTACCGGAATACTTACGAGGCCCTGGCAATACCGTTCAGTGCTAACCAACAAAATCAAATAAATCGCTTGCGTTGGTCAGGTGGCCTTTAGATCTTGCTATCAAGATTAGGGTCTTAACAGCTTGGGTTTAATTGACTTATATTTGATTCAGATCTATAAGTTGCATCACCAACTAGGGTTCTATAAGAATGCGGCTACAATGAACATGCCAACAATGGTTCAAGTAGCAATGCAAAAGAGAATGTCGCCTATACCAACAAATACGATACAAACCTAGTTCATGAGATTTTGATGATCTTGAAATAAATGTATGTCAACAGAAAGATATGCAATAAGCATAGAAAACTAAAAATATAACTTTTATATTTTTTTTGAAAAAAAACAGCGTGTGGCATGCCTGGCGTGAGGCGCACCACCGTGCCACCTCTTCTGCGTCTAAGGAAACGTGTTGTGTCTACCTGCAGTGGAGTCCTAGGTGCGCATCTTGTGAGCTTTTGACTATAGATGTGACAATAAAGAAGAACAGTGACAGATAGATGAATTATGCAGACACATATCAAATCAATAAAATTAAATCATATGATGAAATTGAGTCTTGTGTTTCAGAAACTGTACAATAATCTTCAACATAATGCAATCTTGTTCAATTACTCTATAATACCAATTTCATGTAAACATATTCAATATTAAAAAATTTGAGACTAGACAATCTTTTGATACAATTTTAATGGATGATAGTTTCCAAATCGACTCAAAGCAATCAGGTTACGGATAAATGATATCCGATTTCAATTCAGGAAAGAGTACGTTCTTAATTTTTCCATTCTAGTAAACAATTTAAGCCACATGATTGCAGGTAGACATGTTGTATAACAGATTTTCAAGCTATTTGAATGAATGATCATATACAGTTCTATGTGTAGGTCAAGAGGTGACATCATCAATAAACAGTATGATATGAAAGATAAATCAGAAAAAACATTCATCATCATCATAATGGAGCATTACAAAACTTGCAGCAGATTTAGAGAAATAATATCATATCAAAGTGACCAAAATCAAAAATCAAGCCCTAGGTTTCGAAGTACTTCAATGTAGCCCAACGGTACCAAGGTGTTGAAATGGTGCCCATCCCAAGTGGTGAAGGTTTAAGTCCCATTGTGGGCAAATGGTCTAGATTTAGGAGTAGGTTTAAAGGTGTGTGAGTTTGCCGTTCAAAAAAAAAATGCATACACATGATAGAAGGGCATCAAATCGAATCAATAAATCAATTCGTATGACGAAATAGTGTATTCTGTTTCAAAAATTGAACACTAATCGTCATCATAATGCAATCCAAAGTTGTCCAATTATTCTATACTACTAATCTCATGTAAACAAAGTCGATATAAAACTTTGAGACTGAACTACCTTTTGATACAACTTCTATGAAATAAGTGTTTTGAAATCGACTCGAAACAATCAGGTTATAGATCAAAGAGATCCTACCTCAATTCAGAAAAAAAGCATGTTCATAGCTTCACATTCTAGCTAAGCAGTCAATAGCGGTGCTATAGCGGTTAGCGGACCTCAGGGTGTGTAGCGGTCCAAATAGCGGTGGCCTATAACGGTTCCGCTATTAGCGGCGCTATATATCGCTATTTGGAAACCTATATAGCGGTTATAACAGTAACGCAATAGAATGAGGCAACACTATAACGCAGATAGGTGTTTGATAATTGATTGTGTTAATTCTTAAATTATGTTAGATTTGCAACAGGTTTTTGATAATGGAATGATATTACTATGAATTTTGATATTACTATTAATATTTTTCAAAGATATATTTATATATATATATATATATATATAAAAATACATAAATTATGCATGGTATAAAAATTACTGCTATATCACCGCTATACCACCGCTATAACCTATATATCATATAGCGGACCTTGACTGCTATTCGATTTTGGACCGCTATAACTGCATAGCATTCTAGCAAACAGTTTAAGCTACATGATTGCTGAAAAACATGTTGTGACCTGTATCATAGATTTTCAACCTATTTGAATGATCATACAGAAGCCTCAACCTAACCGAAACCAAAATTTTCGGTTATGAGATTTCTATAAACAATCAGTTTTGGTTCGTTCGGATTCAGTTAATCGAAAATATATTCATCATCATAATCATCATTCATTACATAACTTGCACATAAACAAATAACATGATATCAAAAGTGGTCCAAATGAAGCCCTAATTTTCAAACTTGAAAGTAAGTCGACAATTGACAGCCGAATCATCAAACATTATTATGATAAACAAAATTCATAAGGCGGAATTACCACAGAATCATTCGGAATCACTGGCAGCAACGATCTGTTTGTTGGCCTCGATCCGTTCTAGGGCTTTCTGGTGGGCCCAGGTCTCCAGGGTTAGATCAGGCTTGGCGTTGAGGCCGACACCGAGGATGACGATGGTTAAGAAGCTGGTGACGTAACAGGGAAGCTCCCAGTCTTCCCACTTGCGAGACTGGCCTGGTGGAGGAGGTGTGCGGTTCAGGAAGTATCCGTTGGGGCGGACCTGGTGGCCCGGGGTGCTCCAGCGGCTGGGGCCGTCGCCGCCGCGGTGGCGGAGGGTGGAGGTCAGGCGTGATCGGAGCATGCCTGCGGCGGCCGAGAAGGGTTTCGCGGACGGCATTTGTTCCGTTTGACGTATTGCTCTATAGCCACTTCAGGGCAACATATGCGAGCGAGGACGGGTATTGTATTTGTACGACGTCGTTTCGGTTATGGGTCATTTGAAAAAAACATACCGTGCAAGCTTGTGACGTTAATCGAGTCAGTAGCGGTTTAGTTTGTTATAGTATCTTGACGTTATTGACACTCATTATAGCAACCAGAAAAGGAAAGTTGTGGTATGCCGAAAAAAGAAATCGGCATGTTTTTATCTCTATCGAAAACCATAAACTGAACTTCGGTAATGATTCTGATAATACTGATTACGCTACCGATGTAGGTATTTGTTCGGTTGATCATAGTACCGACACTCGATACAACTTATGATACAGAAAGACACTTTATTTTGAATATAATTACGTTTTATATAAAATTTATAGCGTAACAAATTTTAAATAAATTTTTCATCCACACATAAATAAAATTTGTAATGTCAAAATGTTGGGATTGAATCCTACCAAAGGAACAGATAATTAAAGTCAAAACTGGATCAGAGCAGTGGATCCAGAATAAGCAGATGTTATGTATACAAGTCTCTCCCCTTGAAAGTGGTTTCAACATCCGCTGACCTCCTATCTACTGATCATACAAACTGCTGATCAAGTCAAAGACTGATGAAGAACTAAAGCCCTGCTGCCCAATCTACTGTTTTGAGTCAAACACTGCTGATCATGACAAGTACTGCTGGGTTCACAGCAGTGGAAGGATGCAGCAGTAGTTTTGTTTACTTTATGTAATGAATTGTAATAACAGTAGTTAGCATAGCAGAGGTTGTATTGATCAGAGGTTAGAGTTTGTTAGGAGATTAGATGTCACTTTCATGGTGACGTCAGCTTACATGCTTTAGTGGTTTGCTCGTGCCTATAAATAGAACAATGCTCTGTACTGTTCTATTAACTCTTTCACCATCTTCTTCCTGCACGAACAAATACTGCAAGCTCAAGCTGAGGGGGAGTTTGTTGCATACTAGCAAAATTGTAATCGTTGTTGAAATAAATTCAATCATTCGGTTCAATGTTAAACTTGTATGTTAAAAGCAATTCTCCTGTTTGATTGTGAAAAGTTTGCTTCCATCTTAATTCCGCTGCACAACTCATTCATCATCACCTTAATTCAAACGTAAAACACAATCAAAACCAAACTCAGATCCTAACAATTGGTATCAGAGCCTGGACAGTCAAATTTGATTTAACAATCATTTTGACATAAATAATTCAGCTCGCAATCGTTGATACTAATAGTTTGTTCGTTTTGTTGAAAAACAGAGCAAGGTTTAATCACCATCAAAGTTGATTAATCAGTGCCTGTAAAACAACCAGGATGACGTCACAATCGCAAAATGATAAGAATAACATTGGCTCTCTTTTCAAACCACCTATGCTTAAACGTAATGAATACAACATCTGGGAGAGAAGGATGGGTCACATCCTTGCTCAACAGAATACTGGATGTTGGAGGTCTGTTGTTTTTGGTGCCCATGTTCCTTTGGTGCCAAGTGCTGAGGATGCAAAGAAGTTCGTACCTAAACCAACTGAAAACTATACTGAAACTGATTTTCAAAAGTTCGAACTCGATGCCAAAGCATTTAGCATCATAGCATCTGCATTACCCAATGAAATCTATGTTGGGCTGTTACATTGTAACAGTGCCAAAGAATTGTGGGATACATTGAAGGAACAATTTGGGGGGACGGAAGAGGTTATTGAAAACAACAGGGAAATTCTGACTCAGAAGTATGAAACATTTTGCCACATCAAGGGTGAATCATTAACCCAACAATTTGAACGTTTTAGCTGTCTCATTAGTGAACTAAGGCTTGTTAAAGTTAGATTTCCAAATGCAACTCAAAATAGCAGGTTTCTTAGATCACTACCTGAAAAATGGGACACAATTGCTTTTGTCACTAGAAATTCAGCTGAGTTCAAAGATCTGACCCTGGCCCAACTCCATGGTAGACTCCTGACCTTTGAAAGGGAGTTAAACCAGAAAAGGAAGTTGCAAGAGTCTGGTAAAGTTGCTAATGATTATTCATTTGGCAGCACAACTCTTTTTGGTCAGGAAGAATCTGGTAGCAGCAGTAAGGATCAGAGTTATGATCATTTTATTGACATAACTGCTGGTGGAAATTTTAACAACTCTGATTCTCACTCTGCAAATTATGCTTTCACTGCAAATCTGTGAAAACCAGATGTCAGATAACTTGTGCTTTGAACTCAATGATTTGCAATGTTTTGATCCCACTGACTTAGAAGAGATGGACATCTTGCATCAATTGGCTTTGCTTAGTGTTAGAACAAGCAAATTCTAATAAAGAACAGGGAGAAAATTCCCAGGGCTTCATGGGAATTTAAAGGTGGGGTTGGATAAGTCAAAAATTAAGTGCTACAAGTGTAATAGGCTAGGTCATTTTGCTAGGGAATGCAGGAGTCAAACCACTGGTCCAATAATTACATCCCAGCTCAAACCCTAGACCACAACAACAAAGCACTGTGCACTATACCCAATATACCCCTGCAGCACATGTTAACACTGCTCACTATGCTGCAACCCATGTGCCTGTGCATTATGTTCAAACCACTGTTTCACAAATTCAGTATGTTCATGCCCCTGTTCCTCAGGCACAAGTGCAACCTATTGCACCTCAACAAGCTGCTCCAACAGTGGTTCAACCAGATCAGCAAAGCTTTTTCACTCAAGGCTTTGTTGATTGGAGCAGTATGCCTGATGAACTTGGTGATGAAAATTTTGCTCTCTATGCTTCTAATGATGCTTTTGATAATGAATTTTGTTTGATGGCTTTAGAGACAATACCAGAATGGGTAGAACCTGAAGGTGAACAGCTAAGTGCTGAAACAGTGGATGAAGTTGTTGAAGAGTGGTTACTGCAATGGCTGGTGAAATACTGCTGGGAGAAAATTCAGAAACCCTGATTGAACCACTGTCTGACCCCTGGTCCAAAGAAGACAAAATGAAAGAGGAAAAGAAGAAGGCTGATGAGGAAGAAGTTAGAGCTGATGGAGAAGGTGATCATCAATGTGATTGTGCCATGATGGCTGCTGCCAACGTAACACCTCAAGTTCTTGAAAAACTGTGTTCAGACAAATGTATTATTGCATTTGCTAACATTAAAGAGGTAAATGAAAACCTTAGGGATACAGTCTTGTCTGATGAAGTCAAATTTGAAAAGTCATTAAAAGAACTTAGAAACAAATTGGCTGAAAAAGATAAAGAGATCAGCAGTCTCAAAGAAGAGCAGAGCATAACCAAAACTCAACTCCAAACTATGGTAGAAAAATACCAAGTTTGCAAAAAGGAGTTGGAGTCCACCCAGATCACCTATGAAAGATGGGTGGAATCTTGTAAAGGGTATGAGGTTATGCTTGCAAAACAGCTTGAAAGTAATGTTAAGTTTGGTATAGGACATAGAAAATATGATGATCTTGTAAACACTGCTGAAAAACAAGCTGGTTCAACTGAAATAATACCAACTAACAAGAATGGCCAAGAGGTTAAAATAACTGACAAACTTGGTAACAAAATTACTCTGGAAAGATCTGTGGGATCCTCAACTTTTGAGGAGATTGAGAAATATCAATTTAAACCCACATGGTATGATGAGTGTGACATCCTAGAAAACTTCAAACCAATGGATTTCACAACCACTGATGGTGTAAAAGCTCTAAAAGCAAAGGTCATTCCTATCAAAGATATCCCAATAGTGGTTCAAAACTCTGTTGCAAAGGAATCTGAGAAAAGGAAGAAGAGAGAAAAGATTAAAAACCTGTTTTGTGATTTTTGTGAAAAAAGGAATTATCTAACAAAAGACTGTTTTCATCTAAAAGCACATGATCTAAACAAAACAAGTGTCATTGTACCTGCTGAAAGCTGCACCATCTGTGGTAAAAATAACCATAAAACTAAGGAATGTGTGTATCTCAAAAACTTTGATGAGAAAAAGAATGAGTACATTGCAAAAACATCCTTAAGTTCATCAGCATCATCTGTCAAATTCACCAAGAAACAACCACTGTTTGTCCCAGTCCAAACAGCTGTCACAAAACAGCTGAATCAAACATCTATTCAAAGAGATGTTCAAGTGACTGATGCACCTCCTGCCAATCAATTCAGGAGAGGCAAAGGACAACCATCATACCAAAGGATCCCACATGTTTATGAGGCTTACAAAAAAGCCCTCTAAACCAAGAGTGAACAGACATCCTTTTGGTTATCAACAGGTGATTGGCCAAGACCCCCAACAGTGGTTAGAGAAAAACATTCCAAAAAATGTTCAAACCCCTGAGCTAACCACTGTCCATGCATCTGCCACCATCCCAGACACTGTTGAGACCCCATCCAAAGCCTTATTGGCTTTGGAGACCTTAATGAACTAATCTTTTTACTTCATGTGCAGGGAGCTTCTGCATGCTTAGATAGTCTTTGGTATGTAGATAGTGGAGGCTCCAGGCACATGACATGATGTAAAGCCCTACTCAAAGATTTCAAAATCCATGGAGGGGTGATATATCCTTTGGGAATAATAGTAAAGGGAAAGTTCTGGGGTCTGGTACAGTTTAGTCTGGAAATGTAAAATTTGAAAATGTCAATCTGATAGACAATCTGAAATTCAACCTCCTGAGTGTCTCAGAAATGATTGATAAGGGGTATGGTTCATTCTTCACAGAGGAGTGTTGTAGGATTGTTGGACCAGAAATGGTTGAAAAGATTGAAGCAATAATAAAAAGTGGAAAAACAAAACTTCAAAGAAGTGGCAATGTTTATGTTGTTGATATGTCAAAATAGTGTCCCAGAACTGATGCCTGTCTGTTCTCAGCTGCCTCTAACAAAGAGACAGAACTTTGGCACAGAAGACTAGGGCACACAAATCTCAAGACAATCACTGAAATTTCAAAAAACTGGCCTAGTAAGAGGCTTACCACAAAAATTGTTTTCATGTCCTGAGCATTGTGTTTCCTGTTTAAAAGGAAAACAACATAAAAGCTCCTTTAAGTCCATTGAAGAGTCCAAAACAACCCAGTGTTTGCAAATGCTGCACATTGATTTGTTTGGCCCAGTTCAAGTCATGAGTCTCAAAAAGAAGAGATATTGTTTGGTTATTGTTGATGACTTCTCTAGGTTTACATGGACTTTCTTTTTACACTCAAAAGATGAGACTGCATGCATTTTGCAAGACTTTGTGACACAGGTTGAAAAGCAATTTGACCTTCCAGTGAAAGTCTTCAGGAGTGACAATGGCACAGAATTCAAAAATAAGGAGTTGGATGCTTTCTGTGTGAAGAAAGGGATTGTAAGGCAGTACAGCATCCCTAGAACACTAGAGCAAAATGGGGTAGTTGAAAGAAAGAATAGGACTCTGATTGAAGCTACCAGGACCATGCTTGCTGACTCAGGTTTGCCTTTGACATTCTGGGTAGAGGCAGTAAACACTGCTTGCTATCCAAAACAGAGTTTTAATCAACCCCAGGCACAAAAAGACTGCTTATGAAATTCTGTATAAAATCAAACCACTTATCTCATACTATAAAGTATTTGGCTGCCCATGTTTTATTTTGAATTTAAAAGATTCCATATCAAAATTTGCAGCCAAAGTAGATTGTGGTTATCACCTGGGATACTCAACCACTGCCAAGGCCTACAAAGTGTTTAATACACGGACCAAAGCAGTGGAGGAAACTTTGAATGTAAAGTTCAATGAACTTTCATCAATGAAAATCCCAGCAAATCCTGCTGATTTGTTTGATCTTGATAAATTCACTTTTGAAAACACTGCTGTCAAGACTAACAGTGCAGGTCCATCAGAGGAGTCAACACCAGACTATAGGTATGAAATCATCATCCCTCAAAAGTCTGTCAAAATAGGAAGAGCAGCAGATGTTCAAAACAGCTGTCAAAGCTCAACCACTGCTACCTCAACAGTTGTTGACCAAAGTAGCCCTTTAACCACTGCTTAACATTGCTGACAAAAGTCCCCAAACAGCGGATGAAAGTCAGCATGTGTCCACACCATTACCTCCTATCCCACCACCTTTTGAAGCCACTGCTGGATCATCAAAGTCACCAGCAGTGGTTAGCTCAGATGATACACATCTGCAGCCTTCACCAACAAATGTCATCATACCATATCAAAGAGAGTTAATCTTCTTGAAATCTCATCCACCAGACCAAATTATTGGCAACATCAATGAAGGGGTGCTCACAAGAAGTCAATCCCAAAACATTTGTCTTTTTGCTGGTTTTCTATCACTCCATCAGCCAGTCAAGTACCAAGAGGCACTGAAAGACAATAGCTGGGTAGAAGCCATGCAAGAGGAGCTCCAACAGTTCAAGAGACAACAAGTATGGGAGCTTGTACCACTGCAAGAGGGTGTAAGTCCTATTGGCACAAAGTGGGTCTTCAAAAACAAAACTGATGAAAGGGGCATTGTTGTCAAAAATAAAGCCAGGCTTGTGGTTCAAGGTTACAGACAAGAAGAGGGCATTGATTATGATGAAACTTTTGCCCCTGTAGCAAGACTTGAAGCTATCAGATTATTTATGGCCTTTGCTGTCAACCACAACATCAAGGTATATCAAATGTGCATTCCTCTATGGTAAGATTCAAGAAGAGGTTTATGTCTGTCAACCTCTAGGCTTTGAGGATCCATTTAATCCAAATCATGTCTACAAGCTGAATAAAGCTCTGTATGGCCTGAAACAAGCACCAAGGGCCTGGTATGAAACTCTTTCCACCTTTCTACTTTCCATTGGTTTCACCAGAGGCATAATTGATAAAACACTGTTTTTAAAATGGAGAGGGAAGGATTTGATGATTGTCCAAATTTATGTGGATGACATCATTTTTGGAAGCACATGTAACAAAATGTGTGAGGAGTTTAGGCAACTCATGACAGTTGAGTTTGAAATGAGTGCAATGAGTGAACTCCAGTGTTTTCTTGGTCTCCAAGTAAAACAACTGCAAAATGGCACTTTTATCCATCAAGGAAAATATGCCAAAGAACTTTTAAAGAAATTTGATATGGATAATTGTAAGCTATGCAGTACACCCATTGTAACCAATAAATTGGTCATGTCTGATGAGGAGGATGATTTGGGTGATCAGACCTTATATAGAAGCATGATTGGGTCTTTATTGTACCTAACTGCATCTAGACCAGACATCATGTTTGCAACATTTGTCTGTGCAAGATCCCAATCAGCCCCTAGAAAGTCAAACCTTATTGCTATAAAAAGGATATTCAGATACCTCAAAGGTGCTCCCACACTTGGTATCTGGTATCCAGCTGATGGTAAAATTGAGCTTTCAGGTTTCTCAGATAGTGACTTTGCTGGATGTGACAAAACAAGGAAGTCCACTTCAGGAGGGTGCCAATTCCTAGGCAATTGCTTAGTGTCTTGGCAAAGCAAAAAGCAAGCAGCTATTACCACATCCACTGCTGAGGCAGAATATATAGCTACTGCAAGCTGTACAGCCCAACTGCTCTAGCTTCAAAATCAGTTAGTGGATTTTGGTATCACTGCCTTGAAGACACCACTCATGTTGGACAGCCAGGCAGTAGAAAATATCATCAAAAATCCAGTTTCTCATTCAACCACCAAACACATTGACATCAGACATCACTTTGTGAGGGACTGCTATGGAAAAGGTTTGATTTCTCTGCATCATGTTCCAACTAAGGATCAGCTGGCAGATGTGCTAACCAAAGCATTAGACACATCCACATTTGAAAGCTTGATCTCTAGGATTGGCATGCTAAACATGGAATAACAGGCAAAATCCTGTTTTTCTATGAATAAAAGCATTAAAATGTTTTCAGAAAATCCAAAAATCCATCCTTAAAAATAGCTAAAAATGAATTTTTCATTAAAATCCTAAAAGTCTGCCATAACCACTGATGAGTTCAAAAGTCTACTCTACTTCAAAAGTCTGTCCACTGCTGAAAGTCATCCCCTGTTCCCCTATTCCTTTGATAAGCATTGTTGTTCAAAATCAGTGTTGTATCCACTGATGTGCTATCCACTGAATAAAAATCATCCACTGTTCTCATTACCGTTGCAACCACTGCCTTCATCAGTAGTTTTCATAAAAGTATTGTCCTTCACTTCATCAGGGGGTGGCACGTGGACAGTACATAGTGGTCAGATCTTTTGTAACCGCTGCCACGTCAGCATTTACTTTTTCTCCATAAAACCCCCTTTCAAAACCCCAAACAGGGTTTTACTGTCGAATTGAATTCTTAAAAATTCTCTTCTCAAAGCAGTTTTCTTCACATTTCATCAAATTCCTTCACAAATTTCTTCGATCGTCTTCTTCAAAATGACTAAATCGAAGCCCTCCGCAAAATCCACTTCAAAATCATCTTCCAAAGAAGCCTCTCAAAAGGCTAAACCCATTAAAATCCCACATAAAACATCTCACAATCTTTTGGGTCTTCTCACAAAACCCGGCACCACCGATGCTTTCGACTCTATCATTGATACCATCTCTGCATCAAAGTACAAAACTTTGTTAATAGCAGATGCACCAATTTACTTGGCGACCCAAAGAGAGTTTTGGAGAAATGCAACCCTTGAAAAACAAGGTGAGACTGTCACTACCATTAACTCTTCTCTAAAGGGTAAAGCTGTCAAAATCACACCACAATCCATCTCGGAAGTCTTTGAACTCAATGATCAAGAAGGTAAAAATTCTTTTCCAAAAAATGAGTTAAAAATTGACTTCATTGAAAGAGGGTATGCGGACACAATGATGAAGAGGGATACCTTACAAAAAGGTTTCTTCCCTCCTACAACAAGATTTTTATTTCATGCCCTCCTAATGTGTGCTTCAAATAAAACAACTTCTTTTAATGAAATACCATTAAAAATTCAAAATCTGGGATATGCTATTCTTCAAGATGAAGATTTCAATTATTCTCAGGAAAATTTTAAAGATTTAGTTAAAAATGTTGAAAATAAGTCATTCTTACTGTTTCCAAGATTTCTAAGTTACTATTTTGAAAAGAAATTTAGTAAGGATGACATTTCTGAAATAAACCAAGGTGAATCTTAACAAATGCACAGCTTAACTGCTGAAACTTTTACAAGAATGTCAACACCTTGGAAAACACAAGCAGAGGTGCCTGAGCAGAATTTAGCAGCAAACACTACTTCTCAAGTATCTGCTGCTGAGCCCACTGCTCAAGGTGATCAAAGCAGCAAAACAATTGCTTTGAAACCCACACCTACAATCACCAAAAGGCCACAGAAAAAGAAACCTCAAAAACCCCCCAAAACCTACCAAAAAGGCAACTCTGGAGGATGAGATACCAGAGCAACTGCCTGTGACAACACAAAAGTCACAACAAACCACTGCTGCTACTTCCTCACAGCAGTTGGTAGAAATATCTCACACCATGGCTGAAACTCCTCCTGTTTCTTCTCAAAAAGAACAGGTTGTACAACAAGGGACACCACTCTATGATGCTCTGGAATCACTTGTTTCAATCATCCACAGCCCAATGCCCGGGGCAAATTCTCTTTCTACACCCAGCCTCACATCCACAATTCCCCCACCAACTAAACTTTTATTGGATGCTATTGATTTGAACCAGGCACAAAACAGTCCTTCTCAATCACCTGTCAATGAGAATATACTTCAACCAATGACTGGGTCTGTTGTATCAATCATAGTTAACCCACCAACAATGCCTGAGGAGGTTACACCCCTTGAGTTACAAGTAACTCTTGGTGGTAATCCAAGTGAAACAGCCACTATAAGTGCTGAACCCACTGGTTTGCATTTGGACAGTGGTTACATCAATAAGACTTCCTTGGAGGCAATTCCTTCCATAGCACCTCTGACATCCACCAGTGGATTTGTTTTGACCACTGGCAACATCAAAAGGTTGTCAAGTGTTGAAGGAAGAAGACCCCAGTACCAAGAAAAAGGGGCATCAGTGGTTAATGTTTGGAGTACACTCCCTACCTCAACCACTGGTAAAACCACTGCTAGTGGGAAATCAGATGATCCCATTAAATTGGGTGATGGTTTAAAGTACCTGGAATTGACGGAACGTGTTGAAAAACTGGATACTTCGGTTGCAGAGATCAAAGAAATGCTGCAACAGTTGTTAACGGTATAAAACGTGCAATCCACTGCTGTTCCACCTCAAGCACCTGCTCCACCACAAGCATCTGCTGCAGATGAGATATGGAACTTCTTCCAACCTTTTCTCCAACAACAACAACAAATGGCTGATCAGCAACATGAAAAACATGTCCAAGAGCTGAGAAACACAATGGAGTCTAGGTTCAGAAACACACAAGCTGACATCAAGGCTATAAAGACCCATCTATTGACAACCACTGGCACTGCTCCTCCAACTGTTCTATTCATAGATCAACTGCCCCCAGAAATGCCAAAAAGGGGGAGAAAATTCAGGAGTGGAAAAAGATGGGTATAGATGATGGGTTGTATGTTGAACCAGAAAAGGATGCTATGACCAGAAACATTCCCTTGCCAGATGGTAGCAAAAAGGTTGATGTTACCCAAAATGCACTTGATGAAGGAGTAGCAAGTGTAAAAAGGGACAAAGCGGCAAAGGATATGTCAAGGTGGAATGAGGAGAAAAGAGCTTACATGGAGCTGAATAAGCAGGGTTGTTCTGGGCTAAAGGATGTTCAAAATCCTGTGCCAAAAAGAAATCCTACTAGAAAAGTAAGGGAACCCAAGTCCACACCATCCAGACTCACAAAGCATATTCCAAAACTACCGTCCAAAAGCCCTCAACATCAAACCTCCACCCAAACAGTTGTTGTAACTCCTGCTGTATCAACATCTGCTGATACTTCAGTTGTTACAACATCTGCTATCACTTCAACACACACCTCTTCAACACGCACCACAACCACTGCCTTACCACCACCACCATCACCACCAAAAACAACATCTCCACCATCACCTCCTGCCAAAAAGCAGAAGACAGCAGATGTTACAGCATCTGTTATAATGACAACAGTGGTTGGAACACCAGTTGTTTCAACAGCTATTAGTCAATCACAAATCACTGCCACTCAAACCACCACAACTGTTCCACCCAAAACATCATCTGCCTCTCCTACAATAAAAAGGAGAAGGATTTTCATACCAGATGATGATTCTCCATCACTACCACCAACATCTTCAAAATATTTATCACTTGTTACAATACCCAAGCCTGTTCCTCTCTCATCAACTCAAATTCTAAATCCCTTACCTCCTGCAGGTGTTCAATTTCCTCTTGAACTTATAACAGTCAGAGAAGAAATCAAGTCTTTTTATTATGAGGATGACCCTGCTAAAAGGAGTTTGCCATCAGTTGAAGGATATCCGAGGCCAAACAATATTGAAGAATATTTGAAAGTCAAAGCTAAACAAGCAGAGGATATCTCAAAAAGAAATGCTCAAGGAAAACCTGATAGAGAAATTCAGCAGAATTACTAATTCTTGCTCACACAAGTCAGATCTTTAGAGCAATTTGCAAAAAATGCGTGTCAACAAATTTCAGAGAGAGCAGATGAAACTCTAAGAAAAGATTACATTGAAAGCATCATGGCAACCAAGAAGTACAAAGAAGAAAAACACATGTACAAAGAGTGGACCATTCCTGAGCTTGAAAGTGAAACAGCCAGGATTCAAGAAATGATCAAGAATAAGGTCAAGCACACTCCTCCAGATTGGGCAAAGTTCAAAAAGAATGTACCTAATAAAAAGGTAGAGCTGAAGAGAATGAAAGAGGAATTAGCTGCTGCTGATTATGGGTCTTTGAATCAAGTGATGAGATGGAAAGAAGATAAAGTCAGGGCTACTTACAAAAGCTTGGAGAAATTAAGGAAGACAGATCCTACTGCTCCACAAAAACCTGACTATCCTGAAGCAGAGGTTTCAAAAAGACCATCAAAGCTGCAAATCAGGAGATCCACTGCTCCAGCTGGTGCAGCCATCTTTAAAAGAAGGCCACAAAAACAGTTGGGTGCTGAAACAATCCAGGATCTAATGGCTGGTGATAACCTTGTAAAAGAGGGCATTAAGATAATGATTAAAGAAGATCTTGGATTGGAACAATCAGCAAGTACTGCTCAGACAGTCATGAATAGGCCTGCATCACCAAACACCTCATCCAATAAAAATCTCCCAAGAAACCCACCTGACTCAAAAGTACTAATGTGGAAAACTGACAAACAGACCCACGTACTGACATTGCTCAAGTCTGGTGGAGAAGTGAAGAATATATCAAGGGAACAAGCTCTTGGCCTGAGTCTTGAAGATTTGCAAGATCTCTTTGATCTTCCACTTAGCAGGGATGATGATGACACAGATGCCTTAGCCTTTGAACTTCAACTCAAAGGGCAAATAAGGGAACTGTTGATGTGGCAATAAAGATCTACAAAATAATGAAGAGTTTTGGCATTATCTGTTCCAGGGGGAGATTGTTGGGATTGAACCCAACCAAAGGAACAGATAATTAAAGCCAAAACTAGATCAGAGCAGTGGATCCAGAATAAGCAGATGTTATGTATACAAGTCTCTCCCCTTGAAAGTCGTTTCAACATCCGCTGTCCTCCTATCTACTGATCATACAAACTGCTGACCTACAACTGCTGATCAAGTCAAAGACCGATGAAGAACTAAAGCCCTGCTGCCCAATCTACTGTTTTGAGTCAAACACTGCTGATCATAACAAGTACTGCTGGGTTCACAGCAGTGGAAGGATGCAGCAGTAGTTTTGTTTACTTTATGTAATGAATAACAGCAGTTAGCATAGCAGAGGTTGTATTGATCAAAGGTTAGAGTTTGTTAGGAGGTTAGATGTCACTTTCATGGTGACGTCAGCTTAGATGCTTCAGTGGTTTGCTCGTGCCTATAAATAGAACAGTGCTCTGTACTGTTCTATTAGCTCTTTCACCATCTTCTTCCTGCATGAACAAATACTGCGAGCTCAGGCTGAGGGGGAGTTTGTTACATACTAGCAAAATTGTAATCGTTGTTGAAATAAATTCAATCATTCGGTTCAATGTTAAACTTGTATGTTAAAAGCAATTCTCCTGTTTGATTGTGAAAAGTTTGCTTCCATCTTAATTCCGCTGCACAACTCATTCATCTTCACCTTAATTCAAATGTAAAACACAATCAAAACCAAACTCAGATCCTAACACAAAACAATGGGTAATGAGTTTCTAATTATTTGTTTGTATGTTGATGAAATTGTTTATACGAGATCTTATCAAGGAATTTAAAGTTCTCATGATTAGTGAGTTTGAAATGACTAATATTGGTGGGCTAAATATTTTGTAGTGAGTTTGAAATGACTTGATATTGGTGAGTTAAAATATTTTTTTGGGATTGAAAGTTAGAAGAGATGATGTCCCAATTGTTACTAAGAGAAAATATGTTAAGGTTATGGGTTGACGTCCACTTCACTTTAGCAACTTTTTAATCAATAGCACCCTTCCTTCTTCATTTCCCGAGCGCTATTGAGTCCTCGCCACCCCAATAATGACCAGCAACGAGAACTTTTTGTGGGGCCATGTTGTTTGATCTTTGAACAACGGCTCTTTCAAAAAAAACCATTTTTTTAAAAACCATATATATACATATATATATATATATATAGACACATGCTTCATACTTTCAAAAGACACTCTCGAATACCCTCTCACAAACTCTCGAAAATCTCTAATTGTTTTAAAAAAAATTATCTTTAACTTCTGAGTCTTCATCTGACTCTCCCAACCAACTCTGGTACGCTTGATGACTCGGCTTTAACCGCGGCCTGGGAGGCCGTTCAACTTTTACGAGACACCCACATCTTGAATGTGATAGGATAGGTGCTCATCAGCGTTTGGTGATTGATTATTTTTCTGACAACCCGTTGTACGATGATAAGCAATTTCAACGCCGCTTTATTATGAGTCTACGTCTTTATTTGCGAATTTGTGGCGATTTAGAGCACAGATATATATATATATATATATATATATATATATATATATATATATATATATATATATATGGTCGGGATTTAGAGGAAACGGTAGAAAGTGTGAGAACGGTGAGAACGCCTATCGATCGTCCGATCAAAACAATCTATGGACTAGATTGGCGCGGTGGCATTTTCGTAAATAACATCAATTTTATTACGTGGACGCGCTTCATTAAGGGTAAAATGGTCTTTTGACTTCTCCACACAAAACGCCATCTTATGAAATAAAATGCCAAAAACAAAAATCACAAACCATTCCCTGTAAAAACGCCATTATATATAAAACGCCAAACTTAATTAGAGTAAAATCCCGCCTAAAAAAACGGTCAAAAAAGTTCTATATATACAACATCTCAGACCACGCACAAAAACCCAAACGTCATATTTCATATATCCCATTCGCCTTAGAAACGCCAAAAAACCCAAACATCAAATACCTTCTAACCCAAAACGTTTTTTTTAATTCAGTTTGGTTGCCTGTAAAGATTTCGCTAAATGAAATGGACAAAATCCTTAAGTGAGGATGTTGTCCATTTCATTGAGTAAAATCTTCTTGACTAATCCTCAACTTCCATCCAATTTATAACGTCAAAACATGCAAAAACATTGTTGAGCTTTGTTGTCAATAAAGTTTAGCTGTATGGGTGGACAACATTGTCAGTTATCTTTCTTAACAGAGGATTAACAATGTTGTCCATCTCATACAGCAAAACATTATGGATTTTAGCATGATCAAATTTTGAGGTTTAAGGTGCTCTTATTTCGTGGCGTTCTTTTTATCGGTAAAACGCCAAAAAAGTTAAAAAATCAAACATCGTTCATTGTGAAATTCAAGATTATTGGCTGAAAGGGTCTAAACTCAATAACATTTTGCTGCATGAGATGGACAAATCTTAAAGAAAAAGATGTTGATGTCAGACTGTGTGCTTCCAAACAGCGACACATAAAACTACTTGAAAAACAAAAAAACAAAATGAATCATACGAAGGTCGAACCAGCCAGTTAACATGATTCAAAAAAGAAGAAAGAGACTGGTGACAGTGAAGATTTGAAAGATCAATTGTTTATGTATTCTATTTTTTTTATTTTACTTTTCAGTTGATTGTTATATAATAAAAACGCCATATATAATAAAAACGCCAAAACGGCCAAAATGCTTGTTTAAACGATATCATCCCGTTAAACGCCACCAAAAACGCCCAAACTATAATAAAATTACTTTGAAAAAGTATTATAAAAAACCCAAAAAATAAAAAGGAAACTTGAAAATGTAACTAGAAACAGTAACTTCATATCAGTAATACTGAAGATAAGGAAAATTTATTATATTAGAATCTAAAACGCCAAACTTGAAAGATGGGACGTGTTACAGACTTCGGAGATAAAGCTTGTCAAAAACAATAATTACAAACAGTAACTGAAAAGACGAATACTTTATTATAATAATGCACCGCCTAACTTAGTCGCCAAAAAGACATCCTATAAAATGATACGTCTCAGCAACTTCCATTTGATCAAACAAAAAAACTAACGCCAATACTATTAAATACCACTCACTGAAAAACGCCAAAAAAAATAATCAAAGATGGCTAATATGCTTTCTTGAATATTCATAATTGTTCTTCGTGAAGAAGGGGGTAACTCAGAAAGATTTTGCTGCATGAGATGGACAAAAATTCAAGAAAAAGATACTGATGCCAGTCATATGACATTTTGTATTTTTTGTTCTTGAAGAAAGTTTGGATGACGAGAACAGGTCAATGACAATGAAAAGTGGGTTGATTATAAAGATGAAGATCAAGATAAAGAAAAGCGAAAAACCCACTCACACGACATAGATCTATGTCCCCAAACATTCACAAAAAGCCAGATCAACAGACGAGCAGGCAAAAAAATCAAACCAATGGGTTTGTTAAGTTTTACATAAAACGCCATATATTTGGTGATAGTTCTAGTACTATTAAAGAAGAGAGAGACTCATGACACTGAAGAATGGGAAGAGAGATCCGATTAGGATTTTTAATTTATTTTTTCCGCTTGCATTTTTTTTCCTGTGGTTGAAATATAATATAACAATAGTAAAACGCCAAAATGTTTATATAAAAATAATAGAACAATGGGCCATCTGGTTTAAAACGCCTTGGAAAACCCCATTCAAATAGATAATGGCATACTATTTGAATAAACGCCATAAACGTCATAAATGCCAAAATGTTAATACAATGAAACCATTAAACGCCATTAAATATTATATATATATATATAGGAGGATGATCCGTTAGGAACCACCCTTTATTGCGAGAACCGCGAGAACCAATGTGAACACAACCAAAAATCGCTACTTTTAGTAGCCTAAAAAAATGTAAAAAATATTAAAAAAAAAAATTGTGTGTGTGTGTTTTTTTTTAGGTTTTTGGGGGGGTTTACTTTTTAGCATTTTAGCTTGGGGGTGGGGGAGGGGGGTTTAGGTTTTTTTTTTTTTTTTTTTGAGGGGGGGGAGGTTAATTTTCATAAACTCTTTTGACGTATTATCATCTGTGGATATCCAAGCCTTCCAAGGCCCATGCTAGACATTCCCGAGCATATGACCGAACATTACAATGCTCCAGTTCGCTTAGATAGTCACTCAAAGGTGTAGACTTAGACGTTGACGCTTTTGATCCCTTTAACGCGTAAACTTGCGCGTTTAATCGTTTAATAGCATCAAAGCCTTATGTAGCCCATATTAAGCATTCTTAAGAGTATGAGTGTACATAGTAATGCTTTGGGTTCGTTAAAAGGTCATTCAGAGGTATAATTAAACATGTTGACAGACGAAACTACACTTTAACAGGACCTTTTATGCAAACCGGGAAGTTTATGATGCTTAGTAATACTACCGAATGCGCCTGACTGACCATTAGAAGTCAAGTAACTTACATTAACTTAACATAAAGGTTATATGAAGTTTTGGGCCTTTTATGTCATAATAAAAGCTGAAAAGTGGGAAAACAAAGCACAGGGACCGAAATGGCAAATCTGCCAAACTTATTGTCTGAGCCTGACCTTCAGGCGGGCTGCGTAAAGCCTGGGCCGTCCCTTACGCGGGCCTCGAGGCCCGTATCTGCAGCCATTTTATTTTTTTATTTTGTTCTTGCTTGGTGACCACTCCATTCATTTCTAAACCAATCCAAATCTATTCCTTGGGCTCCAAACCAATTAGGACAGCTGTTGTAACAGGTGTAATGATCTGATTAACCCTCCAAACACTTGTCTTGATCCAAAATCTTACCCAAAACCTATAAATAGTTGAAGCTTTCATTCATTTTTGGCTCACATTTCATTCTATCATCACATCTCTCAACCTGGAGCTCTCTAATCTGATTGGAACTTATTTTGTTGTAGAAAAGATAGCTAGGACCCATTGTAAGTGTCTTAGCCCTCTCATTAGTTTAGTTCTGTGTTTAAAAAACGAGAAGTCAAGTTATCGTAAATTAACTTTGGCTTTCGGTTTAAACTCTAATGGTCCAGCCACTGATCCAAATGAATGTGGGTATAAGACCATAGTTAGGTAGGTGATTAACCCTTAAAAGGGCACCTCCTAATTCCTTCGTTTACTTAGTTAATTGTCGGGTCAAACCATTTAGGTAAAAAGTCAAACTTGGCAAAATTATGAATAATAATCAAAACCATAGATGCAGAGGTTATAAATTATATTTAAACACTCTAATAACTTGGTAATTATTATTAGAACGTGTCTAAGCACGTTCAACCCGACAATTCTGAGTTTAGGGTCGGTTCGCAACCGAAAGTCGCAAAAGCTTGACTTTTGCTTTGACTTTCAGTTCTGACCCAATCTAGCTTAAATCCTTTATGTTTTAAGCTTCCATTAGGCCCATATTATGTTGTAGTATAACCCCCTAAGGTTGTATTACCTGGTCCTTAGTAGTTTGAATTATATGCACATGTCCGTTATTATGCTTATAAATGCCATAATTGCCCTTTTGACATATAAATGAGAATTTTGAAAATGTGAGAGGACAAAAACCTTTATTACTGATATATAAGCTTGTCCCAAAAATTTGAAATCAGTTCTTGGTCCCAAATAGGAGTTATGCTTGATATCGTAATTAGAAGCTCTTTATTTATTAAATTGCGATAGCTTGCATAAGGCATGTTTAAACTTGGATTTTGACCCAAAACTCATTACCTACTATTAAGATATTATTCTTAGGGATTTTTGGAATTTTTGATCAGATTATAAACTGATCGTATCATAGAGTTCTTGTGTAATTCGGTAAATGACGATAATACCCTTTTCATGCATAAAATGAGATTTACAAATGATTTGAATGCCAAAACTTTTCCTACTGATTTTGTTACATTAAATAAATTATTTTGAACATTCGAAACTGATTAAAATCTCAGATTTCCATAAAACCCTTTAATTATCGTCAATTAGCGATTTTACGCTAATTAGGTGCATAGTATGGTTCTTAAACCATATTTAACATCTAAGACTCGTTACCTACTGATTTAATAATTAAAATTTAATATTATTATAGTAGGTATAAGTCGTGAACTCAGACTTCCAAAAATGTCCGTAAAAGCATATGTGAAATGACCAAAATACCCTTTCGGGGCATAGTTTGGCCATAAATGGTAAACCTCACATATGTATGATATCTTACTGATGTAATGTGATAAAAATAAATAATTTTACTGATTACCAAAAACCAGAACCTCAGTTGCTCTAAAACCTCTATTATAAAGGGTAAAATGACCAAAATGCCCCTACGGGACTTAATTTGGCTTTAAATACTTTTTGGGCATATATGTTAACATCCTACTGATGTATTAACATATTCTAAGCATAATAACATATGGGACTTGTATATGATTCATTTGGTTGCCCGTTATGCATTTATGCATTCGGATCGGTTTATGTACTAGTTTACGTAAGTTTACCGAAACGGGTTTAACCTTATCATTTTTATCTCAAAATCCGGAATGTGTTTAGTTACCCATATTATACAAGTATCCAAACTTGTCGGGTCTAAATCACATTCTATTCCGGTCATCGCTTAATCTAGCTTGTCGTACCGTTTTAGATACTTTAAGCTAGCCGGTCTAAGTCTACAACTTAAATAAGACCATTAGCATTCTGAATTGGTTATATATTACCATCACTCCAGACTAGAGCCACCCGGTAAAAGCTACCTGCATTTAGATAGATTGGGTACGACTGAGTTATTATGCTGTGAATCAAGTATTAGCTCAGGTAAATACTTTTAACTTATTTTCCCTTATACGGGTTTGGGATATGGTATTATAATAATACCACTTGGTCGGGTATGAAATCATTTAATCGGATTGTGATTAATAAATTGCATAACCCGTTTTAATCTGTTTTGTTTGATAACATGAACATTGGGGGTTAATTCGACCGTGTCCTGGATATCCTCGGCTCATTTCATTTGAAAATGACCACGACCTATGCACGGGGTATAGGCATACACCTGACAGATGCAAATGCTAAATAATATATAAACCCACATGTTGGGGATAACTCCTTTGTGGGTTCTATAAGTGGTGAGTCGGTTAATCATGACCGGCTTCCAACCGGCCCCAATTGTATGACAAACATGTAAATCTGTATACAAGATTATCTTTAAATAATTGTCCATTTGTACCTGGTGCACTTAAATTAATTTTCATAAACTCTTTTCAAAAGAGTCAGTTAATTGTATTTACCAGTGAAAACTGGCGTATTTTCAAAAGACTAAGTGGCAGGTACTACTCGTAATAGGTTGGGAGTTGCTCGGTGTCGAAAAAGAGGATCTTGCAAATCCTTAAAGATGCCATAAAGTCTTTTAAGCTTCACTTTATACATTCTGTAATGATCCTCCTGTGGATTTGATATTACAGGCTCGTCTATAATAAATACTTTGATATTTTCAAACATTTGAGTTTGTAATAATATTTATATTCCAAGACTTCCGCTGTGCTATTATGTGTATGATTGCCCATGATGATATCAACTAGGTCACAATACCCCCCCACCGGTAATATGTGGAAATATCGGGGTGTGACAATTCTAACTAAAAACGCCATTAGATACAAAACGCCAAACTTAATTATAATAAAATCCCGCCTAAAAAAAAGGCCAAAAAATTCTATATATACAACATCTCAGACCTTCAATTAAAAACACACACAAAACCCCAAACGCCATATTTAATATATTCCATTCGTCTTATAAACGCCAAAAAACCCAAACATCAAATATCTTCTAAACCAAAACGTTTATTTGAAATTCAGTTTGGTTGTCTGTAACCTTTCGCTCAATGTAATGGACAAAATCCTTAAGTGAGGATATTGTCCATTTCATTGAGTAAAATCTTATTTACTTATCCTCAACTTCCACCAATTTGTAACGCCAGAACATACAAAAACATTATTGAGGTTCGTTGTCAATAAAGTTTAGCTGTATGAGGTGTACAACATTGTTAGTTATCTTTCTTAACTGAGGATTAACAATGTTGTCCATCACCATACAGCAAAACGTTACTGATTTTAGCATGATCAAATTTTGAGCTTTAAGATCGTTTATTTGGTGGCGTTCTTTTTCTTGGTAAAACACCAAAAAAGTTAAAAAAAATCAACCATCGTTCAATGGAAATTCAAGGATTGTTGGCTGAAAGAGTGTAAACTCAATAATATTTTGCTGCATGATATGGATAAATATTATAGAAAAAGAGGCTGATTTCAGACTTTGTGCTTCCACACGGCGACAAGAAAACTACTTCAAAAAACAAAAATAAAAAAACATACGAAAGTCGAAACAGCCAGTGAAGATGCTTCAAAAGAAGAAAGAGACTGGTGACAGTGAAAATTTGGAAGATCAATATATATATTTTTTTATTTTCTTTTTCAGTTGATTGTTATATAATAACAACGCCATATCTAATAAAAACGCCATAAAGCCAAATGCTTGTCAAAACGCCAACATGCCATAAAACGCCCCAAAAAGTACCAAACCATAATAAAATTACTTTGGACAAGTATTATAAAAAACCCAAAAAAAATTAAATAAAATAAATAAAACCAAACTTGAAAATGTAACTAGAAACAGTAACTACAAATCAGTAAAACTAAAGAGAGGGAAAATTTATTATATTAGAATCTAAAACGCCAAACTTGAAAGATGGGACGAGTTACAGACTTTAGAGATAAAGCTTATCAAAAACAATAATTATAAACAGTAACTGAAACGACGAATACCTTATTATAATAATGCACCGCCTAACAAACGTGCCAAAAAGACATCCTATAAAATGATACGTCTCAGCAACTTCCATTTGATCAAACCAAAAAAACAAACACCAATACTACTAAATACCACTCACTGTAAAACGCCAAAACAATAAAAAATCAAAGATGGCTAATATGTTTTCTTGGATATTCAGTATTGTTCTTCGTGAAGTTTCACTGAATGAATTGTTAGCAGAGGGGAGTAACTCAGTAAGATTTTACTGCATGAGATTGATAAAAATTCAAGAAAAAGATACTGATGACAATCATATGTCATTTTGTATTCTTTGTTCTTGAAGAAGGCTTGGATGAGGAGAAGAGATCAATGACACTGAAGAGTGGGATGATTATAAAGATCAAGATCAAGATAAAGAAAAAGCGAAAAACCCACCCACACGTCATAGATCTATGTCCCCAAAACATCCACAAAAAGCCACTTCAACAGACGAGCATGCAAAATAATCAAACCGATGGGTTTGTTAAGTTTTACATAAAACGCCATATATTTGGTGACAGTTCTTGTACTATTAAAGAAGAGAGAGACTGACGACAGTGAAGATTGTGAAGAGAGATCCGATTAGGATTTTTAATTTATTTTCTTCGTTTCTATTTTTTTCCCTGTGGTTGTAATATAATCTTGCAATTGTAAAACGCCAAGTTACCACAAACGCCAAAATGTATATAAAAAATAATAGAACAATGGGGCATCTTGCTTAAAACGCCTTGAAAAACGCCATTCAGATAGATTTCCTGACCCCTTGGGTTCCAATGGCATACGATTTGAATAAACGCCAAAATGTTAATACAATGAAACCATTAAAACGCCATTAATTATTGAATTTGGTTAACGCCAAAAAACTTAAACCCCAAAAAATAAAACATTATTGGGAAAAGCGGAACTGGAAAAGCAGAGGATAAAAGGACAAAAAAGCTCCTCCGCCCTTTTCTATGCCGCGTGACACGTTTGGGCCAGGATGTGTTCTCACCGTTCTCACACTTTTGAGCATTTCTCCTGATCTCGTTTCTATATATATAGGAGAGCGCTAAAATGAAAACCACATCCAGTTGTAAGAACCGAGAGAACCAATTTCTAGCCACTAGATCAATAAGATGGATGGATGAGATTAAAACTAGCTAAAATTAATATTAAATACATTTTGTCTTATTATGTCTTTAATATTTTAATTTAAAAGGGTAGTTTAGTAAAATAACTCTTTTTTGTCTTTTTGTCTTTATTATTTTTTATTACTTTTTGTTTTATTATATTACTTTTTATTTTTAAAAAGAGCTTTTTTACTAAAACCATTTTTAAATTCAATTTTTTCTACCAAAACAATTTTTTTTTTGCGCGCCGGTCTTTGCACGCCGTTTTTACGCCCGGTTTTTTCATGCATCGTTTTTTAACGCGTCGTTTTTGCACGCCGTTTTTATGCTCGACTTTTTTCAAACGTCGTTTTTTTAACACGCCGTTTTATACATCCCGTTTTAACGCGGCGTTTTTTACGTCCCGTTTTTTTCGCGGCGTTTTTATGCCCTGTATTCACGCCACTTGTTTAGGCACCGTTTTATCACACGGTTTTTTACGTTTTACAATTTACGTAGAAAAAGTTTTACATTAAATAGTTTGTACATAAAAGTTTACGTTTTACGTTTTACGTTAAAAGTTTACGTTTTACGTTAAACTTTTTAAACTTTTTACGTTTTACGTTTTACGTAAAACTTTTTACATTTTACGTTTTACGTTAAACTTTTTACGTTTTACGTTAAACTTTGTTGGTGCATATTCTGTGACAACAGCTTAATCGTTTAATTATTTAGTCTTTGGATATTTTGTAATGGGCTTAGCATATTGGTTAGTGAGTTATTTGTTGTAATGGGCTTGGAGAATGGCCTAACCCAGTTGGAAGCCCAGTTCACAGACATGTGGTATTTAAACATGTTTTGTGATTAGGGTTTGTAGCAACTAAGAGAATTCTAGAGAGAGAAAACGTAGAGAGAGAGAGAAATTCGAATTAGGGTTTGAGCAAGATCACAGAGAGAGGCTGTGAGGTTGTGCGTTTCTTGAATTGATTATAAAACTGATTGTTTGGATAATCAATAGAAGACCGATTAATTGTGAATTCTGTGTTTCTACTCGTTTCTGTGCTATTCTGATCTAGGGGATTCCGCACTCTAGATTAGATTGACAATTACGTGACGATCCGTACGAACCATGGACCTACAAACTTTTTACGTTTTATGTTAAACTATTTATGTTTTACGTTTTTACGGAATAAGCCGAGAACTCAAGTTGTCGTTATCTTTTCAAAACTCAACAATTTTCAACATTATAAACACAATATATAAAATTTCTAACAAAATGCCAAACGTAACAAGTCACCAAAGTATCGGTTCGAGCTTGGTGCGCGTTAACTAAATAAAATCTAAACTAACGTAATAATAACTCAGTACGTTTAAACTTTACGGGTCCTTAGTTGACCATCTTTGACTTGTTTTACTGCTGCTGACCGGAACCGGGTCCGTTGACTGCTTTCGACCCAAACCAAACCCCGAAATTGACCCGAGTTGCACCGCGTCGAGCCAAAACCCGAGCCGCTACTGAACTGTGTCACCGCCCTGTTTTCTTGTCGAACCGAACTTGAACCGAGTGAACTGTAACTAAATATGAAATCTATAACTATATAATTAGAAATTTCGGGTCGATTAAATTTTACCGAATCTTCGTGTCGTTTTGTCAAACCGCGTTGACTGACTTTGACTTCCGTCTTGACCCGTAGTTGACCACAGCTAACCAGAACTCGAACTTGTTGAACCGAGTGTTGACTGAGTCGACTCGAACATGTAAGGCCCTGATACGTATTTGACTAAAAGTCGCAGCGGAAAATTCGTGCCATAAAATTTCTTTCATTTTAAACTTCTTGCCTTACTTAAAAGTCCATTATAAAATAACTCTTTTACTTTGAGTACATCAATTGACTCATTTACTAAATAAAAGCATAAATTATGTTTATAATATTACATAAGCAAGCATTCTCATACAATCCGTCCTGTGACTCGGTCTTCGATCTTTACTCCTCATGATGGTATTCCGTGATTGGTAACGCCTGCACTCACTAAATATCATCATAACATTAGCACACATCATAAATAAAGACAAGATTCATCCTCGTATATCTTCATTCCGTTATCTCTTTACATTTAAAGCATTTCATCTAACCATCAATTTCCTGTGGACTTCAATATCTGCTTTACATATTCGAAGACATTATTAATCATCAGTATCACATCTATTTAAACCTGCATACGAACCTACAATAACAGACATATACCTACATTACACTTTACATTCGAATTACATTATTACATACAACATCATATTAATCATTACTATATAACAACTACATTACATACATAATACATACATACATACATAATACATACATACATACATACATACATACATACATACATACATACATACATACATACATACATACATACATACATACATACATACATACATACATACATACATACATACATACATACATACATACATACATACATACATACATACATACATACATACATACATACATACATACATACATACATACATACATACATACATACATACATACATACATACATACATACATACATACATACATACATACATACATACATACATACATACATACATACATACATACATACATACATACATACATACATACATACATACATACATACATACATACATACATACATACATACATACATACATACATACATACATACATACATACATACATACATACATACATACATACATACATACATACAAACATACATACATACATACATACATACATACATACATACATACATACATACATACATACATACATACATACATACATACATACATACATACATACATACATACATCCCTACTTACATACATGCCTACCCACATACCTACCTACATACGTATTTACCCTCGTACATACTTACATACATACATACGTCCGCATATATACCTAAAATATACATAAAAATATACATACGTATATGCATACATACATACTTACGTTCACACATACCTATGTTTCCTAAAACATAAAATACGTTGGTCGTACTTAGCTTGCAAGTGCTTAAAACGTGTTTAAACGGGCCCGTAACTCAAAATAAACACCCAGCAACGAGTTTGCTGTTAATTTAGGTCCTCGCGGGGCGCGACCAGGTGCGCCCAAAACTCTCGCGGGCTGCGACCCCTGTCGCGCTGCGCGACCATATTCACCTTCTTCTGTCGCGTGTCGCGACGGCCTATATTTGACAGAATGTTTCGACTTGCAGCTGCATATTTTCAGCCAAACTAAATGTTTACGAAAACGAACATAACTCCTCCGTTATTGATCTGATTTAAGTCACGTTTCTTCCTACGTGATCGTAATTTGGTCCTATATCATACGGACTTGAAATCCCACATCCGGTTTAAGGAAATTCTTAACTTGCGCGCTTTCGACTTAATAACCATTTTCTAATTATTCGACCCGTTCATGTTTTCACCAAACCACTTATTTGTTTTAACCCAAAACATACATGAACATTATAACCATAATACATTTACTTTATCCGGAGTTTCGTACTACGCACCTGATACCCGGTATTCGTTAAACTCATTCATTTCATTTAAGTCTATGAATCAAACTTTTTTACTAAAACCTCCACTTGCTTCAAATCCATGTATCTGTTAAACCAAACTCACATCTGAGTCTGTTGACTATTAAACCGCATCTCTGATTCCCGGATTGCGTACTTATGTGAAATTCTACCCATTAACCGGTTATACTACCATAGCCATTTCTTATGCTACATTTCGATATAATCATAAGACCTCATTTTGACCCGTTTGGTCTACTTAGCGAAATTAACCGATTTCATACAACTAAATCCATATTTGACTTTAAACATCATGTTTAATTAATTAAAACGCTACGTTACTTAAACAAACTAAGAAGTGATTACGGAAATCACTTACCTTGTGCATCTGTGTCCGTATCCGCTTCCTTGCCTCCTCTTAACCCGTTAGCCTTTCATGCTTGAGTCCATCTCGACATGATTCCTATATTTTCATGTCACCAAATCACATTCTCGTTAGCATACACAATTGTACATGTTAATGATCATATCAATCGTATATTTCACATTTGACTTTCTTTAGTCACAACTGACAAGCCTAAGACATATAATCAAATTCATATCCTTTCAAACTCATGTAATTCATCATACCATCACAAATAACGCGAATTGACATAACATGTAACATACGACTTCCTATAATCCTACCTTTACGACAACAAATCAAATCATGCTTCTTATGCGTAGTTGATTTTCAGGAATCAACAATTCATCATATGAACTTTCGACTTATTCTCATCTACTCGTAACATCAAAATAGGCTATACGAAAGGCACTATATACATTACCTACTCACGATGCAAATGTGCTTACAACCACATTCAAACTAGTAATTTAACATGATCATGACATCGTTTTCATATTTCGTTCCTAAATACACCAAATTGTTTCATAAAATATTGCATCCTAACTTCACTTAGGCATTTCATCATACACTTGGTGGGCGTACCATTAATTAAGCATAGTGTACAAGTATCATTTGGATAACATGACCAATTCATGTCAAAATCATCAAGAACATCAAATTCAATAGAATTTCACATAACTTTTCTTCTAATTCGGTTCTGGCTAACAATTTATCAATATAAACAATCATCATACATACTCTCATTCAATTTCACACATTACAACTCATACCCATTCTACTCTAAGTGGGTTTTCACTTCCAACATTGATTTAGTCAATTTTTAAGCATTCATAATGTTCTAGATGGTAATCTTAGTTCAGTATCATACTAATTTCATATAAACTCATGGAATTTCTTGAAACCCAATATATCTAAGATCATCAAACTATCAAATTCTTCTTACCTTAAGCTTTAATAGGCCTAGATGATCAAGAAATCATTGACATGCATGAGTAACAACCACAATTAGGGCTTCAATTAGCTGAATTTGTGTGATTAGAAGGGTTTCCCCTTCCTTCTTTGGCTCTGGCGTCGAACACACACACACGCCTGATGTGTGTGTGTTTTATTTTTGTTTTCATTTTATCATTCAAACTTTCTTAATATGTCACCATTAGCCCCTTAAGTTTAATGTTCACACTTTGTTGCAAGTTTCTTTCACAACTTGATTAAGTTTCATTTTGATTATATAAGAGACTAAACTCATTTCTTTATATCAACCGGGTTCTCACTTACCATACTCGTTTTTGGGGTGTTACAGAACAGAAGGTGAGTTGACCGAGTCCGCTGTACCAGAAATAACCGAACTGAACATGAAAACCGACCCGAACTGACCGTGCCGTGAACTTGAATTTGAACTTAAAGGGGTGAACCGAGCCAAAACAAATTCCCGCCGCCTCCGGCCACCGTCGTCCGTTACGACATCGTCATCATCATAATCATCGAAAAAAATGGGCATCACCGTTGGTCTCCATCAAAACTACCGGTTAAGATCTGTATAAATACACGAGTTCGCCTAAAAAGAACACTCACCGGAGATTTTTGAAGACATGAAAACAGCCACCGTTGTTCACCGGCCGAGCACCACCGTCTCCGAGCTGCCCTAAAACACCTCCACTCCGCCCGATTCCGGCATTTCTGGCCGCCGTGCGTCCGCTGCTGCCGCTGCTTGTGGCTCTCGTGGTTGCCGGAAAACAGCTTTGCCGTTGGTAGAAGTTGCTGAAGTTGATTCTTGTGGATTTAAACAAAATAAAGTAACAATAAGTTTCTTTCTCAACTTGATTAAGTTTCATTTTGATTATATAAGAGACTAAACTCATTTCTTTATATCAACCGGGTTCTCATTTACCATACTCATTTTTGGGGTGTTACAGAACAGAAGCTGAGTTGACCGAGTCCGTTGTACCAGAAATAACCGAACTGAACATGAAAACCGACCCGAACCGACCTTGCCGCGAACTTGAATTTGAACTTAAAGGGGTGAACCGAGCCAAAACAGATTCCCGCCGCCTCCGGCCACCGTCATCCGTTACGACATCGTCATCATCATAATCATCGAAAAAAATGGGCATCACCGTTGGTCTCCATCAAAACTACCGGTTAAGATCTGTATAAATACACGAGTTCGCCTAAAAAGAACACTCACCGGAGATTTTTGAAGACGTGAAAACAGCCACCATTGTTCACCAGCCGAGCACCACCGTCTCCGAGCTGCCCTAAAACACCTCCACTCTGCCCGATTCCGACGTTTCTGGCTGCCGTGCGTCCCCTGCCGCCGCTGCTTGTGGCTCTCGTGGTTGCCGGAAAACGTCTTTGCCGTTGGTACAAGCTGCTGAAGTTGATTCTTGTGGATTTAAACAAAATAAAGTAACAATAATATGTGGGAAAAAGGGGGTTTAGTTTTGGGATGATAAAGCCGAGAGGTTGAGGTAGAGTTTTGGGAATGTTTGTTGTTTCAAAAGAAAATAAACACAAAGGAAGAGAGATAAGAGATTAAATATAGATGTCTGCTACCATTAATGAAGAGAGAGAGAGAGAGATTAGACATTTGGAGTAAATGAACAAAACACCCTTTTTGTTAGCGTAATCTGACTAGTGGAGAGTGGTTCTCACGGTTCTTACAATTAGAGATGGTTTTCATTTTAGCGCTCCCCTATATATATATATATATATATATATATAGGGAGATGGTTTTCATTTTAGCGCTCCCATATATATATATATATATATATATATATATATATATATATATGTATGTATATATAGGGAGCCGCTAAAATGAAAACCACCCCCAGTTAGAACCATGAGAACCACTTTCAACCAATAAGGTTATGCCAACCTAAAGGGTGTTTTAGTCATTTAACCCAAATGTCAAATCCCACCCCCTCTCTCTTCAATTAAATCTATCAGACCCTCTCTCTTTCTTTGTCTCCTTTTCATTTCTCATTTGCATATCTCTCCTCATTTTAAAGAACCAGAGCTTTTCTTCAACCAAGCCCTCCCCCTCCATTTTTCTAAAAACCCTAACTCTCACATACATACATACACAGCCATAGATCCCCTCTTTTTTCTTCTCTCCCTCATGATCTTCATCGCAGGCAACCGGAGATGCCGGCCGGCTGCCGGTAGCCGTTGTTCTCCGCAAACCCGCACCACATCACAAACCATCCCCCCTCCATCTTAATCTTTTCTAAACACACCCACTTAACCTGTTTTCTTAGAGAGAAGAACCAGATGAGAGAGAGAGGTCGGAGAGATGGAGATGTTGATGAGGGTTAACGGCGGCGTCGGGGTTGTTCAGCGGCGGCGGCGGCGCTATGACGGTGGAGGTAATGGTGGCGGCTGAGGCTCAACGAGGACACACTGAGAGACAGAGAGACTGAGAATAGAGAGAGACGGCGGAGGTAGGTGGACGACGGCGATCGAGGTGGTTTTCCGGCGACCCGCCGGAGAAGATGACGATGGTGAGCGGGTTGTGTTCTTTTTCTCATTAATCGATTCAGGTTAGCATTCATCTTTTCCCCTTTCTTTTGCCTTCATATTTGCCCTAATTAACCCAAAAGTTTACCAAACCCTAAGAAATTTCAGTCATGCAAAACTACTTGTACTGATGTTGTCTCTAAGGTGCTAGATAAACTATGCATTTTATATTATAATGTTGTATGCATAAATTGTGAACTCACTGTTGATTTGGTAATTTGGTTCGGTTTGTAGGTTTGAAGTCTCTAGTTGTTTCTTCTTTGGCTTTATACCAATTATATACCTGTTACTACTGATTAGCTTGTAACCCGCTGACCCGTAAAATAAACGATTAACCCAACACAAAATTAAAATCATTTCTTAACTGGGCATGGTTCTTGTATGTGAGCTAGTTAACATGAACAACTTGCATTGTTGCCTTTTATTAATATTTTGTACTTTCATCTTTGTTAGGTTACGTAATTTGATCAGCTGTTGATTGTGGTTGGAGATGTCGTTTTCAAAAAAATGTAATTCCCATAAGCATCCTGACGAACCCTCGCCACACGACGGCCGGTGACGATTTTGGCTCCGACGAACCCTCGACAGACCCCACTGGTGTTAAAACTTTATTGGTGTGAACAATTGTTGAATAATGGTATGCGATCCCCTGTCAAGTCTGATGTTAAAACTGTATTGGTGTGAACAATTGTTAAAAGTGTTGGTGTGAACAATTGTTGAATAATGGTATGTGATCCCCTTACAGCTGAGTATCTGTCTGAGACACCTACCAAGTAGCGATTTGCTGGGTGCGTTCGTTTTGTGTAAAAAACTTTTAGATAAAACGTAAAACGTAAAACATTTTACGTAAAATGTAAAACGTAAAACGTTTTACGTAAAACGTAAAAAGTTTTTCGTAAAACGTAAAAAGTTTTAGGTAAAACGTAAATCGTAAATTTTTTTAGTAAAACGTAAAAAGTTTTACGTAAAACTTAAAAAACCGGCGCGTTAAAAGTAAAAACGTAAAAAATGTTAACGTAAAAAACCGGCGTTAAAAAAAACGGCGCGTAAAAAACGGCGTTAAAAAATCGCGTTAAAAAATCGGCGTTAAAAAAACGGCACGTTAAAAAAACGGTGATAAAAAAACGGCGCGTAAGACACGGCGTTAAAAAACGGCGCGTAAAAAAGGACGCTTGAAAAACGGCGCATAAAAAACGGCGCGTAAAAAGCGTGTAAAAAATTGGCGCGTTAAAAAACGTGGAAAAAACGGCGCGTAAAACACGCGTAAAAAAACGGCGCGTTAAAAAACTTCGAAAAAACGGCGCGTAAAAACGTGTAAAAAACGGCGCCTTAAAAAATGTGAAAAAATCGGCGTGTTAAAAAACGTGTAAAAAACGGCGCGTTAAAAAACGCCGATTGAGAAAAACTGCGCCTTAAAAAAACGGTGCGTTAAAAAAACGGCGCGTTAAAAAACCCGGTGTGCAAAAACCGGCGAGTAAAAGTTTTTGTCTTGTTCAAAAAATTCGAATTTAAAAATGTTTTTCATAAAAAAATTCTTTTTAAAAAATAAAAGTAATATAATAAAACAAAAAAGTAATAAAAAATTAATAAAGACAAAATAGTGTAATTTTAATATACTACCCTTTTGAATTAAAATTTTAAAGACATAATAAGACAAAATCTATTTAATATTAATTTTAGTTACTTTAAATCTCATCCATCCATCTTCTTGATCTAAAGGCTAGAAAGTGGTTCTCTCAGTTCTTACAACTGGAGGTGGTTTTCATTTTAGCGGTCCTATATATATATATATATATATATATATATATATATATATATATATATATATATATATATATATATATATATATATATATATATATATGGGACCGCTAGAACGAGAACCACCTCGAGTTGTAAGAACTGCGAGAACCACATCGTACGGGTCGAGGTGGACCAAATTTTTTTTTTTCAAAAACGTAGATGCATGTATTATAAACACATTCGTAAAAAAAAAATTTTAAAAATGCCGTGCGTGTAGTTTTTTACACCACAAGTTTGTGGTTTACGAGTTCCGTAAATTTACGGAACTCGTAAACCACAAACTTGTGGTGTAAAAAACTACACGCACGGCATATTTTTTTAAATTTTTTTTACGAATGTGTTTATAATACATGCATCTACGTTTTTGAAAAAAAAATTGGTCCACCTCGCCCCGGATCAAGTAGTTCTCGCGGTTCTTACAACTCGAGGTGGTTCTCATTCTAGCTGCCCTATATATATATATATATATATATATATATATATATATATATATATATATATATATATATATATATAGAGAGAGAGAGAGAGAGAGAGAGAGAGAGAGAGAGAGAGAGAAAGTATAATGTACTTTACGCCTTAACGTACGTTAACGTACGCGACAAGAACATAACGTGCGTGATCAATGTAGATAACTTGCGTGATTACCTTTTGAGCATTGTTCCATGCATGATTATGTGTTCTATGCGTGATAATCCACGACCAGGATTATCGCGTACGTGAAGTAGGATAAGCCGTGAAGTATGTTAACCGCTCTCTCTCTCTCTCTATATATATATATATACATATATATAGGTACGGGATCAAGAGAAACGCCCAAAAGTGTGAGAACGGTGAGAACGCATCCTGGCCCAACACGTGGCGTGGGATATGATGAGGGGGTGAGAGGTTTTTTTGTCTTTTTAATCTTCTTTTATTTTTCCAACGCGCTACAACATTTTCTGGCGTCTAAGATTATTTTGTCGTTAATTGTATTCATTAAACTTTTTGGCATTGAATTAATTGTTCTTGTGTCACATAAATAATTTTTTGACGTTATAGCATTTTCTGGTCATTTTTTTTGGCGTTTTGTGGCGTTGTATAATAATTCACTACAAGTCATTAATATTTTCATAAGATTACAATAAGACCAAATGTTTTTTTATGGCATTTAGTCATTTTTTTGGCGTTTAATACATTTGACAAGGTGCTTTACTAGCACCCGTTCTCACAGTTTTCATACCAGCGTTTTGGTGTTTGTAGTTTTTGGCGTTTTATATAATAATGTATTTTATTTGTAGAGAAATAGATAACAAAACAACAGATAATTTGATAACAAAACAATATAAAATGAAAAAGAAAAAAAATAAAAATGGTAATCTAATTTCTCGTATGAATCTTCACTGTCATCAGCCTCTTCTTCTTGAATTTGTTTTGGCGTTTTGAACCTTTGAATACCTTAGCTAGATGTCAACTTTCCTACATAAACCCTGTCTTTTTTAGACGAAGCTGCTTAGTGGCATCCTGTTTTTTGGTGTGATATTCTTGTTTGGTGGCATGTCATTGAAGATCAACTCTTGTTTGATGCTATTTATACTAATGGAGTCCAAAATAGCATTTTACACTTGTGTTGATCCCTTTATGCCATGCATATATTCATTAAGAACAAAGCTCACATGATGACATATCACTGTCATCAGTCTCTTTTTCTTGAATATTTGTCAATCTCATTCAGCAAAAAATTATAGAGATAACCCCCTCAGAGAAGAATCGATTAAGTGAAAGTTTTGCCATCTGCGGTTATTTTAACTAACTTTTTTTGACATTTTAAAGTGAGTTGTTTCTAAAGAACATCGATTGTCTGTTATCCAAAAATAGCATATTAAACCAACAATTAAATAAAAAAAATTAATAAGCTAATTGACAATAGAAGAACTCACAGACCAAAAGAAGACCCGCAAAGGCACCAGCAGCGGAAGAGTAAACGAACCGACGAACACCCAAATCTAAACAAGCATCCCGTTTTGCATTCAGATCATCTTCAGATTCAATCTATTTATTTTCACCCATTTTTTATTGATTTTAGATCGGTTTTCCCCTTGTTTCTCTATATTAATATTAGAGAGAGGGGGAAATCTTGATGTTTTTGGAGGTGGGTTTAGAGAGAGAGGGGAAATCACGTGAAATGAGGGATTGGTTATTGATATGATGGTTTCTTGACTTGTTTAAAACACGTCCAATTACCAAAATACCCTTACTATATTCAAAGTCTCTAATTATATAACATATATATTACGAAAATGCCATCCATTTGATCTAAGCCATTAAACACACTCATCTGATGGCCCAGATCGCTTCCTACACTTTCTAGGAAAAACACATTTTACGTAGGATCCCCACTCATGTATATGAATACACACACACACACACACACATATATATAGAAACGGGATCAGGAGAAAACGATCAAAAGTGTGAGAACGATGAGAACGCTTCCTGGACCAACACGTGTCGCGCCGCTTAGAAAAGGGCAGAGGGGCTTTTTTGTCCTTTCATCTTCTGCTTTTCCTGTTCCGATTTTTCCCAATGTTGTTTTAATTTTTGGTTTTTGAGATTTTTGGCGTTAAACAAATTCAATAATTAATGGCGTTTTGATGGTTCCATTGTATCAACATTTTGGCGTTTATGGCGTTTATGACGTTATTCACATCGTATGCCAATGGAACCCAGGGGGTAGGAAATCTATTTGAATGGCGTTTTCCAAGGCGTTTAAACAAGTTGGCCTATTGATCTGTTATTTTTTATAAATATTTTGGCGTTTGTGGTATCTTGGCGTTTTACTATTGTTAAATTATATTTCAACCACAGGAAAAAAAATACAAGGGAAGGAAATAAATTAAAAATCCTAATCGGATCTCTTTTCCCAATCTTTAGTGTCATCAGTCTCTCTCTTCTTTAATAGTACAAGAACTGTCATCAAATATATGGCGTTTTATGTAAAACTTAACAAACCCATGTGTTTGATTTTTTTTTGCCTGCTCGTCTGTTGAACTGTGTTTTTGTGTGGATGTTTCGGGACATAGATCTATGGCGTGTGAGTGGGTTTTTCGCTTTTTCTTTATCTGGATCTTCATCTTTATAGTGAACCCACTCTTCAGGGTCATTGAAATCTTCTCCTCATCCAAACCTTCTTCAAGAACAAAAAATACAAAATGCCATATGACTGGCATCAGTATCTTTTTCCTAAAATTTTGTCCATCTCATGCAGCAAAATCTTTTTTGAGGTACTTCCCTCTGACAACAATTCATTCAGTTTATTTGTTGGCCTTTTACAGTGGGTGGTATTTAGTAGTATTTGGCGTTTGTTTTTTTGGTTTGATCAAATGGAAGTTGCTGAGATGTATCATTTTATATGATGTCTTTTTGGCGCCTATATTAGGCAGTGCATTATTATAATAAAGTATTTTGTCTTTTCAGTTACTGTTTTGTAATTAATGTTTTTGATAAGCTTTTATCTCTGAAGTCTGTAACACGACCCGTCTTGTTGGATCGTGTTCCGACCCTAAACAGTCAGTTGAGAACGTTCATCTTCACATACAAAGGCGGAATCAATGCACATGAAGTTACACAGCTTTTCCTTTTCAATTCCTTCTCTTTTATTGCTTTATGATTCAATTTTGACAGAGTTTGATTACACAAGCAATGACAATGTTCCGCTCCAATGTACACACATGAATGACCAGGTTTCGCTCCAAATGCCTATATATAGTCCCTGTAGTTTCGCTCCAATGTCCTGACAAATAAGCGAAACTACCTGATGTCCACATGAGCGAAACCATATGTACATATAAGCGATACTACTTCTAACCTATGTACATAAAAGCGAAACCTCAACATAAAACCCGAATTTTGACTTTCAAGACCCTATGTTGACCTATCTTGACCTAAGACTTAATGCAGACGTAGTCAACAGACATTCCGTGCATCAACAGACTCCCCCTTGGATGTTGACGAAGTCTTCAGCTCCGAGTCTTCAGTCTTGGTCTTTTCTCCAACTCTCTGTCTTCACATCATAAGCACTCTATCTTCATAGGTTTCAGGATCATTACCTGACTCTAACTTCCATCTTCCCTTTGACTGTTGATCCAGACTCCCCCTTTCACAGACTCCCCCTCTCAATATGCTAGAATCTGAGGTCTTGATCTGGTTCAAGCTTTGACAATTAGCTTCCGTTGGGAATAATGAAGTCCAAACACCTGTGACTCAACCAATAATATTACAAACTTATCTTTTCCTATAATCACAAATTCAATCAGCTTTAGAAATCCACTCAAGTATTCAGGTCCAAGTTAATGACCCTGATTACTTAATTAATCTACCAAGTTCAACTCAATGACCTTGGTTGATCATTTGAAGAATTAAACTGATTTTGAAAACATTTTTCAAACAATTTCTGAAAATAACAAGTATCAAGTTAATGAACTTGTTTTTGACTTTTCAATTATTCATATTTTAACAAAATAAGCTCTCCTCATTCTTCAGTCCAGAATCTCCTGCATCTGCTTCAATCTTCTGAGAATCCAACAATCAACTCTCCACTTTGGTTTGTCAAAAATAAAGCAGAAATGAAAATCTTTTTGGATTTTAATAAAGTGTTCTAAACTAAGAAATAAAATGCAGACCACTTAAATTGCAGAAAGTAAATAAAGTAAACTATTTACAAACTTATTTTTGGCGAGCGTGTCAGGGAATCATATCAGCTTTTCAGACAATTTACTAGTACCGTTAAGCTTCATTACATGTTCAGACTTAAACAATTCACCTTGATTGTCGATATACTGATCCATCTTAAATACACAGATTTCAATCTATTCAGGATACGATTTAGATGTCTTATGAACTTAGCTTATTCATGTGTCCCACCTCTTGAATATACTCCCGTATCCAGAATCCCAGATATCCAGTCTTACAGGTGAGTATACCACAAATAGGGGTGCTAAACGGGTCGTGTCCGCGGGTTAGCGGGTTCAACCCGACCCGAACCTGAAATTTTTACACAAACCCGAACCCGACCCGAACCCGAAAATCATATCATACATAAGAACCCGAACACGACCCGAAGTTTCGTGGGTTGACCCGAACACGACCCGTTCAACCCGAATTTTTTATTTTTTTTTCTAAAATTAATATATTAAAATTAAAATTTACTTAAAAACACAAATGTATATAACAATATCATATTTAAATTGTAAAATCTATGTTAATTTCTCTTTTTAAGTAATAATCATTGCATAAAATACACACCCCATTTAATTTATGACATAAAATATATTGTAAAAAAATATAATATAGTATAAATGTGTTAAATGGGTCAACCCGCCAACCCGACCAGGTTGACCCGAACCCGACCCGTTAACCTAAACGGGTTCGCGGGTTCAACCTGAAACTGACCCGAACCCGTTTAGACTAAACCTAAACCCGCGAATTTCGTGTTAGGTTCGTGTCGGGTTTTCGGGTCGTGTTAGAAACTCACGCCCCTAACCACAAATGATATCTGTAAGGGGTTAAATGCGAGGGTCGTGAGAGCTCAGGTCGATACTTCCGTATACGCAGAGAGATGACGGCTTCGACTTTCTGGTGTGTCCCCTTAGAGGATCTTTTAGTTACAACAGCAGCGACTATCAATTTTATTGTTTCATCAGATTGCTGAAGGCGATGCTATGTTTCAAGCATTTGCAGAAAGTATTATTCGGGGACTAGGTCAGTACTTCCATACAGCAGAAGTCCCGGAATAATACCCAAATATCACTGAGTATAAAGACCTAGTATCTTAGAATATGGGACCTTTCAAACAAGATTTTCAGGGGTTACCTATATATCCAAGTAGTGTTCCCCACGAATTTCACAAGTTTGAAATTTTAGGTTTATATCCCAAATAAATCTACTAGATGTGCGAAAACCTATCGACACATCATTAGTGAGACTGTTTAACTCATTTAGTCTTTACAAATCTTTAGCATACTGTAATTGTCTAGCCGATGTACTATCATTTTCCCTTTTTACACAAGCTCTTTTTCAGTTTTATATTGTTTTTGTATTTTTGCATTTTTTTACTGTTTTTGTATTTTCTGAAAGTAAACTATATACATCCATCTACTCCCCCTAAATACCAAAACAGGTAAAAAATCGACAAACCATTGCAGAATGTTTCTCATCTTCATCCACAACAGTACTCTCATCAACGCCAATTATGCCATCCGACACCGAAAGAAGCTTCATACCATTCAGTTTTAACAAATATTTAAACCGATTTTTATCAAAAGCCTTGGTATGTAAATCAGCTTTTTGATCGTCAGTGTGGATTTTCTCAATTCGTATCAACTTTTTCTCGAAACAATCGCGAATAAAGTGATGACGAATTTCTATGTGTTTAGTTTTAGCGTGATGAACTGGATTCTTTGTTATGTTTATAGCGGCCTCATTATCAACAAAAAGAGGTGTGTTAAGAAACTGCAAACCGTAGTCGCGCATCTGTTGCTGTATCCACAGGATCTGAGAGCAGCAACTGCTAGCAGAAACGTACTCTGCTTCACATGTAGATAACGCCACAGACGTTTGTTTCTTACACTGCCAGGTAACCAATCTAGGTCCAAAGAACTGGCATCCTGCAGTTGTTGATTTGGTATTGACTTTGCAGCATCCGAAATCCGAATCAGAATACCCTTCGAGCGTAAAGTCGCCTTTTCTAGGATACCACAACCCCGATGTAGGAGTTCCTTTCAGGTAGCGTAATATCCTCTTCACAATAATCATGTGCGAAGCTCTCGGGTTAGATTGATATCTTGCTGCGAGGCACGTTGGGTACATGATATCAGGACGTGAAGCAGTTAGATACATCAAAGAACCTATCATGGAACGGTAGAACGTTTCATCAGCCTTGTCTCCGGTGAGATCTGGGTGAATTCCATGATTTATTGCAAGTGGGGTAGCAGCTGGAGTAGAACTTGACATCCCAAATTTCTCTAGAATATCACGAACATACTTCGTCTGGTGAGTGAAAATTCCCTCAGGTAGTTGTTCAACTTGAAGACCCAGAAAGAATTTCATCTCCCCCATTGATGACATTTCGAATTTTTGCTTCATCACTGATTCAAAGTCTTTGCACAGACTTTCATTCGTTGACCCAAAAATTATATCGTCTACATAAATCTGTACTATCAGAAGATGACCGTCGACCTCTTTAGTGAAGAGAGTGGCATCTACTTTTCCACGTATGAAACTGTTGGCTAGTAGGTGTTGAGACAAAGTCTCGTACCAAGCTCTCGGGGCCTAGTGTAAACCATACAACGCTTTGTCCAATAGATAGCCCTTGTTTTTGTGGATAGGGTCAGTAAAGCCCGGCGGCTGACCGACATAAACCTCCTTTTTGACCTTCCCATAAAGAAACGCCGATTTTACATCCAATTGATAAACTTTGAAGTTCTTCCAAGACGCAAATGCTAGGAAAATTCTGATTGCCTCTAGTCGTGCCACAGGAGCATAGACTTCAATAAAATCAATCCCCTCCTGTTGACTAAAGCCCTGAACAACGAGTCGAGCTTTGTTCCTTACAACAACTCCTCTGTCGTCTCTCTTACACTTAAATACCCATTTTGTATTGATTTTTCTATGACTATCCGGCAAATCCACTAACTTCCACACTCCCAACTTTTCAAACTGACTTAACTCTTCTTGCATCGCTATGACCCAAGAGTCTTCAGTAAGCGCCTCTTTGTAAGTTCTCGGTTCAATCTGCGAGATTAAACAACTTAATGAAAATTTAGTTTGTAAAGGTGCTACTGTAGAATAAAAACATGTAAGGCCCTGGTCAATTTGACGTCTTGTGCGAATGCCTGCTTGCAATTCTCCTATGATCAACTCCTCTGGATGATATGAAAGAGTTCGCGGCATTACTTCGCTTGGAACATCTACATTTCCCTCCAGATTAGTAACATTCTGATCTGCATCTTGTTCACCAACTTGGTTTGTTTGACTTGAAATCTGGATCTGCTCCCCCTCAGAATCTGAATCACCATGATCAAATACTGGCATGTTTTCAGCTTCTTGATTATCATTCACATCCGACTGATTACCAAGAGCAACTTCATCATCTTGTTCACCAGCATTGCTAGGACCTGCTTCATCATCATTTGAAGTTTCCCGAGGTCTTCTAGAATACTCAGCTGGGAACCTTAGCTGCGACTCATATTCACGCAAAATATCCAGCTCATCAAAGAAATCTTCATCTTCCTCTGATTCTTCTCTCATGTCAAATGAATCCCAAATTTTTTCATAATGATAACGCCATGAATCACCAGGATTCTGCGGCGGCATAGTATAACCTTGACATTCAACATTTGCAGCTTCAATAATCTGTTTCTCACTTGGAACGAAGACACGTCGCATCGGATTTGCATAACCAACAAATATTCCCTCAATGCACTTCGGACCAAACTTTCCATGAGGCTCTATTGTTGGTGCACTTGTGTCTGTACTTTGTCTGTGTTTTGTCATGATACAAAACGATGTCTTGTGTTAGTCTGGGTTACGTCTTAGGTTTGTTAATATGTGTGTTTGATGTAAGTTTGACCAAGTCAACCATCCTCCTGTTTTGACTTGGCCAAACAGTTAGAACATGTTTGTAACATGTTTGTGTCAAAGGATGAGTCATCGAAGGATTGTTTAGATCCTTCGATGAGCTCGAAAGATAAACCTTTGATGGATGTTGATGGACCTCGAAAGATATCATCCTTCGAGGTATATGTGGATCCTTCGATAGGTTACAGATCGATAGATGATCCTTCGATCAGTCTATCTGATCCTTCGACCAGACGAGCTGTGATGGGTGTATATATATACTCATGTAATGTGTTCACTTCATGGGTGATAGTGAGGAAGTGTGAGAGAAAGTGTGAGTGAACAAAGTCTTGTAGAGAGCGTATTTTCAGTTTGGTCAAGGGCTGTAACCGTGTCCACTGAAATACAAGAGAAAACTTTGATATCTTGTGTGTCTACCTTTCTCTTTGTAGCTTGTGTTCTCATATAAACTACCGGTTTGCATTCTAGCTTGGATTCCGCACTTGCTAGTGTGTTAAACATAACAAGGATAAGGTTTAACCTCAACCTCCGGGGGACCTACAAGTGGTATCAGAGCCGTGGCTCTTTTCCTTGTTAAAACCGAGTTTATACAAGACTTTGGAGTGTTTGAACAAAACTTACATGGTTTAGCACCCGTTTTTAGTGTTTTTCTCGCATTTCTAGACGTAAAAACGTGTTCTAAACTAACCGGGTGTGTTAAAGGACGGGTTGGGTAACTTAAAAACTTGTTTTTAAGAAGTTTGGTAATTTCCGGCCAAATTCCGGCTTACTCCGGTGACCGGTTTTCTGGATAAGAACCTTCCTTTTTAAGCAATATTTTATTGGGTCAAATCTGGTTTGGTAAAAGGTATGGTTTGAACATACCTTCTGCCGAAAGCTTTCTACCAACCAATCACATTTTCACCAACCTGTCACCTTTTGTCAACTGTGTCAGTACAGATCGAAGGATATCCTTCGAAGTCGAAAGATCATCTTTCGATCAAAGGAAGTTCGATAGATAATCATCCTTCGAACATCCTTCGAAGTCTGTGACTTATCCTTAGATCCAAGGAATCTTTTCGAAGGATATATCTTTCGATCTACAGTTCTTATTCGAAAGATAAGGATCTTTCGATTGGAGAATCTTTCGAAATCATTGTTCGAATTTCAACAGTGATCTTTCGAACACTGTTGATCCTTCGAACAAGTATTGATCCATCGATCCTAGTCTGTTTAAGTTTAACAAGTTTGTGTTTTTCAGATCTTTCGATCAGGGATCCTTCGGCTGGTTGTTATCATTCGAGATATTAACATAGTTTGTGAAAATTAATTTTTTTTTTTAAAAAAAAGGGGAAAACTTGTTTTTCAAATTTTAAATCAATTTTCACTTAACATATTAATTTTTATAAAATGGGAACAAACGGTCAGTGGGATCCAACCGCGTGGACTCAAACAACTTTGACTCCACAATCATCAGCTACGCAATCTGCGTCAGATTTCGACAAAACGGCATGGATGCGAGCTATTGCCCCACCTCAAGCTGCAATGATAACTGCAAATCAATGGGCATTGGTCACAAATCAAAGCAGTAGCATTCAAGCAATGATGCAGAACGACAGTGAAACTGGTACAAGCACAAAACCGCCAAAACTAAATCACATCAATGATTGGGGATGGTGGAAAGAAAGGCTGAGAACTTATGTTCAGGGGCAAGGTCAAGATCTATGGATGTGCTTCTTCACCGCATTTGACAATGATTTGGAAGTTGCAGGATCTAATCCAACAACTTACAGCACTATGTCTGATGATGATAAGAAGAAATTTGAGTTAGAAAAGAAAGCATTCATGATTCTCACACAAGCTCTTCACAGAGACATTTACCACCAGTTTGTTTACTGCATGACTACTAAAAGCTTGTGGGATATGCTCACGTTACGATGTGAAGGAAATGCTCAATCTAGAAAGATCAAGCAAGAATTACTGAAGAAAGAGTTTGAAGGATTCACGTGTATGGAGAATGAGACTTTGGCAGAGTTATCTACAAGGTTCCATCACTTGTTGAGCGAGATGTTTGCTTTTAGAGTCACTGCCACTCCACAAGAAATGGTGCAGAGATTCGCTGATAGCTTACCAGCAAAGTGGAGCAGTTTTCTTGAAATTCTCAAACAAAATGGTGTTCTAGACACAATCACCGTCTATGAGTTAATTCAAAAATTGGAGAACAAGGATGTAGAAGAAAAGCTTAAGGCAAAAAGAACACTAACTCCTCAAAATCCAGAGATGTACTATGGGATTGCAGGAGGTATCAGTGGAGAAACACCAGCCTCTCAACACGCGAAGCTTCAAACAGCTTTCATCTCAAACACCGGACTTTCCACAACAAATCAGTTTGATCCTTCAGCATACACGAAGATGTATTCAAGACCAGATTCTTCTTCTCAACAACAGTATGTGCAACCGACAGCTCAGCAATTCACACCACCGCCTTTCTTAGACCCAAGCAGAGCTCAGCAGCAACAACCGCAACAACAAGGGTTTTATGGAAGCTCTTCAAACTTTCAAGCCACTTCCAATCCGAACACAGTCAGATTAGACACTTCCAACTTTTCCAAAGTCAGTGTCGAAATAGCCAAGGAGCATATGGAGATGTTGAACACCTTGGTTAGTGCTTATTGTGGATTGGTCGCAGGTCAAATTGGGAATATCAATCTAACCAATGAAGATTATCAGCAATTGGATAGAGAAGAGTTTGAAATGATGGATATCAAATGGGCTCTTGCTAGTGCAATTCGAAGAGCAAAGGAGTTTATGGAAAGGACGGGGAGAACCAACTTGGATAGCAACAACAACACCAAGTATGGTTTTGATAAGAATGCTGTCACTTGCTTCAATTGTGGTGAAAAGGGTCACTTCAAACGGGAGTGTGAGAAGCCACCTAAGCAAGGAAATCAGAATCCCTTCAGGAATCAAGGACAGCCACAACAACAACTGAACAACAATTCTGTCAGATCAATAGTTCCCGTTGGAGGAAATGCATCTGGATCCACAAACACTAATCCCCACAGAGGATTGGTTGTTCAAGCTGATGAAATCTGCAACTGGAACCTTCAGCTTGGAGAAGGAGGAAATGGTGGAACAGCATGTTATGCTAAAGTGATTGAAAAGGTAGTAGAACCCGTGTCTGCTGGTGAATCTTCAGAAGATGAAGATAGTTCGGGTTATAGTGGGAGCATGGATGGGGAATCACTTGATGCTGGTGATTTATCAAGTGATGCTTTAGATTTGGAAGTTGATGAGCTTTTGGCTGAAGCTGAAGCATTATGCAAGAGGAGATCTATTCTCTGCCAGAAATCTGCTGGAACTTCCGAGAAGCTTGCTAAGTTCTTCTCTGAAGATGGATCTTTTTCTTTTCATACAGCCTTTATGGCTCACGTAGAAGGTCAGACTTCTCAGGTATGTGATACTAATTCTGACTCTATTTCTGTTCCTATTGAATGTGCAAAGTGTTTAAAATATGCTGAAAAGGAAAGTCAGTTTGAAATCACACACAAACACAATCAAGAATTGATTGTAGATCTTTCTAAAGCAACCGAAGCTAACTTGTTTTTAACCAGAAATGAAAAGGAATTTAAAGCAACAATTGCGTCATTAAGACATGATGTTTCAGAATTACAAAAGGCTGTTTTGCAAAAACAACATGCTAACAATAATCTTATTGACACAATTGAAAAGCAAATGGTAGAGTTAGCAACAGCTCGATGTGAATGTGAGACAATTAAGCAGAAACTGGAAAGCTATTCCAATTCCCGCTATGTATTGGATCACATCATTGACGTTCAAAAGAAAAGGGGGGATGCAAAATGTATTGGATTCAACTCATGTCCTCCCCCAATGAATCACAATTACTCCAAATTGCCTGATGACGAGGATATGCCCCGTTTTGAACCTACTGTGCCACTCGGTCTAGATGACTTTGCAGCAGGCCTCGGGTTCACAACTGGTACATCATCCTCGAGTCAATCAGAATCTGAGAATGTGACAGATTCATCGTGTGTTAAGGAACAGAGTCCTCCCATTGTTGAGGATGCTGATTCTTCGGACGATGAATCTGAAGAAATTGTGAAACAACAGTCTAACTCGGTTACAACAGATATTCCAATCGAGAATCACATCCTGTGTGATCCACCAGTGAAACCGAGTAAGACTGAAATGTCAAAAGCAATGGAGTCCCTTGTATCTAGCCTTGAAGGGAATAATTTGTTGTACACGCTCAAAGGAGGTAGCAAAATCTACTCTAACAAAGATTTTCCAATTAAAAATGTAAATCAAGATTTAATTGAGCAAATTTTTGAAGGATGCATTGATAAGTTTTTGGGGAACAAAAGTGGCAAAGTTACCGTCACTCAATGTGATCCAATTCCGTGTGAACAATTTAGAAAACAATACGGAAACCAAAAACTACCAATTGAGCGAAAACAACAAGTCAACTCCGGAAAGGGTAAGGTACAGGGAAAGAAGGCTCAGAACAAGAATGTTCAAGCACCTAAAGTTCAGCAGCCTAAGACTGAACAACCAAAGGTTCAACAACCTAAAGTTGAACAGTCTAAGGCTACTCAACCTAAGGCTGCACAACCTAAAATTCAACAATCAAAGGTTGAGCAACCTAAGGTTCAACAACAAAAAGTGCAAAACAAAAGAGCTCCTGTTAAGAAACGAGAACCGAAAATGAACTTTGTTGGATCCACGGGTTCAGACAAACTTGAAACATTTCAGGATAAATCTAACGTTGATTTTGTAAAACAAGTTAGAATTTTAAAACGAAATGATCAGAATAATTACACCCAACACACCAACGGATGTGATTTAGGTCCAAGCACGTCTAGATCACAAAGTTCATTGTCTGGTTCTCCGTCTGGTCATCAACATGTTTCTCCGAAGTTTGTAGAGCGGAGAACATGTTTTGAATGTGGCACAGTTGGGCATATTGTAAGATATTGCCCACACGTGCAAAAGCTGAAGTCAAAAACAAGTGCTCCCCAAGAAATCGATTACCGAAAACGACCAGTTTCCCCGAAACAAGACCCACGTGTCTTGAAAGAAAGGGAAAAGAAGTTAAAGCAAAAGAATCAAAAGGTAATTGAAAAGGCCTTAAAATCAGAGGTCAAAGAAGAAAAACATGTACAAGCAAAACCTGAAACTGTAAAACCAGTAAATGCTAAAACAATAAATTCAAATACTGGTAAAAGACAAACAGCTTGGAAGCAAAAGCAGGTAATTCAATCAGGGGGAGCACCACAGGTTCTTTTTCCTAATCATCAAGTGATTGAAATCACTTTCCTTGATGATCAAGGACGACCCAAGTCCACAAAGGCTTGGGTCCCCCTCTCAAACTGATAAGTTAGTTGCATGTGCAGGCGGCTCTAGGAGGAACTATTAATAGTCATTGGATTGTTGATAGTGGGGCTTCCAGGCACATGACGGGCGACTATCGTCTTCTTTTCGATGTGCGAAGTATAAGAGGAGGATATGTCACGTTTGCTGGAGACAAAGGTGGGTATATCACCGGCGAGGGAATGATCTCAAATGGAGTTGTGAGTTTCGACAAAATCAATTATGTGCAACAGTTGGATCACAATCTCCTGAGTGTTTCTCATATCTGCGACAAGAAGTTCATCGTGCATTTTGATGATGCCGGTTGTTATGTGCTGAAGCCAGGATTCAAGATTCCCGAAGAATGGATTCTCTTATCAGCACCAAGAGTTAATGATTTGTATGTCCTCGATATGAGCCAAGCAATAACTAAGTCCAAACAAGTTACTTGCTTTATTTCAAAAGCCACTGAAAAGGAGACGATCTCTTGGCACAGACGGATGGGTCATATTCACCTCAGAAAAATGAATCACCTTGTCAAAAACAATCTGGTGAGAGGTGTCAATGTGAAGAATTTTCAACTTCAAGATGTCTGTGTGCCGTGTCAGAAAGGGAAGCAGATCAAGAAATCACATCCATTGAAGAAGGTTAACACTGTAAACATGCCACCCGAACGTCTGCATATGGACCTTTTCGGCCCAATCAAACACAAGAGTGTGCACGGGGAGGTTTTCTGCTTGGTAGTCACTGATGACTATTCAAGATTTTCATGGGTTGCTTTCATGGTCCACAAGAGCGAGACTCCAGAAATTCTAAAGAATTTGATCACCTTGTTGGAAAATCTTTATAATCTAAAGGTGAGGCGAATTCGAAGCGGCAACGGAACCGAGTTCAAAAACAGGGTTATGGATGAATTTTGCACTGCAAAAGGAATCCTTCATGAATACAGCACTCGGTACACGCCACAACAAAACGGAGTCGCTGAAAGAAAGAACAGAACCTTAATTGAGACTGTAAGAACCATGTTGGTTGAGTCTCAGCTTCCGGTTCGATTCTGGACTGAAGCTGTTGCCTCGGCTTGCTACACGTTAAACAGGGTTCTCACAGTGAAAAGACATGGCAAAACGTGCTTCGAACTCCTACACAAGAAGACTCCTGACTTGGAATATCTAGAACCTTTTGGTGCACCATGTACCATGATTGAGCCTGACGGGAAGTTTGGTGCCAAAGCTATCGAAGGTTATTTCCTTGGGTATGCTACTCCTAATCTGCGAGTATGGAACCTGACTACCAAGAAGATTGAAGAGTGGGGTGAAGTAAAAGTTCAAAGATATTCTAATCCACCGAAGCCTTCTGGAGATCCATGGATGTTCGATTATGATGGTCTTTTCGACTCATTCAATCTGCCGACATTTGATGATGACAATGCAATTGCTCAAATGTTGTCTGAAAGCGAGAATGCGACTGGCTCTCAGTTAGTTCGCCCAATCATTGTTGACTCACAAGCATCTTCTTCTGTCAACAATCTCGTTTCAAATGAGGTGTTTAATGATGTTGTCGACTACAATTTGTCATCGGAAGATGAGGAGTATGTTGATGCAAATGATGTGACAACTCGAATTCTAGACCTACTTTATGAACCGTATGTGAACATGTTATGATTTTACGGGCTTTAATTTATATGAATGTTATGACGTTACGTGCTTATGAGAACGGAATTATATGATTTTAATGAATGTTTATTTATGTGCATTGTGTGTGTATAGATGTTATAAACGGCCCAAAACGCACAACACCCACTTGATTTCACAAACCCACTCGGTCCATACGGTTGGACTCGAGACCATGAGGTGGCCCAAGTGAGGTTTCGGCCCACTTTCATTCCATACGTATTTATGCATACACATCCCTCTAGGGTTTAGTTTTTCACAACCTTGCAACCAAGAACACACACACACCAAACGCTCTCTCTCTCAACTCGGAACCAAGGGCTGCCGAAGTGTTACACGCATCGAAGCTTATTGAATCCGGATCCCTTCTCTCCATCTCGGTTAGTTTTGAGTTTATGATTTCCTGTTTTGTTGTGATGTCGTGTATGGTTTGATCAATCGGTCCAAGTATGTGTTAAACCGATTATAGTGGCATGATATTAAACTAGGGCCGGTTAGATTGTTGGCCGATTTGATTATGTTGTTTATGCTTGATCCTCGGATTGATTGTATGATGATTGATAATCAGGTTTTGTATGAATGTTAATCGGTTAGGATGCATGATAGGGTTGCAAGATTTAAAACCAACCGATTGCTATATGTTTGATTATGATCCGATTGTTTATTATTGATACTGTTATGCATTTGTTTAAAGATGAACACGTTGAATATGATATAAAAATCTGCTAATTACTAGGTTTGATCTGAATTGTGAAACTGCTAAGTTGTTTGCTAGAATCACGGAAAGATTGTTGCAGGAATTATGGAAACCAGTTACACACACGGTTGCGACTCGGTATCACTCATTGCGAGTCGGAATCACGACTCGAGACCACAACAGCACAAGCCGAGACCATGGTTGCGAGTCCAGTTGCGACTCGTAACCGGACCATGATGAACCGAAACCACGGTTGCGAGTCCCGTTGCGACTCGTAACCGGACCTTAACAACTCGAGACCAGCTCCGATTGCGACTCGAGAACATCACCGTTACGAGTCCCGTTGCGACTCGGGATCTCCTCGTTGCGACTTGAGACGGACCATACTGTTGTTGGACTTTTACTATGTCAGGCCCAACTGAAATGGGCCGAACACTTGGATTCTGTTTAACTGATTGTTGTTGGACTGCTTATATTTATTGGGCCGACTACTTGGACTCGTTACATGATATGAACTGCTGATACGTTTATGTGATTTGCCATGATCATACTTGATACCATACGTGATACGAACGTGCTATATACGAACCTAATTTGCATAAGTAACCATGATAGGACGTGGTTGATCCCTTACTTGTATACCTGAGCATTTTACTGTCTGCCGAGCAAACCCAGGTGAGTTCACACTCCTACTAAGGCATGGGATTCCCGGGTCGTGGGAATGGGATAAAGGTTACAATAGACTAAGAACGTACATATACTTTTCCTAGACTATCACCTACCATGATCCTCGGATGTCAGGACGGTTCCGTAGGTTAGGATAACACCTACGTGGTCATATGCCAATTACTGCCTCGGATGTCAGGCACGCACGTAAAACCTACGTGTACGCATTACTTACTTCTATCCTCAGTACAAAGGATACGTACGTGAAACCCACGTATGTGACAACCGTCACTTTTCCGTACATTCTGTACACTAAATGAACAGTGATCTGTGCCTTAATGAACATACATGATCTAGTTTACAAGAGAAATAAGTTTCTGAATTCCATACAAGTGAATTCATGTACGTTTTATACTACAAAATATTGCTTTATGCAAAAACGAGAGCGTTGCGTCAAAAATATTAGTAAACTCACCGGTAAGACACACTGTGTCAACGGAACTGCAGAAAGCAGTCAGACAATAAAATTGGAGCCTAGGTGTAGGTCCAATAACAAGAATACATTAAAACCCAAGAGTACATACAAGGGTTTAATATATATGCTATATGAAAGCAAAAATAAGCACTAAAAAGCACCCGAAACACACTTTAAGAGCAGAACTAATTGCGACAAAACTGCGAAACGAACGTTGATGGCCGCCCGGATAATATTTAATCCCACAAATATTCTGTTATGATTAAAATTTTATTTTAATCAGGTTCGTGTTGAAAAATAAATTAAAACGCTTAAAAACATTATTTTTCAAGTTTAAGCACGTACCGTGTGTTCCTACGCGACACAGTGCTTACACTGCAAAACGCAGACAACGCAGAAAACCTAGGAATATTCCAGGAATATGCTAGGAATATGCTAAGAATATTCCAGGAATATGCTAGGAATATGCTAGGAATATTCCAAGAATATGCTAGGAATATGCTAAGAATATTCCAAAGAATATGCTAGGAATATGCTAGGAATATTCCAGGAATATGCCAGGAATATGCCAGGAATATGCCAGGAATATGCTAGGAATATTCCAGGAATATACCAGGAATATGCTAGGAATATTCCAGGAATATGCCAGGAATATGCTAGGAATATGCCATATGGAATGTCTATAAATACCTTGAGATGGCACACTAGACAATTCACCACCCAACACCACAAAACTACTCTCTCCTCTCCCTCAAAAACTTTCGGCCGAACACCCCTTGATCATCCATCATATTTTTCGATTTTGTTCTTCACATTCCAACATCATACAAGTGTCAAGTGTCACGCATAAGAAGGCTTGGTGCACTCGGAGCTCGAAGGACCTCTTTCTCTAGCTTTTATCCACCACATTCGCGTCTAGATACTTCCCTAGCCTCGAGCTAGTAGTATGTTGCTTAAAACACATTCTTGAGCTATTTTGAAGTGGTTAATGTGATGTGTAATGATTAAAACTCGAAATCTTACAAAATGGTGCATTAAAGTATACTAAAAACATGAAAAATGATGGTTAAAAGCTCACTAGTTGTGTAAATGTTGTAGTAATTGAAATTTGTGATTATTTAGGCCCGATCTACGTTGTGGTAGCTCGGATCATCATTTAACCCTGTTTGGTTAAGATCATGGATCTTGACATAAGCTTGTTTGAAATGGTGCAAGGGTTAAAAGGTGAAACTCTACCACACAAGAAACATGAACTTGTGTAAAAGTATTTTTACTTATGAAATAGTGTCTAAAACTAGCCGATCTATGTGTCCACAAGTGGTATTTTCAAAAGACCAAGCGTCAAAAGAAATCACATGTTCTAATCCGGATCTTACACAAACAAAAGTGATTTTTTGTGATCAAACAAGTGTGCGAACACTAGTGTAACAAAAGTTTTAACAAAGAAATAATTTTCGTAAAAACCGACTAGAAGTTGTGGAACTTCATATTCTTTAAAAATAAAGTTTTTTTTTTTAAGAAATTAAACTTATTTTTAAAGATAACAAGACTTACTAAATGTGCTAGTAAATTACTACACATTTTTTGTAAATATGCAAGTTCATGAAATGGGGAAAATTAGTGATTGTTGATAATTGTTGTTGATGATTATTGTTGATAATTGTTGTTGATGATTGTTGACGATTTAAAAGAAAATAAACACATGTTTTGAAAACATGGGAAACCTCCATTTTTAAGGGAAACTCTGTCAAAATTTTTATAAATTTTGACACTTAGAAAAATATAAGTTTTTGAAGAACTTATTCCCTAAAAATGTATTTAAAGGTATTACCAAGGTTTCCCTAATTTTTGGTGATAAGAAATGAGGATTTCTTCAAAAATAAAAGTGGATATAAATATGTATATTTTTGAGAGAAAAATATATATTATTTTATCACCAACTTTTGTGCTAAGTGTATATAGTATGTGTTATACGTGCTAGCGTATTGAGACGTAAAGATACACTAAATACTCATGAGGAGTATAAACATGAAAATACACATACAACATGCTTAGACACATACAAGAGGATATATTTATGAAAATATATTACTTGGACAAAATACATAATTCGGGTGCAAAATACAAGATACGTATATTTAGTTTTGAGAAAATGATATAAGACAACTAGTTAAAAATATAAATATTTTTAACACAAGAACACAAATACAAAAGATAGTGACTTGCACTTGTGCGATACAAGTCTAGTGACTAACGTTAATAAAACGCGTTTAGGTCACGACGCTAGATAAGCAACTCCGGTGAAGTTTACGACGCAGGAACGCAAAGTTGTGAGTTCATGCTCCCCCTTTTCTTTAACTGTTTTTGGTTTTATAACTCTCGGGGGTGAAATACATGTTACAAATATTATAATTTTTTTTACAAGTAGTAAAAATACAAGAAGCACTCTTGGTGAGAACGAGTACCGAGTGCAATACGAATCGAGAATACAAAAATACGAGAAGCACACTTGGTGAGAACGAGAACCAAGTATGATGTGCTTTAAGAAATGCCTAGAAATTACTAGATCATGTGAGCATAGACTTAATACTAAAAATGCCATAAAGTCTTGGTGAAAACTAGTACCAAGCCATTAAAAACATTCAGTAATTAGGGACGAGGGTTAGATCTAACGGGTACGGCCGAGCCCCACTCATGGTCCTTATGTGACCTCTTGAGTGCTTCGGTGTCCCAGTCGAGGTAAATCGACACAGTCGAGGTAAATCGACACAGTCGAGGGTAATCGACACAGTCAAGGGAAATTGACACAGTCGAGGTTAATCGAGACAGTCGAGGGTAATCGACATAGTTAAAGGAGCCAACACTAATGCTCCATAAGTCCTCACATGCCTTAAAGGAGCCAACACTAATGCTCCATATGTCCTCACATGCCGAAATGTCTTTGTACAAACATTCAATTAGTACGTGGTGTACACAAGAAAACTTGATTTTTGCAAGAATACTTTATTTATACAAGATACATACCATGTTTTCATACTCGGTATGCAAAACGCATGAACTCGCTCAACTTTATGTTGATGTTTTCCAAAATTACATGTATTTCAGGTGACAGGATGGATCTTGGGCGCAAGTGTTGTAACTAGAAGTAGACTACAAGTTTAGATGTCATCCACTTTTGTTGAATTGTAACCTAGATGAAGGTTGTGTTTTAAAACTTAAATGACAAGTGTTTGTGATCCTCAAAATTTTCCGAATGGATGAACATCGTTTTAAATCATGTAGTTGTTTATTATGATCGAATGCAATGATAACAAGCTAGTCACACATCATACGCTTCCGCAAAAGACAGGGTGTGACAGTTTGGTATCAGAGCTTCGATGGTAGTGAACTAGGATTCCTTCTCGAGTCTAGACTACAATCACTAAAGTGCTTTCACAAAAACATTTTACAAAATGGTTTTCATTGCATTCACGAAAGCGCCAAGATCCACGAGTCAGACACTTTTCAAAGAAAAGACAAGGCAAGGACATTAGTGAGGAATACCCATAGAGTAAGGTGCCAACCAAGGCATAGTCTACAAAAGTTAGACTTGACAAAATGACCCCCCCCCCAAAACGAGAGTTATACGTGGTATAATGCATTAAGTTACTTGATTATGCTAAGTAGCATATTTGTTATTTGTATTCATGCATACGAATAAGTGTACGAAATGATTATTGACGTGAATAAAATTCTTTCGACTCCGACTCCTATTACGGTACGTGACTCGCACGATGAAGCTATCGACCTCGCGTCCTTTGCAAAGCTCGTGGCTGGGAGTGATTACCAGACAAGACTCTGAGCTTACTTCCGTAGGAGATGGCTGCTCTTCCCTCTCGAACGTGAAGATGCCAAACTACGGTGGTGATGACGAGGCAGAGGCGGCGACCTTGAACGAACTCTTAATCAGCGGGACGAGATCCCTCCGGATTATGTGAAGCAAAATTGACAACATACTTGACTAGAAAAGGAAGATGAAGTATTCATCACGAAGATGCCCCTCCAACTACTAGGAATTCTCTCCATTCCTATTCCATCTAATCATCGTGCCTATACGCGCATAACAGTAACGAATGTTAGCGCATGGACCTCCGCAATGGTCCTTTCCATGGCAAGAAGTGTAAGGACAGTAGTGTCCCCTCCTAGATCAATCATCTGCTTGGACGAGAGAAAATTGGGGTAACTGTGCAAGACAATTTATTATTACGGGGGCCCACGTAATAACGACTTGTAGTGCACAGAAATCCTGGTGGACTCTACGGGTCGAGCTAATGAAAACCACACCAAATTCAATGTATAGGTGTCCTCACCTTCATCTGGTAGAACATCACATAGATCAGTGCTTTAGCACGTAAGAAAGTAGGAAGCCTGTCTCAGCCTACTTCGTGACTGACACTTCTACCTGCGTACGAGACGTTTGAGGAAAACGACATTTAAGCAAGTGAAGATGAGAAACATTCAAGAGATTCAGCGACTTTGCACTCTCTATCACCCATACACGAGCAACCCCCTCTAAGGGAAAATGTACGCCCCAGTAAAGCCAAAAAACCTAAGAAAACCAATGTAGCGGGAAATAACTGAAACCTAAATGACCGAGGCAATGTAACCTCAAGCTCGTTTTAAGCCAAGTTGGCAAGCCTAAGTGAAGGCTCAGTAACTGTTTCCCGCTCATACATTGAGTATTTATGTATACATGTGAAATTGGGTGATTACATAATGGCTTATGGTGCTATGTACCTCATAGACACCTGGAATGTTGCCTAACCTACTTCATACCGTTTTGGCAGAAGGGAATGCCGCCCAGGCGAGACACAAACACCAGTACGCTACCAAGAACAGAAGCCGAGCTGCAAGAATGCATCTCGCAGGCAATTGCACGACATGAAGCCCTCCGCTCTAAGCACATCAATGGCACGACTGAGAATAACCCTCCAACTGGCTGCACCTATAAACAGTTCCTGGACTGCAAGCCTTTGAATTTTGATGGCACAGGAGGTGCCGTTGCATTTATTCGTTGGACAGAAAAGACGGACTCAGTTCTAAGAATGAGTAACTGTTCACCCCAACAAAGTGTTACCTATATCTCAGGGTTATTTCTGGATGGCGCACTCTCATGGTGGAACCTTCAGGTTCAGACCCTTGGTGCAGATGCTGCTTATGCACTGAGCTGGGACGAGCTCAAGGAAATGATGGAAAAGAAATACTGTTCTAGGACTGAAATCCAGAAGCTTGAGGTGGAGTTCTGGAATTTGAAAATGGACGGACCGAAGATTCCTGAATACGTCCAGCGATTTCACGACTTGTCTAGGGTCGTCCCCTACCTAGTCAAACCGGAATTCAAGAGGATAGAACGATTCATTTGGGGACTTGCACCCCAGATTAGGGGCATGGTTACTACCTCAAAACCCTCAACCATCGCAGAGGCTATCGATATGAGTGTCACCCTTACTGAAGAGGCTCTACGTGCGGGAAAATTTTCGGAATCTGAGGATAACAAGAAAGAGACTCATGTGGAGTCGTCAAGCAACAAGAAGAGGAAGTCCTCAAACCTAAAGATGAGCACCCAACTCAACTATGGAAGCTCTAAAGCAAACAAAAGAAAGAAAGTGAATTCGCCACATGGCAGGAGCACTGATGGAGCCATTAATAGGGCAGGTGGTAATGTTTACTCGGGGACTAAGCCGAGGTGCAGAGAATGCACTTTTCACCATAAAGGTCGATGTCTGAAGCCTAGGTGTGGAAAGTGTGGAAAAGAAGGGCATAACAGGGACGCCTGTTGGGCGAAGGACCCATATGGAAGAAATAAGAGAATACCCGGTTGCTACAAATGTGGTGAAGCAGGGCACTTTAGGAAAGATTGCCCAAAGAAGAAACAAGCAAGGAAGGGTTTTCACGATCGAAACTCGTGAACCACGCTAGGATCCAGATGCGGTTACGGGTACGTTCCCTATTAACCACCCTTATGCATCTATTTCTAATACTGGCATCAACCTTAACCTTGCATGCTTAGAACTTAAGAAACTTCTTGGCCTAGTCTCAAGTAAGATAGACGTCCCGTATTCTTTAGAAATGGGCATATAGAAGGATAGCTTAAACAGTCGAAGCGATTAAGGATCGTGATTAGGCACTCAGAGGGCCGTAACCTTCTGTTACCATTGACTCGTGAGGTCATAATAATCAGCATGGATCAGAAATCCAAGTATGCAGCTGAAGTCGTCAATACGAGAAAATCAGACGCATCCCTCGTGCGAATGATGAAACCCAACTTTACTGTAATAGGCGCAAGGATGCTAGACCCCATAAGGCGGCAGATCTACGACATCCTTCATTGGTCGAAGAGGCATAGAAATGCCTCTGAGTAGACTGCAGAACCTGGGAACATCCCCGCGGTGGAAGAAGTTCTAGTAGCCTTTTCAAAAGACTTGCCAGAAATGCCCCTTCGCAGCGTCAAGAGAAGTTTAGGATAAACCACGTGCCAAGAGCAGCACCAGTGTTGAATAATGTCTTACCGACTAACTTCGTCCGTAAAGCATGAGCTCCGGACGTAACTGCAAGAGCTACCAGACAGAGGAAGTTAAGGACATGACGCCTTTAGTTAGGGATATGAGGAGAAAGTTGGCAGTTCCATTTTGCGTAAATTCCTGAGAATTGAGAATCAGAATCCTTTGCCAACGACTGGCAACATAAACAGACAAAATCATAAGATCCTAGTTGCCACCCAAGGATCAACTTGAGGACAGGATGTCCATGACTATGTATACCAGAAGGAAGTGTCCCTGAAACGACCTTTAGGACTCGCTTTGGAAGTTACGAGTTCCTTGTCGTACCATTTGGCCTAACACATGCATCGACAATATTCATGGACCTCATGAAATCGAACGTGTAAGCCATACCTAGATAAGCCATATACTTATTGACTACATTCTCATATGGCCAATGACCAAGGAAGGTCGTGAGCAACAACTGCAATTTACCTTGCAACTCTTAGAGAAAGAACAGTTAAGCGCTATGATGACGAAAAGCGGATTTCGAATTCGCGAAGTGAGAACTTTCAGATCCATGATGGATAAGAACGAGATTCATGCCAACCCTGCAACCAAGAGCTAAGGAGCTAGAGTTGCAATTATGTGACGCCTCTCGACAAAGTCTCGATTGTACGCCGATGCAACAAGACCACGACATTACATACGTGGCACATTGATTAAGGAATCATGAGAAGAACCCTTGAGATAGGTACAGTCATTGCGCGCAGCAAACTGGGCGTTATTACCTGAAAGAAAACGTTGCACGATCTTTACTGATCGCAAGGGATTGCAGCACACCGATGATCGTAAGAACTCGAATATGAACTGAGCTGTTGAACGATGCAGACTGTATGAACAAGATGCGTGCTTGTGTGATAAACTTTGATAAAAAGTTGGAACACTCACTTACCCTTAGTAGAGTCTTCCTACAACAGTATTTATCACGCCGCCGTCTAAACCGCTTTGTGTAAAACTTTAGATGGAACGTAATGAGTCAATTCCCGTTATGTTGAACGGAGACCGGGAATAAAGGATCAACTGGCCGAGATGGTCCAGGAAAAATCAAGACAACCCGCAGAACACAGAAAGATTACGCCGATGAGAGGCAGAAATCGTAAGAATTTGAGACAAGAAGCACGACTAAATTGAGAGCCGCGCCTAGAAAGGGCGTAGTGTGAATTGGAAAACGAAAAGATTGAATCCCCGGTGTAGGGATCAGAACCATTGTTCACAAGATGAAGCTTCAAGAAAAAGATCAGTAGTGATCGCGACACATTCATGTGTCTAGTCTTTAGAGGAGTCTGACGCAAGGAACAGTCATAGTTCCCACAAATAAGATTCACGTCAATGATATACTATACAACCTGTTGAGGTTTCGGACCAAGAGTCCACAAAATGCAGAAAAGACATGATTGATTTACTTGAGCATGATAAAATACATGACATGAGAACACAAAGACGTGTTTCAAATATAAGCGACCATATTGGTTTCACAACTCCCCTGCGACCGATGGCATCGCTTGAATTTCGGGACGAAATTCTTTTAACGGGGGGAGACTGTGACAACCGTCACTTTTCCGTACATTCTGTACACTAAATGAACAGTGATCTGTGCCTTAATGAACATACATGATCTAGTTTACAAGAGAAATAAGTTTCTGAATTCCATACAAGTGAATTCATGTACGTTTTATACTACAAAATATTGCTTTATGCAAAAACGAGAGCGTTGCGTCAAAAATATTAGTAAACTCACCGGTAAGACACACTGTGTCAACGGAACTGCAGAAAGCAGTCAGACAATAAAATTGGAGCCTAGGTGTAGGTCCAATAACAAGAATACATTAAAACCCAAGAGTACATACAAGGGTTTAATATATATGCTATATGAAAGCAAAAATAAGCACTAAAAAGCACCCGAAACACACTTTAAGAGCAGAACTAATTGCGACAAAACTGCGAAACGAACGTTGATGGCCGCCCGGATAATATTTAATCCCACAAATATTCTGTTATGATTAAAATTTTATTTTAATCAGGTTCGTGTTGAAAAATAAATTAAAACGCTTAAAAACATTATTTTTCAAGTTTAAGCACGTACCGTGTGTTCCTACGCGACACAGTGCTTACACTGCAAAACGCAGACAACGCAGAAAACCTAGGAATATTCCAGGAATATGCTAGGAATATGCTAAGAATATTCCAGGAATATGCTAGGAATATGCTAGGAATATTCCAAGAATATGCTAGGAATATGCTAAGAATATTCCAAAGAATATGCTAGGAATATGCTAGGAATATTCCAGGAATATGCCAGGAATATGCCAGGAATATGCCAGGAATATGCTAGGAATATTCCAGGAATATACCAGGAATATGCTAGGAATATTCCAGGAATATGCCAGGAATATGCTAGGAATATGCCATATGGAATGTCTATAAATACCTTGAGATGGCACACTAGACAATTCACCACCCAACACCACAAAACTACTCTCTCCTCTCCCTCAAAAACTTTCGGCCGAACACCCCTTGATCATCCATCATATTTTTCGATTTTGTTCTTCACATTCCAACATCATACAAGTGTCAAGTGTCACGCATAAGAAGGCTTGGTGCACTCGGAGCTCGAAGGACCTCTTTCTCTAGCTTTTATCCACCACATTCGCGTCTAGATACTTCCCTAGCCTCGAGCTAGTAGTATGTTGCTTAAAACACATTCTTGAGCTATTTTGAAGTGGTTAATGTGATGTGTAATGATTAAAACTCGAAATCTTACAAAATGGTGCATTAAAGTATACTAAAAACATGAAAAATGATGGTTAAAAGCTCACTAGTTGTGTAAATGTTGTAGTAATTGAAATTTGTGATTATTTAGGCCCGATCTACGTTGTGGTAGCTCGGATCATCATTTAACCCTGTTTGGTTAAGATCATGGATCTTGACATAAGCTTGTTTGAAATGGTGCAAGGGTTAAAAGGTGAAACTCTACCACACAAGAAACATGAACTTGTGTAAAAGTATTTTTACTTATGAAATAGTGTCTAAAACTAGCCGATCTATGTGTCCACAAGTGGTATTTTCAAAAGACCAAGCGTCAAAAGAAATCACATGTTCTAATCCGGATCTTACACAAACAAAAGTGATTTTTTGTGATCAAACAAGTGTGCGAACACTAGTGTAACAAAAGTTTTAACAAAGAAATAATTTTCGTAAAAACCGACTAGAAGTTGTGGAACTTCATATTCTTTAAAAATAAAGTTTTTTTTTTTAAAGAAATTAAACTTATTTTTAAAGATAACAAGACTTACTAAATGTGCTAGTAAATTACTACACATTTTTTGTAAATATGCAAGTTCATGAAATGGGGAAAATTAGTGATTGTTGATAATTGTTGTTGATGATTATTGTTGATAATTGTTGTTGATGATTGTTGACGATTTAAAAGAAAATAAACACATGTTTTGAAAACATGGGAAACCTCCATTTTTAAGGGAAACTCTGTCAAAATTTTTATAAATTTTGACACTTAGAAAAATATAAGTTTTTGAAGAACTTATTCCCTAAAAATGTATTTAAAGGTATTACCAAGGTTTCCCTAATTTTTGGTGATAAGAAATGAGGATTTCTTCAAAAATAAAAGTGGATATAAATATGTATATTTTTGAGAGAAAAATATATATTATTTTATCACCAACTTTTGTGCTAAGTGTATATAGTATGTGTTATACGTGCTAGCGTATTGAGACGTAAAGATACACTAAATACTCATGAGGAGTATAAACATGAAAATACACATACAACATGCTTAGACACATACAAGAGGATATATTTATGAAAATATATTACTTGGACAAAATACATAATTCGGGTGCAAAATACAAGATACGTATATTTAGTTTTGAGAAAATGATATAAGACAACTAGTTAAAAATATAAATATTTTTAACACAAGAACACAAATACAAAAGATAGTGACTTGCACTTGTGCGATACAAGTCTAGTGACTAACGTTAATAAAACGCGTTTAGGTCACGACGCTAGATAAGCAACTCCGGTGAAGTTTACGACGCAGGAACGCAAAGTTGTGAGTTCATGCTCCCCCTTTTCTTTAACTGTTTTTGGTTTTATAACTCTCGGGGGTGAAATACATGTTACAAATATTATAATTTTTTTTACAAGTAGTAAAAATACAAGAAGCACTCTTGGTGAGAACGAGTACCGAGTGCAATACGAATCGAGAATACAAAAATACGAGAAGCACACTTGGTGAGAACGAGAACCAAGTATGATGTGCTTTAAGAAATGCCTAGAAATTACTAGATCATGTGAGCATAGACTTAATACTAAAAATGCCATAAAGTCTTGGTGAAAACTAGTACCAAGCCATTAAAAACATTCAGTAATTAGGGACGAGGGTTAGATCTAACGGGTACGGCCGAGCCCCACTCATGGTCCTTATGTGACCTCTTGAGTGCTTCGGTGTCCCAGTCGAGGTAAATCGACACAGTCGAGGTAAATCGACACAGTCGAGGGTAATCGACACAGTCAAGGGAAATTGACACAGTCGAGGTTAATCGAGACAGTCGAGGGTAATCGACATAGTTAAAGGAGCCAACACTAATGCTCCATAAGTCCTCACATGCCTTAAAGGAGCCAACACTAATGCTCCATATGTCCTCACATGCCGAAATGTCTTTGTACAAACATTCAATTAGTACGTGGTGTACACAAGAAAACTTGATTTTTGCAAGAATACTTTATTTATACAAGATACATACAATGTTTTCATACTCGGTATGCAAAACGCATGAACTCGCTCAACTTTATGTTGATGTTTTCCAAAATTACATGTATTTCAGGTGACAGGATGGATCTTGGGCGCAAGTGTTGTAACTAGAAGTAGACTACAAGTTTAGATGTCATCCACTTTTGTTGAATTGTAACCTAGATGAAGGTTGTGTTTTAAAACTTAAATGACAAGTGTTTGTGATCCTCAAAATTTTCCGAATGGATGAACATCGTTTTAAATCATGTAGTTGTTTATTATGATCGAATGCAATGATAACAAGCTAGTCACACATCATACGCTTCCGCAAAAGACAGGGTGTGACAACGTACACCCCCGCGTCTCCTATCCTCGGTTGTGAAGGATACGTACGTAAAACCTACGTACACCCCATACGCGCTACTGTTCTCGGAAGAAGAACAGGGATGATACGAGTAGTTGATACGAATAGTCTAGTGGTCACATAACATGGGAAGCCCCCACTTATACAACTTACTATCGGCCCAGTAGAGCCACCCGTTACTTACTGTTACGCATTTACTTACTGTGAACTCGCTCAACTAGTTTGTTGATCATTCTGTTACATGCCTTGCAGATCGTTAGGTACATGGAGCTTGCACGGAGAGGAGCCGGTTGTTGTGGACAAGGATCGTATTACTTTGTTGGACACTTATGACATTTCAGTATTTTTAACCTGGGTTTACAATAATGCTTCCGCTACTTTAACAAGGCTTGGTTTTGAAACATCAATCATGTCATGATGAACTACTTTAATGACTTTTATTATTATTAAATGCTATGTTTGATATGATTGATGGCTTGATCCTGGTCATGTCACGCTCCCAAGCGGTGGTACTCCGCGTGTGGATTTTGGGGGTGTGACAGATTGGTATCAGAGCCATTGGTTATAGAGAACTTGGTTTTAATATGGAAAAACGTTTTTATTAAAAACCAGACTATAACCAGAACAGTGCTCTCAACGATCCACAACGACGCTTCGCTCCACGTGCAAGACTCGACATTTTAGGTAATAAGGTTTATGTTTATTGCCTACTTGCTAGAATTACTTAGAACTTTGCTCGTGGTATGCTTAGACTACAATGCTCACTATTTGCTATTGCTTAAGAACCCTTACGTGCTTACACTTTTCTGTCATCGCACTATTCGCGAACTTTTCTCACCTATTTCGCCTTTGACATAAAGATCAATGGCTGGAAGAATTAACATGACACAAGCCCAGTTAGAGGCTCTTGTTCAAGCCCAAGTTGCTGCGGCAGTTGCAGCAGCTCAAGCAGGTAGTATATCCTGCAGTATAGGCACACACTAGGATCCTTAGATCCTACAATCACTCTTGTATTTAACTTTGCCCTATTCGTACACAATAGGTCAACACGCGCAGCAGCCTGTCTGTACTTTCAAGAACTTCATGGACTGTCGTCCAAACTCTTTCAGCGGCACAGAAGGAGCGGTTGGACTCCTCCACTGGTTCGAGAAGCTAGAATCAGTATTCGAGATGTGCGAGTGCCCTGAGGCTCGCAAGGTCAAGTTTGCCACCGGCACCTTGGAAGGAATCGCGCTAACCTGGTGGAACGCGCAAGTGCAGATTCTTGGGTTGGCAGCTGCTAACGCCACCCCATGGAACGAATTCAAGGAACTCATCAAGCGTGAGTATTGCACACGTGAAGATATTCACAAGCTAGAAGACGAGCTGTATAATCTGAAAATGGTTGGGTCGGAGATTGAAGCGTATACCAAGCGGTCAAACGAGCTGGCCGTGCTGTGTCCAACTATGGTGGACCCTCCATATAAGCGTATCGAGATGTATCTCAAGGGGTTGGCACCAGAAATCCAGAGCCACGTTACTTCGGCTAATCTCGACAACATCCAGGAAATCCAGCGTCTTGCTCATCGCATCACCGATCAGGCAGTGGATCAGAATAAACTGCCTAAGCGTGTCAGCGCTACTGCTACAGTCACTCCTTCAGCTACTCCCGTTACCCTCAGTGACAACAAGAGGAAATGGGAGGGGGATTCAAGCAAAGCATCAGTTTCGGTTCAGTCCCAGAATCAGCAGCGAAAGACTGACAACTATCAAAGCCCTAACCAGCAGTCGTCAGGTAGCCACAGGCAGGGTGGATATCGCGGAAATCTTCCAAAGTGCAACAACTGCAACAGGCACCACAACGGTCAGTGTACCAAGGGTCGTTGTCAGAGATGCCTCAAGATGGGACACGAGGCCAAAGACTGTAGAAGCCTTCGTCCTGCGAACCAAAATCAGCAGCAGCCTCACGCTCAGCCTAACCAACAACAAGGCAACAAGGGATGCTACAATTGTGGTGCTGAAGGCCACATCAAGAGACACTGCCCACAGCTTAACAGGAACCAGAACAACAACAACAACCAGGGCAACGGCAACAACAACAACGGAGGAAATAACAACGGCAATGAAGCTCGGGGTCGCGCTTTTGTGCTAGGTCGTGGTGACGCAGTGAACGATCCCAACGTTGTTATGGGTAAGTTTCTCCTCGACAATATTTACGTTACTGTCTTATTTGATTCGGGTGCGGATACAAGCTATATGTCTGTGAAAATGTGTCAACTGCTAAAACGTGCACCAACACTTTTACCCACCAAACATGTAGTAGAGTTAGCTAACGGTAAAAGTCTAGAAGCCACGCACGTAGTACAGGGTTGTAATCTTATTCTAGCTGGTCAAGCCTTCTCTATTGATCTCATTCCCATAGTTTTGGGAAGTTTCGACGTCGTGATTGGGATGGATTGGTTATCCCAACACCAGGCAGAAATCTTATGCAGTGAGAAGATCATTCGTATTCCACGTTCTGGTCAAGAACCTCTCGAAGTCCAAGGCGACAAGAGTGGTGCTGTGGTTGGCATCATCTCATTCTTGAAGGCTCAGAAGTGCTTGCGTAAAGGTCACACAGCCATTTTGGCCCTTGTTTCAGACGCATCAGTAAGGGAAAAGAAATTGGAGGATATACCAGTCGTACGTGACTTCCCTCAGGTGTTTCCTGAAGATTTACCTGGCTTACCACCTCATCGTCAGGTTGAATTTCAGATCGAGCTCGCTCCAGGAGCAGCACCCATAGCTCGCGCACCATATCGTCTAGCTCCATCAGAATTGGAAGAATTGTCAAAGCAGCTACAAGAGCTCTTAGAAAAGGGCTTCATTCGTCCAAGCTCTTCGCCTTGGGGAGCTCCAGTGCTTTTCGTGAAAAAGAAAGACGGTACGTTCAGGATGTGTATAGACTACAGGGAACTGAACAAGGTGACGGTGAAGAACCGTTATCCTCTTCCACGCATAGACGACTTATTCGACCAGTTGCAAGGGTCGTGTTACTATTCCAAGATCGACCTACGGTCAGGATATCATCAACTGAGAGTCCGCGAGGAGGACGTCTCTAAGACAGCATTCAGAACTCGCTATGGTCACTACGAGTTCTTGGTTATGCCGTTCGGACTTACGAACGCACCTGCAGTATTCATGGATCTTATGAACAGGGTGTGCAAACCCTATCTCGACAAGTTCGTCATTGTTTTCATCGACGACATTCTGATCTACTCCAAGAGTCAGGAGGAACACGAGCAGCATCTTCGCCTTATTTTGGAACTCCTTCGAAAGGAACAGTTGTACGCCAAGCTTTCAAAATGCGACTTCTGGCTTCGTGAAGTCCACTTCTTAGGCCACGTGGTAAACAAGGATGGGATTCACGTCGATCCATCCAAGGTAGACTCGATCAGGAACTGGCCTGCACCGCGTACACCAACGGAAATACGCCAATTCTTGGGTTTGGCGGGTTACTACAGACGGTTTATTAAAGACTTTTCAAAGATCGCGCAACAACTTACGCTACTGACACAGAAGGGTGTCACCTACCGTTGGGGCAACACGCAGGAAACTGCTTTTCAGTATCTAAAGGATAGGCTTTGCAGCGCACCTATTCTCTCATTGCCAGAAGGCACAGAAGACTTCGTAGTATATTGTGATGCATCCATCCAGGGTCTTGGATGTGTGTTGATGCAACGTGATAAAGTGATAGCCTACGCTTCTCGGCAACTCAAGGTTCACGAACGAAACTACACGACGCACGATTTAGAGCTGGGAGCTGTTGTTTTCGCGCTTAAGATATGGCGACACTACCTGTACGGTACCAGGTGCACGATTTACACCGATCACAGGAGTCTCGAGCATATCCTTAAGCAGAAGGATTTGAACATGCGTCAACGACGATGGGTCGAGTTACTTAACGACTACGAATGCGCCATCAAGTACCATCCAGGCAAAGCCAACGTTGTGGCTGATGCCCTTAGTCGGAAAGACACTTTACCTCGGCGCGTGCGAGCGCTACAGCTTACGATTCAGTCTAGCCTTCCTGCACAGATACGAAATGCTCAGGTAGAAGCATTGAAGCCCGAAAACGTCAAGGACGAAGCCTTACGCGGCTCACGACAGCAAATGGAACAAAAGGAAGACGGCGCCTACTATGTAACGGGCCGGATTTGGGTCCCTCTCTATGGCGGTTTACGCGAACTTGTAATGGATGAAGCTCACAAATCTCGCTACTCGGTACATCCGGGGTCAGATAAAATGTACCACGACATCAGCACTACTTATTAGTGGCCTAGCATGAAGGCCCACATCGCTATGTACGTTGGAAAATGTTTGACCTGTGCGAGAGTCAAGGTTGAATACCAGAAGCCAGCTGGTCTACTTCAGCAGCCTAAGATACCGCAATGGAAATGGGAAGAAATTTCCATGGATTTTGTTACAGGCTTACCTAGATCTCAGCGTGGGAACGATACAATATGGGTCATAGTTGATCGACTCACCAAGTCTGCACACTTCCTGCCGATTAAGGAAACGGACAAGTTCTCCACTCTCGCAGACGTCTATCTTAAAGAAGTTGTTTCGAGGCACGGAGTGCCCACCTCTATTATTTCGGATCGCGATGCACGATTCACGTCAGAGCTATGGCAAGCAATGCATAAATCTTTCGGCTCACGATTAGACATGAGCACAGCATATCACCCTCAGACGGATGGGCAGTCTGAGCGAACGATTCAAACACTTGAAGACATGCTTAGGGCATGCGTTATTGATTTCGGCAACGGCTGGGAAAAGCACCTCCCTTTGGTGGAGTTCTCGTATAATAACAGTTATCACACCAGCATTCAAGCCGCTCCATTCGAGGCATTGTACGGACGTAAATGCCGGTCACCTCTCTGTTGGGCAGAGGTGGGGGATAGTCAGATTACGGGTCCAGAGATTGTAGTGGACGCCACAGAAAAGATAGCACAGATACGACAACGCATGGCGGCAGCACGTGACCGTCAGAAAGCCTACGCGGACAAGCGTAGAAAGCCTTTGGAATTTCAGGTCGGGGACCGGGTATTATTGAAAATCTCACCCTGGAAGGGTGTGGTACGTTTTGGCAAAAGGGGCAAACTGAATCCGAGGTACGTCGGACCATTCGAAATCTTAGAAAAGATTGGCAAGGTAGCCTACAAGTTGAACCTACCAGCTGAACTCGGAGCAGTTCACAATGTCTTTCATGTGTCGAACCTAAAGAAGTGCTTATCAGATGAAACCCTCATCATTCCTTTTAAGGAACTCACTATCGACGAGCGGTTGCAGTTCGTCGAGGAACCAGTAGAAATCACGGACCGGGAAGTGAAGGTCCTCAAACACAAGAGAATCCCTCTTGTTCGAGTTCGTTGGAACTCCAAACGTGGCCCAGAGTAAACCTGGGAACGCGAAGACAGGATGACAGAAAAGTACCCCCAGTTATTCGAAACCAATGCTACCACTACTGAGGCTGAAGCTACTACTTCGGAATTTCGGGACGAAATTCCAGATCAACGGGGGGAGGATGTGACACCCCAGGAAAACCAGTGAACGCTATAACTTACCTAGCTTCCTCAGTGAGTGCATACCAAATTTCGGGACGAAATTTCCAATTAGTTGGGGATAATGTGACAACTCGAATTCTAGACCTACTTTATGAACCGTATGTGAACATGTTATGATTTTACGGGCTTTAATTTATATGAATGTTATGACGTTACGTGCTTATGAGAACGGAATTATATGATTTTAATGAATGTTTATTTATGTGCATTGTGTGTGTATAGATGTTATAAACGGCCCAAAACGCACAACACCCACTTGATTTCACAAACCCACTCGGTCCATACGGTTGGACTCGAGACCATGAGGTGGCCCAAGTGAGGTTTCGGCCCACTTTCATTCCATACGTATTTATGCATACACATCCCTCTAGGGTTTAGTTTTTCACAACCTTGCAACCAAGAACACACACACCAAACGCTCTCTCTCTCAACTCGGAACCAAGGGCTGCCGAAGTGTTACACGCATCGAAGCTTATTGAATCCGGATCCCTTCTCTCCATCTCGGTTAGTTTTGAGTTTATGATTTCCTGTTTTGTTGTGATGTCGTGTATGGTTTGATCAATCGGTCCAAGTATGTGTTAAACCGATTAGAGTGGCATGATATTAAACTAGGGCCGGTTAGATTGTTGGCCGATTTGATTATGTTGTTTATGCTTGATCCTCGGATTGATTGTATGATGATTGATAATCAGGTTTTGTATGAATGTTAATCGGTTAGGATGCATGATAGGGTTGCAAGATTTAAAACCAACCGATTGCTATATGTTTGATTATGATCCGATTGTTTATTATTGATACTGTTATGCATTTGTTTAAAGATGAACACGTTGAATATGATATAAAAATCTGCTAATTACTAGGTTTGATCTGAATTGTGAAACTGCTAAGTTGTTTGCTAGAATCACGGAAAGATTGTTGCAGGAATTATGGAAACCAGTTACGCACACGGTTGCGACTCGGTATCACTCATTGCGAGTCGGAATCACGACTCGAGACCACAACAGCACAAGCCGAGACCATGGTTGCGAGTCCAGTTGCGACTCGTAACCGGACCATGATGAACCGAAACCACGGTTGCGAGTCCCGTTGCGACTCGTAACCGGACCTTAACAACTCGAGACCAGCTCCGATTGCGACTCGAGAACATCACCGTTACGAGTCCCGTTGCGACTCGGGATCTCCTCGTTGCGACTTGAGACGGACCATACTGTTGTTGGACTTTTACTATGTCAGGCCCAACTGAAATGGGCCGAACACTTGGATTCTGTTTAACTGATTGTTGTTGGACTGCTTATATTTATTGGGCCGACTACTTGGACTCGTTACATGATATGAACTGCTGATACGTTTATGTGATTTGCCATGATCATACTTGATACCATACGTGATACGAACGTGCTATATACGAACCTAATTTGCATAAGTAACCATGATAGGACGTGGTTGATCCCTTACTTGTATACCTGAGCATTTTACTGTCTGCCGAGCAAACCCAGGTGAGTTCACACTCCTACTAAGGCATGGGATTCCCGGGTCGTGGGAATGGGATAAAGGTTACAATAGACTAAGAACGTACATATACTTTTCCTAGACTATCACCTACCATGATCCTCGGATGTCAGGACGGTTCCGTAGGTTAGGATAACACCTACGTGGTCATATGCCAATTACTGCCTCGGATGTCAGGCACGCACGTAAAACCTACGTGTACGCATTACTTACTTCTATCCTCAGTACAAAGGATATGTACGTGAAACCCACGTACACCCCCGCGTCTCCTATCCTCGGTTGTGAAGGATACGTACGTAAAACCTACGTACACCCCATACGCGCTACTGTTCTCGGAAGAAGAACAGGGATGATACGAGTAGTTGATACGAATAGACTAGTGGTCACATAACATGGGAAGCCCCCACTTATACAACTTACTATCGGCCTAGTAGAGCCACCCGTTACTTACTGTTACGCATTTACTTACTGTGAACTCGCTCAACTAGTTTGTTGATCATTCTGTTACATGCCTTGCAGATCGTTAGGTACATGGAGCTTGCACGGAGAGGAGCCGGTTGTTGTGGACAAGGATCGTATTACTTTGTTGGACACTTATGACATTTCAGTATTTTTAACCTGGGTTTACAATAATGCTTCCGCTACTTTAACAAGGCTTGGTTTTGAAACATCAATCATGTCATGATGAACTACTTTAATGACTTTTATTATTATTAAATGCTATGTTTGATATGATTGATGGCTTGATCCTGGTCATGTCACGCTCCCAAGCGGTGGTACTCCGCGTGTGGATTTTGGGGGTGTGACAAATGATGGTGAAGCACCGTGTCCGGTTCAAGGTACTTCAGAAGCAACGGATCCAGTGTCTGCGCCAATTGTCCAAGAAGAAAATGCATCATCTTCTACAACTCAACAGCTTCAGAATGATATCAGGAATTTAAATATCAATAACTTGAGGACCAATGTTGAAATTCCTCCAGTTTCTAAAACCCGAATTCATAACATTCATCCTCAACAGAATATTATAGGTGATGTTCTCAGTGGTGTAAGGACAAGGAATCAAATCAGAAATAACGAAAATGCTGGCTTGTATGCTGAGATACGAGAATCGGGACAACAAAATGATTGGTCTTTCGCCTGCTATGTTAGCCAAGAAGAGCCTAGATCTTGGAAGGAGGCATTGAAAGATGATTCCTGGGTGGAAGCAATGCAGGAAGAACTGCAACAATTCCAGAAGCTAGGTGTCTGGAAACTCGTAGAGAAACCTGCTGGTTACAAGAAGATTGGTACCCGTTGGGTGTTTAAATGCAAAAAGGATGACCGCGGAGTTGTTATCCGGAACAAAGCACGTTTAGTCATTCAAGGTTTTCGTCAGATTGAAGGGATCGACTACAACGAAGTGTATGCACCTGTTGCACGTCTGGAAGCAATTCGGATCTTTCTGGCTTATGCCTCATTCAAAGGATTCAAGGTTTACCAGATGGACGTAAAAAGTGCATTCTTACATGGTGTGGTTGAAGAAGAAGAAGTGTACGTCGAACAGCCTCCAGGTTTTGAAGATCCTATTCATCCCGATGGGGTTTGGTTGCTCAACAAAGCTCTCTATGGTCTTCATCAAGCACCGCGAGCTTGGTATGCAACCTTATCTAATTACTTGCTGGAGAACGGTTTTCGAAGGGGTCTTATCGACTGTACTCTTTTCATCAAAGAACAAGATGGAGATCTTCTTCGGGTACAGGTATACGTCGATGATATTATTTTTGGTTCTACTAATGATGTCTTGTGTAGGAATTTCGAGCGCATTATGCAGGATAAATTCGAGATGAGTGCTATGGGGGAAATGACTTTCTTTTTGGGCCTACAAGTACAACAAACAGAGTCTGGGGTATTCATTCATCAGACTAAATATGTTGGCGACATCTTGAGCCGGTTCCAGATGTCTGATGCGACGCCCATTGGTACCCCATTGCCACAAAATCACGGAATTTGTCACACCTGAGCAAAATCCACAACAACCTTGATTTCTCACTTCACCTCTCTATGCATACTTGTCAAAATTTCGGGACGAAATTTCCTTCAAGTTGGGGATGATGTGACAATCCGAACTTTTGAGGTAATTCTCACTATTATTTCATTATAACGTCGTTAAAATTAAATGTTCGATTACGCGGTCAAATAACGTATTGGATTTGGTTGGGCCTCGTATATTTTGGGCATTGTAACTAAACCTTACAATTTCACAATATCGGTCCACATGAAGTTTCTAAATGAACAACCTTTAGAGCCCAACTAGTCCGTTTGTGTGTCCTGGTTATTTCGGCCCAAATCATGCAACAAGGATTGGCCCATTTGTTTAGTTGTTGGCATATTATTTATGCACTAGGATTTGGACGTAAACTCCCCTTGCAAATCTTTATATCACATTTAGCAAACCCTATCTTCTCCCACTTGTGTGCGGCAGACGAAGACGACCCCCCCCCCCTTTTCGATACTCTATCTCAACTGGCTTCCGGTTAGTATTGTGCCTTTAATCCGTGGTTCTTATAAAAGTTTAAACTGGTTGTTTGTGTTGTACTGAGTTATTACAAATGAAAGCTATGTGGTTCGGATTATGTGATGTGGTTCTGGGTAGCTCTTGTGATCGTATATAGCAGAATATGTGATCTGTGTCAGGGGGTGAATACATGTGATTACTTGTAAGTGATGAATAGATGGATTAGGGTTCATGCTAGTATAAGTTATGTATGATGAAATTCATTAGGGTTGCACATGTGTAGATTAACGATGTTGATTGAGACTTAAAGGACACAGTCTTGAAAATGCATTAATTATCGCTGATGATTGTGCTATGTATGATTCTTATATGATTTGGCATGGTTTAGAAGACTTTGATATTCTTACAGACATGAGGAATTTGGACTACATTAACCACGTGCCTGCCATGATAAATCATATTGAGATTTGATAACTTTAGGTGATGTAATGGTTATGTAATGATATTGTCTGTTATTATAATTTGCTTTGTGGGGAGGGTAGATTTGTATCAATGAACCGACAATAACACATGTGCATGGGTAGTGGGCTGGTAGAATAAGTGTTTAGAAACCTTCAATGAATGCAGTCCACTAAATAGAGATTGGCCCAATCAAGAACATACAAGTATAGTACTTGCCGGCCATGATCAGGAGAAGCATCAGGCTTTACCATTGTTCAGTGACTTACTCATTAACATGTCAATTTGTGACATCAGGCCCACGTGTGACGATATCTAGAGTGTCGGCCATTAGCTGATTTAATTAGTTCATGCTCAGTTCTGGGTATATATGTTGTGCCGCACAACAGCCACAATAAATGGGCGGAATGGGAACCGGGTGGGTTGCATTTGAATGAATAATTTCTTTAATCATAAACCGAAGATGGGCTGGCCATCGAGCCCAGATACAATAACATACACGGAACTGAAATGAGCCTGGTCGGATGGACGGCGAGGTTTAGTTGAGTTGCGGGCCTGTTGTGCAATTGATTGAACTGTGCAGCCCATTAATAGGAGTGCACTTGGGCCGAGTATTCGATTGGATGTGAGTAGTGGGCTGCATGATCAAGGTTAGCTGGGCCGAAACAGTAGGGCTACGAACACATAATTCATGCATAGATTATTAATGGTGCATGTCCTAAGTAAACAAGTCAACACATAGTGCATGTATAAATTGTTAATCTGTGATAAATGGTATGGCATTATCTCGATGTTACTGGTAGATCATGGTGTAATTGTTGTGTATAAAAGTTCATGTGCTAGATAAACAACATTTAAGTACGTTATATATAATACACGACTTCTAGCTGCTATGTGTTATATGATTGTGAATGTGATCATACATGGATACGAGCCTAATGTTAAATGGAATCGTTAATATAGGGCGTGGTCGGCTTGATAGTTAAAACAAGGGAATCATAACACACCGAGCACTCTAAGGTGAGTTCACTACATTCGAGCATGCGTCCCAGTGGTTGGGGACAGTCAATGGGTATTCCATGGGGGGATGAGTCTTTGGGTAAAAACGAGTATATTGGTTAATATTCTCACCTATCATCTTTTGTAAGTCCCTCATCGGGTATTAGTTAGTAGCGCTACTTAGGTTTGGCACCCTCACCCCGTGCCTGTAGAGGACGGAGGTGAACTAATGACCCAGTCTGGCCCAGTACTAGATATGAGTACGTGGGAAGGGCAGTCGTGTATTTCAGGAGCCGTCATTGTTCGGAAATGAGATATTGACAATATTACTTGCATTGGTTATTGAACTGTTTTACATACAATTGGTAATAAACGTTTTCCAAACTGTGAACTCGCCAGCTTTGTCTGATACACTTGTTACATGCTCGCAGGTCGTTAGGTACTTGGGAACAGGAACTTGCTGGCTGGATGGCGTGAGGGGTCATGGTTGCACTGATGGGTTATTTATCAAATATTTATTACTAAGGTTGTTTAGAAAGTATTTACCTTATGTTACGTTAACGCTTCCGCTGAACTTGATGGTTTTTGAATTACTTATGTTTGGATTTTATTACTACTAAATGATGAAACTTTATTTTAATCTTACGGATTCAATGTAATTAGTGGCTCATTACTAGTGGTCACACGCCTAACAGGGACACTCCCTAAGTGGTAATTTGAGGGTGTGACAGTTTGGTATCAGAGCCACTGGTTATAGTGAACTTGGTTTAAAAATGTTTTCTTTTATATAAAACCAGACTATAACCGAACAAGTTCTGAATACGACCATGACACCCAGCTCCAGACTGCAAGGTTCGTCTCTCGTATACCCATTCTACTGCATAACTAGTGAACACTTGCATATGATATTGCATGAGATTGCACGTCTAGCACAATAGTATGAATTCATGTATCACCTGCCTCTGTTATGTGCCTGATAGGGTGGTATTTCCCTAAACATTCATGACCCACGTTACGTGATGCTCTTTGATTGCCACTCGAGTTGGAGGAACCATTTGACATGAGTTAAGAGGAACTGAGATGAGCATGCAAATCACAGTGTTATTGTGGGTGCACACATAATAACAATGTGGGGTGCATGCGAGTCCCAGTGAGGCTTAACAAGTGAAAAAGGGGTTTCGTTCCGTTATTTGATCGATGTGAAACACAACAGTCTATAAGAGTCATATCAGTGATTGTCTCTTACTTGAATGTGATCTTTTCACTCCTCTCTGAATCCTTTCGAATCTCGATGTTATCGAGTCTTACCTGAACACTCATCTGAACGCCTAGCGAACTGTGTAGAATGTTAGGTGCTTGCACGGAGATCCCTGAGTGGAATGTTGCAACGACAATGATTGGTCTATACCTTTCTCACTTTTCTTTGTTGCTGGAACTCTACGTATTGACGTCTTAGACCCCGAAGTGTGATCACTTCTCCAATACTCTTACAGCATACTGTCTATTACTCAATCGACTTGTTAGATTGATGGACAAAAGGGTAAGCGTAGTATTTTACCGACCTCAGTATTTGGACAACCCTGATTACCGGCAACGAACACCAATAACTTGACTTCAATTGAATTCTTAACTCTAATAAGCGACTCGCGGGAGTCAACTCTTACGAATCAATTGGGACATAGACGATGACAACAGATTATAGAGTGAAATATGTGGCTACAAGTACAGTGATTAGCGCGTGGCACAGAAGGTAAAGTGATGGACTTTGATGGTGAAAGATTGTAGGGCTCCGTTTCAAGAAACGGCATTGGAGGCAGCAGGCACGGCAACATCAAGGTACTCATAATGGTAGTCTACAGCATGGAAACGAAGGTGACATTGACAGGGATTGGCTGTTGCTAGGACAAGACGTCAACGACCAAGGGAATAATGATAGTAATGGGAACCCTCGCAACCATAACAACAACACTGGAAATGATGCTCGTGGAAGGACATTAAGGATTGGCGTAAGCGACGCCAGGCATAGTAGCAACATGATAGCTTGTATGGGTAGTTGTTCGCTTCGTCTCTATTCCGCTTGACCCTGATACTTCTTGAAACTAAACCTGATGTGGAATCGGCTGATGACAAGCCAAATGGAGTCTCACATGTTCGTTAGAGTATACACACGACCTGGCGAGACGAGTGTTCAACGTCGACCTTCCTTCTACTATCCTCGAGGGTTACAACGTAGTAGTTAGTGTGAATTGGTTATCCATGAATCACGCAGATATACCCAGTGAGAAGAAAACTTTGTGTGCAAAATCATTATTTGTTCTAAAGCATCAGAGTAGTGCAAAGGTTAGCGCCAGTACAGATGTGAAGGCCAGAAGTGCCTATGGAGGGATTACTCCGCTGTGTTAACAACCGTTACTAATGCCAAGGTTGAGGGAAAAGAGGATCGAGGATCCACCAATTGTTTGTGAACCCTCTCGGTATGTTACTCGAGGAACTTTCGGGCTTACTTCCACAACTGTTAGACAGAATCTCAGTTTAATCTCACGCCAGAAGCAGTCTTGATAACTCGTACTTCATACCCTCTTGCACCAGGAGGGTTGCAAGAACTGTCTAGTCAACTTCAGGAACTACCTGGTGGGAGATTAGCAATCTAGCTCCTTGCTCTGGGGAGCCCGAACTCTATTGTGGAAACGAAGGACAAGTCCTTTCGTACGCGTACAGACTACCTCAAGGTGGCAATCATAGACCGTCACCCTCTATCTCGCATTCGACAACCTGCTTGACCCGCTGCAATGATTAAGCTTCTATTCGGGAACCGACTTAAGATTAGACTGTCACTTGATGGAAGACTCAGGGAAGGATGACTTCTAACACGGCGTTACAGGCACAGTACGGCCACTACGATTTTCTTTTCTCATTGTTTAAAGTTACCCAGCACACCAGCAGCCTTAGGGATCACATGAGTAGTAAGTGCCAACCCCATCTAGCCAGATTCGCCAACCGTGTTTATCTATGACGTTTGAGTCACTTCCAAGAGAAAGGAGCACCATGAACGGCACTTGTATTTCATCATAGAGCTTCTAGGGGAGGAACACCTACGTGCGAAGTCTATCTAAGTGTGACTTCAGGATTCGGGAAGTATACATTTTTGTCATATAAACAACGAAGTGGGAATACACGTGGATTTCGCTAAGATCCATTTTGATAGAAACTGATCAACGTCAAAGATCCCTTCGAGGATACAGGAATTTCTTGGTCTCACTAGATACAATCGCAGCTTAACCACAAGATTTTCGAAGTTCGCGCAGCTTAAATCTCTTTAGCACAGCAGGGTGCTGTGTTCGTGAAAGACAAAACAGGAGGACATCTTTTCAGCTTTTGAACCTCAACTCTGCAATGCTCTGAGCATCGTCTTTACCCGAGGGTACGGGTGATCTAGTGGTATACCATGATGGTCTGAATCAGAGTACCAGTTACACGCCGATGCAACAAGAGAAGGTGATGATTTACGTGGTGGCATAACCAGAGGAATTGCACGACTTACAATCTGCAGTAGAAGTCGTGGTCTTTGGATTTAAGTTGGAGGCATTACTTGGACGGTACCGGATGCACTGCTTAGACCGATCACAAGGGCCTCCTGTGTACTTGCGATTCAGAAAAGCTAACTCAGTCAATGGCATCGTTGGATGGAATTTTGGACGGTTACGACTGTGAAACTTGAATGTACATGAGCTTCGCAGCTCACTATCGACTCTAACCTACCTGATCATACTTGCTCTGACCAAACTAGAGAACTGAAAATAGAGAAATTCCAAGTTGAACCCATGTGGGGCATGGGGAAGCAACCATGGCAGGTCAGACAGTACTCGCTACTTTATGGAACAAATATGGATCCTACTGTGCAGCAATCCGAGGGAACTTGTGTTGAGCGAAGAACACCAGCCTCGATATGCTGGTCATCTGGATTTGATGGAATATGTTAGGATCAGAGGATCTTGTATTAATGACCGGGCATGAAGGCCCACCTAGCTATGTATGTGTATGACGTTCGACTTGTGGGAAAGTCAAAGAGAAGAATCAGCAACTAGAAACACACATATGGAGATGAGAACATACTGCCATGGATTCTGTCACTAGTCTACTCGCAACTCGAAACGGAAACAATATTACCTGGGTGATCGTTGATTGTCTCACGTTACCAGCACACTATCTCGCAATCAAGGAAACTGACGAGTCTTCACAGCTGTGAACGTTCCTCTGAGAGAGACGGTTTTAGGCACGAGGTGCCAACTTCTGCTACCTTTGATTTTGAGTTATACCTGATTTATGGCAGTCAATACACAACACCCTTGGCTTACATCAAGACATGAGCATTACTGATCACTGTAGAACAACCGGACAGAGTAACGAACCATCCGGACACATGAAGACATGCTGCGAGCATGTGCGTGATCGACTTTAGTAAACATTTGGGAAGGACACTTATCTTTGGGAGCGCTCTACTGCAGTTGTTACCGTATTGGTATGCATACAGCTCTGTTTGAGGAATCGCATGGACAGTAACGTTAATCTCCTTGATTGGATTAAGATGGGTAACAACCTAATCACAGGTCCAGGACTTGTGCTAGAAACTCTTGAAGATTGCTTGGATTGGAAATTGTTTGACGGCAACGCGTGACTGCCAGGAAAGCTGATAAGCTTAGGAAATACTGGGAGTTCGTTGTAGGCGAACGTGTAATAATCGAAAGTCTCACCCTGGGAGGGTGCGGTGCACTTTAGAAAACGTGACAAGCTTGGTTTACGATGCGTTGGGACAGTCCGATTTCTGGAACGAATTGGTGACATGGCTCACAAACTTGGGTTAACTAACGAATTGGATAACGTTCTCGATGACATTTATGCCTTGAATCTAAGGCAATGTTTGTCCGATGAAATGCTTGTGATATCAGTGGGCCTAAGGTTAATGACTAGTTGCGGAATCAGGGGATCTATCAAATGAAGGGACCAGGAAGTCCAGGTTCGTTAACATAGTCGCATTTCGATTGTAGAGTTCATTGGAACTCAAGATGTGGATCGGGTTCATGTGGGAACGCAAGGATCAAATGAAACTCAAGTATCCTCAACTTTTTCCTGTTGACCAACCTAATTCGGGTGCAACTGGTGAATTTCGGGACGAAATTCCATTTCAAGTTGGGGATGATGTCACACCTGAGCAAAATCCACAACAACCTTGATTTCTCACTTCACCTCTCTATGCATACTTGTCAAAATTTCGGGACGAAATTTCCTTCAAGTTGGGGATGATGTGACAATCCGAACTTTTGAGGTAATTCTCACTATTATTCCATTATAACGTCGTTAAAATTAAATGTTCGATTACGCGGTCAAATAACGTATTGGATTTGGTTGGGCCTCGTATATTTTGGGCATTGTAACTAAACCTTACAATTTCACAATATCGGTCCACATGAAGTTTCTAAATGAACAACCTTTAGAGCCCAACTAGTCCGTTTGTGTGTCCTGGTTATTTCGACCCAAATCATGCAACAAGGATTGGCCCATTTGTTTAGTTGTTGGCATATTATTTATGCACTAGGATTTGGACGTAAACTCCCCTTGCAAATCTTTATATCACATTTAGCAAACCCTATCTTCTCCCACTTGTGTGCGGCAGACGAAGACGACCCCCCCCCTTTTCGATACTCTATCTCAACTGGCTTCCGGTTAGTATTGTGCCTTTAATCCGTGGTTCTTATAAAAGTTTAAACTGGTTGTTTGTGTTGTACTGAGTTATTACAAATGAAAGCTATGTGGTTCGGATTATGTGATGTGGTTCTGGGTAGCTCTTGTGATCGTATATAGCAGAATATGTGATCTGTGTCAGGGGGTGAATACATGTGATTACTTGTAAGTGATGAATAGATGGATTAGGGTTCATGCTAGTATAAGTTATGTATGATGAAATTCATTAGGGTTGCACATGTGTAGATTAACGATGTTGATTGAGACTTAAAGGACACAGTCTTGAAAATGCATTAATTATCGCTGATGATTGTGCTATGTATGATTCTTATATGATTTGGCATGGTTTAGAAGACTTTGATATTCTTACAGACATGAGGAATTTGGACTACATTAACCACGTGCCTGCCATGATAAATCATATTGAGATTTGATAACTTTAGGTGATGTAATGGTTATGTAATGATATTGTCTGTTATTATAATTTGCTTTGTGGGGAGGGTAGATTTGTATCAATGAACCGACAATAACACATGTGCATGGGTAGTGGGCTGGTAGAATAAGTGTTTAGAAACCTTCAATGAATGCAGTCCACTAAATAGAGATTGGCCCAATCAAGAACATACAAGTATAGTACTTGCCGGCCATGATCAGGAGAAGCATCAGGCTTTACCATTGTTCAGTGACTTACTCATTAACATGTCAATTTGTGACATCAGGCCCACGTGTGACGATATCTAGAGTGTCGGCCATTAGCTGATTTAATTAGTTCATGCTCAGTTCTGGGTATATATGTTGTGCCGCACAACAGCCACAATAAATGGGCGGAATGGGAACCGGGTGGGTTGCATTTGAATGAATAATTTCTTTAATCATAAACCGAAGATGGGCTGGCCATCGAGCCCAGATACAATAACATACACGGAACTGAAATGAGCCTGGTCGGATGGACGGCGAGGTTTAGTTGAGTTGCGGGCCTGTTGTGCAATTGATTGAACTGTGCAGCCCATTAATAGGAGTGCACTTGGGCCGAGTATTCGATTGGATGTGAGTAGTGGGCTGCATGATCAAGGTTAGCTGGGCCGAAACAGTAGGGCTACAAACACATAATTCATGCATAGATTATTAATGGTGCATGTCCTAAGTAAACAAGTCAACACATAGTGCATGTATAAATCGTTAATCTGTGATAAATGGTATGGCATTATCTCGATGTTACTGGTAGATCATGGTGTAATTGTTGTGTATAAAAGTTCATGTGCTAGATAAACAACATTTAAGTACGTTATATATAATACACGACTTCTAGCTGCTATGTGTTATATGATTGTGAATGTGATCATACATGGATACGAGCCTAATGTTAAATGGAATCGTTAATATAGGGCGTGGTCGGCTTGATAGTTAAAACAAGGGAATCATAACACACCGAGCACTCTAAGGTGAGTTCACTACATTCGAGCATGCGTCCCAGTGGTTGGGGACAGTCAATGGGTATTCCATGGGGGGTGAGTCTTTGGGTAAAAACGAGTATATTGGTTAATATTCTCACCTATCATCTTTTGTAAGTCCCTCATCGGGTATTAGTTAGTAGCGCTACTTAGGTTTGGCACCCTCACCCCGTGCCTGTAGAGGACGGAGGTGAACTAATGACCCAGTCTGGCCCAGTACTAGATAGGAGTACGTGGGAAGGGCAGTCGTGTATTTCAGGAGCCGTCATTGTTCGGAAATGAGATATTGACAATATTACTTGCATTGGTTATTGAACTGTTTTACATACAATTGGTAATAAACGTTTTCCAAACTGTGAACTCGCCAGCTTTGTCTGATACACTTGTTACATGCTCGCATGTCGTTAGGTACTTGGGAACAGGAACTTGCTGGCTGGATGGCGTGAGGGGTCATGGTTGCACTGATGGGTTATTTATCAAATATTTATTACTAAGGTTGTTTAGAAAGTATTTACCTTATGTTACGTTAACGCTTCCGCTGAACTTGATGGTTTTTGAATTACTTATGTTTGGATTTTATTACTACTAAATGATGAAACTTTATTTTAATCTTACGGATTCAATGTAATTAGTGGCTCATTACTAGTGGTCACACGCCTAACAGGGACACTCCCTAAGTGGTAATTTGAGGGTGTGACAGTTTGGTATCAGAGCCACTGGTTATAGTGAACTTGGTTTAAAATGTTTTCTTTTATATAAAACCAGACTATAACCGAACAAGTTCTGAATACGACCATGACACCCAGCTCCAGACTGCAAGGTTCGTCTCTCGTATACCCATTCTACTGCATAACTAGTGAACACTTGCATATGATATTGCATGAGATTGCACGTCTAGCACAATAGTATGAATTCATGTATCACCTGCCTCTGTTATGTGCCTGATAGGGTGGTATTTCCCTAAACATTCATGACCCACGTTACGTGATGCTCTTTGATTGCCACTCGAGTTGGAGGAACCATTTGACATGAGTTAAGAGGAACTGAGATGAGCATGCAAATCACAGTGTTATTGTGGGTGCACACATAATAACAATGTGGGGTGCATGCGAGTCCCAGTGAGGCTTAACAAGTGAAAAAGGGGTTCCGTTCCGTTATTTGATCGATGTGAAACACAACAGTCTATAAGAGTCATATCAGTGATTGTCTCTTACTTGAATGTGATCTTTTCACTCCTCTCTGAATCCTTTCGAATCTCGATGTTATCGAGTCTTACCTGAACACTCATCTGAACGCCTAGCGAACTGTGTAGAATGTTAGGTGCTTGCACGGAGATCCCTGAGTGGAATGTTGCAACGACAATGATTGGTCTATACCTTTCTCACTTTTCTTTGTTGCTGGAACTCTACGTATTGACGTCTTAGACCCCGAAGTGTGATCACTTCTCCAATACTCTTACAGCATACTGTCTATTACTCAATCGACTTGTTAGATTGATGGACAAAAGGGTAAGCGTAGTATTTTACCGACCTCAGTATTTGGACAACCCTGATTACCGGCAACGAACACCAATAACTTGACTTCAATTGAATTCTTAACTCTAATAAGCGACTCGCGGGAGTCAACTCTTACGAATCAATTGGGACATAGACGATGACAACAGATTATAGAGTGAAATATGTGGCTACAAGTACAGTGATTAGCGCGTGGCACAGAAGGTAAAGTGATGGACTTTGATGGTGAAAGATTGTAGGGCTCCGTTTCAAGAAACGGCATTGGAGGCAGCAGGCACGGCAACATCAAGGTACTCATAATGGTAGTCTACAGCATGGAAACGAAGGTGACATTGACAGGGATTGGCTGTTGCTAGGACAAGACGTCAACGACCAAGGGAATAATGATAGTAATGGGAACCCTCGCAACCATAACAACAACACTGGAAATGATGCTCGTGGAAGGACATTAAGGATTGGCGTAAGCGACGCCAGGCATAGTAGCAACATGATAGCTTGTATGGGTAGTTGTTCGCTTCGTCTCTATTCCGCTTGACCCTGATACTTCTTGAAACTAAACCTGATGTGGAATCGGCTGATGACAAGCCAAATGGAGTCTCACATGTTCGTTAGAGTATACACACGACCTGGCGAGACGAGTGTTCAACGTCGACCTTCCTTCTACTATCCTCGAGGGTTACAACGTAGTAGTTAGTGTGAATTGGTTATCCATGAATCACGCAGATATACCCAGTGAGAAGAAAACTTTGTGTGCAAAATCATTATTTGTTCTAAAGCATCAGAGTAGTGCAAAGGTTAGCGCCAGTACAGATGTGAAGGCCAGAAGTGCCTATGGAGGGATTACTCCGCTGTGTTAACAACCGTTACTAATGCCAAGGTTGAGGGAAAAGAGGATCGAGGATCCACCAATTGTTTGTGAACCCTCTCGGTATGTTACTCGAGGAACTTTCGGGCTTACTTCCACAACTGTTAGACAGAATCTCAGTTTAATCTCACGCCAGAAGCAGTCTTGATAACTCGTACTTCATACCCTCTTGCACCAGGAGGGTTGCAAGAACTGTCTAGTCAACTTCAGGAACTACCTGGTGGGAGATTAGCAATCTAGCTCCTTGCTCTGGGGAGCCCGAACTCTATTGTGGAAACGAAGGACAAGTCCTTTCGTACGCGTACAGACTACCTCAAGGTGGCAATCATAGACCGTCACCCTCTATCTCGCATTCGACAACCTGCTTGACCCGCTGCAATGATTAAGCTTCTATTCGGGAACCGACTTAAGATTAGACTGTCACTTGATGGAAGACTCAGGGAAGGATGACTTCTAACACGGCGTTACAGGCACAGTACGGCCACTACGATTTTCTTTTCTCATTGTTTAAAGTTACCCAGCACACCAGCAGCCTTAGGGATCACATGAGTAGTAAGTGCCAACCCCATCTAGCCAGATTCGCCAACCGTGTTTATCTATGACGTTTGAGTCACTTCCAAGAGAAAGGAGCACCATGAACGGCACTTGTATTTCATCATAGAGCTTCTAGGGGAGGAACACCTACGTGCGAAGTCTATCTAAGTGTGACTTCAGGATTCGGGAAGTATACATTTTTGTCATATAAACAACGAAGTGGGAATACACGTGGATTTCGCTAAGATCCATTTTGATAGAAACTGATCAACGTCAAAGATCCCTTCGAGGATACAGGAATTTCTTGGTCTCACTAGATACAATCGCAGCTTAACCACAAGATTTTCGAAGTTCGCGCAGCTTAAATCTCTTTAGCACAGCAGGGTGCTGTGTTCGTGAAAGACAAAACAGGAGGACATCTTTTCAGCTTTTGAACCTCAACTCTGCAATGCTCTGAGCATCGTCTTTACCCGAGGGTACGGGTGATCTAGTGGTATACCATGATGGTCTGAATCAGAGTACCAGTTACACGCCGATGCAACAAGAGAAGGTGATGATTTACGTGGTGGCATAACCAGAGGAATTGCACGACTTACAATCTGCAGTAGAAGTCGTGGTCTTTGGATTTAAGTTGGAGGCATTACTTGGACGGTACCGGATGCACTGCTTAGACCGATCACAAGGGCCTCCTGTGTACTTGCGATTCAGAAAAGCTAACTCAGTCAATGGCATCGTTGGATGGAATTTTGGACGGTTACGACTGTGAAACTTGAATGTACATGAGCTTCGCAGCTCACTATCGACTCTAACCTACCTGATCATACTTGCTCTGACCAAACTAGAGAACTGAAAATAGAGAAATTCCAAGTTGAACCCATGTGGGGCATGGGGAAGCAACCATGGCAGGTCAGACAGTACTCGCTACTTTATGGAACAAATATGGATCCTACTGTGCAGCAATCCGAGGGAACTTGTGTTGAGCGAAGAACACCAGCCTCGATATGCTGGTCATCTGGATTTGATGGAATATGTTAGGATCAGAGGATCTTGTATTAATGACCGGGCATGAAGGCCCACCTAGCTATGTATGTGTATGACGTTCGACTTGTGGGAAAGTCAAAGAGAAGAATCAGCAACTAGAAACACACATATGGAGATGAGAACATACTGCCATGGATTCTGTCACTAGTCTACTCGCAACTCGAAACGGAAACAATATTACCTGGGTGATCGTTGATTGTCTCACGTTACCAGCACACTATCTCGCAATCAAGGAAACTGACGAGTCTTCACAGCTGTGAACGTTCCTCTGAGAGAGACGGTTTTAGGCACGAGGTGCCAACTTCTGCTACCTTTGATTTTGAGTTATACCTGATTTATGGCAGTCAATACACAACACCCTTGGCTTACATCAAGACATGAGCATTACTGATCACTGTAGAACAACCGGACAGAGTAACGAACCATCCGGACACATGAAGACATGCTGCGAGCATGTGCGTGATCGACTTTAGTAAACATTTGGGAAGGACACTTATCTTTGGGAGCGCTCTACTGCAGTTGTTACCGTATTGGTATGCATACAGCTCTGTTTGAGGAATCGCATGGACAGTAACGTTAATCTCCTTGATTGGATTAAGATGGGTAACAACCTAATCACAGGTCCAGGACTTGTGCTAGAAACTCTTGAAGATTGCTTGGATTGGAAATTGTTTGACGGCAACGCGTGACTGCCAGGAAAGCTGATAAGCTTAGGAAATACTGGGAGTTCGTTGTAGGCGAACGTGTAATAATCGAAAGTCTCACCCTGGGAGGGTGCGGTGCACTTTAGAAAACGTGACAAGCTTGGTTTACGATGCGTTGGGACAGTCCGATTTCTGGAACGAATTGGTGACATGGCTCACAAACTTGGGTTAACTAACGAATTGGATAACGTTCTCGATGACATTTATGCCTTGAATCTAAGGCAATGTTTGTCCGATGAAATGCTTGTGATATCAGTGGGCCTAAGGTTAATGACTAGTTGCGGAATCAGGGGATCTATCAAATGAAGGGACCAGGAAGTCCAGGTTCGTTAACATAGTCGCATTTCGATTGTAGAGTTCATTGGAACTCAAGATGTGGATCGGGTTCATGTGGGAACGCAAGGATCAAATGAAACTCAAGTATCCTCAACTTTTTCCTGTTGACCAACCTAATTCGGGTGCAACTGGTGAATTTCGGGACGAAATTCCATTTCAAGTTGGGGATGATGTCACACCTGAGCAAAATCCACAACAACCTTGATTTCTCACTTCACCTCTCTATGCATACTTGTCAAAATTTCGGGACGAAATTTCCTTCAAGTTGGGGATGATGTGACAATCCGAACTTTTGAGGTAATTCTCACTATTATTCCATTATAACGTCGTTAAAATTAAATGTTCGATTACGCGGTCAAATAACGTATTGGATTTGGTTGGGCCTCGTATATTTTGGGCATTGTAACTAAACCTTACAATTTCACAATATCGGTCCACATGAAGTTTCTAAATGAACAACCTTTAGAGCCCAACTAGTCCGTTTGTGTGTCCTGGTTATTTCGACCCAAATCATGCAACAAGGATTGGCCCATTTGTTTAGTTGTTGGCATATTATTTATGCACTAGGATTTGGACGTAAACTCCCCTTGCAAATCTTTATATCACATTTAGCAAACCCTATCTTCTCCCACTTGTGTGCGGCAGACGAAGACGACCCCCCCCCTTTTCGATACTCTATCTCAACTGGCTTCCGGTTAGTATTGTGCCTTTAATCCGTGGTTCTTATAAAAGTTTAAACTGGTTGTTTGTGTTGTACTGAGTTATTACAAATGAAAGCTATGTGGTTCGGATTATGTGATGTGGTTCTGGGTAGCTCTTGTGATCGTATATAGCAGAATATGTGATCTGTGTCAGGGGGTGAATACATGTGATTACTTGTAAGTGATGAATAGATGGATTAGGGTTCATGCTAGTATAAGTTATGTATGATGAAATTCATTAGGGTTGCACATGTGTAGATTAACGATGTTGATTGAGACTTAAAGGACACAGTCTTGAAAATGCATTAATTATCGCTGATGATTGTGCTATGTATGATTCTTATATGATTTGGCATGGTTTAGAAGACTTTGATATTCTTACAGACATGAGGAATTTGGACTACATTAACCACGTGCCTGCCATGATAAATCATATTGAGATTTGATAACTTTAGGTGATGTAATGGTTATGTAATGATATTGTCTGTTATTATAATTTGCTTTGTGGGGAGGGTAGATTTGTATCAATGAACCGACAATAACACATGTGCATGGGTAGTGGGCTGGTAGAATAAGTGTTTAGAAACCTTCAATGAATGCAGTCCACTAAATAGAGATTGGCCCAATCAAGAACATACAAGTATAGTACTTGCCGGCCATGATCAGGAGAAGCATCAGGCTTTACCATTGTTCAGTGACTTACTCATTAACATGTCAATTTGTGACATCAGGCCCACGTGTGACGATATCTAGAGTGTCGGCCATTAGCTGATTTAATTAGTTCATGCTCAGTTCTGGGTATATATGTTGTGCCGCACAACAGCCACAATAAATGGGCGGAATGGGAACCGGGTGGGTTGCATTTGAATGAATAATTTCTTTAATCATAAACCGAAGATGGGCTGGCCATCGAGCCCAGATACAATAACATACACGGAACTGAAATGAGCCTGGTCGGATGGACGGCGAGGTTTAGTTGAGTTGCGGGCCTGTTGTGCAATTGATTGAACTGTGCAGCCCATTAATAGGAGTGCACTTGGGCCGAGTATTCGATTGGATGTGAGTAGTGGGCTGCATGATCAAGGTTAGCTGGGCCGAAACAGTAGGGCTACGAACACATAATTCATGCATAGATTATTAATGGTGCATGTCCTAAGTAAACAAGTCAACACATAGTGCATGTATAAATTGTTAATCTGTGATAAATGGTATGGCATTATCTCGATGTTACTGGTAGATCATGGTGTAATTGTTGTGTATAAAAGTTCATGTGCTAGATAAACAACATTTAAGTACGTTATATATAATACACGACTTCTAGCTGCTATGTGTTATATGATTGTGAATGTGATCATACATGGATACGAGCCTAATGTTAAATGGAATCGTTAATATAGGGCGTGGTCGGCTTGGTAGTTAAAACAAGGGAATCATAACACACCGAGCACTCTAAGGTGAGTTCACTACATTCGAGCATGCGTCCCAGTGGTTGGGGACAGTCAATGGGTATTCCATGGGGGGATGAGTCTTTGGGTAAAAACGAGTATATTGGTTAATATTCTCACCTATCATCTTTTGTAAGTCCCTCATCGGGTATTAGTTAGTAGCGCTACTTAGGTTTGGCACCCTCACCCCGTGCCTGTAGAGGACGGAGGTGAACTAATGACCCAGTCTGGCCCAGTACTAGATAGGAGTACGTGGGAAGGGCAGTCGTGTATTTCAGGAGCCGTCATTGTTCGGAAATGAGATATTGACAATATTACTTGCATTGGTTATTGAACTGTTTTACATACAATTGGTAATAAACGTTTTCCAAACTGTGAACTCGCCAGCTTTGTCTGATACACTTGTTACATGCTCGCAGGTCGTTAGGTACTTGGGAACAGGAACTTGCTGGCTGGATGGCGTGAGGGGTCATGGTTGCACTGATGGGTTATTTATCAAATATTTATTACTAAGGTTGTTTAGAAAGTATTTACCTTATGTTACGTTAACGCTTCCGCTGAACTTGATGGTTTTTGAATTACTTATGTTTGGATTTTATTACTACTAAATGATGAAACTTTATTTTAATCTTACGGATTCAATGTAATTAGTGGCTCATTACTAGTGGTCACGCGCCTAACAGGGACACTCCCTAAGTGGTAATTTGAGGGTGTGACAGAATTACTCCAGACTTGAAGGGTGAAGCTGTTAACCCCTCATATTACCGCGCAATGATCGGATCTCTTATGTACCTCACAGCATCAAGGCCAGATATAATGTACCCAACGTGCCTGCTTGCCAGATATCAAGTTAACCCGAAGGCCTCACATCTTGCAGCTGTAAAAAGGATTTTTCGTTATTTGAAGGGTTGTCCTGACACCGGTCTATGGTACCCTAGGGATAATAACTTTGACTTGATCGCTTTCACTGATTCTGATTTTGGCGGATGCAAAATTGACGGCAAATCCACAACGGCTGGATGTCAGTTTTTAGGAAATCGCCTAGTCACATGGCAGTGCAAGAAGCAAACGTGTGTCGCTACTTCAACATGCGAAGCTGAATACATTGCTGCCTCAAGTTGTTGCTCCCAAGTTCTTTGGATCCAACAACAATTACGCGACTACGGTTTTGAATTCCTAACTACTCCTATTTACGTTGATAATTCTGCTGCATTACAGATCACTAGAAATCCTGTGCAGCACTCAAAGACCAAACACATCTATATCAAATATCACTTCATACGTGATTGCTTTGATAAAAGGCTAATCGATGTTGTTAAGGTCCACACCGATGACCAACGTGCCGACCTATTTACCAAAGCGTTTGACAAATCAAGATTTGACTTTTTATTATTGGTAAACGGCATTAAGGTCAAGCAAGAGTAAACCAACATCGGAAAATCATTTTTGTAAATACCTTTGTGTTTTAAATTTGTCTTAGTTTATTGATTTTAGGGGGAGTAAATCCAAAAATCTGAAAATCCAAAAACATCGAAAAATTTCAAAAACACAAAAACAATAGAAAAACAAAAATGAGTTTCCTGGCGAGCAAAAGAGAAAATGATAGTACATCAGTGGTCTATCCAAACCTCTTTAAACCTTAAATGAAAAACGATAAGCAGCTCTATATAAGATGTATCGGTAGGCTCACAATCATTTTAAAGTGTGCAGGGTGATATAAATCTTAAATCGACTGAAGACCAGGTGGGAACCATTCATTGGCATATGGTCTTAGTACCGAAATTTCGTTTGAGAGATTGCCGAGGTTCTGAGATATTCGGTCTTTATGCTGCTTATCATCTGGGTATCAGGGTTGTATCTTTTACCGAAAAATAACGGGGACGCAAGTCTAGATCTTCCATGATACTATACATACGTGTACATACTGCATTCGACCTCAATAAGTGATAAACAATCACATGTCCAAGCAAATAAGTGATAAAATATCACATTTATCCGGGAGTCAAGTTCGTCTCTCTGCTGTACGGAAGTACTGACCTGTTCACGGACTTGCTCCTGTGCCCTCATGCATATGAAAATCAAGTTCCTCATCAATAAGTGATTCTATCACATAGGGCTTGTTTTTAAATTAAAATAAGTGAGAATCTCACATCATATACGGTCAAACAGATGATAATCGGTATACTCACCGGTAAGATGAATCCTCGTGCATACCTTGATACGGGAATGTGTCGTGATGTGGATGAACACCGGTCGGTAAGTATAAATCATACCTCAACGTATCCCCTCGCCATGATTACATCTGATAGGTTGAGCTTATGTGAACAACAATACCGATAATTGTTATAGGATGCTTATCTTAATGTTAACTAACTGAACAAAGAGAGTGTTTTGGCTTGACCGTGCACTGATATGATTCTCTTACCCTCGAAACTCGCAAAAAGAATGTCTGTATATATTTATTTACTGCTTTCAGTCTTTACATTTGAAAATTTCAAAAATACCAAAAAGATTTTAGGTGTGTTTTAATATAAACTTTATAAAAGCCAAAAAGATTTTATTTCTATTTTATTTTCGATCGTACGATGTTGGAACTCGAGTCTTCGTTGCCTGAAACCTGAACGAAAACCGAATTGACTAAATCTTCATAAACAGTCAAAATTTACAAGTTTTGAAAGTTAGAAACTAAAACTGACAAATTTACTAAACTTTCAAACTGTCGGACGGTGTTTGATTGTGACATAGTCATTCGTGTGTCATTTGTTTATATAAACTATATTCCAAGCAGTTGTTCTCATTACGCGTTTAGATTTCTTGCATGTGCAGATTCTAAAGGCAAGGAGAACATGGTCGATGACAAGCTTCGGAATGAAGACACGACGTGAAGGCCCTCAAAAGATGAAAATGATCGAGTTGCCGCTGACCATCATCAACACCACAAGGATCTCAAGCTATAAGGATCAAGTCTTTCACGAGCATAACTCAAGGGGGAGCTTGTGTTAAGGGGGAGTTTGTCAACACACTTCTTACATGAAACGGGGAGTTTGTTAATACACTTTCTGCTTTCAAGACGTGAAGACTTTAAAGATCCTCTGACATTGAAGACTTGAAAGGACGTCAGAGACTTGAAGACACGAAGATCGAGACAAAGCTACAGCCAATGGGGAGTTTGTTGGTGCACTTGTGTCTGTACTTTGTCTGTGTTTTGTCATGATACAAAACGATGTCTTGTGTTAGTCTGGGTTACGTCTTAGGTTTGTTAATATGTGTGTTTGATGTAAGTTTGACCAAGTCAACCATCCTCCTGTTTTGACTTGGCCAAACAGTTAGAACATGTTTGTAACATGTTTGTGTCGAAGGATGAGTCATCGAAGGATTGTTTAGATCCTTCGATGAGCTCGAAAGATAAACCTTCGATGGATGTTGATGGACCTCGAAGGATATCATCCTTCGAGGTATATGTGGATCCTTCGATAGGTTACAGATCGATAGATGATCCTTCGATCAGTCTATCTGATCCTTCGACCAGACGAGCTGTGATGGGTATATATATACTCATGTAATGTGTTCACTTCATGGGTGATAGTGAGGAAGTGTGAGAGAAAGTGTGAGTGAACAAAGTCTTGTAGAGAGCGTATTTTCAGTTTGGTCAAGGGCTGTAACCGTGTCCACTGAAATACAAGAGAAAACTTTGATATCTTGTGTGTCTACCTTTCTCTTTGTAGCTTGTGTTCTCATATAAACTACCGGTTTGCATTCTAGCTTGGATTCCGCACTTGCTAGTGTGTTAAACATAACAAGGATAAGGTTTAACCTCAACCTCCGGGGGACCTACATCTATAACTGTACAGGTGACCCGAACGGTTCTAGATACTTCAAATTCGGTTTGCAATTATTGATTAGCTCAAAGCATGTCTTGTTGAACTTCTTGACAGTGAGAACCCTGTTGAGCGTATAGCATGCGGCGGAAACAGCTTCAGCCCAAAAATTGATCGGTAACTTTGAATCTGTGAGCATAGTTCTAGCCGTCTCGATTAGCGTCCGGTTTTTGCGTTCTGCGACTCCATTCTGCTGCGGAGTGTACGGAGCACTAAACTCATGCAATATACCTCTTTCATCACAAAATTCTTCCATTTTGCTGTTCTTGAATTCAGTACCATTATCACTTCGAATTCTTTTGATACGCCTTTGGTACAGATTCTCAATTCTTTTGAACAACGCCATCAAACTGTCAAACGTTTCGTCTTTTGTCTTCAAGAAAGAAACCCCCGAAAATCTGGAATAATCGTCAGTAACGACCAAACAGTAGTAATCTCCTGTAATACTCTTGACATTCACTGGACCGAATAAATCCATATGAAGTCTTTCCAGAGGTCTCGAAACTGAATTGACTTGCTTTGTAGGGTGTGACTTTTTCTTCTGCTTACCTTTGACACAGCCAATGCACTCCCCTTCCAGATGAAAACCTTTTACATGAACTCCTGTAACTAAATCGTTGTGCACCAAATGATTCATTTTTCTAAGATGTATATGCCCCATCTTCCGGTGCCACAAACTCGATTCCTTCTCAGTTGCTCTGGACACGAAACAATGAGCCTGACCCATGGTTGTAGTAGCTACACTCATATCCAACACGTACAGATCATTAACTCTTGGTGCCCTCATGATAATCCATTCCTCAGGTATCACAAATCCTGGTTTCAATATCAAACATTCTTTGTCAGTGAAGTGAGTAGTATACATCCTATCACAGATCTGGGAGATACTCAGCAGATTATTCTCCAGCTCAGCAATGTAGTTAACTCTTTCAAACGTCACAATCCCGTTGGATAACGTTCCTTCACCAATAATCCTTCCTCCTTGATTACCCGCAAATCCTACGTATGCTCCATTTATGTTTCTCACATCATACAACAACGCAGTCTTCCCTGTCATATGTCTTGAAGCTCCACTATCCATGATCCATCTGGATACAAGTTTTGGAAGATCCTGCACATAACACACTATGACTTAACCAACTTCAATAAAGATGCTGATTCATGCTTCGCGATCAAGGAAGCTCCGACAATTCAAACTGTTTAATCAAACATTGAGTCCACCCAGGCTTCATCAGCCTTAGGTGTAACCTTGACTCTCGCAATTTGAATTTTGAAATTTTCAGCCTTAGGAGGTGGAAAATTCGCATCATAATCAACCGGAATTGATTCTTCAGCCTTTTTCACTTCAGAAGTTGAAATTTTTGTCTCTGTTTTAGGTTTCCACACTTGTTGAGATAATGCAACCCTTTTGTAAAATTTGTCGTTTTTAGTTACCAACTTCTTTACAGGTTCATTTTTCACATTCTTTTTCTCAACAATGATTGGTGCTTTACCCTTCACATCAACTTTCTTCTGTTGAATCTTCACAGTTTCAGTCTTAGGTTTCATGTTGGTACACTTTCGTGCAATGTGACTAACTTGATTACATCTGAAGCATGTTCGAGTATCAGCCACTCGACTTGTGCCTTCAGACTGAGCCTGTGAAGCTCTTTTCTCAAAGAACTCTTTATTTGATCTTGTAAAAATTTCTTTCTCTTCATCAGCAAGTGAACTCGAACTGTTCACAAACTTTTTCTTCTCAACAAACCTCTTGTTTGGAACATTTCTTTTCTGATAAGGCTTACCCCCCTGATAACCACCCGACCAATTGTTTCGGTTGTTATTATAAAAACGCGGTGGATTAACAGATTTCTTGTAGTAAGTTTTATCTTTCTCAAAACTTATTTTTCTCTTTGATTGACTCAAATTGTTCACTTCTGACAACTCAACTTCAACCAGTTTGAAAACATTTGTCAATTTATTCATGTTAACATTCTCAATCGGAAACTCTGAATCTGAAAACAACTTATCTGAACCCAACATCTTGTACATGACAAGATTTGATTCTTCATTTAAGTTGTTTTTGGACTTTTGTTTCGGAATGTACTTGTCCAAGAAACACCCATCTTCCTCAGTAGTGTCACTATCTGTTTTTAGCACATTTTCAACAACACCTTTTACAATATCATTTTGGACACTATCGTCATTGGAAGATGTGAACATGACATCAATGTTCTCCGGAAGTTTAACTTCACTTTCTTCTCCAATTTCAACCAACCCAGATTGCTTTTTCGTGTGATTATCCAAAATCGGCGGTGGAACTCTGTGAAAACCCACCCCGGTTCCATCAGAATAAACATCTTCGCCAGCTTTGTTTTTCCCGATGGGTTTGGGAACAATGTGTTGCAAAACAAAGCTTGCGGAGCTGTAACTATTAAGCTTCAACTGGATTCGCTCGTTTTCGATTTCAGCCTCTTGAAATTTAAGTTTCAGTTTAGCGATTTCATCCAGTTGTTGGTTGATTGATTCTTCTTTTACTCTAAGCACTGCTTTTAGGGGAACATTTTCTTTATGAGTTTTACCATTTAGATCATCGCTATCTTTCATTGTGCTTTTGAGTTTTTCAAACTTTTCAGAAATCTGACGGTTTTGAAGAATTAACTTTTCATTTTCCTTTTTAACTTTTTCATGATCAATTTTAACATTTTCAATTTGACTAGTTAATTCCCTTATCCGTTCAGTTGAAGCTTTAACTGTTTTGTCACGATCGAGAATTTGATTCTCAACGCTTCTGACCTTTGCTGTCAGATCTTCAACTTTCTTACCGTTGAGATACGTGATTGTATTACAAAATTTGCACTCTTTGTTGCAATTTTTGCAATCCATGTTTCCATCAATTTGTTTACCTGACGCATTTGTTGACAAGTTTGAACTGACCTGGCTTTTTGACTCAGACACGGAGTTAGAGTCTACCTCAAGTGCCTTAGCAGCCAGCACTTTGTCAGCCATTTTTCCCAGGTTCTCAGCAGTCAACTCCTGCGTTGTGTCAATAATCCCAGTGTCAACTTTCTTTGACTTCTCGTTTTCTTCTTTCTCCTTTATCTCTTTCTCTTCTTTCTCTTTCTCGTCTCCAGTTCCCCACCATTTATTCTGCCAATACTCATCTTCTTCTTTGTACTCCTTGATTATGGCTTCGATATCAAGTGTTTTATCATCGATTGCAATGTTTCCATATGGATCAAGATAACACTCCCTGTCCGGATCCCATCTTCTCGCTCTCCTCGCTTCCAGATAGATACCAGAAATTCTAATGATTCTGTTTTCAGCCAACATTTTTCTGTATCTATACTTCTGCTCTTCAGTTCGGTTATCTTTCCAAGGAATAGGTTCGTCGTTTTTCGCCATGAATGCGTAACCAACCGCATCTTCTTCCGGTAGAACTTCTTTACTCCAATCATACTCCTCATCATCATAAATCACCGCAAGTGCTCTAGATTTCTCTTTGTTGTCTTCAACCTGCTTCAATCTAGGCGGCTCGGATTTATTCTGGTGATAAATCGCCTTCTTGTAGTAATCATCTCTGAAAGGGTTCTCCGACTCATCAGCATATGCGTTTCTGCATTCTCGCTTGAAGTGACCTTTCTGCTTACACTTGAAACATGTCACTTTGGATTTATCGAACCCCAGCTTGGTAGATGGACCACCAATTGTCTTCCTGCCGGTAATTTCCATGAAACGCTGTGCTCGACGAACAGCACTGGCCATAGCCCAACGAATATCGATCAGCTCCATTTCTTCAGGATCTATCTGATCATAATCTTCTTTCGTTAAGTTGGTGTTGCCTATCTTCCCAGCTACTAACCCTTCATACGATTCCAACACCGATGCTAGGAAGATCATCTGCTGTTTAGCCGACTCCTCATCAAAATTCTGAGCATTCTTCAAGTCTATTGCAATGTTGCATTGAAAAAGATTCTTTGCATCAGAATGACTTGCAGATGATGAAGATCCACTGTGATAACCACTGTGATTTCCACTGCTTTGACTATTTTGATTTTCTTTGCTTGATGTGGACACATTCTCAGCAGAAAAAGTACTTTTGGGAGAAGTTGCTTTTGGCATCATGCCTTTTGGATAATACAAATCCAAATTCTGCTGGTAAGATGAGTGATTGACTTTGTACGTCTTCTTCAGTTCCAACTCGTGACTCTCGAGTTTCTCAATCAACAAATCTAAAGTCAACTTTTCTGGATCCTTGATAGTATTTTTCAGCATCAACGCATAATATCTCCAATCCATCTCGTCGGGCAATGAATCGAACAATTTATCGATAAGCTCATGCTCAGGATATCTGATATCATGTCTTGCTAATTCCAGCTTCAGATGACCAAACCTCTCTATCATTTTACAAACTGATTCGTTCTTTAAACATCCAAAAAGATCAAACTCTTTTCTAAGAAGTTTTCTTTTGTTTTTCACAATTTCTGAACTTCCTAAACATTTTGTTTCTAGCTTTTTCCAAAGATCTTTTGCATTTGAATAATCGATCAATGAGATTATGTCCTCCCGAACAGACTGAAATAACAATGCCACACATTTTTGCTCAGCTACAAATGAATCAATCTCCTCAGCTGATCTTAAAGTTCACCATTTTTGTTTCCATTTTCATAACCGTTTTTCAAACTTTTCTAGCTGGGAAATGCGAATGCCATTAACCAATCTTCAAACTTTCTTGACTACCGTCTGTATTCCTCGATAGCCATTAGCTTTGGAGGTTTATTGAAGGTTCCAAAGGCACTTTCAGATTCCCAAGCTTCCTTTTTCTTCTCTTTTGGCAGATTCTCATTGTTGTTGCTTGTAGATGTATCGTCTCCCGAGTTTCCAGCAAATGCGTACATGTCGCTGAACGGGTTCAAGAATATATCATCCATTTTGAATATACCTGCAAAATCAGCAAACACTTAGAAAAATTTTCGAGATTTTGAAAAACAGTGACAAAAGGGCGAAATATCAACTATTGTGACTAATAAGCAAAAGTGTCAGAAAAGTGAAACCACTCTTGTCCGAATAAGCGAAAGTGATAAATGACCGTATGAGCGAAACTATGCTTGTCCGGATAAGCGAAACTATGTGGTTCGTATGTGTCACACCCCCAAAATCCACACGCGGAGTATCACCGCTTGGGAGCGTGACTGACCAGGACCAAGCCACCAATCATATAGAACATTGTATAAAGTAAAAGTAATTGCAGTATAATTCAGAACAAATCCATATGAAAGGTGTTTCCAAAACATAAGCCAGTTATCAATGTTTAGCGGAAGCGTATATATAAAAATATCCAATGTAAAGTGTATCAAGTATCATATGGGTTCCATATGATGTTCACGATCCAAGTCCACAACGACCGCGCCTCCAGTGCAAGCTCCCAGTACCTAACGATCTGCGAGGCATGTAAAGGAAAGGATCAACAAAATAGTTGAGCGAGTTCACAGTACGTAAATGCGTAATAGTAAGTAACGGGTGGCTCCACCGGGCCAATAGTAAGTTATACAGGTGGGGGCTTCCCATGTTAAGTGACCACTAGACTATTCGTATTATGACCACGTAGGTGTTATCCCAACCTACGGAAGAAGTAAGTAATGCGTACACGTATGTCTTACGTGCGTATCCTTTGTATCGAGGATAGTAATTTGCATATGACCACGTAGGTGTTATCCCAACCTACGGAAGAAGTAAGTAATGCGTACACGTATGTCTTACGTGCGTATCCTTTGTATCGAGGATAGTAATTGGCATCTGACCACGTAGGTGTTATCCCAACCTACGGAACCACGTAGGTGTTTTCCAACCTACGGAACCGTCCTGACATCCGAGGACTATGATAGGTGATAGTCTAGGAAAAGCGTAGTGTATGTACGTTATTAGTTTATCATCAAGCCTTTAACCCATTCCCACAACCCGGGAATCCCATGCCTTAGTAAGAGTGTGAACTCACCTTGGTTTGCTCGGTATGCTAGGTTATGTACTCACAAGTAATTAATCACGTCCTATTGTATGCATGTATAACAAATCAGTTCATGTTCGCAATGATACGTATGCAAATCGAGTGTCACACAATTGCAAATGTAAACATTCATCATCAAGCATGGCATGTCAAGTAAATCAAACATACATTCCACTATCTTTCGAAAGATGTTTATAACCTACCATCCTTCGAATCCAACCTTATCTTTCGACACATTAGTGATCTTTCGACACTTACAAGTTTTCACAGTTATCTTTCGGACTAGTTGGTATGTTTCGTACCATCAGTCATCTTTCGACCTAAGGTATCTTTCGGTCAACTTAATTATGTTTCGGTCATATCTATCCTTCGGTCAATGCTATGTTTCGACTACCAGCATCTTTCGACACTACCTATGTTTCGACAAACAGTATCTTTCGATCAATCAACAGTTACGTTTTCACAATCAGTTACGTTTTCACAGGAACAGCAACCCTAATCATCTGTACAGCCGTCATCATCATTACCAAATCATCAGAATCATTTAGCACATCTAATCATAACGCAATCATCCAGAAATCATTGTCTAGCATGAACCTAGTTTAAACGTATCACGAAACCGGTTAACGCACATTAACACATCATCAAACCCTATGTGAAATCTATATCGATATTCAATCGTATCCAAAATCATGATATTCAGGCATGTATCAGTTCAGGTTACATCAACAATCAAGAACACACTACACGTGAACACATACGCATATAAACGAACGATCGAATCAAATAGATTTTACTAACCGAAATGAGGGTTTGGTCGCAAGGGTCTCCTGTGGTTACTAGCTTGCCGTCACAGTTTGGAGAGCTCTAGGGTTGGGAATATGATAGAAAATGACAGCCGGTACATGTTGATACGTATTTATACGTATTACAGAAATGGGCCAAGCCCATCTGAAAGACTGGGCCGAAGGATCTGGGTTCCAGTCGAAGGATATGGTCTTGGTTCGAAGGATATGTTTCGAGATCCTTCGAACCGGCAGTTGATCCTTCGAATCGAAGGATATCTTTCGGGGTCCTTCGATTGGCATAACATGTTTCGATCTAAACTAAGTGTTTTAATAATATTCCAATAATAACTTTAATACCACAGCAAGTAATCACATATGTGCAACACGACAATTCATTTCATCAAAACACAACGTGTACAATTACAAGTCCATAATCCAAACAACTAAGCAGTCAAAGTCAACGCGCATTTAATGCGAAAGCGAAAGTCAGAAACTCGAGTTGTCACATTATCCCCAACTAATTGAAAATTTCGTCCCGAAATTTGGTATGCACTCACTGAGGAAGCTAGGTAAGCTGTATCGTTTACTGGTTTTCCTGGGGTGTCACATCATCCCCCCGTTGATTTGGAATTTCGTCCCGAAATTCAGTAGTAGTAGCTTCAGCCTCAGTAGTGGTTGTATTGGTTTCGAATAACTGGGGTACTTTTCTGTCATCTAATCCTCGCGTTCCCAGGTGTACTCTGGGCCACGTCGGGAGTTCCAACGAACTCGAACAAGAGGGATTCTCTTGTGTTTGAGGACCTTCACATCCCGGTCCGTGATTTCAAGTGGTTCCTCGACGAACTGCAACCGCTCGTCGATAGTGAGTTCCTTAAAAGGAACTATAAGGGTCTCATCTGATAGGCATTTCTTCAGATTCGACACGTGAAATACATTGTGAACTGCACCGAGTTCAGGAGGTAGGTTCAACTTGTAGGCTACCTTGCCAATCTTTTCTGTAATTTCGAATGGTCCGACGTACCGCGGATTTAGTTTGCCCCGTTTGCCAAAACGTACCACACCCTTCCAGGGTGAAACTTTCAATAAAACCCGGTCCCCGACCTCAAATTCCAATGGCTTTCTACGCTTGTCCGCGTAGGCTTTCTGACGGTCGCGTGCTGCCGCCATGCGTTGTCGTATCTGTGCAATCTTTTCTGTGGCGTCCACTACAATCTCTGGACCCGTAATTTGACTATCCCCCACCTCTGCCCAACAGAGAGGTGACCGGCATTTACGTCCGTACAATGCCTCAAATGGAGCGGCTTGAATGCTGGTGTGGTAACTGTTATTGTACGAGAACTCCACCAAAGGGAGATGCTTTTCCCAGCCGTTGCCGAAATCGATAACACACGCCCTAAGCATGTCTTCAAGTGTTTGGATCGTACGCTCAGACTGTCCATCCGTCTGAGGGTGATAGGTTGTGCTCATGTCTAGCCGTGAGCCAAAAGATTTATGCATTGCTTGCCATAGTTCCGACGTGAATCGTGCATCGCGATCCGAAATGATAGAATTTGACACTCCGTGCCTTGAAACAACTTCTTTCATGTAGATGTCTGCTAGGGTAGAAAACTTATCCGTTTCTTTGATTGCCAAGAAGTGAGCAGACTTTGTGAGTCGATCAACTATGACCCATATTGTATCGTTTCCATGCTGAGATCTGGGTAAACCCGTGACGAAATCCATGGAAATTTCTTCCCATTTCCATTGAGGTATCTTAGGCTGCTGAAGTAAGCCAGCTGGTTTCTGATATTCAACCTTGACTCTCGCACCGGTCAAGCATTTTCCACGTACGTAGCGATGTGGGCCTTCATGCTAGGCCAGCAATAAGTAGTTCTGATGTAGTGATACATCTTGTCCGACCCTAGATGTACCGAGTAGCGAGACTTGTGAGCTTCATCCGTTACAAGTTCGCGTAGACCGTCGTAAAGTGGGACCCAAATACGCCCCGTTAGATGGTAGGCGCCGTCTGCCTTCTGTTCCATCTGTTGTCGTGAGTCGCGTAAGGCTTCAGCCTTGACGTTTTCAGGCTTCAGTGCTTCTATCTGAGCAGCTCGTATCTGTGCTGGAGGACTAGACTGAATCGTAAGCTGTAGCGCTCGCACGCGCTTAGGTAGAGTGTCCTTCCGACTGAGGGCGTCTGCCACAACATTGACTTTGTCTGGATGGTACATGATGGCGTATTCGTAGTCGCTAAGTAGTTCAACCCATCTTCGTTGACGCATGTTCAAATCCTTCTGCTTAAGGATATGCTCGAGACTCCTGTGATCGGTGTAAATCGTGCACTTGGTACCGTACAGGTAGTGTCGCCATATCTTAAACGCGAAAACAACAGCTCCCAGCTCTAAATCGTGCGTCGTATAGTTCCGTTCGTGAACCTTGAGTTGACGAGAGGCGTAAGCAATAACCTTGTCGCGCTGCATTAACACACATCCCAATCCCCGAATGGATGCATCACAATATACTACGAAGTCTTCTGTGCCCTCTGGCAATGAGAGAATAGGTGCGCTGCAGAGCCTATCCTTTAAGTACTGAAAAGCGGTTTCCTGAGAATCTCCCCAACGGTAGGTGACACCTTCCTGTGTCAGCATTGTAAGCGGCTGCGCGATCTTGAAGAAGTCTTTGGTAAATCACCTGTAGTAACCCGCCAAACCCAAGAATTGGCGTATCTCTGTCGGTGTACGCGGTGCAGGCCAGTTTCTGACCGAATCTACCTTGGATGGATCGACATGTATCCCATCCTTGTTCACTACGTGGCCTAAGAAGTGGACTTCACGAAGCCAGAAGTCGCATTTAGAAAGCTTGGCGTACAACTGTTCCTTCCGAAGGAGTTCCAAAATAAGACGAAGATGCTGCTCGTGTTCCTCCCGACTCTTGGAGTAAATCAGAATGTCGTCGATAAATACTATGACGAACTTGTCGAGATAGGGTTTGCACACCCTGTTCATAAGATCCATAAATACGGCAGGTGCGCTCAATAATATCAAACCATTCATCATATCAAACATGAAGTATAGCAGTTAAAATAATTCATAAAACCCAACATGATTAATGTTCAAACCAAACTTTGTTTGAGTAGCGTAAACATAATAATAAAAATCCAAGACAAGTTATGAGTTCAATTAGCGTTCATTGCGTCTCCTCCTCCTAACATGAAAACTCGACCTCTTGCCTCGTTGCCATTGTTATTGTTGTTTCCCCCGTTGTTGTTGTTATTGTTCCCGTTGCCCTGATTGTTGTTGTTGTTGTTCTGGTTCCTGTTTAGCTGCGGGCAGTGTCTCTTGATGTGACCTTCAGCACCACAATTATAGCACCCCTTGTTGCCCTGTTGCTGATTCTGCTGAGCGTGTGGCTGCTGCTGACCCTGGTTCTGGTTCGCAGGACGAGGGCTCCTGCAGTCTTTGGCCTCATGACCCATCTTGAGGCATCTTTGACAACGACCTCTGTTACACTGGCCGCTGTGGTGCCTGTTGCAGTTGTTACATTTCGGAAGATTTCCCCGATATCCTCCCTGTTTGTGACTACCCGAAGAGTGCTGACTGGGGCTTTGATAACCTTCAGTCTTTCGTTGCTGAGCCTGGGACTGGACTGACGCTGATGCTTTACTTGAATCCCCCTCCCATTTTCGCTTATTGTCACTGGGAGTAGCAGTAGTAGCAGACGTAGTAGCAGTAGCAGTAGCGCTGATGCGCTTAGGCAGGCGATTCTGATCCACGGCCTGATCTGTGATGCGATGAGCGAGACGCTGGATCTCCTGGATGTTGTCGAGGTTAGCTGAGGTAACATGGCTCTGAATTTCTGGAGCCAAACCTTTGAGATACAACTCGATACGCTTGTATGGAGGGTCCACCATAGTTGGACACAGCACGGCCAGCTCATTTGACCGTTTAGTATACGCTTCAATCTCTGATCCAACCATTTTCAGATTATACAGCTCGTCTTCCAACTTGTGAATATCTTCACGTGTACAATACTCTCTCTTGATAAGTTCTTTGAATTCGTTCCAGGGTGTGGCGTTAGCAGCTGCCAACCCGAATATCTGCACTTGCGCGTTCCACCAAGTTAACGCGATTCCCTCTAGGGTACCGGTAGCGTATTTCACCCTGCGTTCCTCAGGGCATTCACACATTTCGAATACTGATTCTAGCTTCTCGAACCAGTGAAGGAGTCCAACTGCTCCTTCCGTGCCGCTAAACGTGCTGGGACGGCATTCCATAAAGTTCTTGAATGTGCAGGCAGGTTGTTGCTGAGCGGGTTGACCTATTGTGTACGAATAGGGCAAAGTTAAATACGAGAATTAATGTAGGATCTAAAGATCCTAGTGCCTATACTGCAGGGTATACTACCTGCTTGGGCGGCTGCAACTGCCGCAGCAACGAGAGCCTCTAGCTGGGCTTGAGTCATGGTAATTCGTGCGGCCATTGATCTTCAAATCAAAGGCAACGTAAGTAAGAAAAAAGGGTTCGCGAGTAGTGCGATGACAGAAGAGTGTAGGCACGTAAGTGTTCTCAAGCAATAACAAGTTGTGAGCGAGGTAATGTAAGCATACTGCGAGCAAAGTTCTATGCAAATTCTAGCATGTAGGCAATAAACATAAACCTTATTACCTAGGAAGTTGAGTCTTGCACGTGGAGCGAAGCGTCGTTGTGGATCGTTGAGAGCACTGTTCTGGTTATAGTCTGGTTTTAATAAAAACGTTTTTCCATATTAAAACCAAGTTCTCTATAACCAATGGCTCTGATACCAATCTGTCACACCCCCAAAATCCACACGCGGAGTATCACCGCTTGGGAGCGTGACTGACCAGGACCAAGCCACCAATCATATAGAACATTGTATAAAGTAAAAGTAATTGCAGTATAATTCAGAACAAATCCATATGAAAGGTGTTTCCAAAACATAAGCCAGTTATCAATGTTTAGCGGAAGCGTATATATAAAAATATCCAATGTAAAGTGTATCAAGTATCATATGGGTTCCATATGATGTTCACGATCCAAGTCCACAACGACCGCGCCTCCAGTGCAAGCTCCCAGTACCTAACGATCTGCGAGGCATGTAAAGGAAAGGATCAACAAAATAGTTGAGCGAGTTCACAGTACGTAAATGCGTAATAGTAAGTAACGGGTGGCTCCACCGGGCCAATAGTAAGTTATACAGGTGGGGGCTTCCCATGTTAAGTGACCACTAGACTATTCGTATTATGACCACGTAGGTGTTATCCCAACCTACGGAAGAAGTAAGTAATGCGTACACGTATGTCTTACGTGCGTATCCTTTGTATCGAGGATAGTAATTTGCATATGACCACGTAGGTGTTATCCCAACCTACGGAAGAAGTAAGTAATGCGTACACGTATGTCTTACGTGCGTATCCTTTGTATCGAGGATAGTAATTGGCATCTGACCACGTAGGTGTTATCCCAACCTACGGAACCACGTAGGTGTTTTCCAACCTACGGAACCGTCCTGACATCCGAGGACTATGATAGGTGATAGTCTAGGAAAAGTGTAGTGTATGTACGTTATTAGTTTATCATCAAGCCTTTAACCCATTCCCACAACCCGGGAATCCCATGCCTTAGTAAGAGTGTGAACTCACCTTGGTTTGCTCGGTATGCTAGGTTATGTACTCACAAGTAATTAATCACGTCCTATTGTATGCATGTATAACAAATCAGTTCATGTTCGCAATGATACGTATGCAAATCGAGTGTCACACAATTGCAAATGTAAACATTCATCATCAAGCATGGCATGTCAAGTAAATCAAACATACATTCCACTATCTTTCGAAAGATGTTTATAACCTACCATCCTTCGAATCCAACCTTATCTTTCGACACATTAGTGATCTTTCGACACTTACAAGTTTTCACAGTTATCTTTCGGACTAGTTGGTATGTTTCGTACCATCAGTCATCTTTCGACCTAAGGTATCTTTCGGTCAACTTAATTATGTTTCGGTCATATCTATCCTTCGGTCAATGCTATGTTTCGACTACCAGCATCTTTCGACACTACCTATGTTTCGACAAACAGTATCTTTCGATCAATCAACAGTTACGTTTTCACAATCAGTTACGTTTTCACAGGAACAGCGACCCTAATCATCTGTACAGCCGTCATCATCATTACCAAATCATCAGAATCATTTAGCACATCTAATCATAACGCAATCATCCAGAAATCATTGTCTAGCATGAACCTAGTTTAAACGTATCACGAAACCGGTTAACGCACATTAACACATCATCAAACCCTATGTGAAATCTATATCGATATTCAATCGTATCCAAAATCATGATATTCAGGCATGTATCAGTTCAGGTTACATCAACAATCAAGAACACACTACACGTGAACACATACGCATATAAACGAACGATCGAATCAAATAGATTTTACTAACCGAAATGAGGGTTTGGTCGCAAGGGTCTCCTGTGGTTACTAGCTTGCCGTCACAGTTTGGAGAGCTCTAGGGTTGGGAATATGATAGAAAATGACAGCCGGTACATGTTGATACGTATTTATACGTATTACAGAAATGGGCCAAGCCCATCTGAAAGACTGGGCCGAAGGATCTGGGTTCCAGTCGAAGGATATGGTCTTGGTTCGAAGGATATGTTTCGAGATCCTTCGAACCGGCAGTTGATCCTTCGAATCGAAGGATATCTTTCGGGGTCCTTCGATTGGCATAACATGTTTCGATCTAAACTAAGTGTTTTAATAATATTCCAATAATAACTTTAATACCACAGCAAGTAATCACATATGTGCAACACGACAATTCATTTCATCAAAACACAACGTGTACAATTACAAGTCCATAATCCAAACAACTAAGCAGTCAAAGTCAACGCGCATTTAATGCGAAAGCGAAAGTCAGAAACTCGAGTTGTCACAGTATGAGCGGAACTAACTTGTTCGTATGAGCGGAACTAACTTGTTCGAATAAGCGAAACTATCAAGATATTTCGAGCGAAACCTATGTATTTCGAGCGAAACCTGCGATGTCCGAATAAGCGAAACTAGGTTTTAACCAATTTTCACCATGTTTTAGTCCGAATTTTAACCTGAATCTTTCTAGGGTTTGATAATTGTATGTTTCACACGTTGTACTCAAAAATCAGGCCATTTCAACCGTAGGAACCAGTTCAAATCGAAAAAGTATGAGAGAAAGTGAGTAGAAATGAGAGAATTTTGTAGAATCAAGCTGTAGTAGTATGAACTCCTCGTCCCGAGCTCTGATACCACTTGTTGGACCGTGTTCCGACCCTAAACAGTCAGTTGAGAACGTTCATCTTCACATACAAAGGCGGAATCAATGCACATGAAGTTACACAGCTTTTCCTTTTCAATTCCTTCTCTTTTATTGCTTTCTGATTCAATTTTGACAGAGTTTGATTACACAAGCAATGACAATGTTCCGCTCCAATGTACACACATGAATGACCAGGTTTCGCTCCAAATGCCTATATATAGTCCCTGTAGTTTCGCTCCAATAACCTGACAAATAAGCGAAACTACCTCATGTCCACATGAGCGAAACAATATGTACATATAAGCGATACTACTTCTAACCTATGTACATAAAAGCGAAACCTCAACATAAAACCCTAATTTTGACTTTCAAGACCCTATGTTGACCTATCTTGACCTAAGACTTAATGCAGACGTAGTCAACAGACATTCCATGCATCAACACATCTTTCAAGTTGGCGTTTTAGATTCTTCAGTATTTAATGATTTTGTATTTACTGTTTCTAGTTAGATTTTCAAGTTTGCTTTTTATTTTTTTTTCTTATTTTTATTTTTTTATTTGGGTTTTTTATAATAATTTTTCAAAGTAATTTTATTATAGTTTGGCAGTTTTTTGGTGGCGTTTAACTGGATGATATCGTTTTAAACAAGCATTTTGGCTGTTTTGGCGTTTTTATTATATATGGCGTTTCTTTCAAGTAGTTTTTTGTGTTGCTGTTTGGAAGCACACAGTCTGACATCAGCATCTTTTTCTTGAATATTTGTCCATCTCATGCAGCAAAATGTTATTGATTTTATATCCTTCAGCCAATAATCTTGAATTTTTACAATCAACGATGTTTGATTTTTTAACTTTTTTGGCGTTTTACCGATAAAAAGAACGCCACGAAATAAGATCACCTTAAACCTCAAATTTTTATCATGCTAAAATCAATAATGTTTTGCTGTATGAGATTGACAACATTGTTAATTCTCGGTTAAGAAAGATAACTAACAATGTTGTCCACCCCATACAGGTAAACTTTATTGACAACGAACCTTAATAATGTTTTTGTATGTTTTGGCGTTATAAATTTGATGGAAGTTTAGGATAAGTCAATGAGATTTTTGTAGGATCGTGAAACGACCTTAACAAGTCGATCAGAAGAGGTCTTAGACTGAATCAGAGGCGGAATTCATTGATTCAGTCTTTGTTTAGCTTGTATAATACTATAATCACTATTAACTGTCTCTTGTATTGATTAGAAAGCAATTACAGACTCGGAGACACTTCGACGGAGCTTCGCCGTCGGAAACAAGAACAATACCATTGATCTCGCTTGAATGGACTATTTATAGGCATGTGATTCCGCTTGAAACAGCTTCAAGCGGAATTACATCTCAAGCGAAATAACCACTCAAGCGGAATCACCACTCAAGCGGAATTACATCACTTGATTTCACTTGAAATAATTCAGCTGATTTCGCTTGAAATGACTCCGTGTTATTTCAAGCGGAATTACCTATAAAAAACTATTTCTCGTTTTACGTGCACTGATCTATCTATTCTAACCTAAGACTCGAACGAAGATGAAGTCGACAGACAACTGCACCAACAGACTCCCTCTTGAATGTTGACGGAATCTTTAGTGAGAGTCTTCAACATGACGACTCTTTAATCTTGATCGGTCTTCTTTCTTTCTTTAGCATGTACCAGGATCTTCTCTTTGGCTCTAACCTCGTCAGACTCCCCCTTTCATCATGCTGGGATCGCTGTCTGGAATTAGCTATCACCTTGAGATCAATCCCTGGCTTTATCTCTGACTAAGCTCTCCACAGGTTCTGAATTGCATCCTGGCTTTCCGTAGCAACAGGATCAGAAACCTTTTTTTCACCTACATACATCTCAAACACTCATAAACAAATTTTCTCATTTAACAACTTACCAAAATTTGAAACATTCTAAATTTTGATTCAAATTAATGAATCATTTAAACATTTCAAAAATTTCCAACTCAAACACTCTTTTCCAAACCATCAGTTCATCATGTTTAGCCTTTGAATTTTGAAAATCAGCTCTTCATCATCAGTTGTTGAAAATCTTTTTGAATTTTTCACAATATGTAAACAAAACAGAAATTTAAATGCAGAAATGAAATATGTACAACCATTATTTTTGTGAGTTTGTGAAAGAGGATCATATCAGTTTATGAGACATATCACTAGCACCGTTAAGCTTTTAAAACATTTTAAGTTCTAAACAATTCACATAGATTTTCGATATTGTTGTCTACTTAAACTCAAACTAAAAACTTTCGAAATGCTTACTGATACGTTAAGGTATATTAATTATGCACTAAGTTCTTATGGACCCCACGATCTCAGCATATCCCCTCATCATGTAATACATTAACTCAAGTAATGCCTTTAAACTTTAATCAACTGTGATTTGTGCGAAAACAACGCAGAATGTTTAAACATTAACAATCAGGTCGATACTTCTGTATACGCAGAGAAAGTCCAATGTTTAAACAAAATAAATAAACTAAAAAACAAGTTGAAATTGTTTAGGCTTTAACCACCAGTTCGATACTCACGTATACGCAGAGGAGGTCCAAAGCTTAAACGAAACACCAAAGAAAATAAAGCAGAACGTTTAGGCACTAACATCCAGGTCGATACTCACGTATACGCAGAGGATGTCCAATGCTTAAACAAAATAAAGAAATAAAACAAGTTTAAGTCTTTGCAAAAGAAATACACAATCACAGTGTCATTTTCAGCAAAGTCGTGAAAGCTCACAAACTTAACCAGTTTTTATGCTTTTTGCCATTCAGCGATTGCTGAGCAGGCACACAATCAAGAAGGACAAAACTAAGTACTATGCTTTCAATCATGTTTCCCACTAGAACTAGGCTTTTTCATTTATGTTTGTATCATTATCGCAAATCTACTAGTCTAGTTGAGCCTATCGTCACATCCTTAGTGAGATCGTTTATCACTTTTTGGCATTACATTTCTTTAGTATGCTGTGATAGTCCACTGATTTACTATCATTTCCTCTTGTATCAACAAAACTCATTTTTGAATCTTTCAATGTTTTAGACTTTTTCAAATTTTCTAATTTTTTTTTAAAATTTTACTCCCCCTAAAATCAAAATATGTTTCAATTTTGATTTTCTGAGAAAATTTGAAACAACATGTACAAACTTGACAACTTGATGAAAATCGCTTCAATTCTCCATCCACTTGGCGTAAACAATCAGAACTCCCCCTTACAACAAACTATTTTCCCATTATGATTTCAAAACACTTAAGTTTGTTTTAATCAAAATGGTTTTTTCTGGAAAAATTAGTTTGTTTACCAACTACTTGTAGGTTCGGGGTCACTTCATCACTTTGTTCTCCTCAAACACATGAAAGATTTATCATTTCCCAATTTTCATCAATCATTTGTATGAAAGAAAAATCAAGTACAACTTAATGTCCCTAATTAATCTTTTTGAATTTCGAAATATCATCGAAGTGAATTTCTCAAGAAATGTGCCGATTCATGTTCCACACTTACCAACCTGGGAACTCCGGCAAGTCAGGTTTTTCATTTAAATAGATTCACCCAAGCCTGACGGTCCTTGGGTGATTTTGAATTCTTGTTCAACAATGGTGGAAAATTTGCATCATCCATTGTTAAACCAGAATTCTCAACTTTTACCTCAACAAATGGCTCTTCTGGTTTTACCGAACTAGATTCATTGCCTGAACATGGCTCCTTTGACTTTGTCGAGTCAAGATCATTACCAACAACTGGCTCCTTTGTTTCCGAAGAAACAAATTCATCACCAGGAAGTGAAAATTTCACTTTCTTTGTTTTGTTAATCTCTTGATTAACAACTTTCTCTTTCTTCAAAATCCTTTTCTCTTCTGTCCTCAGATTTGTATCTGATGAATTCGTTTTGCAAGACTTGTCATTCTTTGGAGAGCAAGACGATTTATCAGAACTTTTATCTGATTTTCCTGTTGTATCTGAGGACAAAATTCTTTCGAGATACTCTCTCGCTTTTTTCCTCTTCTTCCTCAGTCTGTCTTTCTGCCCCTGTGAAAGCTTCACTTTCGGTTCTGGAACTTTCAGTTCCTTGGGCTTTTCTTTGACTTTGACTGATTTCTTTGCCATTTTCTGAGATTCAGCCGTCGATCTTCCCTTTGATCTCATCGGGCAATCTCTGGCAATGTGACCTTTGATTTGGCAGTTATAGCATCTCCTCGTCTCATAACTCTAATTCTGGCAGTTAACAGCAATGTGTCCTTTCACACCATAAGTGTAACACACTCTGTTATCGTACCATTTACCACTTTCACACCAAACACTCAGATCATAGCATTGTCTGACTTTGTGGTAATCATCACTCCTCCTGAAATCTGGATTTGGCTTTGAAGCACTGTGGTCAAACCTGCACCACTCATTACCAACTATTTTTGAGTTTTCATTTTTCAATTTTTTTGATTCTTGATTGCGATTGGATGATTGATCTGATGAACTTTTATTTTCTTTTTATACAATTTTCACATTTTTAACTTTTGTTTCTGTTCCACTTTTGTTGGACCGTTCTTTGACCCGAAAAGTCAGTGAGAGTAGCTCATCTTCATGTATGAAGGCGGAATCAACATATATGAAGTTACCACAGCTTATCCTTTCAATTCCTATCTGTTTATTGCTTTCTGATGAGATTTTGACAGAGTTTCGGCTCCTAAGCACACACACATACCTTATATACAAATGAACCGCTCAGACCTATTTATAGGGTTCCTGGGTCGCTCATAAGACATGCCAAATGAGCGATCCAGAACACTTGACAAATAAGCGATCCAGACATTGACATATAAGCGGTCCAAGATGATACATTGACTAATAAGCGATCCTAACTCTATTTATCACAATATTTACATTTTGACCCCCTCTTGACCAATCTTGACTTCAGACTTTTTGTAGACGCAGTCAACAGACATTCCGTGCATCAACAGACTCCCCCTTGGATGTTGACGTAGTCTTTATCAGTCTTCAGTTCCATAGTCTTCAGTCTTAGTCTTTTCCTCAACTCTGTTTTCTCACAAGCATTTTTCACAGGTTTCAGCATTAACACCTGACTCTAACATCAACTTCCCAATAGCTGTTGATCCAGACTCCCCCTTTCACAGACTTCCCATCTCAGTATGCTGGAATCTTGAGATATCTAGTTCCAGCTTTAACAATTTGCTTCCGTTGGGAAATAAAGTCTCCAAACCTGTTTCTCAACCAATAACATTACAACCTATTTTTTTAACAATAAACACTAATTCAATCAGCTTTAGAAATCCACTCAAGTTTTCAAGTTCAAGTTAATGACCCTGAATACTTGATTAATCTACCAAGTTCAATTTAATGACCCTGGTTGATCTTTTGACGAATCAAACTGATTTAGTAAAACTATTTTTCAATTTTTTTCAAATTTTTTTTTTTTAAAATAACAAGTATCAATTTAATGAACTTGTTTTGACTTTGAAAACAAAATACATTTGCAACAATGTAAACTCTCCTCGATCTTCAGCTCAGAATCTCCTGTATCTGCTTCATCTTTCTAGAATCCGACAATCAACTTTCTACTCTGGTTTGTCTAAAATAAAGCAGAAATAAAATCTTTTTGGATTTTAAAATGATCTAAACTAAGAAATGAAATAACAGAAAACTTAAATTGCAGAAAATAAACTATTTACAACTTATTTTTGGTGAGCGTGTCAGGGAATCATATCAGCTTTTCAGACAGATTACAAGTACCGTTAAGCTATATTACATATTCAGACTTAAACAATTCACCTCGATTGTCGATATACTGATCCATCTTAAATTCTCACACAAACTTCAATCTATTCAGGATACTGTTTAAGTGTTTTAAGAACATAGATCAATTCATGTGTTCCACCTCTTGAATATACTCCCGTATCCAGAATCCCAATATTCAGTCTTACAGGCAAGAATACTACAATGATGTATGTACATAAATTAGGGGTTAAATGCGAGAACTGAGGAATCTCAGGTCAGAACTTCCGTTCAGCAGAGAGATATCAGCTTCGACTTTGCAGTGTGTCCCCTTTAGAGGATCTTTTCAGCTACAACAACTGATTATCAATTTTATTGTCTAATCAGCTGAGGGCTTCATGCTATATTTCAAGCATTTTGGATAAAGTATTAGCCAAGGACTAGGTCAGAACTACCGTTCAGCAGAAGTCCCGGAATTATACCCCAGACATCATAGAGTATAACCACCTAGTATATCAGAATACGAGACCTTTCAAACGAGATTTCAGGGGTTACCTATATATCCAAGTAGTGTTCCCCACGAATTTCACCAGTTTGAAATTTTAGATTTATATCCCGAATAAATCTACTAAATGTACGAAAACCTATCGACACATCGTTAGTGAGACTGTTTAACTCATTTTGTCTTTCCAAATCTTTAGCATACTGTAATTGTCTAGCTGATGTACTATCATTTTCCCTATATACACAAGCTCTTTTTCAATTTTATCATGTTTTTGGATTTTTGCATTTTTTACTGTTTTTGTATTTTTCCTGAAAATAAACTATGTACAACTATCTATCTCCCCCTAAATACCAAAACACGTAAAAAACCGACAAACCATCGCAGATTGTTTCTCATCTTCATCCGCAACAGTACTCTCATCAACGCTCACAACCCCATCCGACACCGAAAGCAATTTCATACCATTAAGTTTTAACAAATATTGAAACCGATTTTTATCAAAAGCTTTGGTATGCAAATCAGCTTTTTGTTCGTCAGTGTGGATTTTCTCAATTCGTATCAGCTTTTTCTCGAAGCAATTGCGAATAAAGTGATGACGAATTTCGATATGTTTAGTTTTAGCGTGATGTACTGGATTTTTAGTTATATTAATTGCGGCCTCATTATCAACAAACAGAGGTGTGTTAAGAAACTGCAAACCGTAGTCGCGCATCTGTTGCTGTATCCACAGGATCTGAGAGCAGCAACTGCTAGCAGAAACATACTCCGCTTCACATGTAGATAGCGTCACAGATGTTTGTTTCTTACACTGCCAGGTAACCAATCTCGGACCAAAAAACTGGCATCCTGCAGTTGTTGATTTCGCATTGACTTTGCAGCATCCGAAATCTGAATCGGAATACCCTTCGAGCGTAAAATCGCCTTTTCTAGGATACCATAACCCCAATGACGGAGTACCTTTCAGGTAACGTAATATCCTCTTGACAATAATCATGTGCGATTCTCTCGGGTTAGACTGAAATCTTGCTGCGAGGCACGTTGGGTACATGATGTCAGGACGTGAAGCAGTTAGGTACATCAAAGAACCTATCATGGATCGATAAAGTGTCTCATCAACCCTGTCTCCGGTGAGATCTGGGTGAATCCCATGATTAGTCGCAAGTGGGGTAGTAGCTGGAGTAGAACTTGACATTCCAAATTTCTCTAGAATATCATGCACGTACTTCGTTTGATGAATGAAAATTCCTTCAGGAAGTTGTTCAACTTGTAGACCCAGAAAAAATTTCATCTCCCCCATTGATGACATTTCGAACTTCTGCTTCATCACCTGTTCGAAATCTTTGCATAATTTCTCATTTGTTGACCCAAAAATTATATCGTCCACATAAATTTGTACTATCAGAAGATGACCATCAACGACTTTAGTGAAGAGAGTGGCATCCACTTTTCCACGTATGAACTGGTTAGCGAGTAGGTGTTGAGACAAAGTCTCGTACCAGGCTCTCGGCGCCTGATGTAGACCATACAACGCTTTGTCCAGCAGATAAACTTTGTTTTTGTGGATTGGGTCAGTAAAGCCCGGCGGCTGACCAACATAAACCTCCTCTTTGACCTTCCCATAAAGAAACGCTGATTTAACATCTAACTGATATACTTTGAAATTCTTCCAAGACGCAAATGCTAGGAAAATTCTGATAGCCTCTAGTCGTGCGACAGGAGCATAAACTTCGGTAAAATCAATCCCCTCCTGTTGACTAAAACCCTGAACAACGAGTCGAGCTTTGTTCCTTACAACCACTCCTCTATCGTCCCTCTTACATTTGAAAACCCATTTTGTATTGATTTTCCTTTGACCATCCGGCAAATCAACTAACTTCCACACCCCCAACTTTTCAAACTGACTTAATTCTTCTTGCATCGCTATGACCCAAGAGTCTTCAGTAAGCGCCTCTTTGTAAGTTCTCGGTTCGACCTGCGAGGTAAAACAACTTAATGAAAATTCAGTTTGTTAAGGTGCTACTGTAGAATAAAAACACGTTAAGCCCTGGTCAATTTGACGTCTCGTGCGAACGCCCGATTGCAATTCTCCTATTATCAACTCCTCTGGATGATAAGAAAGAGTTCGCGGCATCACTTCGCTTGGAACATCTACATTTCCCTCCAGATTAGTAACATTCTGCTCTGCATCTTGTTCACCAACTTGGTTTGTTTGACTTGACAACTGGATCTGCTCCCCCTCAAGGTCTGAATCACCATGGTAAAAAACTGGCATATTTTCAGCTTCTTGATCATCATTCACCTCCGACTGATTACCAGGAGCAACTTCATCATCATTTTCACCAGCATTACTAGGACCTGCTTCATCGTCATTTGAAGGTTTCCGAGGTCTTCTAGAATACTCCGCTGGAAACCTGAGTTGCGACTCGTACTCTCGCAAAATATCCAGCTCATCAAAGAAATCTTCTTCTTCTCCTGATTCTTCTCTCATGTCAAACGAATCCCAAAGTTTGTCATGATGATAACGCCATGAATCACCAGGATTCTGTGGCGGCATAGTGTATCCCTGACATTCAACATTCGGAGCCTCAATAATCTGCTTGTCACTTGGAATGAAGACACGTCGCAAAGGACTTGAATAACCCACAAAGATTCCCTCAATGCTCTTCGGACCAAACTTTCCTTTAGGCTCTATCACCATACAGGGTGACCCAAACGGTTCTAGATACTTCAAATTCGGCTTGCGTTTATTGAGTAGCTCAAAACACGTCTTGTTGAACTTCTTTACAGTAAGAACTCTGTTGAGAGTATAGCATGCAGCAGAAACAGCTTCAGCCCAGAAATTAATTGGTAACTTAGAGTCTGCAAGCATCGTTCTGGCTGTCTCGATTAGCGTCCGGTTTTTGCGTTCTGCAACTCCATTCTGCTGCGGAGTGTACTGAGCACTAAACTCATGCAGTATACCTCTTTCATCACAAAAATCTTCCATCTTACTGTTTTTGAATTCAGTACCATTATCACTGCGAATTCTACAGATCGGCCTCTGGTACAGATTCTCAATTCTTTTAAACAATGCCATCAAGCTATCAAAAGTCTCATCTTTTGATTTCAAAAACATCACCCAAGAAAATCTGGAATAATCATCAGTCACGACCAAACAGTATAAATCTCCTGTTATACTCTTGACATTCACTGGACCAAACAAATCCATGTGAAGTCTTTCCAAAGGTCTTGAAACTGAATTGACTTGCTTTGAGGGATGTGACTTTTTCTTCTGTTTGCCTTTGACACAACTTATGCACTCCCCTTCCAGATGAAAACCTTTAATATTCACTCCAGTAACCAAATCGTTATGTACCAAGTGATTCATTTTCCTTAGGTGAATATGCCCCATCTTTTGATGCCATAACCTTGACTCTTTTTCCGTTGCTCTGGACACAAAACAATGAGCCTGACCCGTGGTTGTAGTAGCAACGCTCATGTCCAACACGTACAGATCATTGACTCTTGGTGCCCTCATGATGATCCACTCTTCAGGTATCACAAATCCCGGTTTCAAGATCAAACATTCTTTGTCGGTGAAATGAGTAGTATACATCCTGTCACAGATCTGGGAGATACTTAGCAGGTTGTTCTCCAGCTCAGCGATGTAGTTAACTCTCTCAAACATTATAATGCCATTTGACAATGTTCCTTCACCTATGATCCTTCCTCCTTGATTACCCGCAAAGCCCACATAACCACCGTTAATGCTATTCACATCATACAGCAATGCGGTTTTCCCTGTCATATGCCTTGAAGCTCCACTATCCATTATCCACCTGGATACAAGTTTTGGAAGATCCTGCACATAACAAATCATCATTTAAACAACTTCAAGAAAGATGCCGATTCATGCTTCGCAATCTAGGAAGCTCCGGCAATTCAAACTGTTTAGTCAAACATTGAGTCCACCCAGGCCTCATCAGCCTTAGGTGCAACCTTGACTCTCGCAATTTGAATTTTGAAATTTTCAGCCTTAAGTGGCGGAAAATTTGCATCATAATCAACAATAATTGGCTCTTTTTGCCTCTAGATATACACCAGAAAGTCTGATAATCTTGTTTTCAACAACCATCTTCCGGTATTTATACTTCTGTTCCTCTGTTCGATTATCTTTCCATGGAATAGGCTCATTCTTTGCCATGAAAGCATAACCAACAACATCTTCTTCCGGCAAAACCTCTTTGCTCCAATCGTAACCCTCATCATCATAAATCACAGCTAAAGCCCTCGATTTGTCTCTGTTCTCTTCCTGCTGCTTCAATCTGGGCGGCTCGGATTTATTCTGATGGTAAATTGCCTTCTTATAGTAGTCGTCTCGAAACGGATTCTCAGATTCATCAGCATATGCATTCCTGCATTCCCTCTTGAAATGACCCTTTTGTTTACACTTAAAACATGTCACCTTTGACTTATCGAACCCCAGCTTTGTAGACGGACCTCCGATTGTCTTCCTCCCGGTAATTTCCATGAAACGCTGAGCACGTCGAACAACACTTGCCATCGCCCAACGAATATCTATCAGTTCCATTTCCTCCAGGTCTATCTAATCGTAGTCTTCTTTTGTCAGATTTGTGTTCCCGATCTTTCCGGCCACCAAACCTTCATAGGACTCCAACACAGACGCTAGAAAAACCATTTGTTGCTTGGCCGACTCTTCATCAAAATTCTGTGCGTTCTTCAGATCTATCGCGATGTTGCACGAAAACTTTGCATCAGAACGTTTTTCAGAAGATGAAGATCCACCGTGATAACCACTGTGGCTTCCACTGTTTGAACTGCTTTGACTTTCTTTGTTTGCTGAAGGAACATTCTCAGCAGAAAATGCAGTTTTCGGAGAGATAGCTTTCGGCATCAAGCTTTTCGGATAGTAAAGATCCAAGTTTTGCTGATAGGATGAGTGATTGACTTTGTAAGTTTTCTTCAATTCAAGCTCATGACTTTCAAGTCTCTCAATCACAACATCTGGAGTCAAATTTTCAGGAGCAATAGTGTTCTTCAACATCAGTGCGTAGTATCTCCAATCCACTTCATCTGGTAATGAATCAAACAGTTTGTCAACAAGTTCTTCATCAGAATACGTAATCTTATGTCGTGCAAGTTCCAGCTTCAGATGACCGAACCTTTCAATCATTTTACAAACCGATTCATTTTTAAGACAACTAAACATGTCAAACTCTTTTCTAAGAAGTTTCGTTTTATTTTTTTACAATCTCTTTGCTACCAAGACACTTCTTTTCAAGTTTTTCCCACAAATCTTTAGCATTGGAGTAATCTATCATTGAAATGATATCTTCTCGCACCGATTGAAACAATAATGCCACACACTTTTGCTCTGCCACAAAAGATTCAATTTCGTCAGCTGATGATAAAGTTTCTCCACTTTTGTCTCCATGAACATATCCATTTTTCAAACTCTTCCAACTTGCAAACGCGAAAGCCATCAACCAATCCTCAAATTTTCTCGACCAACGACTATATTCCTCGATTGCCATAAGCTTCGGAGGTTTGTTGAATGTACCGAATGCACTCTCAGACTCCCAAGCTTCCTTCTTTTTCTCCTTTGATTGATTCTCATTTGTATTGTTCGAAGATGTATCATTGTTTCCCGAACTACCCGTGAATGCATACATATCGCTGAACGGATTCATGAAAATATCATCCATTTTGATCGTACCTGCAAAATCAACCAACACTTAGAAAAATTTTCGAGATTTTTGAAAAACAGAACCACAAAAGCGAATCAATCTTGTATAAGTGACAGAAAGGCGAACTGATTAGGTTCAAATAAGCAAACCCAAAACACAGACTACAGTACAAGCGAACCAGTATGTGTCCGAAAAAGCGGACCAGACAATACCAAATATGTTCTCTCGAGCGGACCACAAGATGTCAGAAAAGCGATCCAACTATGTCCGTTCGAGCGGACCAAACCAATTATATCTGTTCGAGCGAGCCAACAACAAACTTATGAGCGATCCAGACTATGATCGTTCGAGCGGGCCGAGTGATGTACGTAACAGCGGACCAGAAAGTGTCACAAAAGCGGTCCAAAATCTCGCGATGTCCGTAAAAGCGGACCACAGTTTTTAACCGATTTTGACCATTTTTAGTCCGAATTTTAACCTGAGACTTTCTAGGGTTTGTTATTAGTGTGTTTTATACGTTATACTCAAATTTCAGACAATTTTGACCGTTGGAACCACTAGAAACTGAAAAAGTATGAGAGAAAGTGAGTAGAAAAGAGAGATTTCTGCAGATCTATGCTGTAGTAGTATGAACTCCTCGTCCTGAGCTCTGATACCACTTGTTGGACCGTTCTTTGACCCGAAAAGTCAGTGAGAGTAGCTCATCTTCATGTATGAAGGCGGAATCAACATATATGAAGTTACCACAGCTTATCCTTTCAATTCCTATCTGTTTATTGCTTTCTGATGAGATTTTGACAGAGTTTTGGCTCCTAAGCACACACACATACCTTATATACAAATGAACCGCTCAGACCTATTTATAGGGTTCCTGGGTCGCTCATAAGACATGCCAAATGAGCGATCCAGAACACTTGACAAATAAGCGATCCAGACATTGACATATAAGCGGTCCAAGATGATACATTGACTAATAAGCGATCCTAACTCTATTTATCACAATATTTACATTTTGACCCCCTCTTGACCAGTCTTGACTTCAGACTTTTTGTAGACGCAGTCAACAGACATTCCGTGCATCAACAACTTTCTTCTTCAAAGGTTTTTGCGTAGAGCATTCACCTTTTTCAGTTGATTGAGGAACAGTTTCTTGAAATTTTTCTTTTAATTTCAAAAATAATTTCCTTTTCTTAATTTTTTCATTTTCATCATCAGATTTCTCATCACAATCTTCAATTTTGACTTTGTCAAAATTTGTGACATTGTCACTTATTGGAACTGAATTAATCGGTTTTGGACAAGGATGATTCAAAAACTCTTATGAAGTCACAAAACCTTTCAATTTCTTTTCAAGCTCATCAATTTTAGCTCTTGAATTCTCAGCTTCATTTTCAAGCTGAGACATTCTCTCAAGATGAGACTTGATTGTTTTTCCATTTTCAATTTCATTGTTTTCAAGAACAAACTTTTCATTTTCCAAAACTTTTATCTGTTCTTGAAATTTTGTTTCATTTGCTTTCAAATTTTTGTTTTCAAGCTTTATCCAGAAATCTTCATTTTCTGAAGATTTCTTTTTTGCTTTCAAAATCTTTTTCTTTCTCTTTCAAAACCTTGTTTTCTAATGTCAAACTGTTCAAATCACTTAACAGTTTAACATTTTCAGATTTCAGCTTCTCACAATTTCCTCGCAAAACAAGAATCTGTTTATTATCAGATTTCTTCTCTTCTTTCAACTTTTTGATTTCCAATGTCAAACTTTCCGCATCCTTCAAGAGTTTGACATGGTCAGCTTCAAGTTTATCATATTTAAAGCACAATGATTCAGAACTTGAGGATCCAATCTTCACAGATTCTTCATTCTTTTGAACTTTCTCTGTCTCTGTCCTTGTCAAGAATATGCCTGCACAAAGAGTTTTAACAAAATCAAGAGGTTTCAAATTATTATCAATGTAACATCCCCTCTTATAGTCATATCTCATGATCCTTTGTGCACCAAGGCATATACAGATTCTTCTATCTATTTCAGTAATTACATCCAAATTTATTTTATCTAGATTCCCCAAATTCAATTCATCTAGATTCCCTTTTATTTTATCCATCAATTTTTTCTTCTTCTCATAATTTTCATAACTATGTGTTTGAAGTTTATCGATGAAATCAGATGAATGTAATTTTGAAAATTTGGACTCTTGTTTTATCTTTTTCAATACATCATCCCATTCAACAGGTAATGCATCTGCAAGCTTTGATACCTTTTCAGCATCTGTCAACTTTATCTCAAACGTTTTTAATTTGTCTATTAAGTAATCAAATCTTTTTTTCATCTCTTTAACTGTTTCATTCTTATGACACGTAAAATTTTTAAGTCTGAGCGTCCAAATATTTTTATCATCTTGTTCATACACGCTCACTCTATACCAACCATAACCACTATTTAATCTTTCATTAAAATCATTTTCCTTTTCATCAAACATGTTTTCCATATTTCCAAAACAATCCCAACAAATTTAACACAAATGATCACTTTCAAACAAAATTAATTTTCAAAACTCAAACACACTTCAAGCGAAATAACACTCTGAAGCGGAATACTGATTTCGAGCGAAATCAACACCACCTTTCAAGCGGAATACTGATTTCGCTTGAAATGTTTCAAGCGGAATAAGTTTTCAAATAAGGTAATTCAAGCGAAATCACAACTTGAAGCGGAATCAGTTGCAATTTCAAGCGAGATTATGTTTTCAAGCGGAATCAGGCAAACTTTTCAAGCGGGATTAGCGATTTCAAGCGGAATCACTGATTTCGCTTGAACCTTCTCAAGCGGAATCAGGTGTTTTCAAGCGAAATCACTTATTTCTCTTGAAATTACCACAATTTTTCAAGCGGAATCAGATGAGCATGTTCAAGCGAAATAAGGTTTTTTGTCCATTTTTAGCAGTTTTAGGCCGAATTTTGATCTGATTCTCTCAAGGGTTTGATAAAATACAATTTCGCTTATGTTGTGAAAAATTCAGGCCATTTTATCTGTTAAAACTTGTTCAATTTCGAAAAGGTGTAGAAATCAGAATTTTCCAGCGAAAACGAGCTAAACAGTAAGAACTCTTCCTCCTGAGCTCTGATACCACATGTAGGATCGTGAAACGACCTTAACGAGTCGATCAGAAGAGGTCTTAGACTGAATCAGAGGCGGAATTCATTGATTCAGTCTTTGTTTAGCTTGTATAATACTAGAATCACTATTAACTGTCTCTTGTATTGATTAGAAAGCAATTACAGACTCGGAGACACTTCGACGGAGCTTCGCCGTCGGAAACAAGAACAATACCATTGATCTCTCTTGAATGGACTATTTATAGGCATGTGATTCCGCTTAAAACAACTTCAAGAGGAATTACATCTCAAGCGAAATAACCACTCAAGCGGAATCACCACTCAAGCGGAATTACATCACTTGATTTCGCTTGAAATAATTCAGCTGATTTCGTTTGAAATGACTCTGTGTCATTTCAAGCGGAATTACCTATAAAAAACCATTTCTTGTTTTACGTGCATTGATCTATCTCTTCTAACCTAAGACTCGAACGAAGATGAAGTCGACAGACAACTGCACCAACAATTTTACTAAATGAAATGGACTATATCTCAATTTAGGATTTTGTCTATTCCATTGAGCGAAATCTTACTGACAGCCAAACTGAAATTCAAAAAAATAGAACGTTTTTGGGGTTGAAGATATTTGATGTTTGGGTTTTTTGGCCTTTCTAAGGCGAATGAGTTATATGAAATATGGCGTTTGAGTTTTTGTGTGTGTTTTTGACTGAAGGTCTGAGATGTTGTATATATAGGATTTTTTTGGTGGTTTTTTAAGGCGGGATTTTACTATAATTAAGTTTGGCGTTTTATATTTAACGGCGTTTTACTTAGAATAGTCTGTGATTTTTGTTTTTGGCGTTTTATTTGATGATTTGGCGTTTTATGTGGAGTAGTCAAAAGACCCTTTTACCCTTAATGAAGCGCCTCCACGTAATAAAATTGATGTTATTTACGAAAACACCACCGCGCCAATCTGGTCCATAGATTGTTTTGATCGGACGATCGTTAAGCGTTCTCACCGTTCTCACACTTTTGATCGTTTTCTCTAAATCCCGACCCTATATATATATATATATATATAGGGTAAGGTTCATGCGAGAACCACCCTTATTGCGAGAACCGCGAGAACCAATGTGAACACAAAATAAAATCTAAAAAAAATAAAAAAAACACTCAAAATTTTTTTATCTTTTTTAATACTTTTCTTAAAAAATCGCTATAAGTTACCATAAAAAAAGTTTTTTTTTTCGAGTAACAGTTATCCATGCACGTGTGCATATGTATCATTACTTCGACAAATTCGGTAATACGTTATCAGGAATAGACGATTGCACTTTAATTTACAATACCATTCGTAATACACTGCTTTTTACATTACCAGTATTCAAAATGCACATGTGCATCATTAGGTATAACCATGATATAACGTGTTTTGGTACAAAAAGTTTGTGATTTTGAATGGAGAAGTAGGACCATATACATGTTTTTTTGGTTAGTTATATTTAGTGGTTGATGGTTTGGTTATAGTTGTCAATTTATGATGTAATATGTTGATTGGATGGTATAAGTGGTGTCTACACGCATGTAATAAAGTGAAAATATTGGTATTTGGTAATGGTATTGTATTATAGATGGTAGGAGGTAATGGTAGTGTATTATGGATGGTATGATAGATGAAAGAGAAAGTGTATTCAAAGTAGTGTACCAAAACACCTTATTTCATGTTGATACATATAGATGCACATGTGCATTTCTAACACTGGTAATGTAAAAAGTATTGTATTACACATGGTAGTGTAAATGAAAGTGCAATTGTCTAATAGTTGTAATGAATTACGGAATTTGTCAAAGAAATGACAAAAATGCACATGTGCATGTTTGTGTATTATGGATGGAATGATAGATGAAAGATAAATTAGTCTACCAAAACACCTTATTTCATGTTGATACATATAGATGCACATGTGCATTTCTAATATTGTTAACGTAAAAAGTAGTGTATTACATGTGGTAGTGTAAATGAAAGTGCAATTGTCTAATATTTATAATAAATTACGAAATTTGCCAAAGAAATGATACAAATGCACATGTGCATGGATAACTGTGACTCGGATTTTTTTTTATTTTTTTATTGTAAACGAAATATAGCGAATTTTACAAAAAAAAAATAACAAAAAAATTTTGGGTGTTTTTTTAGATTTTTTAGGTATTACTGTTTGTGTTCACACTGGTTCTCGCGGTTCTCGCAATAAAGGGTGGTTCCTAATGGATCCTTCTCCTATATATATATATATATATATATATATATATATATATAAATGCCAACATAATTTCGAGACAATCTCGAAGTTATGTGAAAATTCTAAGTATCGAAGAAACTTAGTTATTTGTAGAATAATTGGTTATTGAATCGTTCTTACTTAATTTAGGACGAATAAACCAATTTGAGGGATTGCGATAATATAAAACGCACCCAAAGGTGAGTGTCACAGAAACCCCTCTTTTTACTGTTTTATATACTGTTTTCGGGGGAAGAACACGCCTTTGAAAAGAAAAGTATATGTTTTCATATAAAAATATGCTTTCAAATTATATAAAAATGTATTTTCATCGAGAATACGATTTTTAGAGTAATATAATATGTTTTATAAACTTAAAAAGATGTATAACTTAAACTATTCTCAAGAAAAACGAGTTTAAAAAGTATCATACATTTTTCGGGGATAAACGGGATTTGACTGATATAAATATGTTTCGGGGAGAAACGGGTTTTGATTAATATAAATATGTTTCAGGGAGAAAGGGAGAAACGGGATTTTATCGATAATAAACTTGTTTTCGAGGAAAACGATATTTTAATTGATATAAAGACGTTTCTACACGGAACGCAGGAGTGTGGGTGTCTGAGAGCACCTTATTAAATTTATCTTTCTAGTAGGTTATATATCTTGTACAATTGAGGAGGGCAATCGAGTGACCTAATTGCGGGGCACCTTGAGTGGAGTGTTATAGCCATTTTCAATTATTAAGTATTGAACACGTGGAATTGCTGATAGATCCATCGGGTTGACAGCCCCGTCGTGACCGGTAGCTTCGTGCCCACATAACGGCGAATTTTATTCTAAATTGTCAAGTATTGATTAGAACCTCATTGTTATTATATAGCTCGTAATGTATTGCAAACTTACAAAACTGAAAGAATGACAAAATTTAATATAATTAAAATCATGAGTAAAAGTTTCCATAAGAGATATGCTTAAGGGGCTATTTCGGATGATTTCTTCCATGACATTTTACAAAGGAAATAAAATGATCTTTCTTAATTATATGAGAATGTTTTAAAACATAAAGATGTTTTATCAAGAAAGATTTTCCTTACCTTGCGGAATACAGTATAGTGCCGATTTCAAATCATATTACAATGACATTATTTTTATTAAAATAAATGTCTTTCTTAAACATATGTAAATGTTTCTAAACCATTAAAGGGTTGAAAAAAGGAAGTTTTCCTAAAAACAAATCGTTACGAAAATCTATACGTGAACTCACCTTCATTTGTGTTGACATTTGATTTTTACGTGTTCTTCAGGTATATGAGTTTGGCTTCGGGATTTTGGCATATCTTGTGGTAGTGATGCTTGTCGTGTTTAAAATATTTTGGACATCTTTTAAAACTAAAATGGAACTGTGTGTAATTGAATCCATAAGGATTGAGACAACGAAGTTGTAACTACGGACTGTATCCGAACTTTAAACTCTAAAGTCATGCTTTTAATAACTATATGTCCAAAATAAACAATGTGTCGTCCACTGAAGATATTTATGGGTACCAACCACCGTCACCGCCACGTTTGTATTTCCGCCGCGACGTTTTTGGGGTGTGACACAAAGCTCTCAGCACAAGAAGAAGAGTAGTGTGTTGATCCACCACGAGGAGTCAAGGAAGTAAGCACTCCTCATCATGAACCTCAAATCATTGAATTGACGAAAGTTGTGATGCAACTTACTAAATATAAGGGTATTGAACCACAAGCACGATCTTGTGGGATATGTCTACAATTTGGACACCTTATAGATATGTGTCCCACATTACACAAAGATGTTGAACAAGCTCAAACAATTGGAGGTTACCTATGACAAAATTCAAGACAATATGAACAACCCAAATGGGGACATCCTCACAATATGTGTTACCAACAATAACAGCCACCATATCAACCATGAGTTTTTATCCAAATGCAAGATCCTTAACGACAAAATTTCAGCCTCGACAACAACAACGAGCCCAATAACAAGTGGTGGCTCGAGAATGCCTTAGGAATATATTGTCAAAATTTTGGCAACTAACACTCGCATATTCCAACAAGAAACCAAAGCATTCCAACATGAGAATAAAGCTAGCATCAAATACTTGGAGCAACAAATGGCTCAACTTGATAGCTCGGTGAGTAAGATAGAGTCTCAAGGTAAACCACTCGTGTAGACTAAAATAACCTAAAGCACAATCTTTATGCCATTACCTTGAGGAGTGGAAATAACTCTGAAGGACCGACTATATAAGAAGAATAAATTATTATCAAGAAGAAGGACCATGATAATATGAAAGTACATGAACTAGTTAGAAGTGAAATGAAATTTACGTCTATACCTCCATTCCCATCAAGGCTACGAAGCACAAAGAACGAGCGTGAAAAACAAGAAATCATGGAGACATACAGGAAGGTAGAGGTAAATATTCCACTCATTGACATTTTAAAACAAGTCCCACGGTATGCGAAGTTCCTCAAAGAACTTTGTGCATCAAAGAAGAAGCATAAAGGTAATGAAATGATAAAGGTACATGAAAATATTTCAACACTGCTACAAAAGAAACTACCTCCAAAGTGCAAGGATCCAGGTGTTTCACCGTTTCTTGTCAACTTGGGAATATCATTGTGCCTAGAGCTATGCTGGACCTTGGAGCCTCTATTCATGTCGTACTATACTCGATTTTCAAAACACTTATTGTAGGACTGTTAAAGAGGACCACGACTACCACCATCCACCTCACATTACCTGCTGACATCGCCACCATTATCAACACCGTCACTACAACCACAACCACCATATCTACACTTCGTATAACCACCCAAAGCAAGACCAAGACCAAACTCATCACACCAAAACCCAAACCCACCACCACTTCAAATTCCACCAAAATCCAGAAGCTTGGACAAAAGCCCATCATAAAAAAGTTCAATTCCACCTCTAAACCTTCAAATCTCACCAAACCCACATAAAAAACTACAAATTCCACAAAACCCACTTCTAAACTAACAAATATTACAAAACCCATTTCCAAACAAAAAATTCAACAAAACCACTTCCAAATCTAACAATATTCATCCAAATTTACCTATCAATCTACTTCTCAATATGCGCACTCTCCTCACTTGTAACCGGTCTCGAGCTTGCATCTGCTGCAAACTCTTGCTTTTGTGTTGTACCTTTTGGTGCTTTGATGTAATTGTGTTGGTTTTCTCAACTAATTCGAGTGATGTTTCGAAATTGCTGGGTCTTGGGCAGACGTTTGTTGGGTTTGCGGTGGTGTGGGGTAGGTGGTGATGGTGGCAGTAGTAGGTATTGTGGGGTGGTGGTGGCAAGTGAGAGAGAGGGGAGAGAGAAATGCGAAAGAAATAAATTGTTTTTTTATATTATTATGCTAATCTATACATACAAATTAAGTTTATAATCTATTTAGTTTTTATTAAAATTTATTTAAAACATGGGTAAAAATACTTCACTACTTTTGTGTGACTTGACTTAACGATAAAAGTTAACTGGGTTAGGGAAAAAACGTATAAGATTTTGAAATATTAAGTACAAAACTTGTCAATTTTAAAACCAAAGGACACCGACTGAAATCTAATATAAAGATAAATGTCAAAACTTGCAATTTACTCTTAAATTCTTATTGTAATAATAATTTTCTTTAAACAATATTTAACAAAGTAATCGGTTGTTAAAAATCATAAAAGTAGCTTAAATTTCTATGATCAATATATGAGATGCCATACAATGATCCTAAAAAGTTTACAAAGGATTGTGTCCATGTGTTAGGAGGATGTATGCTAAAGGAAAAGATATTAATGGCAAAGTTTTGTTCATGTTTGTTATGTTGGATTTGTTTTTGAGGCTACCGTTGTCAATGGTATTGGCAGAGAAAAGGACTAGATAATAGTGACATATGTTGGTGGTCAAAATGGACAATTGAACACGTGCTCATTATTTGAACTCAATGCATAATGTATTGTAATGACAATGTCGTACTAGAAACGTTCAGAATCAGGTTCTGGGTGATGTAAACATAGTGTATAGTTATAGCATTTGTGTATAGCAACTATTTTCTTTGTTGGATATTTATAGTTATCAGAGAGATTAAATGTAATTGTAGGACTTACTTCATTGAATCTCTTCGATCCATTTACTTATGAATGCGTATGCTTACTTTATGTATTATCTATAATGGGTCAAACAAGTATGTTCATACTTTATAATGCTACATTATTATTATTATTATTATTATTATTATTATTATTATTATTATTATTATTATTATTATTATTATTATTATTATTATTATGTTCAATCCTAAAGTATAGTGAATCAAAGTCAAATTAGTCTAACCCTCAATCATATTTGTTTAATTAGCAGTGACTTTACTTGCAACTACTTAAATGCCACAATCTTACCAAAACGGGGCATGTCACATATGCAAAAAATGCGAGATTTTTAATAGAATATTTTTTTTTACAATCTTTATTATATGAGTAACTTTGTAAACATAAGATTAACCAACAAAATTCCACCTGAACCAAGGAATATGATCACTCTCACAAAGTTGTAGGTCATATTGATTATTGTTTTTTCGCCTCTCGTCTAAGCCTCAGTCGAAGCTATGCACATTGAGTGCGCCTAACGGGTTTGATAGCTATGCTTACATTAAGGGATTTTGAAGCAAACTATCTTTTAGGAAGTGTTCATTAGGCGAAATATAGTAGTCCATAGATAATCAAATCAAAGTATCCAATCAATTTATTTTAAATTGTAAAAAATTACGTATGAAATATGTAAAGCATAACTTATATGAGGGACTCTTTTTGTACATAACACCAAAACACTTCTCATTTTGAGGGTTCCATAATATTTAAAGTTTCTTAAACCCCAAATCGCCACAACCTATATGTCTCTAAACCCCAATATCCGCCGTCGCCGGTAGCCTCCGCCCTCCGCCGCCGTCACAACTGCCGGAATCAATAACTTATCACTAAATAATTCGCTTAAATACAAGCAATCATCCACCTGTATTCGCTCTGTGTTGAAGTTCTGAGTGTTAAAAATGTCAACCACTGAGGTATACTAAATTAGTAGTTTTATTATTGATTTATATCAGTTTATTTTAGCTTATTCTTTACCATTTCGTTATGTGTATAAGTTTTGATTCGTTTTTAGGGTTTATATGTGTATGTATATTCATTACATGTGTATGTGCATATTGTTATTGAATGTGTATAAGGTTAATTAGACGAAATATGTGATAATTGTTATATGAAGAATGATTTTAGGCTTGAATTTTCAATTAGAATGCCTGCCATATGGATTTTATATTCACAGTATAGTTGTCGAAGGCACGCGAGGGCCTCATATAAGCAAGACGCTTAACATAAACATATCATTTTTAGGGATTTTAGACTTGTTTAGGCTGGTTCCAGACCATTTATAGATGTTTCAGACCAGTTTTGCCGGAATTTGTGGATTTTTGTTACAATTTACGGAACTTGACTGGAACCGGGCCTAAGCGTCATCGAAACCTGGCCGGAACGTCCCCTGATCGCTTAGATGGCTGCAGTAGGGCACAGTTATTGTATGATGATTTTCGAAATTACTTTTTTATGGTGTTAATGTGTGGATATTTCAGGGTGCATCGGATATGGTGGAGGGTGTAAGTTTCAGTTTCATGACTGATGAAGAGGTTAGGAAGCACAGTGTTTTAAAGGTTACAAACCCTATTTTACTTGACCCTGTTGGAAGACCAATGCTAGGAGGTTTGTATGATCCTTTGTTGGGCCCCATTGATGATCAAGCACCGTAAGTTATTAATCTTTGTATTTGTTTTTTTTAAGAGAACCATCACTTGCTTATTCTGAAAAAAATGCTTTATAAATTTATCGTGCAGATGTAAGTCGTGTGGGCAGCAATCGTTTAACTGCCCGGGTCATTGTGGTCACATTGATCTTGTTTCACCAGTATACAACCCGTTATTGTTTGATATGCTTTACACCATTTTAAGACAAACCTGTTTCTTTTGTCGCCATTTTAAGGCACGCAGAGAAGAGGTAATAATATATTTATTTGTTACAGTAACGTGCTTCTTTATTTTTGTCAACATATTACATAATTTATTGATCTTTTTATAGGTCGAAGTGTGTACTACTAAACTAACGATGATAGCACAAGGTGACGTTACCGGTGCCAAAAATTACGTCAGTGTTTCCGATAGCAAAGATATTGATATGGAGGAGAGTGATGGTAACAATGTTTCAAGTTCTGGTTCACAAAGTGACGGGCCCGCACAAACTCATAACGATTTTTGGACATCGGTTCAGTATATAGAAGCAAAATCTGTTTTGAAAGACTTCTTGAGTAAACCCAGCAAGTCTTGCCATAGCTGTGAATGTAAAAACCCGAAGATCACCAAACCAACGTTTGGATCGTTTCGTATGGTTAGTTTTTAACTTTTTATAATGTTTTACAGTATTTGGGAAACAACTAAAGGAAACTGATATAAAGTTACTTGTATACGAACGATTCGGTTTAGGAAATGAGTGTTAAAGATGCGGAGAAGAATCATATAAAAGGTTATCAGCTGGGAAGTAGTCGGGACGAGGAAGAGCTTCTAGAAGATGAAGACGACAAGATTTCTGAGGTCATAAACGTCAACGAACAATCAGAAGAAGATAGAGTTGACACAGCTGGGACCGGTGCATCTGCAGCCTCATCGTCCAAACGAAAGAACGTAAAAAAGAAAAAGTCAAAAGTGCCCTTGGATTTCATGGAGCTGAAAAAAAGATATTCCGGTTCTCTTTTACCATCTAGGGTACCAAACAAGACAACATTTTTTGCATTTCGCATCGTTAATTGTAGGGGTGTGCACGGTTCAGTTTTATGACAAAACCAAAACCGAAATGTTCGGTTTTTGGTTTTGAAAACTGTTTGGTTTCGGTTTTTCGGTTTTAGCAACAGTTTTTGGAGCAAAATTACGTAAGATTTAAAAATAAAAAGTATGATGCAAGATTTAAGAATCTTTATTAGGTGTTTACATTTTGTTAATAGATCTAACCTTTTGAATCGATATTGTTCACATAAACTTAACCTTCTAATCTATATTGATGTTTCTCCAAGGTTTTTATTAAGATATTTCTTTGATAATACTTTGAAAAACATATATTTTATATGTTAAATTTTGATATTTCTTGTAGGCAATAAATAAATCATTTCAAAGATAAATAAACATGTTAATGTTTTATTATAAATACTTAATATTAATAATTTCTAAATCAATACATAACAAACACACAAAAAATGATATTTTGGGTTATTTAGTTCGGTTTTTTCGATTTTCATAAAATGCAAAAGGCAAAACCAAACCGAAAATTTCGGTTCGTTTTTTTCCTGGTTTTTTGTGCAGTTCAATTTTTTTGGTTTGGTTAAATCGGTCTTTTCAGTTTGGATTCGGTTATTTCGGTTTTCTGCTCACCCCTAGTTAATCTTAATCGTCCGGCAAGATCTATGCTTTGCTAATGTCTAAATTTTTCTATAATTTCAGGTTATAAGTATAATTAAAGATCTGTGGGAAAACGAAGCGGGTCTTTGTTCATTTATATGTGATATGCAGCAGTTAAACGGATCTGTCAAAAGTAACTATTCGATGTTCTTTATAAAGGCGTTGCTTGTACCCCCTACGAAATTTCGTCCTGCTGCCGTGGCAGGTGATTCTGTAAGTATATGTTCACAAGACACATTTTTTTTATTTAGTTTTGTTTTTCATTTATATGGATTTACAGGTGATGGAGAATCCACAAACGGTGTTACTAGGCAAGGTGGTACAGTCAAACGATGCATTGGGAAAGGCTCATATCAGCAAACTTGAAGGGTCGAAGATTGCTGATCGATGGAAAGATTTACAGCAGTCTGTAAATGTTTTATTTGACAGCAAGACTGCCACAAGTGAGTCATCATTATATAGCATGTTTTTGAATATCATGATATATAAAGTTATAAACTCTCTTTGTGAATATCTTCAAGTGATTTTGATTTAAGCTAATAATCTAATCTGGTTAGCGGGCAAAATGATGGCGTGTCCGTTGACATGTTATTCATTTTTGATCATGTTGGCTTCATAGTAGTCTAGGGGGTGCTAAACAGGTCATGTTTGCGGGTTAAACCCGACCCGAAAATATTAGACGAACCCGGACCCGAAAAATGTGTCATACATATAAACCCGAACACGACCCGAATAATTGCGGGTTGACCTGAACACGACCTGTTCAACCCGGATTTTTTATTTATTTTTGCAAATGAATATATTAAAAATTTAAATTTTACTAATATAACACAAATGTGTATAATACAATTACAATTTAATTATAAAATCTTATGTCAAGTTCTCTTTATAAGTTCTAATTATGGCAAAAAATACACTACATTGACTAAATTGCTTCTTCTTGATGGAAGATTTAACTCTGAAAAGTGCAAACACCGGGATATGCCAGTTACTTGAGAAGAAAGAGGGAATATTTCGCCAAAAAATGATGGGAAAAAGAGTTAATTATGCTTGCCGATCTGTCATTTCCCCCGATCCTTATTTAGCGGTTAATGAGATCGGAGTTCCACCTTATTTTGCCCTGAGATTGACCTACCCTGAGGTATTGTTACCCGCGCACATAAAATCTTTATCATTTTGTTTAAAAAGCCGAATGATCCGTTATCATTTTGCACTACATTGTTGCAGAGGGTGACTCCTTGGAATGCTGGAAAACTGAAGGATGCGATCATTAACGGTTCTAATATCCATCCCGGAGCTACGCATTATGCTGATAAGGTGTCAACCGTTAGGCTACCTCAAAGCAAAAAGATGCGTATTTCTATATCTAGAAAATTACCGTCCTCTAGAGGTACGGGCATACAAACCAAAAAGAGCTCCGACTATGAATTCGAGGGTAAAGTTGTCTATCGCCACTTGCAAGATGGTGACATTGTTCTTGTCAACCGTCAGGTACTGTATATTATACTGTGTAAAGAGGGGTCAGTTGTGACCCCTTAGTTATGAATGGGTAGATTTGGGGTTTTGTTGGCCTCTATTCTCAAACTGGTTAATTCAAAAAATAGCTAAAAGGTGAATGGGTCAAATTACGTCTGTAAATGAACTAAACGGACACGAACAGAGGCGTGTTTGTGTTCGTTCATTAACTTTAACCGAACACGAACACGGACATATAATCGAACGAATTTTTGTGTTCGTGTTCGTTCATTAAGAAAATGGGCATGTTCGTGTTCATTTATGTTCGTTTGTTTAAAACCTAAACGAACAGTTCACGAACATAAACAAACAAACTTAAACAAAAATAATTCAACGAATATAAAACAATACAAATGAACATAAATGACCAAACATAAATGGACATAAAGTAGCTTTTTAATACAAATTATTATTGGTTAATTACGATAAGTTCTATTGGAAAGCACATTTTGATTATTGGAAAGCCCAATTATCAATTAATTATATGTATATAAGTAGTTAGAAAACCTCTTTTATATTTCTATTTGTATAAATACAACTCCATATGTATTTGTTAAAATATAAATGAACATGAACGCCGTTTCCGTCCCCAAAACGTCCCCGAGACGGGTACTCCATACTTATGGGCGTCCCCATGCTTCATAGATGAACGGGCAAACATAAACGACCGTTCACGAACATAAATGAACGAACAACACGTGTATTCATGTTCGTTCATTTAATTAAAACGAACAAATAAGTTTGTTCATGTTCGTTCGTTTATTTAATAAAAGAACTTCCCGCCGAACAAGTTCACGAACAGACCATGAACGTTCTGTTCGTTTATAGGCCTAGGTCAAATGTGTTGGATAGAACAGATGAAACAATTAGAACGCCATCTAAATGATTATAATCTGAACGAACAACACGTGTATTCATGTTCGTTCATTTAATTAAAACGAACAAATAAGTTTGTTCATGTTCGTTCGTTTATTTAATAAAAGAACTTCCCGCCGAACAAGTTCACGAACAGACCATGAACGTTCTGTTCGTTTATAGGCCTAGGTCAAATGTGTTGGATAGAACAGATGAAACAATTAGAACGCCATCTAAATGATTATAATCTTGTTTTATGCAACTATTTAGATTATTATTTAAAACTGTATTGTAATTGCTGTTAAGAAGTTAAAAGGACCGGCTTAATAAGTAATAATTTCATGTCAGCCTACACTTCACAAGCCGAGTATAATGGCACATGTTGTTCGAGTATTGAAAGGTGAGAAAACGCTTCGGATGCATTATGCAAATTGCAGGTTAGTATGGTGTAAGCGTTATGGTTTTTGTTTTCTGTTTTTTTGTTTCCTTTTTTTGTTTCATGTTTTGTGTTCTGATTCTTTGTTGATTTTAATAAACAGTTCCTACAATGCTGATTTTGATGGAGACGAAATGAATGTTCATTTACCACAAGATGAAATTTCACGTGCTGAAGCCTATAACATTGTGAATGCTAACAATCAGTATATAGTTCCAACAAGGGGTGATACGGTTAGAGGCTTAATTCAGGTAACAAATATCATCTTGATACGGTTAGAGGCATGTTCGTGTTGTTCATTTAACTTTAACCAAACATGAACACGAACATATTTTTTGTTCATGTTCGTTTATTAAGAAAATGGGCATGTTCGTGTTCGTTCGTTTAAAACCTAAACAAACAGTTCACACGGAAGTAAACGAACATAAACAACAACTTAGACGGAGATGAACATAAATGAATGAACAAACATGTGTTCATGTTCGTTCGTATAATTAAATGAACAAAAAATTGAGTTCATGTTCGTTTGTTTATTTAGTAAACGAACTTCTCACCAAACAAGTTAACGAACTGTTCTTGAACGTTCGGTTTGTTTACAGGCTTACCTATATTGACATGCATGACATGATTTCACATGTAGGATCATATTGTTAGCTCTGTACTTCTCACGATGAAAGATACGTTTCTAGACCGTGAAGATTTCAATCAACTTCTTTACACTTCTGGTGTGTTTGCTGGCGGCGGCAGTTCACAACATGGGAAGGTCTCTATTGTCGATAAAGCGTGCCATGTGGAGCCCGTTTTTCCAGCTGTTTTAAAACCAAAACCTCTCTGGACAGGGAAACAGGTCATTATTTATTTTTCTTTTTTAGTTCTCTTTCAAGCATATGTAGATAACTTGTTAAAAAGGAAATTGGTCAAATGAGTCAAACATGTTGAAAGTCATTCAAATTGTAACTTTGATGCATAAAACCTGTTAATTCATTGAATTAAAAAACTTTGTTATTGAAATTTTATTTATTCAAAAAATATATTTGACTCTTAAGTCAGTTACAAAGATATTTTTACTTATGAATGAATGCCTTATCAGTTTATCTCTAACAAGTCAAACGGATAAATTAGCTAAAAAGAAATGAGTCAAACAGGCTGAATGTCTTCCAAAGTGTATATATATTGCAAAAAACTCCAAAAACATTTTATTCTAAACATTGGTTTGTTATAAATAAATAATTCATTTATTTACTCATATTTCACTGTTATAAATAAATAATTAATTTATTTACTCATAAATAAATAATTAATTTATTTACTCATATTTCATTGATTACTTGTATAAAACTTCTTATTTTTTTCCGGATTAATTAACTTTTTGTTTGTGTTCGTAGGTCATAACAGCGATACTGAATCATCTGACGAGAGGTTATAAGCCTTGTATTGTTGATAACAAGGTGAAGATTCCGGAGCAATATTTTCAAGGGAAAGAGGTCAAACAGGATAAAAATAAAACAAATAAACGTCTAAAAAAAGAGCTTGCTGAGTTTGACAATGCGAATCTAAAAGAGGCCGATGAGACCAGATTATTAATATGGAAAAACGAGCTTGTGTGTGGTGTCATAGACAAAGCTCAGTTTGGCAAGTATGGTTTGGTTCATACGGTTCAAGAGCTGTATGGTCCAGACATTGCAGGGCTCTTACTTGGAGCTTTTAGTCGGTTATTCACTTCTTTTCTACAGGTACTATAAGTATAATAATAATAATACTCTTTTAACCTTTTTAAAACTGTTTTTGTAGTGTTAACGTCTCATATACTTTATTTATCAGTTCCATGGATTTACATGTGGATTAGACGACCTCATGGTGGCGCCTGATTGTGACAAAGAAATGAGGATGGAACTTGAAGGTGAAGATGTAGGTGAAAAGGTTCACCGCAAATTTGTCAACCTGGAGAACCAAAAAATAGGTACAAATTCGAGTACCAAAATATAGCAAAATTTAGAAGAGGTGGTTGTTTTGACCCATTTACTCTTGAAACATGTCGTTTTTGGTTGTACTTTGTCCAGTGTTGTAAGAATCGCTGGGCGCTAGTCGGCTGGTGGGGTACAGACTAGCGTTAAATCAGAATTAATAGGGATTAATCGGATTGGGATTTATATATGTAATCTTCAGTTTTATATAAATACGCACATTTTTATGTGTAGTTTTTTAGCAAGACAAGTCTTAACCCCTCATCAGCTCATTTTTTTAAGTAGACAAGATTATTCACCAAAATTTACAAGGTTTGACTGGAAAATGGCCGGACTATGTCGATTAGGACTACTTAGGGCCCCGTTGACCGTCTAGCGATTAATTGGCCGCTTAGAGGAAAATTACTCGGTGAACCTCCAACTAGCGATTAATTGGCAACTAATCGGATGGTAGTCGGGATTTTTACAATCATTTTTTTATCTCAAACAGGTCAAATTGGTATTTTTGATAAAGGGAACGTCTTGAACAGATAAAAGTCGTATATTTTTAATGTATGTCTTTGAAATTGTTTTGTTCAACGATCTAGACTATAATTGTAAGCGTAATTAACGTATATAATATGTATACTTTGTCTTGCCACCTTTAACCTCTTTACTCTTTTGAATGTGAATTAATTATATCAGGTTTAATTAATTTATTACTTCCATCTTACTTTCTTTAATAATGTTTGTAGGCACACGAGAGCTGCAACTGGAAACAGAGAAAATAATAAGAAGTAATGGAGTAACAGCCACTGCAAGTTTGGATAACCTTATGCAAACCGAACTTCGGGATAAAGGTTCTATGATTAGCAAAAAGTGGCTACCAAAAGGACTTTTGAAACCGTTCCCACAAAACTGCATTTCTCTTATGACTATTAGTGGTGCTAAGGGTAGTTCGGTAAGTTAACAAGATTCATTTGTTATTTTATTTTATCTTATCTTATTTTAAATATTCTAATTTTTTTAAATAAATAAACAGGTGAATTTTCAACAAATTTCATTTTTACTTGGTCAACAAGAGTTGGAAGGAAAAAGAGTGCCGCGAATGGTTTCGGGGAAGACTTTACCGAGTTTTTCACCTTGGGATTTTACTTCTCGGGCCGGTGGATATATTGTTGATCGGTTTTTAACGGGCCTTCGCCCACAAGAATACTATTTCCATTGCATGGCTGGCCGTGAAGGGTAAAACCGTAAAACTAACATTTTCTCAATTCCTTTAAATCTTATATGATGTATAATACAGTTAGTAAGTTTTTTTTTTTTTTTTTACTTTGTGGGATGTTGTAGGTTGGTTGATACAGCTGTCAAAACTTCTCGTAGTGGATATCTACAAAGATGTCTTATAAAGAATCTTGAGAGTTTGAAAGTTTCATATGATCACACAGTTCGTGACGCCGATGGTTCCATTGTTCAGTTTTATTATGGTGAAGATGGGGTCGATGTGCATCAAACTAGCTTCCTTAGCAATCTTCAAGTGCTGAAATCTGTGAGATTCTCGTTTCTTGCTTAATTTCTTTAAATTTGACAAAATGTGTAGGTCGGTAATGGCCAACGGGTCAAAACAGGAAACTAATGTACGGGTTGGGTTTGACCCAAAACACTCTTTTGTACGGGTTGCATTAAACATAATACTTTGCTTCCTTTCAACCCATTTGAATTTCAGCCCATTTGACATAAAAACAACTTGGATTGACCCCATTTAAGTAAACTAGTGGGTTACCACCCGTGCTTCGCAGCGGGTTTGAAATGTAGATAAAAATAAGCAAGTCTAAATAGTAACTATAATAAAGTGTAAGGGTAAATAATGAAAATTAAAAAAAGGAAACTTTATTGAAGTTGAGGGGCTAAACATGTAATTATTAAAGTTGAAGGGCTAAGTATGTCATTTTCAAAGTTGACGGGCCAAAGTTGGTTGATGTTGACAAAAGTTGTGGGGTTAAACATGTCATTATCAAAGTAGAGGTGCCAAATATGTCATTACAAAAGTTGAGGGACCAAAGTTGGTTGATGTTGACAAAAGTTGAGGGGCTAAACATATCATTATTAAAGTTGAGGGGTATGCCATTACTAAAGTTAAGGGGCTAAATTTGTCATTACCAAAGTTGAGGGGCCAAAGTTGGTTGATTCCAAAGTTGAGGGGCCAAAGTTAGTTGATGTTGACAAAATAGCATTTAAAGTATATATAGAATGGGCTGAAACTACCACTTCTTTATACTATGTCTTTTTGTTCTGTTTGTTTTAAACACACAATTAATTTGCCTTTTTTATTTACTCTGCTAGAATCAAGAAATCATTAACCAAAAGTTAAAAGAGCCACTTGAATTTAATTCGTACATTCAAGAGTTGCCACAAGGTGTTAAAGATAAAGTCAAAAGTTTCAAACACAGAAACGAGAACCGAGAGGATTTATTAATGCTAATTCGACAAAAGTATCTCTCAAGTCTTGCCCATCCCGGAGAGCCCGTTGGTGTCATAGCCGGTCAATCTGTCGGTGAACCATCTACCCAAATGACGTAAGATATTCGAAACTACATTCTAATTTTATTATATTATGTTCTCCATGTGTTACTATATATATTTATATTCTTTCTTTTACAGGCTCAACACTTTTCATCTTGCGGGACGTGGTGAGATGAATGTCACACTTGGTATTCCACGTTTACAGGAAATTTTAATGACGGCTGCACCAAACATAAAGACTCCTATGATAACATGCCCCTTGCTACAAGGCAGATCAATGTAAGTCGCACCCTAATTATCTATAACTTAAAAACAAAGGTCGGTGGGGTTTCCCACCGACAAGCTAAACCCTTCAAGTTTGAAACTTGACACAAGCAACCCCTCACAAAAAAAAAAACAAAACAGCCAATAAATTTTAGAACTTCACAAAAACAGCACCTAAACTTTTGAAATTGACATTTTCACCCCTTGAGTTCTAACTTTTCAAATTTACGCTTGTATTTTTTTTAGCTTATAAGAATAAAACTATTTTCGCATCACCCCTTCAGTTCTAACTTTTCAAATTTACGCTTGTATTTTTTTAGCTTATAAGAATAAAACTATTTTCGCATGTGATTGTTTTTATGTACATGTCGGTGTAAGTTCACGTTTCAACGTAAATTTACGTTTCATGCTTATTTTTATGTACGTTTTCCGTTGGTCTACGTTTGACATTTTAATGTACGCGTCTGTATAAATTCATGTTTCAATGTAATTAATATAAATTCACGTTTTGATATAATTTTTTTGGAAACAAGTTTGGTCAAATATAATATGTTTCCATACTTATTTTTGCGTACGTTTTTTTGTTGGTCTACGTTTTGACGTAAACAATGTTCGGAAACAAGTCGGGTCAAATAAATTCGACGATATAAATTCGAGTTATTGTATGCAAAGGTAGGGGTTGTGTAGTGGTTAGGTGAAACGCTCACTAAACAAACCAACTCGAGTTTGATTCCATTTCTTTTGTAACCACAATGTTTTAGATCGAATACGTCGAAATATGCGTTTTCATATGGTTAATGCATCACATAACGTGCCGCCAAGGCGCCAACTATAAACAACTAAGGAGTCGCTGCTGCAACGCCCGGCTTAAGGCAGTAATCTAAAAAATAAGAATATGTTAAATGTTGCAGAATAGATCTTTTCTTAGATTTTTCATTCTAACGCCATGTCACAATTTCAGGGAAGACGCAGAGAGACTTGTAGAGAAAGTGAAAAAACTGTCGGTTGCAGAAGTTATGCAGAGTATCGAAGTCTCAAAACTGCCACTTGTACTTATCAATAATCAACCGTGCAGAGTCTATAAGCTTATAGTGAAACTAAAAAAACCGAAGCACGTATCGCTACAGAACTGTCAAGAAACGTTAAGAAACATCTTTTTAAGAGCATTAGAAGATACAATTGAAAGACACATTGCGTTGCTTTCCCGAATTAACGGAATCAAAAGCGTTAAGAATTCAAAATCCGATGGCGCCGGTGACGATGATTCTGGAAGTAATCTAGATCGTGATGATGGTCATGAAGATGATCAAGAGGATGATGATGATGATGATAATGAAAAAGATGAAACGGCTGACGATCTTGGCGCAGATTATAATAAACGAAAACGTCAAAATACTGATTCAGTGGAATACGAGTCTTCTGAAGAGGAAGATGAAGACGGAGAAGAAGAAGAAGAAGAAAAGGAAGCTTCTTCCGATCTTGAGAATGACGGTGTTGAGGGTAAAGATGATGGTAAAACCGGTAAAGAAGTTGAAAGTGAAAGTGAAAGTGACGATGAGACAAATGGCGGGGGTTTAGCAAAGGAACAAGAACAAGAAGACAAAGATATGGATAAAGCAAAGCTTAAACCGAATGAGGAATTTGTGACCAGAAAGTTTGACCGGTCAACGTTTGTGGAAGTTAAAGATTTGAGTCTTGAAGTCCATTTCAGGTTTACGAATGAACCCGAAATATTGCTAGCAGAGGTAAAAGCTTTCATAATGCTACTATTTAGAAGTTGCAAAATGAGCGGGTCGGTTAATGGGTCAAAACATGTAATGATTTTTTTGCTGGTCTATTCTTCGGTTAATGGGTCAAAACATGTAGTTTATGTTAAAACATAGTATAAAAAACTAAAAAAAATTACATTATTTGCAAAATAAGAAAAGTTAATAATTTAATCAAACGAATGAAAATAAATAAATTACAAGATATATACTTTCATATAAATTTATATAAATTACAAAGTTATAAAGTAATCGATAAGACAATATTGGTTACTTTAATAAAGTAAAAATAAATAAAAGGAAACTTGTGTAAATTACAATTACAGATTATGTTCATTATAAATGAATTTCAGATTATATCCTCTGGGCAAAATAGTCATTTTACCTTAAAGTTAACTGAAAAGTTCAGCTTAAAGGACTGCGTGCAAAATTTAGTCATAAAGGACATTTTGCGTGCTTTTTGAAAACAAAGGACATAGAATGTAATTTGGTGCATAAAATAAAGGACAGTTTGTGTAATTTACTCTAATTAATGTCTAAATCTAATATTTTAAAATGTAAATTTTATTGCAGGTTGTACAGAAGGCTGCAAAGAAGGTTTACATCAAGGGTTCAGGAAAACTCGACCAATGTCAACCCGTAAAATACAGTGTAAATGTAAAACAAGTATGTTGGAATCAAAACCACCCTGCAATAAAAAAAATGAACGAAAAAGTGAAAAACAACGATAACAAAAAAGAAGAAAACAAGCATGTACCATGTGCATTACAAGCTTCCGGAGTAGAACTACCCGCGTTTTGGGATATGGAACAAGACCTCGACGTTGACCATGTTTACTCCAACAATATTCACACCATGCTCAACACTTACGGAGTAGAAGCTGCAAGAACGAGCATAATCATGGAAATGCAAAACGTTTTCGGGAGTTATGGTGTCGAGATTGATTACCGGCATTTGAGTTTAATTGCCGATTACATGACGCATTCGGGCGGGTATAGACCTATGAGTAGATTTGGGAGCATATCGGAATCAGTATCTCCGTTCCATAAAATGTCGTTTGAGACTGCGTCTAAGTTCATTGTTGAAGCGGCTTCGCATAGTATGATGGATAATTTGGAGACACCGACGGCTAGGATTTGTCTTGGTTTGCCGGTTAAAGTTGGTACGGGTTCTATGGAGTTGATGCAGAAGTTGGATCTTTAGGTTTTGATTTTGTCCGTTTTTTGTAACGAAATAGTAGTGGGAATACTATGGTTTTGGGGGAGGGGGGTCAATTTTGAAGGGAATACCATGATTGTTTGAATTTGAACTTCTATTAAAATATGCTTTAGACATAGTCCTGAATTTGAACTTCAATTAACATATGTTTTATACATAGTCCACCAAATAGTATGTTTGACCATGAGGAAGTTATTGTTTTGTTTTTTTCAAGTGTTATTTGCCTATGCATGATTATATTTAACTTCTATGTTTAGATATGGTTTTGGTGTCGAGGGTCTCACTGGAAGTAGCCTCTCTATCCATTGGAATAGAGGTAAGACGTGTCTACATCGCACCCTTTAGACCTCACCAACAGTTGGGGTTGTACGGTGGTGGTTTTTGCTCATTCATTGCGAGATTTCTTCCATCGACACCTTAAATGTCGAGTTCTCTAATGCACAACTTACACACCAAAACATTTAAATGTCTAATGCACAACTAACACGCCAAAACATTTTGACCGTATTTGAGGTTGGACATCTTATATGACCCAGAAACGATTGTAGCATGTCTAGAAACGATGTTTACAAAAAAAAAATGCTCGGTCTACTGAAAATTTAATTTTGTGCATTAACGTAGATATTAACGCATGCGTTTACTATTGATTTTTGATTGATAAAAAACGCTTATGTGATGCTCGTTTCAATGAGCATTTGTTTTCTTTTTTCAACTTTTGATCAATGGATTACTCATTTGTTGTGGTTAATTGACGAGAGTCTAAATATTTGAGTACCTATATATAGGATATTAAAACATAATTAAGAACAGAACAAAATAAACTGATTCTTGAACTTTTCTATTTCTTTGGTACAAAAACTTTAGGAAAACTTTCACAAACAATGAAGTAAATTGAGGTATTTTCCATATAATAAACCTGTATAATAAATTCATTTTGTCCAGAACTTGTACTCACTGCTGTTTGTTGTGTACATTAGCGGAGGGTGCCACCTTTGCAGGCGTGGAACGTTCAGATTGCGAGAACTGAATCAAGATCTGCATTAAAACCGTAATAACCGCCAAACAAATTGCTGTAATGGTAACACCTTTCCATGAAGACAGAAGATTAGACCATTGGAAGAACTTGTAGGTCCCAAAAACAAGCAGGCATGCCCATGATATTAATACCTGTATATATAATAAAAACACGCGATTATCGAACTAATCAGAACCATATAAGGAGTTAAATTTGTTTATTTAAGCAATAAAATATATTATTTTAAACTCAAATAGTGACAATCAGATAATTAGTTCCAAAACGCATATCCAAACACCCCCTAAAGTCGTTTTTTTTTACCACGAGAGATTTTAAAGGGCGGCCGATGTCGTGGATTTCTGAATCGGGAAAGGTGTCTTCTTCCTTATGTTTGTCTAATAAAGCATCCTGGAAAAACAATGAACAATTTTAGAAACTCGTGAAACATGTAAACGGTTACAATGTATAGTTGATTACAGTTACACGAATTGTTCGAGTATCAGTCAAACGTGTTGACTGTAGTATGATAATGTTAAAAACGTGTCAATCCTGGCAGGCTGGCGGGTTACACCCCGCTTGCGGTGTGCACATATAATGTATATATGTGTAGTCGCTTAGGGGGCAAAAGTGAACTGCACTAATTTTAACATTATTTTACTAATTTCGTGAAAATAACGTTAAAAGCGACGGACGGTTAATCATGCATCATGCAGTGGCGTTGATAGCCGAAAGACAAGGGGGTACAATCACTAATCGGTCTTTTTCCCGATTACTAAGTGTTATGGGCCTTACGTCCAAGGCTTGACGCAAAACTACAATCTATCCGGGGGTCTCGTTGGAAGCAGCCTCTCTATCCTACAAGGTAGAGGTAAGGCTGTCTACATCTTATCCTCCTCAGACCCTGTCTTAGCTTTGCTATTGGTGGGATTTACTGAGTATGATGATGATGATCGTTGTATTGTCACTTAAGGTCGATTTCTTTTTTTTTTATTTTTCACTTTTACCCCACCCGCATGCATAATTAATACACATTTAAGGAAAGATTTATTTCCTATGTATTATCTTAATATATGAAACATAAGACATAAATTAATGTAAAATTAAGAAGCAACAATGAACCTTGGCAACAAACAAGTCTTTACACCATTGTGCAACAGCTTCATCCGTTTCTGGCAAATCTTTCATCAAATGGCGCTTGATTTTCACTTGAAGCTGCAAAAAGAAAAAAAAATCACTTAAATTTCTTGCAATAATAATAAAAATGCAAAACAAAGTAACTTTTAGGATTTTACGATTACTAGAAAATAGTACAAGTGGCTAGGGCTGTAAACGAACCGAACGTTCAGCGAACAGTTCGTGAATCATTCGGCGGGAAGTTCGTTTATGTTCGTTCGATTAGCTTAACGAACGAACACGAACAAAAAATTTCGTTCGGTTAGCTTAACGAACGAACACGAACACAGGTCTCGTTCGTTCGACTGCGTTCGTGAACGTTCGGTTACATTCGTGCCTGTTCGTTTGATTATATGAAAAAAGTAATAAATAATAAACCTTTTATCTAAACATATTAAAAACTTGAAACCCTGTTTTTTCTAAGTTAGCTAAAATTTGGATATTCTAAAACATTTTTGGGGATAATTATGCTAAGTTAGTTAAACTTGATTCATCTCTTTTGGTGGTGTAGTAGACTTCTTGTGTTTTGATTTATCATTTGATGGTTGTATTTAACTACTTATATCCAATGTTTAAGGATAACAATATTTTTACTTTTTTATTTTCAAGTTAAATGTTCATTTGCGTTCATTTCTATTTGCTTGTGTTCGTTTGTGTTCGAGACCAGTGTTCACGAACTGTTTGTGAAGAACTGAATTTCCTTAACAAACGAACCCGAACATAAACTTATGTTCGGTATGCGTTCGTGAACAATTCACGAACATGTTAATTTCCTTAACGAACGAACACAAACATGGCCTTGTTCGTGTTCGTTTACAGCCCTACAAGTGGCAGTTTCAACCCATTTATATATACACTGGTTGATCTGGGTTATGTTATATCTTTAACGGGTCAAGTGGGTTAAGGTAAGATAGTTAACTAGAAAGGAAACAAGTCAAATGGGTTAATCAGATAAAACGGGTCAAAGTCATAAAAAAGTGTGTTTGAAAGCACAAAACCTTTTAAACTTTGTAAAAGTTTAGTTATTATAATCCATATTAATATTGCATAAACTTACAAAAAAATCCAAGATATGAATAAAAAAAATCGTTTGTGGGTCGGCCCAGCCCGTTTTGACCCGTTACCAAAATTTCAAGACTGCTCACCACAGAAGGTTGCCCCTTAAAGAGCCTCAGCATCGTTGGCGGAGTTGAACTTTTTGGAATAGCAACCGTCATATCATAAATGGCAGGAACAAACGACCGCATCTGACTTACTGATGTAACAAAACCCTGAAAAAAAAATAAGAAAAAAAAAAAAAAATACTTAAGGTATGAAAAGTAATAACCGCCATTATGTGCAGAAACAACAAGATAACATTTACAATTGTTAGTACTCCTTTTTTTTTTTGTTTTTAAAATGGCAACTGTTAATAATCAAACGATGTTTTGACCCATTAACCGACCCGTAATGTTACAATGATGTCAAACCTTTGTTCGTGGAATGAGCACATTTCTAGGAATAGGCAACCCATTTGAAGCTGCGTATTCTTGAGCTGCCAAAAGCTTCGCTTGAGTAAATCGAGTCCCTTCCACAAAAAGAGCCAACCAAAAGGTCCGAGGATAGTCTTTTAACTGCTGCAGACCAAGCTGCAAAACACACACCACCGTGTTAAAAATGTTTGAAACCGGTGAAAACTTTTGTGCAAAGAAACTATGTATCATATATGATTACCAGAGTTATATTTATCTCAATGATGATATAACATTTGTATAAAACCGTAAAGGAAGTTTTACGTATACATAGTACACACTAGGCGAGTTTCGACCCACTTGCCTCGTTTCATTTTAAGATTTACACCTTTGATCCATTAAGAGGTAGAAATATAGTCGGATCGGTTCATTTATAAGTAAATTGGTCGATATTGATGTCTCTATATACGTGTGCATATGAATATTATTAGTAGACTACATGTAATTAAGTAACACCTTTAGAGTACTTTCATCCTTAGCCCAACTTCTCTCAAGAAAAAGATACTCTGAAAACCACATTGACCATCCTATGACCTGCATATAATGAAGTATATTACATGAATTATAATAACAAAGGTAAAATTAGCATATTAATTCAAAATGAATAACATGCATTTTTTTAAACTTACAGGAAGTAATTTTGACGATTTTTTCATGATGGCTAATGAGCTACCAAGGCATTCGGCTCGCTGTCACAGTAGAATCCAATTATATAAAAAATACAAGTTCAGAACTTTCGATGCATAAAAGTCTATCCTAACAGTAAGAAGTGAAATTTCATAAATACAAACGTAGCATATAGATGCCCCGCTTGCAGTGTGCACATAAAATGTATATATGTGTGGACGCTCGGGGGGCAAAAGTGAAATGGTACTAACTTTAACGTTATTTTACTAATTTCGTGAAAATAACGTTAAAAGCAGCGGATGGTTAATCATGCATCATGTGGTGATGTTAATAGCTGAAAGACACGGGGGTACATGCACCAATCAGTCTCTTTCCCGATTGTTTGAGTGTTATGTGTCTTAGGTCTAAAGCTTGATACAAAACTACAATCGAGCCGGGGGTCTCACTGGAAGCAGCCTCTCTATTCCTACTGGGTAGAGGTAAGGCTGTCTACATCTACCCTCCTCAGACCCTACCTTAGCTTTGCTATTGGTGGGATTTACTGAGTATGATGATGATGAAACGTAGCATATAGAGAAAGCGTAAATATATTTGATAATCACCTGCGCAAACACCCATCCAATAAGCCAATCGATATCACTTTTGTGATTCGCTATACAAAGAGCATGCTCCTTACCTGTAATAATGGTCAACAATAGATATAAGATACATATTTTTTATATGACTCTTTCAAGATTACCACAGCCCAATTTGAACTACTCATAAATAATCCAAAACCATAGAGACCATAAAAACATTAGTACGTCTATCTTACCCATCATTTCTAATGTCTCTGAATCTGCGTATACTTGCACCTGCAACACGTCATGTTAGAACACTACACTCAAAATACAAAATCTGTTGGATAAAAACAGAAGAACAAAAATAATAAAAATCAATATATCCTAATATAAGAAACTCCCCTAGTTTCAAACTGGAAAGTGACCAACTAATAATCCAATTTAAACAGTCCCACTAAATTACTAACAAAAAAAAAAAAAAATGAGTTAAAACTTTCGACACTTCAGTTAACATGATATATGTGAATACCATCACCATCAAATTCGACAAACAACGCTAAAATCAAACGGCATGCGCAAAAATATCTTCACACAGCGGCGGATCCAGGAATTTTTTCCACCAGGTTCCTTTTGATAGATTTTCACTAATTCTCACTATTTTTTAAATCATATAAAATTTCCACTATTTTTTTCATTTTTTTTCCAAACCGAGGGGTTCCCGGGAACCCCCAAAACACCCCTGGATCCGCCACTATCTTCACATTTTATAGCACCAAAAAAATTGTGCATATGCAAGATGATGTTATCTTTATTAACAAAAAATAAACATAAAGTCCATCCTGAATACATAACAAAAAAGAGAATGAAACAAATCAGATTATTGTAACCATATTAACATTATAAAAAATATGTTCAAATCATGGGCGGACGCCCCCCTTGAAAAACAAAATTAGTGTATTTTCGAGGTAAAAATCCCGACTGCACCCCTTGAAAATTTGGTTGAACCCTTCGTTCGCACCCAAAGAAAATAATTCCTGGGTCCGCCACTAGACTTCAAATTAAGATCATTATGCCCTAAGTGACCCTAATCTAATCAACTTTATAAAACAAACAACACTAAAATGATTCAAAATAAACCAATGAACCTTACTAAATGATCACCTTAACTCCAGCCCACCAATCAACCATCCACACAAGTTCAATCCACAACAGCTCCACCACAATTCTGTTAATCTTTCTGTAACCATTCTTCGAAAACGGCCGAACAATCACGAAAAATATCGCCTAAATACCAAAAACATGTGAACCAAACTGAAATTCAAGATTCACAATTCTTGACACAAAATCATCAATAAGATTAAAAAAAAAAACACCCAATTACACAATGTCGTGATCCAAGTGATAAAAAGTTACAAAATTTGTAAAAAAAAATGATTGGAAAATAACGTGTGTATATATATATATATAAATCAGTAGCGAAAAGTTTAGAGACCTGAATAAGATTTATGATCAAACCAGATACGAAGAAGAGGACGCTGAAAGGGACGATCACAACTGCGGCAGGAATCGCCATGATTGATGAGGTTTCGGAATTCGGAGATTTTAAGGTGATGGACGTTCAGCTTCAATTCGAACAAGCAAAAGATATACATACAACATGTTATATATATTTCTGAATTTTTTAAATAATGAAATATAAATAAAGTTTGGGGAAATTTACAAAATAGATAAGTTTGATAAGAAAGTTTCCACTCTAGACATCACTTTTTAGTTGTTTCCAAAGTAATTAGATGATTCGTTCCCTAAACAAAAACACCGGTTCGATAAAATAAACTTTTAGCTGTTAGTTAAACAAAACAAATTACGAGGTGCCAGCTAAATATTTATGATTAAGCTTGTCTATTTTCGTAATTTTCTTAAAAGTTATTGTTGTATTTTTAAATATGATACATGCGGTTATGGAACTATTTTACTTTCTCTTTCCCACTAACTTGATTATATTTTATGTGATAAATACAAATGTATTATACCGTTCTGGCTTTTACCATACACATTACTGGTTTTGAAACGGAGGTACTTGTCTTTTATATCCAAACGATCCAGGAAAGAAAAAAGAAAAAAATAGAAATCCAAAATAACCTAATCAAAATTTTTATTTATGAATTAATTTTGGCCTTTTGGATTAATTGATATATATTTGATGTTTAAATTATATTTTTTAGGCACATAAAAGAAAAGAAAATGTATCATTTCTTTAAAAAAAAAATGAATAAGTCCTTGGAGTTTGGTTGAAGGTTGGCATACCACTTTTACCTAATTATTTGTTTCATTTAAAACATATAGGTCTTATTCTTTTACACGTTTAGTACATCATTGTTCCTAATAGGACTTAAATCGGTAACATTATTGTTGGGTCTATTTGATATTGCCATGTTAGTAACGGTTGATAAAATAAATGTATTTATACGCACAATATGAATATTGTATGCATGATATGATGTTCATTAAAAATAAATAAAAATATGTGTAGAGTGTAAATTCATGTGGAATAAAAAACTTTATAGATGTAATGCTTTTAAGATTGTAATTAAAAAAAGTTGATCATCATAATTAGAAAACATGATATGTTGATATCAACTATGCATGAAATGTAAAGTTGGTGTATTTGGGATGCATATATTAATTAAACGGTGAACACATGTGCATGTATGTAAAACAAAAATGTATTTATGATGCTCATCTAAGGTTTAGGATCAAATATAAAGGTTTCTAAAAATAAAAAAGAGAAAAATGCTCGGATAGTCCCTGTGGTTTCGTCTTTTTTCACCTATAGTCCCCAACTTTCTAAAACTACCTGAATAGTCCCCAAGTTTTCATTTTTTGTTCCCGGATAGTCCCTGGGTCTAACTTCAGTTACTTTTCTCTGTTAAAATGATGTGAAATGACAAAAATACCCTTTCCTTAAAAGGCCAAACCATAGGGACTATCCGGGCATCTTCTTCATTTTTATTTATAAAACCCCACCACCACACTTCATCTTCAACCCCCACCCACCCACACCACCACCACCACCACCATCTACCCCAACTTCACCATAACCACCACTGCCACAACCATGCCCGCTGCAACCACCACCGCCGCCATCATCACCGCATGTATCATATGCTTCTATTAATGCTATGCCCGGATAATTTGCTTCTTCATTTAAATCACCAGCAACTCACGTTCATAAGTTTTGTTACTGAAATCTGATTTTGGACGGTCTGTAACAGATAAGATCTGATAAAAATTGTGGTCATCACGTTCATAAGTTTTGTTACTGAAATCTGATTTGATTCATAAATTCTGGTAAATCGAATCTGTTGGTTGAATTTCGATCAGTTTCAGCATGGTGTTCGTGTTAATTCGATCGATTTCAGACTGAGTTTTGATTGCTTTCGGTGAAAACTGTTTAAACCGGTTGTATTTCGGTGAATTTCAAACTGAAATAGTTTGTTTTCGGTGTGTCGTTTGATGATTGCAAACCATTTCGGTGTGATTTCAATAAGTTTTGGTAAAATATTAATCAGTTTGAACAAGTTTCATTGATTTTCGGAACGAAATCTGATCATTTTGAATAAGATTCATTGCTTTCAGATTCTCGACCAGTTTTGGACGATTCGGAAAATTTTCAATAAGTTTCAGAAGTTGAGTTTATAAGAGTGGTAGTTGATTGAATTGAAGTTGATTTTGGAATTACAGATTGATTTGCTTAAGAATTTGAGTTTTTGAAGTTGTTTGTGTAGCTGAAATAGTTGCATTGCATTGACTGTTGTTTGTTTTTTTGAAGAACAAGTAGTAGAGATGCAGGTGGTATAAAATGATATCAGTCTTGTGTTGCAAAAAGAATATTAGAGTATTGAGTTGCTGGTGATTTAAATGAAGAAGCAAATTATCTAGTTCATCAGCGATGGTTGTGGTGTCATCAGCGATGATGGCGGCGGTGGTGGTTGCAGCGGGCATGGTTGTGGCAGTGGTGGTTATGGTGAAGTTGGGGTAGATGGTGGTGGTGGTGGTGGTGTGGGTGGGTGGAGGTTGAAGATGAAGTGTGGTGGTGGGGTTTTATAAATAAAAATGAAGAAGATGCTCGGATAGTCCCTATGGTTTGGCCTTTTAAGGAAAGGGTATTTTTGTCATTTCACATCATTTTAACAGAGAAAAGTAACTGAAGTTAGACCTAGGGACTATCCGGGAACAAAAAATGAAAACTTGGGGACTATTCAGGTAGTTTTAGAAAGTTGGGGACTATAGGTGAAAAAAGACGAAACCACAGGGACTATCCGGGCGTTTTTCTCAATAAAAAATGTATAAAGATTCTTAAAAATAAACCTATTACAAAAACATAAACACCCACCACCACCCAAAAACCTAAACCGTTTTTGTTCTTTTTTGGGTGGGGGAGGTTGGGGGGGGGGGGGGGAGGAGGTTTTTTGGGGTTTTTTCTGGTGAGGTATATATATATATATTTTTTTTTTTTTTTTTTTTTTTGCGAGGGGCGGTGGGAGATTTAGGTTTTTGGGTGGTGGTGAGGATGGGGGTGGGTGTTTAGGTTTTGGGTGGTGTTGTAGTGGGTTTAGGTTTTAGGTTCTTGGACACTTGTCACTCTATAATGCTTTCTTACACTTTCTTATTTTTAAGAGCCTTTCTAGAATGACTTAACCCCTAAATTGAATATACGGTATGTATGGTATAAACACATGTAGAAAACAAATACACTATATACATACAAGAATATTCATGATTATACTCATACTTCAGAAAACAAGATATGTATGATATGCACATGTGCATTGAATGTGAACATGGTGAGTCATACATAAACAACAATCACACTTAACGGTTAAGGCGTTTCTCCTTGGCACACCTTACAAATGGAGATGGATTTCTTGTGAACTATCTTCCTTTCCTAAAGCAAATAAGATATGGTAGGGAGTTTCATGGACACATTATAACAATAATGAGACATTCATTCTAAGATAGGAGCATCTTTCTTACGCAAAACTAGGCAAGTAACATCGAGTCGATCTATCAAACTAGTTATGTTCTTATTTGTCATCATCATAGTCTAGCGGGTATCTATTTGTAACCTTTTTTTATATATAGAGCCCTATGTCAATACCTACGTTACTATTTCAATACCTACAAAAGAAAGTGTCGGCGGGAATAGTTGTCTTATGTGGTTGGCCAAAAGTGGCGCCCACTTTTTTTTTTGTTTTTTGTTTTTTTTTCTTTTTTCATATAATAGTTACTAGGTTATAACCCCGTGTATTACACGGGGTTGAATAAATAAATTTTATATATTAAATAATAAAATAATATATTTTTAAAAACCTCATTTATTGTATGAGTTGAATTAATATAATTTTATATATTAAATAATAAAAAGTTATATCTATAAGACTCATATTGTAGGGTTGAATAAATGTAATTTTATATACGAAATAAAAAAGTTATATCTCTAAAACCACATATATTACACTGGTTGAATAAATGTAATATTGTTTACCAAATAATAAAATAATACATCTTTAAAAAACCTCATTTATAACACGGGTTTAATAAATGTAATTTTATATACCAAATAATAAAAAAATTACATCTTTAAAAATATGCGCATTACAATGTTTGAATAAATGTAATGTTCTGTACTAAATAATAAAACATATATATCCTTAAAAAGCCCTGTGTATTGTACGAATTAAATAAATATAACTTTATATATCAAATAATAAAAAGTTATATTTTAAAAAGCCTCATGTATTACATGGGTCAAATAAATGTAATTTTGTATAGTGAAAATAAAACTATTTAATATATTAATACAAAGTTTGGTTTTCGTGATAAAAATATATTATTCGGTTGTTGCAAAATTTGTTAACGAAGTTTCAATAAATTTAACCCTTTATTTAAAACTCCGTAAATGTATAAATGATAAATAATATTAGTTAATTTTATTTTAAGTTTCATAAAATCTATTTGATACCAAACTAAACAAAACGTTCAAATATAATTAATTCAAGTAAATAATATTATAAATGAGAAGGAGATTAAAATAAATAATAATTATCCATAGGATATTAAACTAATAATATTTAGTAGGAGCATTATTAATAATATAAAATATTAAACTAAATAATATTTAGTAGGAGGGTTATCTATAATTAATTAGAAGAGATTAAACTAAAATTATAATTATCTATAAGAGATGGTCTAATATGATGACAAGTGTCCCTAAAGTGGTTTATTTTATTATATAGTATAGATTTATAGGTCATGCAAAATTACAATTTTATTCCATGTTTAAAATTACGATTTTGCCCTCAGTTCAAAATAAAAGTTTGCTTTTGCCCCCTGGTTAAATTTACGATTTTGCCCTCAGTTAAAAAATACAATTTTGCCCCTAGTTCAAAATAACATTATGGTTTTGCCCTCAGCTAGAGTTCTGCCAAATTACGATTTGGTTCCTAGTTTAAAATTACGATTGTGCCCCCAGCTAAAAAGTACGATTATTCCCGTAGTTAAAATATTACGATTTTGCCCCCAATTCAAAATAAAAAATGGTTTTGCCTTCAGTTCAGAATATTATTTTACCTCCATTTTAAAATTACGATTTTACCTCAGCTAAACATTGCAATCTTGCCATCGTTTTTTTGACAAAACCATGGTAGTGTTTTATTTTACTTGGTTGACTCAATTTTGTTTTTATTTATGCCAAACAGCTGTTTAGCACTCGCTAATTGGTCCTGACAAATTATTGTTTTGCCCCAAACTCTAAATTACATGCTTGCCGTCGTTTTAGTTATTTTTTTTATCATAACTATGGTACTGTTTTTCTTTAATTGGTTAACTTGATGTATCTTTTTTGATACCGTGTTATAAGTAGCATGAATACCTAACCGACATAAAGACATACATATTATTAAACTAAGAAATACTCGGTTTAGCGCCCCGCAACGCAAATAACGCATAACTCTAGTTATGAACAAAATCAATATACATTGCTCCAAAACCCTAGCCGCCTACCACAACCACTACTAGAATCAGTAGTTGCCACCCACAAATCCCACTAAAACCCTAACGTCACAATACTAACTCATTTTTTTCCAGATCTATATATAGTACAAGAGTTACAAGAAATCATATGCCAAAAATAAAATGAGCCACTTGAATTCAATTCCTATATGTAAGAGTTGCCACAAGGTGTTAAAGCTAATGTTAAAGTTACAGAGAGAGAGAAATAAGAACCGAGAGGATTTATATGTGTTCCAGGGTTCACTAATAGGAGGAAAGAAAAGGAAATAGAAAGAAAGTAAAATTATTTTGTGTTTCAGAGTTTCATTTAAGAAAAGGAAAATCAAACATGTGTTCTCGAGTTTCCCTTAAGGAAGGAAAAGAAAGGAAATGAAAGTAAAACTAGGCTAAATTCTTTAATTTTTCTTTCTTTCCGATTTAGAAGAAAATGGGAAAAAAACACCCTTTCTTTATTCCTTTTTACTTTCTTTTCCTTTCCCTCGTTAAGTGAACTTAGGAAATACAACAAAACAAAAGTATTTCTTATAACAGTTTTTAACTAAACTTTTAGTATCCATGGTCCTCTTTTCACAACAGTCTCAACTTTTAGCCCTCCAACAACTGATACCCACATGCTCATCTACTTTTATATGCCTTATGGTATTCGATATACCATCATTTATACATAACTAGGTTAGAACTTCGTGTATTATACGGGTTGAATAATGTAATTTTATATACTAAACAATAAAAAATATATCTTTAAAAATCTCGTTTATTACACGGGTTAAATAAATGTAATTTTATATATCAAATAATAAAACAATATATATTTAAAAATCTCGTTTATTACATGGGTTGAATACATGTAATTTTATATATTAAATAATATAAAAGTTGTATTTTTAAGAACCCTGTGTATTGTACGGTTTGAGTAAGTTTAATTTTATATATTAAATAATGAAAAAAGTTACATTTTTAAGAACCTCATGTGTTATATGGGTTGAACACATATAATTTTATATACCAAACAATAAAAAGTTATATCTTTATAAACCCTATGTATTATATGGATTGAATAAATCTAATTTTATATACTACATAATAAAAAAAGTTATATTTTAAAAACCCTGTATATTACATGAGTTGCATAAATGTAATTTTGTATAGTAAAAAATAAAAATGTTATATCTTTAAAAAAACTCGTTTACTACACGAGTTGAATGAATCTAATAAAAATTTATATCTTAAAAAAAACTAACGGATATACTTGATATACGATGGATGGGGTGATTGCGATGATGGTTCTTATAAATGTAACGTAAACATAGTGATTACCGTATTTGAGTTGAGAGTTGAACACGAAAATAAAAGTATAGAACCAATAAACATTGATTAATATTTTTGTTTACCCTTTATAAACATTTTTGAAATAGGTTCTACCCTTAACTACTTTAGTTTAATAAAATAAATAAATCATTTACATTATATTAATTTATATTTAGTGTACATCTTTTATTAAATTCAGGATAAATAATTTTGAAATTTGTTAAATGTTTTAAAATATTAGATTATCTCCTATACGAATTGTTTAAATTTATATTAAATTTAATTTTATAATTATCTTTTAATTGATATTAATTATTAATAAAAAATAGATGGCTTCAATGAATGACATGTGTTCTTCCATTAGTTTCTTTTATTTTTATTTTTTTTGAACGGCAAAATCGCTTTATATATATATAAAGAGCCAGCAAGAAACTGGGGAACAAACAGAACCGAAACAGTTACATTAGATCCAACACCTGGAACTTCACCCAGTTATCCCAGTCGGCCGGATTCTTATTCCTAGCCCTGTTACATATCCAAAGAAAGCTATCTTCTTTTATAAGCTCCACCGTCTTGTTAATCGGGATGAACCGACCGTCGAACACTTTCTCATTTCTGACATACCATATCCTCCAAACAGTAGCTAGGACAATCATGATAATAATCCTTTTCCAAACCCCTCCTCCCGGCCGCTGCAAAATGTACTCGAAGAATTCCCGAAACGAAAAGTCCTCACCTGGAAAGCTAACCCGGACCCATGCCAGTACGTTCCACCAGATACATTTAGCCCAAAGGCACTCATAAAAAAATATGGTCAGTGGTTTCCTGCTCGAGCCCACACCGAGGACAGCTCCCATCGAGAATCGGGATCCCTTTCTTCATCAGAGCTTCCCGAGAAGCGACTCTCCCCAAAAGCACTCTCCATAAAAGAATATTGGCTTTCGGGGTAGCCCATTGATTCCACACAGTTGACGACTGAGCTGGCAGCCCGCTCAGCTTTGCTTCTTCGATGTCCGCCCGCACTTGTTTGACGACAAACGACTCATCATCTCCGGTTCCCCATTTCCACGTCCCATTTACCTCGATCAGCTTCTGTTGCAGAACTATATCCAGTTTTGAGAGCTCGGAGTCCATTTTAGCGATATCTTTCCAGGTCCCGGGTATTGTCTTTTTAACCGGGATAAATTGATTCGAGATATTATTGTGGACAGAGGTAACAACCTTGGCCCAAAATTGGTTTGGGTTAGACTTATACCTCCACCACCGTTTAGTGAGCATGGCGACATTATAATCGGCAATACTTCCGACTCCCATCCCTCCTTTTTTCTTTGCCTTTTGCAGAAAATCCCACCGAACCCATCTAACCTTTTTAATACTATCCGAGATACCCCACACGAAATCCCCCGACGAAGGATAAGTGCCTGGCTTTCCACTTCGAAAGTTTGGCATTAAGTTTATCAAAAACCGGTTTCCAGAACTTGGCCCGTTTCATGTTTGCACCAATGGGAATCCCTAGGTAAGAAAACGGAAGACGACCCACTTCATACTTTAGAATAGAAGCCACCCGAGAAACTTCCCTCTCCTTAACTCCTACACCAAAAATTCTGCATTTCCGATAATTGACCCTTAATCCTGTAACCAAGTTAATCCATCTAAGAAGCCGATTTAGGGTAAGAACATTCTGTTCCGACCATTTCCCAATGAACAAAACATCGTCCGTGTAGTAAAGGTGGGACAGTTTCGGGCCTCTATTCGGAAGATCTAAGCCAAGATACACCCCAAGATCCAAAGCCCTCTTCATGAATAAATTAATAATTTCCATTGCGATTATGAAAAGAAAAGGCGAAAGAGGATCTCCTTGTCTTAAACCCCTTTTATACTTGAATTCATCAGTGGGCGAACCATTAACAAGAACCGAACCCATACCGGAATCCAAGCATCCTTTAATCCAAACGATCCATTTCTCCTGGAAGCCCATATCCTCCATCATTTTAAACAGGAATTTCCAATTTAATGAGTCGTACGCCTTCTCAAAATCCACTTTAAAGATTAGCAGCTTTTCTTTTTACTTTTTGGCCCACGCTATCGTCTCACTCATAATAAGAGGACCATCAAGAATGTTTCTACCCCCAACAAATGCCGATTGCGTGTTAGAAATAATTTCATTCAAAACCGGTTTCAACCGATTAGCTAAAACTTTTGCAATGATTTTATAAACTGAACCAACCAGAGAGATCGGCCGAAAATTCTCTATCTTTACCGGGTCTTTCTGTTTCGGAATCAGGGCCACGAACGAGGAGTTGCACCCTTTGCTAATGTTACCGTTTATGTGAAAATCCCTCATCGCCCCCATAATTAAGTGCTTTAAATCATCCCAGAACGCCTTGTGAAATTTCATTGTAAACCCGTCCGGACTGGGGGCTTTCCCTCCATCACAATTTCTTAAAGCTCTCAAGACCTCTATTTCAGAAAATTCAGCGCAAAGCCCAATACTGAGAGAATCCGATAGTCTTGGCAGACCTGCACTATTGAAACTTGGCCTCCTTCTAATTGGCTCCGAAAAGAGACTCTTAAAGAATCTTCTAATTTCCTTTTTTAGCTCCAACGGTTCTGATACGAGCCTTCCACCAAAGCAAAGACCATTAATTCTGTTTGAAGCAATATTCACATTCAAAATCCGATGGAAATAGGAGCAATTTTCGTCTCCAAATTTTTCCCAGTTCACTCTAGCTTTTTGCTGAAGGTTCTTAGCTTTTAAACGTTCGATATCTAGCAACTTCACCCTAAAATCCATCCTAGTTTTTTTATCAGCCTCCGAAATAGGTCCCAGCTCTGCTTTACTTTCAATATCGGCAATCGCCTTGTTCATCTCGAGAACCTCCTTTTTTCAGAAACCGTAACCTGCTTTCTCCATTTTTTAATATCATCCTTTATCCTCTTCAAAGTCTGAGCCAACACCAAATCAGGTTTGCCTTCCACAGGACCATTGGCCACGGCATGCTGAACAATAGATTTCAGAGCAGAATCTCCCACCCAAGCATTGAAAAACTTAAAAGGGGTCGGCCCGAAATCTAAACTATTACACGAGAGCGAGATAGGGCAATGGTCGGATAAGCCCTAGGCTGAACTTCCACTTTAGCAGAAGGCCAATGATTCATATAGTATAGATTTTCATGCATAATCTTCCTCAATTTTGGTTACTTTTGAGGCATTATCATGAGGAAACCTACCTAAATCGTTACTATCTGATAATTGCAAGTTTTTGGAATTCCTTTGTAGGATCATTATTGACAGTCGTGTGAGTCAATCAGAGCTAGCAACTACCGAAAATGCAGCGGAAGTACAAAATCGGCATGAATCAAAGCAGAAATGGAGTAGAAACATAAGTAATTCACTTTAAAACAGTTTTCTCATTCAATCTTCACAAAATACACGAGCAGCAGTTCGGCTACACGGGAGACATGAACATACAAAATGAGAAAACAACTTGGGTATTTATAGGGTTGAGGGTTTCGCTTATGTGACCATGTCCATATGAGCGAAACCATCTGGTTGGGGTTTCGCTCATATGGCACATGTCCATAAAAGCGAAATATCAACATTAAAATCAAACATTTACACATTCAACCCCTATACAATACATAATTAACACATCTAGACCCTATACATGAACAACTAAGACTAAGACGCAGGATTTAGACATTCGTGCACCAACAAACTCCCCCTTGGATACAACCGCAGTCTTCAGTCTTGTCTTCGGGTCTTCAGATTGCTCTAAACTTTTCTTCGTGCTGCTTAGGCTTCCTCCTAAGAGCGTTCCTTATCATATCATTCTGTTTCTTTCTTGCCTTTTCCTCTTCAGCTTGAATGTGCATCCATTTGCCTCTGTTCTCATCAAGCTTTTGACGCTCACGAGTAGCTTTCCTTTTCATCTTCTCATCGAGCGACCACCATGCCGACTTCCATTTACTTTCAGAGTTGATACTTTTCTGAAAGCAAAGGGTTGCAACTCTCTGAAATTGCATGGCCTGCTCTCTGTCCTCTGGCTGATAATGAATTTTGTTTATGAAAAGACATTCGATATCCTTTGCTGAGCAATTCACAAGCCACATAGGATCATAAACATGAATCTCTCTCAATTCTCCACCTGCTCTGTAAGTAATCACTGCTTCAGTAGTAATACAACTATAAACCTAACCCATGAAGCCTTTGTAAAACTCTTGCTCCATTGGAGGAACTGGTATAGTCTTCATCGTTTTCGGCTTTTTCACATTCAGAATCGTCTCTTCAACACCTGTCATTGGATCCCTTCTTCTAACTCTCTTCGGATAGTGTGGCTTCCAGTGTTTGAAGTCTCTTAAAGCCTAGAACTTTATCAAACCCCACATAGCAATGTCGTTCTTCCTGACATTATATCCCAAAGTTCTAACCTTTGACAATTCATCCACATCCCACCATGGAAGTGACATAATATCATGTAACTTTTCAAAATACTGAACTCCGCATTCCCTCCTAATCCCATACGCATTAACTTGAGGCAGAAAACCCCAGCTAATAATATCACCGAGAGATACGCTTCGATCACGTTGATAATACTTCAAAGGCCGTTTGAACTTCCTCTCGTGACTAACTTTGAACCATTTCTTTCATTCTTCCTTTGCCATATCTTTTTGAGTGCCATCAAAGTTTTTATCTTTCAAAATTTCAGCAACTTTTCTTTGCAACTCATCACGATTCTCCTCAGTAAAGAATTCCATTAACGTTGGCAACTGTGAGGTATCTTCACTAACACTTTCGTCATCTGTCCAATCTTCGACTTCAACTCTATCATACAAATCAGCATCTTCAACATACTTATACTCGTAATCACGCTGCTGATTGATCTCAAAGGCATTCAATTCTTTTTCAAAGTCGAATTTAAAGTCAGGATCCATCATGCGAGTCATTTCCTTAATTGCTTCCAACGTGCAAGTATGGAAATGCTCTTCTTCTTCACGATAAGTATCTAACCTCAAGATCAATTTCTCAGCTTGTTGAACATTCTCTGCATCACCTGACTCCCCCTGTCTATCAGCCCCCCTGATTATTCGTTCACAGAGTCGTTCATCAAGTTATCAACATTCTGTTTAGCAGAAGCTTCAGTAACTTTTAATCCTGTACCACCCTGAGCATCATCATCATCATCTGAACCATGACTGCTCGCAGAATACACTTTCTCATCCTTTTTATCTTCCTCTTCATCCTCCTCTTCTTCATCTTCTTCATCACTATCACCGATTAACTCTTCAAGAGGTGTATAATCCTCAAAAAGACCAGAAACAGCAGAGATAGGCTCGGGATTTTCAACCACCATTGAAGGAACAATCGATCTTTCTGTCACTGCAGAACTTCCTTCAACTCCTTTGCCTTTGTCTTTCATTTGTTCACTTATTTTGGCTTGACGTTTAGCTCTGAGCTCTTCAACTTGCAGCTCTTCAAACTTTTGCTCTACCGATGTTCCGAGCATGCTTTCAACAACTTTATTCAGCATATAGAACTCGTGATCTCTGAACGCTTTAGCTGCTTCAAGCTCTTTGTTCTTCAACTTGAATATTCATTTTGTTCATCACGTCGAGTCTTTTCTTCCTCAAGCTCAACAATTCTTACTTTCAAAATATCTATCTCTGACTGATCAGAATCAATCTTTTTCACCAACTCTTTATTATCATTCTCCAACCTCTTCACACGCATTTCTAGAATTCTTTCACGATCTATAACTTTCTTATTTTCAGCTGCTAGCTTCTTGTTCTCAGCAATCACTTCATTAACCTTCTTTTCAACATTCTTTACTTGTGAAGTGTTGGCAAAATCAAAATCTCCAACTTCATCCAGGCTCACATTCAAATTTGAAGGAACATTAGGAAAGTTCAGAATCCCGCAGAACCCGGTGTAAGTTGACCTTGGGTGAGTGGAGGTGTTTGAAATATTTCTTGTGAGGTAAGAAGGGTTTGTTGTGGTGGTGGTGAATGATGTAGTGGTGATGGTTGTCTTGGTGGTGAGGATCGTTGTGGTGGAGTAGGTTGTCGAGGTGGTGATTGGATTGGTGATTGTGGTGGTGTTGGTTCATGTGGTGGTGTAGGTGGCTTCTTGGTTTCTTTGGTTGACTTCTTCTTTAGCACAATCTTCAGCATTTGATCTTCGGTGTAACCTTTCGAATCTTAGGAGATATGACTTTCTTACGAGCTCCAGCTTTCTTTCTACCACCTGGAGGAGATTGTGATTCGGAGACATGTTCTGGTGAAGGAACATAAGCATCATCATCGTCCTTTTCCCGTCTCTTTCTTTTTCTCAACAACTTTTCTTGTTCTATTTCTTCCTGAACTCTTCGTAGACGTTCAGTTTCATCAATCTCATCATCTGAAGAGCTCGAGGAGCTTGTAGTGTCTTTATCCACATCATCTCCCTCAATATCATCAACAATCTTTTCTTTTCCTTTCTGAACTTCAACATTAACAGCTTTATCAACATCAGCAACCACTGTTGGCCCTGTTTCTAAGACATCAGTATCAAACAAATCATCAACATTAAATGGATCTTCTTCTGCAGCTACCACTGTTTCCTTTTCCACAGTGACCACCTGTTCATCTTCTTCAGGTTCATCAATCAAAGATGTTTTTGCAGCTTTCTTTTGCTTCTTCTTTGGTTGTGAAGAAGATTCCTCATCCTTTTTAACAATAGGAGTGGCCTTTCTGCGTCTTCTCCTAGTTTCTTTCACATACCATTCATTCTTGGTGCTTTTGAAGTCTTCAACAACTTTCAACTCTTCAGCATACGCTGCCTCTTTCATTTCAGCTTCATTCCTCCAGTTCTGATGATCAACTGGATCTGGATCAACGTAATTTGCGTCTTTTATGAAACCAAAAAATTCAGCACCAACTTTCGGTTCTGGATGATTCGGGTGGTATCTCACAAGTTGTTTAAGCGTATCATTGCTCATGTGTGATTGTATCAACAAATCATTCTTTATGTTTCGATCAATTTCTGGATAGGCGTGATCAATCATCATCTGCACGAACCTCGGATACATCCAACTCTTGCTGCCTGTCTTAATATTCTCAGCCATATAGTGAAATACAATGTGTGAGAAATTGTACTTTTTGTTCAACACTAACACCGTAACCATATTCATTTGATAATCACGCATCGTATCATAGCTTCCTTTCGTATGGCTCCAAGACATCAACACACAGTGAATAATGAACTTGTATGGTTTTGTAAACTTTGACTTCAAATAATTTCCAGCATTCAAAGCTCCCTGATAACCCATTCTTAGCATACAACCTTTCACCATTCTTTCTGGATATCTCATTGGAGAATCTGGTTCAGCTGGAAAGTTAACAACTTCACGGATAAGCGCTTCAGTGACTAGAATCTTTTCCTCCTTCCCATGCACCTCAACAACTGATGAAATTACTTTGTTCTGATCATCATAGCTTGCATTTTTCCAGAATCGTTCTATGTGAGATTAGTACAATGGTCTTTGATCAGTAAGCGCTTTCTAGATGGGAATACGACCCATGAACTCCAATATGCCACTAAACTTGGCCAACTCCGGGTTTTTCTGTATATCCAAATCACAACAACTGTTGTGAAGAGGATCAAAGACAACACTGGATCCCTGCAAATCAAACACAGTACAACATGCATCAATACTTAGAACATTTTTTTTATCAAAATTAAAAATTAAATGTTATTACACTTGGAACCCTATGAGCGAAATCAAAATTTCACTAAGTACAAAATCTCATCATATGAACTAAAGAGCGAAACCTCTGATGTACACAAAAGCGGAATACCCAATATGCACTTATGAGCGGAATCACAATGTGCTCTTATGAGCGAAACCACAAATTGTGCATAAGAGCGGAACCTCATGATGTACAGATAAGCGGAACCATTGAACATGACCGTTTGAGCAAAATCTCTAACAGACTTTCAAAACTCACCAAATCTTAAAATTGACAACACTAATCTATTAATATGACAAATCCGACACTTAGGTTATGTTTTAATTTCAATTTGGACCTCTAAAACTCCTTAGATCTAAACCTGCAATGTCCGGACATCGACAAACATCAACTAACAACAGATTTGAAACAATCAATGCACAATAACATAATCTACACATTAAGTTGACCACATATGATAGATTTCGAGTTCTGATTTAACTGTTAAAGGCCTAAAACTATGTTTCGTTCAATAGATCTTGCCGACAGTTCAAAATATGCATGATACAGGTCAAATTGAAGATCAAACAACCTTGCCCATGATTGATTACTAAGATAATCAACAAAATTTGTAAAAATTTGGGCAGCACTTCGCCTGAAAATGAAGATTTTAGGGTTTCGCTTCAAGTCGCCGGAGAAGAAGTTCGTAGGAGCGAAAGGGTGAGAAATGACGAATGAGCGGAACCCCCCGGCTTATATAGTTGGTGTGGTTTCGCTCTTAAGACCAAAGTCATATGAGCGAAACCTCATGGTAGCTATAAGCGAAACCACATATGAAGCACTAAGAGTGAAACCTTTGTTTTAGGTGACACATGAGCGAAACCATGATGACACATGAGCGAAATCAGGTTGTGATTTTCAAAAATTTACCTTTTTAACCCTTTTTCTGATTAAACACCGTCACACCCAGTCAACCAAGTCCAAGTCAATGACCTTGGTCAACTGATTGGTCTACCAAGTCCAAGTTAATGACCTTGGTTGACCGAATTATGAAGTATGCAGTCATTTCATTCTGAAAATAGTTCAACTGAATGAACTTTTGAACGTTTTGAACTTTCAAACACATTTCAGTTTGTCAAACACTGTACCAATCATTGTTTAGCAACTCCAGCTTACCCAACCCTCATCAAACACTGACATGATCTGCACTAAGCTTTGATCGTCCGATTCCCATTGACGGTTGTCGAAAATAAATGAGAAACTAAAATCTTTTTGGATTTTTTTAAACTGGATAAACTGAAAACTGTACACACAATCTTTTTGTGAGTGTGTTAGGGGATCATATCAGCTGCCGACTAGACACTAGCACCGTTAAGCTGTTATTTCATTTTAAGCATTAAACAATTCGCGTAGATTGCCGATATGCTGATCCTCTTTAATTCTCACAAAACTTTCAACCTGTTCGGGATACAGAATTAGTGTTTTAGGACTTAAACATCTACATGTGTCCCACCTCAGTATATACTCCCGTATCCAGACCCCAGTATTCAGTCTTACAGGTGAGTATACCACAGCTGATATCTGTTCAGGGGTAGTTGCGAGGGCCGTGAGAGCTCAGGTCGATACTTCCGTATACGCAGAGAGATGACGGCTTCGACTTTAAGGTGTGTCCCCTTTAGAGGATCTTTTGTTTTCAACAGCAGCGACTATCAATTTTATTGTTTCATCAACATGCTGAGGGCGAGCTTATATTTCAAAGCTTTTTGCAGAAAGTATTATCCGGGGACTAGGTCAGTACTTCCATACAGCAGAAGTCCCGGGATAATACCCCAGATATCACTGAGCATAAAGACCTAGTATCTCAGAATACGGGACCCTCCAAACAGGATTTCAGGGGTTACCTATATATCCTGGAGGTGTTCCCCACGTAGACGCAAGTGAATTTTATGTTTATATCCCAAACTGATCTACTGTTTTTGCGAAAACCTATCGGCACATCTTTAGCAAGACTGCTTAAATGCATTTTATTCATTACAATTCTTTAGCGTACTGTGTCCGTCTAGCTGATGTACTATCATTCCCCTATTCTACACAACTCTTTTTGAATTTTTTAATGTTTTTGGATTTTTGAATTTTATCATGTTTTTGTATTTTTCTGTGAATTTCTCCCCCTAAAACTAAAACATATTTTTGTGCTTTTTGTTTTTATCGAAAAGCAGAAAATAAACTGGACAAATAAAATTGACAACACGACAAAGGTTCACGTCAGATCGCTGCCCAAATCGGCTTCACATTCAATAACCCTCCCAGATTGCAGATTCTTCATCCCGTTTAACCTCAAAAGATAATAAAATCTCTTTTATCAAATGGTTTAGTATAAAAATCCGCTTTCTGATCATCGGTGTGCAAGTGTTCAATCCGAATTAACTTTTTCTCGTGACAATCACGGATAAAGTGGTGACGGATGTCAATGTGTTTAGTTTTTGAATGGTGAACCGGATTTTTAGTTATGTTGATAGCTGCTTCATTGTCCACGTAGATAGGAGTATCCAAGAACTACAAACCGAAGTCTCGCATCTGCTGTTGGATCCAAAGGATCTGCGAACAACAGCTGGAGGCGGAAACGTATTCAGCCTCGGAAGTAGAGAGCGCTACTGCGGTTTGTTTCTTACACTACCAGGTGATGAGTCGAGTTCCGAAGAACTGACACCCAGCAGTGGTGGACTTTGCATTTTGCTTGCAGCTCCCAAAATCAGAATCAGCAAAACCAGATAAAGTAAAGTCACCCGATCGAGGATACCACAAGCCGATGCTTGGGCAGCCTTTCAAATACCGTAAAATACGTTTCACTATGGTCAGGTGTGACTGCTTTGGATTTGACTGATATCTGGCGCAGAGACACTTCGGATACATGATGTCTGGACGGGAAGCCGTGAGATACATTAGAGAGCCAATGATAGATCGGTACAATGTCTCGTCCATCTTCACACCATTCTCGTCTGGACAAATTCCATGATTCTGTGCAAGGGGGGTTGATGCAGGACTGCAATCTGTCATGTCGAACTTGTCAAGCACGTCCTTCACATACTTCGTTTGGTGAATGAAGATTCCATCGGGCATTTGCTCCACCTGCAGCCCGAGGAAGAACTTCATCTCCCTCATTGAGCTCATCTCGAATTTTTTCTTCATCACCTTTTCAAATTCTTTGCACAGGTCGTCGTTGGTGGATCCAAAAATGATATCGTCAACATATATCTGCACGATCAACAAGTGGCCTGCTTCTTCCTTGGTGAACAAAGTTCTGTCTACTGTGCCTCTTGTGAACCCGTTATCCAACAAGTATTGCGAAAACGTCTCGTACCAGGCTCTCGGGGCCTGGTGAAGTCCGTACAGCGCTTTGTCCAGTAGATACACCTTGTTTCTGTGCAGTGGGTCTGTGAACCCCAGCGGTTGCCCCACATACACTTCTTCTCTGATTTGTCCATAAAGGAAGGCAGATTTGACGTCAAGTTGATATACTTTAAAATCTTTCCAAGATGCGAAGGCTAGAAATATCCGAATTGCCTCAAGTCTGGCAACCGGTGCGTAAACTTCATCATAATCTATTCCTTCCTGTTGACTGAAGCCTTGAACCACAAGTCGCGCTTTGTTTCTCACCACGACACCTCTGTCATCATGTTTACACTTAATAACCCATTTCGTCTTGATTAGCTTTTGATTCCTAGGCAAATCGACAAGTCTCCAGACGCCCAGCTTTTCGAACTGTTGCAGCTCCTCCTGCATTGCATTCACCCAGCTATCCTCGGTCAATGCCTCTTTGTAGTTCTGGGCTCTATCTGCGAAATAAAACATTTTAATGAGACTTCTTTCTGCATATCAGCAATAGATGAATAGAAACATGTAAGAGCTCGGTCTATTTGATGTCGGGTTTTGACACCACTTTGTAGGTCGCCAATATTCTGAAGGATGGTAAGACAACGTCCGTGGCATAGCATTATCAGGCACATTCACTTCTGATTCCAAGCTCGATATGTCAAGATCAACGGTTTGATCCTCATCTTCCGTTGGATCCTCGTCAAAAGTCGGAGCGGGTTCCGCTTCTGAGTCGTTAGATTCATCAAAAGATGGAGCTGGTTCCTCTGGTGGTTCGTGAGCTGTTCCACTCGGTCCTGCTTCATTGTCGTGACTACCCACGGCGGGTTGAGGAACTATTGGCGGTTTAGACACTTGCTCCTGTGGCATGTGCTGCTCATACTGATACATAAGTGCTAGTTCCACATCACTCGGCTCGACCGGCAAATGAAACGACTCCCAGATTTTGTCGTAGTCGAACAAGAATCTTTGTCCGGGAAGTTGTGGCGATGGAGTGTGCTTCTGACAATCCACATAAAGGACTTGAATCACCTTCCCCAGGCATGGTACAAACACCCTCTTCAGCGGGCTTGCGTAACCTACAAAGAAACCCTCATTAGATTTAGCGCCAAATTTACCGTTTTCATCAATAAAAGTACAAGGAGACCCGAATGGCTCCAAAAACTCAAGATTTGGCTTATAACGGTGCAGCAGCTCAAAGCAAGTCTTTTTATACTTCTTGACAGTGAGAACTCTATTCAATGTGTAACAGGCTGCTGAAACTGCTTCACTCCAAAAAAAGATTGGTAGCTTGGAATCGGCTAACATTGTACGGGCTGTTTCAATCAAGGTCAGATTCTTTCGTTCAGCTACGCCGTTTTGCTGTGGAGTGTACGGCGCATTGAATTCATGAAGAATTCCTTTCTCGTTGCAAAACTCGTACATCTTGTTGTTTTTGAATTCCCTTCCGTTGTCGCTCCGAATCCTCCGGATAGGCAGTTTATACACCGTTTCCATCTTCTTGAAAAGCACCATCAATGACTCAAAAGTTTGATCTTTTCGTTCCAAGCACACTACCCAAGAAAATCTCGTAAAGTCATTAGTCACCACCAGGCAATATAAGTCTCCGCTGATGCTCTTTACGTTGACAGGCCCGAAGAGATCCATGTGCAATCTCTCAAGAGGTAACCTGATCATGTTCATAATCTTCAATGGGTGTGACTTCTGAGTCTGCTTTCCTTTCTTGCACGCTACACAATCATCATTTAAGTGAAAATTCTTCAGATTAACACCATCAACTAAATCATTGTGTACTAAAAAGTTCATTTTGCGAATATGAATGTGGCCCATCTTTCGATGCCACATTATCGAATCTTTTTCTGTCGCTTTGGTTTTAGACACAAAACACTGTTTCTGATGAGATGTTGGCGTTGCGACGCTCATATCAAGTATATAAAGATCATTCTCCCGCGGAGCGCGCAACAGCACCATCTCATCAGGGATTTTAAACCCTGGTTTCAACACAACACATTCAGTTTTAGTAAAGTGTACACTAAACGCTTTATCACAGATTGTGAAATACTGAGTAAATTGTTTGTTAACTCTACTATGTAGTTCACTTTGTCGAACGAAATCACGCCATTTGACAAGGTTCCTTGACCAACGATCCTTCCACCTTGATTCCCAGCCAATCCAACATAGCTTCCGTTTATGGATTTGACATCATAGAGCAGAGCAAGCGTCCCAGTCATATGCCTTGAAGCGCCACTATCCATAATTCACTTCGATAGAATTGACTTGGCCCCTGCAACCATCACATCAAATTTATTCAAACAATGAAGCCCAGGATTTCTTAACTTCCGACACACTTCCGAACACAACATCACACTTCTCATTTGTTTTCGGAAAATCAAATGTGACATTTGGAACCTCTTCTTTCACAATTGTTTTAACTTTGTCAGTTATCGGTGGAAATTCAGCAAGAAACTTATCAACTTCATTTTCAAACTCAACCACATCATCTTTAAAAATGTTTGAATCAATTTTCAAAGCATTCTCCATCTTTTTAACCTCAACCGACGGTTTCGATTTCGCGACCCAAGATTGATTTTCAAAAATTTTTGTCTTAGGGTAAATTTTTGAAGTCTTTCGAGTCTTAGAGGATTCGCCAATCTCAAAAGTCGATTTCGGCTTATCCTCCGACTTCAAAGATTCACCTCTCTTCAGAATACGGATCGGAGAAACCATCGGCTTTTTGCCTTTTATGTCAGTCGGAGATTTAGGTCGAGGTTTTTGAATGTTTGACTTTTGAACAGTTGGTTTAGAAACATTTTGTTTTTGAACACTTGGTTTTGAAACAGTTTGTTTTTGAACGGGTTTTACAACAACAGGCTTCTTGATCACTTTCTGACACTGTTTCGCCATGTGTCCGATTTCACTGCAGCGGTAACACACCCTTTTGTCATACTCAACAAAAGTAGATTTGACTGACTCTTCTTTCAACTTCTTTGCTGCATTGAAATCGTCCACAACTTTTTGACTGAAAATATAATCTTTCTCATCGTCAACACTTGGACCAGCGACAAAAATGTCATTCATCTTTTCTTTCGGCTTAAACACCTGCTTAGCCGTTTTCTTTTCAAACCCGATTCCTTTGTTTTTAAGATTATTTTTCTTGTTGTGACCTTTACCATCCCCATCTTTCTTTCCCGAACTTGTTGGACGTGATGTCACAAACGACTTTTTAGGTTTCAAAAAGAATTTATTGTTATTAACCTCGTTAATGTTCATTTCAACCAGTTCAAACACTTTTTCGACATTCTCAATTTTCACATTCTGAAGTGGATACTCGTAATCGGAATAAAGTTTGTCTGTTCCAATCATGGTGTATACCATCATAATCGGATCGTCATTCGCACTCTTTTCCGATTTCGGTATGTATTGATCTAAGAAATTCCCTTCATCTTCAGAATCACTAACAACCTTCTCAGATTGAGCCTTTTCAGATTTCTCACTCTCCTCATCCAACACCTGATCGACAACAGTTTTGATAACCTGAGATTCGTTGTCGGTATCGGATGGGGTAAATGTGACATGTATGGTCTTAGGCAAATCATCTTCTATCGATCTCAATTTGAGATTCAAAGCCGCTTCCACCCCATCTGGATATTTCTGTGTGTAATGATTCCACATTGGGGGTGGAACGCTCTTGAAGACTGGTGCCGTATGTGGCTATTAGAAGACAATCTGATCAAGAACGTACGAAGGAGCCACATAACTCATTAACTTTTTATCAATCCGATCATTTTCAATTTTATCCAATTCAAGTTCCTTTTTAAGCGATGCGATCGTGTCTAAATGAAAATTGACTTCATTTTGTTTATCCAATAGTGTTGCTTTAGCCAATTTTGTAGCTTTATTGTTTTCAACACTTTCCTTTTGTATCATCTTGATTGACCTGGCGAGAGTATCGTATGCCTCTTTAACTTGGCCAAGGTCAAACTTAATCATATCAGCATGGTGTTTCAATTCCTGATACTTAGTGTCTTTTTCAAGACACTCCGTGCATGGTTCTAAACACTGTTTGCACGGTGTTTCAGGGATTGAGACAACCTTTTCAACAACTTGCTCTACACAATCAGTTTTACCGACATTGTCTGATTCAGACTCAGATATTTTGACAGATTTGATCTCCTGAACTCCAGATTCCTCTCGTTTGACAGACACACTACTGACTGACTTTGACTCCTCGGATTCTGAGTCTACCTCTTTGAGTTTTCCCATTAGAGCTTTGTCAGCTATGTCTTTCAAAGCTTCTCCAGTCATCTCTTTCGACACATCTATCAACTCTTCAACGACTGCTTTCTTCTCTTCAAACCTTGGGCATGATCCTGTCCTTGGTTCTTCAAAGTAACCTGCAAAAGATTCAGAAATGTTAGGAGGCAATACAGATTTCATTAAACTTCCTAAAACCTCATGCTCAGACTGGTAGTAATATACTCCAGCAGCTATTTCTTCCATATCGACCGCATTATCAACAGAAACCTCTTCAACAACTACAGAAATATCTTCAGTAACTGTTTCTGGTTCAGACACCATCTCAGAAATTTCAACAACTTCAGCCATCATGGCCTGTCCATCGCTACCGGGGATATATTTATCCCAGCTGAAACCAGCAGCAACCTTCTCGTCGTCTTGATTCACGATCAGTGCCTTTTCCGGTTTATTCTCAATCTGTGGCCTCTGAACAGTTTGCTGTTGGTTTGGTCGGTGATAGATCGCTTGCCTGTAGTAGTCGTTGGTGAACGGGTTTTGATGATTGTTTACTTCACGGTTAGGACATTCGCGTTTGAAGTGGCCGCGTTCTTTACATTTAAAGCATGTAACTTTCGACTTATCAAACCCTAACTTTTGATCGGGGCCTGATAGACTGTTCCGGCCTGTAATTTCCATGAAACGTTGAGCCCTACGCACCAAACTCGCCATACACCACTTGATGTCAATTAATTCAAGCTCTTCGGGATCGATTTGGTCGTAATCCTCCTTCGTCATGTCAGGATTACCGATCCTCCCTGCGACTAAGCCCTCATAAGCCTCAAGAACGGAAGCAAGCATTGCTATGTGCTGTTTTGCGGCTGTTTCTGTGATCTCGTTTCCATTCTTTATGTTTACCGCAATATTGCACTTGTCACACCCCCGATTTCCACGTGTCACCGGTGGGCCCGGTGTGGGGTACAGTGACGTAGTTGGCATCGTCATAGACAAACAACACAATATAATAATGCACAGCGGAAGCAGAATAGATACATTTCAACTTTTAAATAAAGTGCAATAATATATATCACAGTAGTTGAAACGGATCCACAGGCGGATCAATAAAAATAAGATAAAAATAGTTCAACAGATATTTGTCGTCCGAGCTTGCGAGACTATAGTGGACGCTCTTAGGAAACAGCCAGCCTATTTTCGTATAGTACCTGCACTTAATCTTTTGGGAAAAATACGTCAGTTTACACTGGTAAATACAAATCAACCGACTCATTTTGAAAATGATTTAAAATTGATTTAAATGCACAAGGCATAAATATTTTTATTAACTTGGGATAATTATACAATATAAACTTGTGAACGATTTACATGCACTCGTATCTTTGGTGGCCCGGGATCTGCTGTCCGGGCTAAGAATTAAGTGACACGCCACATTAAAGAGTTATACACGCCGAGTGTACGCCTACACCCCGTGCTCTGGTCGTGGCCATCTCGTAAGATAATGCCAAGGATATCCGGGACACGGTCAATAACCCCCCAAAGCCTAAAGTAAGACAAGACTGTTTAAACGAGTCGCACAAGCTATTCAAGACTGTACACCCATAAGGCGCAGGACTTGTGCGCCCGATCAAGCGGTATTTTAAATACCGTACCCCAAGCCCGTATAGGGAAAATAAGTCAAAATGTATTTACCTGAGCAAGTATGTCACACAAACGGTAAGTGTGGTAGCTTTTACTGGGCCTCCTAATCTGGAACAAAGGTTTATAATCAACCTATTAGATTCCTAACGGGTCTTTTATTTAAGCCTAAGCTTTGACCGGTTAGTTTTAAGGATGATACGGTTTACGCATGATTAAGCGAAAGACCGGATAGAATGTGATTTAGACCCGACAAGTTTGAATACTTGTATAATATGGGTATACTAAATACATTCTGGATTTTGAGTTAAAAATGATAACGTTTGACCCGTTTCGGTCAATTTACGCAAACTAGTTACGTAAACCGAACCGAACGCTAAAAGGGCGTTACGGGTAACCAAAAGAATCAAATGCAAGTTTCCTGAGATAATACGCTTTAAATATGATATAACATCAGTAAGTTATGTTCCATATTGCCCGGAATAAGTTTAAACTCAATTTATGCCTTAGAAGGGCATTTTGGTCATTTAAGAGATTGTAAAAGAGTTAAATTAGAAATCTGAGGTTCGGGTCTGGTCCATACAGAAAATATACTTAGTTTAACATGTTATAACAGTAGGGTATGACCCATATATCAAATTTATCATTTAAAACCAAACTATGCACCGTAGGGGTATTTTAGTAATTTCACAAGGGCTAAAACTGCCAAAACTGGAAACCTGAGTTCAAAATATTATACTTACTGTTATTATATGAAAATATGCAATTTACATCAGTAGGTATAAGTCTTATATGTTAAAAACGGGTATAACGGTTACTATGCGCTTAAAACGCTAAAAATGCGATTTAGAGCCGTTTCCGGGTTTATATATGAAAGCTGAGATTTTTATATTTCCAGAAGGCTCAAAATAATTTATTTAACATATAAAATCAGTAGGAAAAGGTTTCGGGTCAAAAGAATGTGTAAAACTCATTTTATGGCTAAAACGGTCAAAACCGACATAAGCCGAAATAATTAAGCGATCCAAGATACGATCAGCCAAAAATTAAATAAAAATCATCTAAAATCCCAAAATATTATATTACATCTGTTGGTAAAAATTTTCATATCAAAACGTGGCCAGAAACGGGTTCTACACGAAAAGGGCCGTTTATGTAAATTTATAATATAGTTTTACGCTAATGGCCATAACTCACAATCTGGACCACCAACTGATCCGAAATTTTCGGTGCAAGTTTATACATTAGAAATGAAGATTTCTATCCTTTCACTTTTCCAAAAATCACGTTTTATATCAAAAAGGGCAAAATAGTCAACTTTTAAGCATAATCGGAAACATGCAATTTAATCGGCTAAGTATAGATCCAAACAACAAAATTCCAGAAAGTTTTACCAAAATAAAAAATGGTCAAAAATACTTTCCAATACAGATTTCAAACATGCATGTACGAATCCGAATCGATAGTCTACGAAATAGTCGTTTTATAGGGCTTTCGGTCCCGATTCGTATTTATACTATAGATTGTCGAGTTGATGATGATAAAACACATTCTTATATGTATTACAAGTTATTTATGATGATCAAACAGATTGCATGTCTAATATATTAACATTCAAGCTTATTTTTGCAAAAATCACTTCTGTTGACTTTTTAGAAACATGTTTGACTCGACAATTAGCATGCATATAGTGGGATTCAGATAATACCCTTTAGAGGGTTTGTTTCCCACATAAATACCAACATAAATCTGGTTTCAATTCGAGAAATGACTGATTGAAACTTGTTTAATCAGAAAGTCAAAGTGTATGATCAAACAGTTTGACTTTTAGCAATAATCAAAGCAAGAACGGATTAGAGATCGAATTAGAAGCTTACCAAGGTCCTATTGATGTTAAGCTATCACTAGAAATCGGCCTTGATGTCCAGAAATGCTCCAGAAGTCCTTGAGAGCTTTTGCTAATTGAGAGCTTCTTGGTTACAATTGCAAATGCCCAAGAATGGATGAAAAATCTGATTTAAAGCTGGAAATTCAGAGGTTACTGTATCCTAGGCATGCATGGCATTTCATTGGATCAAAAGGAGGTGAAAAACAGCTGTTTACAACCCAAAATCGGACCCAAATCAACCCAGTTCGCGACTTCTGTCGCTGGGCGCTGGGTCGCGGCCCGCGTAGTACCTCAGGCGGGCGCCTGGGGTCTGCAGATCCAAACTTCGCTCAATTGTTGCAGTTTTAGTCCCTGTACTTTGGTTGCGATGATTCGGCTACTTATCTTGACCCGTAAACCCCCAAACTTGGTTTCTAGGAACCTTAGGACTTTTACCAACAGGGTAATGTCCTCGGAAAATTTTGCGCTCAACCGAAAAGCCATGAAATTCGACGTTGACGCTTTTAGTCCTTCAAGTACGGTTTTGGCCATAACTTTCTCATACGTTGACGAAACTTCACGAAATTTTAACCACATATTCTAGTGAGTATATTTTAGCTTCTCAAAGCTTCGGGTCTGCCAAAAGTTCACTCAGAGGTATAAATTAAACATGTTGACACTTTTGGCCCCTATAGTTTGTAATACATCACTTTTGTGCAATTTCCGCGTCGTATGATCCATGAACCACCCGTTTAAGGTTATGAACATTATGTGGGGTTATCATAGAGTCTATTTATCCATTGTTGACACTTTGAACCCTTACATTCCATAGTTTTCACTGTTTGTCACTTTTAGTCCCTCTAAAGTTCATTTTCACATACCGGAACCTTATGACACGTGTCAAGACATTATTGGACGAAATTTTTCGAGGTGTTACATCCTCACCCCCTTAAAAGAAATCTCGTCCCCGAGATTTACTGAAACAAATGGGGATATTTTTCTTGCATCGTGGATTCCACTTCCCACGTATATTCGGGACCTCTACGGGCATCCCATTTGACCTTTACGATAGGTACGTGCTTCCTTCGAAGCTTCTTTACCTGTCGATCCTCAATCGACAAAGGTTTTTCTACGAACTTCAAACTTTCGTCTATGTGTATATCTGTATGCGGTATAACCAGTGATTCGTCAGCGAAACACTTCTTCAAGTTACAGATGTGGAACACATTATGAATAACACTAAGCTCTTCAGGCAAGTTTAACTTGTAAGCGACTGACCCGACACGTTCGATAATCTCGAAAGGTCCTATGTATCTCGGGCTCAGCTTGCCTTTCTTTCCAAATCTCATCACACCCTTCCAGGGCGATACTTTAAGCAATACTTTTTCACCTACATCGAAGTGAAAATCTTTGCGCTTAGGATCCGCATAACTTTTCTGCCTATCCCTGGCAGCTTTCAAACGATCGCGTATCTGCACGATCTTGTCTGTCGTCTCAAAAACAATGTCTGGTCCAGACAACTGGACTTCTCCAACTTCTGCCCAACAAATGGGCGATCTACACTTCCTACCGTATAGGGCCTCAAAAGGCGCAGCCTTGATGCTGGAATGGTAGCTATTGTTGTAGGAGAATTCAATCAGTGGTAGGTTCTTATCCCAACTACCACCCAAGTCGATCGCACATGCACGAAGCATGTCTTCCAAAGTTTGAATAGTACGCTCACTCTGACCATCGGTCTGAGGATGATAAGCCGTACTAAAATTTAAACGAGTGCCCAACGATTGTTGGAAACTCTTCCAAAAATGTGACGTATATCTAGTATCTCTGTCGGAGATAATAGATATAGGTATACCATGTAGCGCTACGATCTTATCGACGTACAATTGGGCTAACATATCGGAGCTATACGTCTCCTTGATGGGTAGAAAATGGGCTGACTTAGTCAGTCTGTCTACTATGACCCATATGGTATCATTTCCCTTTTTCGTCTTCGGCAACTTGGTGATAAAATCCATGGTCACCATTTCCCATTTCCATTTGGGAATTTCAGGTTGTTGGAGCAAACCTGACGGCTTCTGATGCTCAGCCTTGACTTGCGCACAAGTCAAACATTTAGCTACATGCTCAGCTACTGACTTTTTCAAACCAATCCACCAGTAGTTTGATTTCAGATCCTGGTACATCTTATCAGCTCCAGGATGAACGGAATATTTAGAGTTGTGGGCTTCCTGGAGGATAACATCCCGAAGTCCTCCATAAACTGGAACCCATATTCGTCCGTTTAGTCGTAGCATTCCATCTTTGTCGTGGGATAACTGCTCCTCAGTTACTCCCAACTTTTCTGCAGGATAGTTAGCTTCCAACACAGCTTCCTTCTGTGCAGCTAACACCCTTTCATTCAAATTATTTCTTATTTCAATGCGCTTGGCATTGATTCTGATCGGCTTCACCCCTTTCCTTTCTGCTTAAGGCGTCGGCAACTACATTTGCCTTGCCTGGATGGTATCTTATCTCACAGTCATAATCATTTAGAGTTTCCATCCATCGCCTTTGTCGCATGTTCAATTCCTTCTGATTGAACAAGTGTTGAAGACTCTTGTGATCTGAATAAATAATACACTTGGTTCCATACAAGTAATGTCTCCATAGCTTTAAAGCAAATACAACTGCACCCAATTCCAAATCGTGGGTGGTGTAGTTCTTCTCGTGCACCTTGAGCTGTCGAGAAGCGTAGGCAATGACTTTGCCTTTCTGCATGAGTACACAGCCCATGCCAGTATGTGATGCATCACAGTACACCACAAATTCTTCTATGCCATCGGGCAATGTCAACACTGGCGCGTTGCTCAACTTCTTCTTCAAAATGTCGAAGGATTCCTGCTGCTTAGGGCCCCAATCAAACTTAATCTTCTTACGAGTCAGCGATGTTAGGGGCGCAGCAATTCTTGAAAAGTTCTCGATAAATCGCCTATAATATCCTGCCAATCCGAGGAAACTGCGAATCTCGGTAGGAGTCTTCGGCTCCTGCCAGTTCATGACTGCTTCTACTTTAGCGGGATCTACTTGGATACCACGCTCGCTTACTACATGTCCAAGGAATTGGACTTCTCGAAGCCAAAATTCACACTTCGAAAATTTGGCATAAAGCTTCTCTTGATTCAGAAGTTTGAGAATACAACGAAGGTGTTTCTCATGGTCAGCTTGGCTCTTCGAGTAGATAAGGATGTCGTCAATAAAGACGATGACGAATTTGTCTAGATAAGGCTTGCAGACACGATTCATGAGATCCATGAACGCGGCTGGTGCGTTGGTGAGCCCAAACGGCATTACTAGGAACTCGTAATGTCCATAACGAGTCCTAAACGCGGTCTTGTGTACGTCTTCATCCTTGACCTTCAACTGATGATAACCTGACCTCAGGTCGATCTTGGAGAAATAGCTTGCTCCTTGCAACTGATCGAACAGATCGTCGATCCTGGGTAATGGATATCTATTCTTGATAGTGACCTTGTTAAGCTCACGGTAATCGATGCACAGACGCATCGACCCATCCTTCTTTTTAACGAACAAGATTGGCGCTCCCCAAGGAGATGAGCTAGGTCTAATAAAACCTTTAGCTAATAGATCATCCAACTGCGTCCTCAACTCCTTCATCTCCGTTGGTGCCAATCTATATGGTGCTCTTGCTACAGGTGCTGCGCCTGGAATGATATCTATCCGAAACTCTACTTGCCTATCCGGTGGCAAACCGGGTAGTTCTTCAGGGAAAACTTCAGGATATTCCGAAATAACAGGAATATCTTCAATCTTCGGCTTCGGCTCATCAATGGTAACTTGTGCCATATAAATGACACATCCTTTCTGCATGCATCTGGATGCCTTGAGCATGGACACTTGCTCCGGCAATCCATGCTGGGTGTCTCCTTGAATAGTAAGTGACTCACCAGACGGAGTCTTAACTATTACTTGCTTTCGGTTGCACAGAATCTGGGCTTGGTTACTCGACAACCAATCCATGCCTATCACTATGTTGAATCCAGCTAACTTAAAGGGAAGCAAGGATAACGGGAAAGAGTGATTCCTAATGGATATAACACATCCATCTAGAACAGTCGAGGCGGTTTCTATGGTTCCATCGGCTAATTCCACCTCATATTTCACACTTAAGGTTTTAACAGGAAGGTTCAACAGTTTACAAAACTTATCATCTACAAACGACTTATCGGCTCCTGAATCAAACAAGACTCTAGCAAAAACATCATTTACAAGAAACGTACCGGTAATGACGTTGTCGTCAAGGACTGCTTCCTTAGCGTCCATCCTGAAGACTCTCGCATTAGTCTTCTTCCCATCATCAATCTTCTTCGCATTCTTTGGGCAATTGGGCCGAATGTGCCCTTTCTCGTTGCAACCAAAACAGGTTGCATCCTTCATTTTCTTGCAATCCACAGCTTTATGATCTGTGGACTTGCAGATCCCACAACGTTTCTCGAAAGACTGGGACTTAGACTCTTGCCTGCATCTCCCAAAGTGATGCCTCCTACAAACCTTGCATTTGGGTTTTTCACCCGACTGATCTCCTTTCTTGAACCCCGACCCTTTCCTATGGTCGTTGTTTCCCTTGTGTCGTTTCTCAGATCTTCGTGAGGTGTCATCCTCACGTTTCCTTTTGTTTTCTTCTGAGCTCTTAATAGCTCTCAGTCTAACGACATCTTGAGTGAGGGAGAGGGATAGATCAGCTACTGATCTAAATGTAGTAGGCCTTGAAGCCTTGACGCTTGCCTTTATCTCCGGTGCCAGACCCCCAATAAATCGAGCGATCCTACGCGGCTCCGGGGTCACCAGATAAGGCACTAACCGGGATAAGGTGTTGAACGTAGTAAGATACGCTTGACAATCGAGATTCTTCATAACTAGAGACACAAAATCCGATTCAATTCTCTCGACCTCATGCTGCGGACAGAAATTCTCCTTGATCAGTGCAACAAACTGATCCCATGTCATGCTATACAGAGCGGTCTTTCCAGTAGCTTGTAGAAGCGACTTCCACCATGCTAACGCGTCACCCTTGAACGACTGGGACGCGTACTTCACAACATCCCTATCAGCACACCCGCTGATATCAACCACAGTATCCATCTCGTCAATCCACTTCATACAATCGACGGCTCCCTTTTCCCTAGTGAAATCTCTAGGCTTGCAAGATACAAAATACTTGTACGTACAGGACTTGCTGTACGTATCATGCTTCAGCTTAATCTCTTGCTTTGGGACGCTGCTGTGGTTGGAGGAGTGATTATCATCCTCTGCTTTCTTCGGCTCACTCTTTTTAGAGGGTGGCTTACTATGAGCCTCAGAATGAGTCTTGGGCTTTGCGTGCGTTTCTGTTCGGGTCCTAATCCGAGTACCACTAGATTCCCTGAATTGCCTATCCATAGCTTTGGCAACAGCGTTATCTATCAGTGCTTGCAACTCTGCACCGGTGACGTGAATCTTTGCATTATCTGAGTGTTCCCCAGAATGACTGTTGGTCTCCTCCGATTTGGCCATTGTAGCTTTAAGCTACAATAAAGAACAAGGTCTATTTAGAAACCTAACAGTATCATCGTTCTAGACGATTTATTAACCATGGTATCAAGAACCTTAACAGTTAATTTGATAAATTTCATTCAGGCTCTTATTAGCAATCAAGGAATGAAAATATATATATATTGGCACCATAGGCCTAGTCACATGAACAATTACTAAATTATAAATTTAGATTTTTATAGGATTATAAATTGTATAATTAAACAAATAATCCTTTACTAGACAGAGAGTCATAAACCACAACTGTCACTATATGACATAGTCATAACCCGTAGGTATCAAGTCATAAATAGACTTGTGTACAGATATAATCTGTAATAATTTATTAAAAAGGGTGGCTTGTGTGATTTTACAGATCACGCTTAGCCAGGAATGTTAACATGTTCTCAGACGTTAACAGGGAGTTGAATCCTTTCAACCAGGTTTTACCATCATGGCCAGGTCTGTTAATAAGGCATTCAAGCTAGGTTATACCTTACTAAGATTCTGATAAAATGGCAAATCAAATAAAAATTGATATTTTCCATTATTTAAATATTATATTCATGCACCTAAATAAAATGAGAAATTCAAATTAACCATTTCAAATTTCAAATAAAGTACTAGTACATCTTTGCCCTAAACGGGACTTTAATTCAAATAACATGAATATCATGCCCGCGCAGGGGCTAAACAATAACAACAATTAAAATAAAACAAACCCACGCAGGGGTTAACAGAACAACATACCCTCGCAGGGGTAGAATAAGGGAAATAGATGTCCACGCAGGGACATGAGTAATGAGATAACAATCAAAGGATTCAATGATCCTTCTTACTCTTACCCTTGAGTAAGTCAAACACCTTCTTGAACATGCCACTGTTGTGTCGGCGATCAGCTCGCATCTCGTGTTGCAACTCACGTCGCATGCTGTTAATCCCATGCAGGATTTCTTGAACCTGCGGCGGCGACATCATAGGCGCCGATGGCGGTGGCTGGTACTGCTGCGGCTGCGGTGGCTGTGGCTGCTGGTAACCCGGAGGATAACTAAAAGTAGACTGCCCAGCAGTCCAAGTGTCTCCAAATGGACCACTAGGTGGGAGCGAGCCGTAGTTTACAGCTTGCCAATAAGGGTCTCTTGTGTAATCGTAACCCTGAGGGAAAACCTGCTCGAATGGGTTAAACTGGGCTGCACTAGCGTAAGCCGGAATCGGCTCTCCATAGTTCTGCGGCGGCAGAGGCGGGATCGGTACTGAAGTGACATCCGATACGGGATGCGGAGACTCTCCCGTTTCGGACTCCTCGTGAAGAGGCGTGTAGCGGCTGCTACCAACATGGGGAGGGGTGCCTATGCGAATCCCTCCGCGCGTAGACGTACGCGCGTTCCTCCTGGGCCTCTGAGGCGGAGGAGGTAAAACTGGTGGCGGCGGTGGCGACGGAGTGATCACGTCGCGCCAGAGGGCCTCAGATAGGTCCTGCTGCAATGGCGGCTGCTGAAGCTGCTGCTGCTGAGAGTGGTGCTGCGAGTGCACCGGCGAACCATGGTGAGACTGAAGCATCGGAGAGTTGTGGCGGCTGGGGGTGTAATACCAATCGTGCTGCCGAAACCTCTCCTGAAAGCTATCGACACCATTGTAGGGCGATCCCCTAAATGGTGACCCATCCGATATCTCGATGGGATGGTTGGGCGTACCTGACGGTGGCAGTGAAGGGTCCGTGTCTTCATCAACTTCCATCTCGTGATCACCAGGAAAGTGGTCCTCTGGTCCTAGTGGGTTATGACCCACTGGCTCATCCACAAAAGCATCAGGGTTATACAGACCCTGGTAAACTGGTGCTGGGTATTGGTGAGGTGACTGATGGAGCGGTATGTAAGATCCATGAGAACCATGGGGCCCATTCTCCGAGTGGGGCCCAAATGATTGGGGTAGTGATGGCGAAGTGCTCATAGACACCGAGTGTCTAGCCGGCTCGGCGAATGATCCCCAAAGATCATTGGCTGCAGTGCGGTGCGTAGCTGACGGAGCTCGCCTGTGTGAAGGCCCTGCCTCATGGTCGTGAGATGTAGCGAATCCTCCTCGACCTCTCATCCGTGGCGGCATAATGATCCTGTCAAAATTCAAACAAGTTGCACAACAGAATATACAAGATAATGATAATAATTAAAAATAAAATAAAATAAACGAAATGTTGAACATTTCCTAAGTTCTTTGTCTAGACTCGAAAATCGAGGATTGTGCAATTGTGTAACTGAGATTAAACACAAAGGACTAGTGTTTAATTCACTCAGCGTTGGCTCTGATACCAACCTGTCACACCCCCGATTTCCACGTGTCACCGGTGGGCCCGGTGTGGGGTACAGTGACGTAGTTGGCATCGTCATAGACAAACAACACAATATAATAATGCACAGCGGAAGCAGAATAGATACATTTCAACTTTTAAATAAAGTGCAATAATATATATCACAGTAGTTGAAACGGATCCACAGGCGGATCAATAAAAATAAGATAAAAATAGTTCAACAGATATTTGTCGTCCGAGCTTGCGAGACTATAGTGGACGCTCTTAGGAAACAGCCAGCCTATTTTCGTATAGTACCTGCACTTAACCTTTTGGGAAAAATACGTCAGTTTACACTGGTAAATACAAATCAACCGACTCATTTTGAAAATGATTTAAAATTGATTTAAATGCACAAGGCATAAATATTTTTATTAACTTGGGATAATTATACAATATAAACTTGTGAACGATTTACATGCACTCGTATCTTTGGTGGCCCAGGATCTGCTGTCCGGGCTAAGAATTAAGTGACACGCCACATTAAAGAGTTATACACGCCGAGTGTACGCCTACACCCCGTGCTCTGGTCGTGGCCATCTCGTAAGATAATGCCAAGGATATCCGGGACACGGTCAATAACCCCCCCAAAGCCTAAAGTAAGACAAGACTGTTTAAACGAGTCGCACAAGCTATTCAAGACTGTACACCCATAAGGCGCAGGACTTGTGCGCCCGATCAAGCGGTATTTTAAATACCGTACCCCAAGCCCGTATAGGGAAAATAAGTCAAAATGTATTTACCTGAGCAAGTATGTCACACAAACGGTAAGTATGGTAGCTTTTACTGGGCCTCCTAATCTAGAACAAAGGTTTATAATCAACCTATTAGATTCCTAACGGGTCTTTTATTTAAGCCTAAGCTTTGACCGGTTAGTTTTAAGGATGATACGGTTTACGCATGATTAAGCGAAAGACCGGATAGAATGTGATTTAGACCCGACAAGTTTGAATACTTGTATAATATGGGTATACTAAATACATTCTGGATTTTGAGTTAAAAATGATAACGTTTGACCCGTTTCGGTCAATTTACGCAAACTAGTTACGTAAACCGAACCGAACGCTAAAAGGGCGTTACGGGTAACCAAAAGAATCAAATGCAAGTTTCCTGAGATAATACGCTTTAAATATGATATAACATCAGTAAGTTATGTTCCATATTGCCCGGAATAAGTTTAAACTCAATTTATGCCTTAGAAGGGCATTTTGGTCATTTAAGAGATTGTAAAAGAGTTAAATTAGAAATCTGAGGTTCGGGTCTGGTCCATACAGAAAATATACTTAGTTTAACATGTTATAACAGTAGGGTATGACCCATATATCAAATTTATCATTTAAAACCAAACTATGCACCGTAGGGGTATTTTAGTAATTTCACAAGGGCTAAAACTGCCAAAACTGGAAACCTGAGTTCAAAATATTATACTTACTGTTTTTATATGAAAATATGCAATTTACATCAGTAGGTATAAGTCTTATATGTTAAAAACGGGTATAACGGTTACTATGCGCTTAAAACGCTAAAAATGCGATTTAGAGCCGTTTCCGGGTTTATATATGAAAGCTGAGATTTTTATATTTCCAGAAGGCTCAAAATAATTTATTTAACATATAAAATCAGTAGGAAAAGGTTTCGGGTCAAAAGAATGTGTAAAACTCATTTTATGGCTAAAACGGTCAAAACCGACATAAGCCGAAATAATTAAGCGATCCAAGATACGATCAGCCAAAAATTAAATAAAAATCATCTAAAATCCCAAAATATTATATTACATCTGTTGGTAAAAAGTTTCGTATCAAAACGTGGCCAGAAACGGGTTCTACACGAAAAGGGCCGTTTATGTAAATTTATAATATAGTTTTACGCTAATGGCCATAACTCACAATCTGGACCACCAACTGATCCGAAATTTTCGGTGCAAGTTTATACATTAGAAATGAAGATTTCTATCCTTTCACTTTTCCAAAAATCACGTTTTATATCAAAAAGGGCAAAATAGTCAACTTTTAAGCATAATCGGAAACATGCAATTTAATCGGCTAAGTATAGATCCAAACAACAAAATTCCAGAAAGTTTTACCAAAATAAAAAATGGTCAAATATACTTTCCAATACAGATTTCAAACATGCATGTACGAATCCGAATCGATAGTCTACGAAATAGTCGTTTTATAGGGCTTTCGGTCCCGATTCGTATTTATACTATAGATTGTCGAGTTGATGATGATAAAACACATTCTTATATGTATTACAAGTTATTTATGATGATCAAACAGATTGCATGTCTAATATATTAACATTCAAGCTTATTTTTGCAAAAATCACTTCTGTTGACTTTTTAGAAACATGTTTGACTCGACAATTAGCATGCATATAGTGGGATTCAGATAATACCCTTTAGAGGGTTTGTTTCCCACATAAATACCAACATAAATCTGGTTTCAATTCGAGAAATGACTGATTGAAACTTGTTTAATCAGAAAGTCAAAGTGTATGATCAAACAGTTTGACTTTTAGCAATAATCAAAGCAAGAACGGATTAGAGATCGAATTAGAAGCTTACCAAGGTCCTATTGATGTTAAGCTATCACTAGAAATCGGCCTTGATGTCCAGAAATGCTCCAGAAGTCCTTGAGAGCTTTTGCTAATTGAGAGCTTCTTGGTTACAATTGCAAATGCCCAAGAATGGATGAAAAATCTGATTTAAAGCTGGAAATTCAGAGGTTACTGTATCCTAGGCATGCATGGCATTTCATTGGATCAAAAGGAGGTGAAAATCAGCTGTTTACAACCCAAAATCGGACCCAAATCAACCCAGTTCGCGACTTCTGTCGCTGGGCGCTGGGTCGCGGCCCGCGTAGTACCTCAGGCGGGCGCCTGGGGTCTGCAGATCCAAACTTCGCTCGATTGTTGCAGTTTTAGTCCCTGTACTTTGGTTGCGATGATTCGGCTACTTATCTTGACCCGTAAACCCCCAAACTTGGTTTCTAGGAAACTTAGGACTTTTACCAACATGGTAATGTCCTCGGAAAATTTTGCGCTCAACCGAAAAGCCATGAAATTCGACGTTGACGCTTTTAGTCCTTCAAGTACGGTTTTGGCCATAACTTTCTCATACGTTGACGAAACTTCACGAAATTTTAACCACATATATTTTAGCTTCTCAAAGCTTTGGGTCTGCCAAAAGTTCACTCAGAGGTATAAATTAAACATGTTGACACTTTTGGCCCCTATAGTTTGTAATACATCACTTTTGTGCAATTTCCGCGTCGTATGATCCATGAACCACCCGTTTAAGGTTATGAACATTATGTGGGGTTATCATAGAGTCTATTTATCCATTGTTGACACTTTGAACCCTTACGTTCCATAGTTTTCACTGTTTGTCACTTTTAGTCCCTCTAAAGTTCATTTTCACATACCGGAACCTTATGACACGTGTCAAGACATTATTGGACGAAATTTTTCGAGGTGTTACAACACTGAACCCCAGAAACATACGCCTGATGATTTGATCCAGTTGAGCTTTGAGGAGAAGGCTGTTCCTGAGCTTTGACATTTGGTTTAAAGTTCGCGAATGGTGAAGAATTGCCGGATTGCGGAGTGTTTGAAGGAACACTTGAAGTATTATCAGCAATGAACCCTGTCTGTATTTTTGGGCTTTGATTGGTTGAAACTGTAGGGTTGCCTTTGTAATACAACGATACATCTTGCTGCACACTCGCTGACTTCATTTTCTTAATTTTCAGCAATTCCAGCTTGTGGGCTTCGATCTTCTCAATGAATGAACTGAGGTTGAGATTCACAAAATCGGGATTATTCTTCAACATCATTAGATACGTTCCCCACTCATCATACGAAAGTGCATCACACAGCTTGTCAATCCATTCTTCATTCGTCTTTGTAATTTCCAAACGCTTCATTTCAACCACTAGATGACAGTATCGTTCGATTAACTGCTTTGTTGTCTCGCCTTTAATCCCAGTAAAAATATCGAATTCCTTCTTGATTAAAGCCTTCTTGCTCTTAATCATCGAAACACTGCCTTGGAATTTCAGCTTCAACGCTTGCCACATCGACTGAGAATTATCTTCATGTTGCAGTAAAACGAGAATATCTTCCTTGATGGCTTGTTGCAGAATGCTCACCATCTTCTTTTCAGCTTTGAAATCAATCTGTTCCGTTTCCGTTAGACTTCCGATACCCTTTTCCAATCCCATACCGTTAACTGGTGGCACATACTTTGCTTCTATCTTCATCCAACACTCGAAGTGATTGGCTTGCACCCAGTTTTTGAAACGGCCAGACCAACCCGCATATTCATCTAAACTCATGAGCTTCGGAGGCTTTTGCATTGTCCCTAATGCATTCTCCATGTTAACGTTCTGAACTATACTTGCCGGACTCTGCGTAGCCATACCGCTCCCCGCAAACAAGTTATAAAAATCTTGATGTTCCATTTTTAGTGACAAATTTCCAAAAATGTTTAAATTTTTTATTAACAGGTTGTTTTCATCGAAAAACTTTTAACACAAACTGAGTTTCCAACACTTGATCACGTACGAAATGGACTAAACGCTCAAAACATGATTTTTACACTAAAACAGGTTGTATAAGCGAAATCAGACTTAATGTGTAACCATGAGCGAAACCCCTAATGTTCACAAAAGCGAAACCAGACACAGACCAAATGAGCGAAACCAGGTTATGACCTATGAGCGAAACCCTAAGAGCGAAACCCAAGAGCGAAACCCAAAAATGACTCTATAAGCGAAACCTCAGGAGCGAAACCCCCAAAAATGACATTTTGAGCGAAACCCTACGAGCGAAACCCCCAAAAATTGACACTATGAGCGAAACCTCTCGAGCGAAACCCCTGATATTGCTAATGCCGTATAAGCGAAACCACTCAAGTACCGTATGAGCGAAACCTATTCACGAGCCATTTTAGGTCACTTTTAAGCTGTTTTTAGGTCTGAATTTCTCAAGGGTTTGTTATTAACCAGTTTTACACTATATGTCCAAATCTCAGTCCATTTTGTCCGTCGGAAAGGTCAGAAACTCAAAAAGTGCTAGAAAAAGGCTTTGATTCGGGTCAACTAGCTCACAACTGGCTCTAATACCAATTGTAGGACCGTTATTGACAGTCGTGTGAGTCAATCAGAGCTAGCAACTACCGAAAATGCAGCGGAAATACAAAATCGTCATGAATCAAAGCAGAAATGGAGTAGAAACAGAAGTAATTCACTTTAAAACAGTTTTCTCATTCAATCTTCACAAAATACACGAGCAGCGGTTCGGCTACACGGGAGACATGAACGTACAAAATGAGAAAACAACTTGGGTATTTATAGGGGTGAGGGTTTCGCTTATGTGACCATGTCCATATGAGCGAAACCATCTAGTTGGGGTTTCGCTCATATGGAACATGTCCATAAAAGCGAAATATCAACATTAAAATAAAACATTTACACATTCAACCCCTATACAATACATAATTAACACATCTAGACCCTATACATGAACAACTAAGACTAAGACGCAGGCTTTAGACATTAGTGCACCAACATCCTTAACAAAAAGAAATGAAAAACGATGGAAAACGAAAGAAATCCAACAAACTGTAGACCAAGCATGGTCGTGAACGACCCCAAGCATGTCAATGCAACCCCAACTACCTTTCAGAAGTAGAAACGACAAAGAACAAGTTAGTTGAAGAAGAGGCATGGTTGTACACACCACAAGCACAACCGTGCTCCACTAAAGATAATTGTAGAAAAAACTAAAAAGAGAGAACCAGTACTACAATCAGAGATTTTGTTTGTTGTACGACTGTGCTCCTTACTAGCACGCCTGCGCATGTACCAAGATTCCCGACGAAGTACCTGATCTCTGAAGATTCTGCTGGCAAAAAATACAGTGCACAATCGTGCATGTACTTGTGCACGACCGTGCACACTCCCTGCCAACAACCTAAAAATGGCAGCTGCACTTTCATTTATAAGTGTGCCATTTGGGAGGCATCTAGTTCCAACCATATTCTTCCCTAGGGGTAGAATCCCAATGTTATACTCCAAATTCATGTTAATAAAATGACACTAGTAGTTTAGTTTATTTACTAGGTATTTTCAAGGGTCGAGGAACACTTTATATGCACTTTCTCTCGGGTTTTGAGCATTCCACGAGTCGATACTCGCCATGAGCCAAGTGTTGGCATCTTCAAATGGTTCTAACAATCTAGTACCCTCTCTCTGTTGGATTTGTTAAACCTTTTTCTGTTTAGCACGAAAGGTAGTACATTTCGCATGATTAGTGCTAGCGAAAAGTATGCCATGCGAAAAGTTAGTTAGCGAAATATAGATCACATGAGAAAAGCTAATCTCCACGATAAGTTAAATTTTGCCGGGTTATATTTTGCGAAAAGTTGAAAAAACTCATATGTACTTAGTTAACCGGATTGACTTGGTGTTCAAGGTCCAGATCATTTATCGTATTTATTAGTTTAAACTTTACCACTTTATGTTTTCCACCATGAATTATGATGTGATGTTTGGCTCTAACTATGAGGTCTCATGGGTTTAGGGCCTTATATGTCATTTCTGTGCTTCGCTTGCACGAGAATATTAGACTACTTATATTCATTTAACTCATTCTGGAGGGTCTCTATGTGTAATATTTGGCTCTCTATATATAGGAGTCTTTGTAAATAAAAACCAACAAACGTACCGGATATAATTCCATTAATAGAAAAGTTATTGACAAGGTCTTGGGAGGATGAGACGAGGGCAGATCTTACATCTATCCAAGGAGGTAGAGATCCTGCTCCCATTGAGACCTTTGACTCCAAAACCATTTTTTTTGTTACAAGTAAAATATAGTTTAATAATTAGGGGCTGCAATTCATGACACGTCTCGAACACGAAACGACAGGTTTTAGGTCGTCTAACACGACTTATTTAAAAACCAGGTCATGTTCGAATGGATTAGTTTTAAAAACATGTTAGGTTAGGGTTGACACATATAAAAACTGTTGATCCGTCAACCCTTTTAAGTATTATTAAATATAGTTAATTACACAGATGGACCCTGTGGTTTATAGTCAGTTTCACCTTTAGGCACTAACTTTTCTTAACAAGTTTGAGGCTTGTGATTATCAATTTGTAACGAATTTGGGTATTAACACTAACTTTTGTTAAATTTTCTGTTAAATTTGAGTAGAATGACTAAAATACCCTATTATAACTGTAGGGACTACTATTTATTTATTTTTTTTAACTGTAGGTACTATTAAACTATGCCTTAAATGTCGAAATTTACATAAAAATTTGAAGAAAAAATATTTGGAGGTGTAATATATGGAGAATTGATAATGGAGATCAAATTAGAAAGAGGGTTTTATGATTTTTTAGGTGGGGATTCGGAAACAAAGAGGTAGATTTTGTATTTTGGTATAACTATATTTGCTTTTTCTTTTGGGTAAAAGAATGTTGTGTATTAGATAGAAAACACGATTATTAATTTATTTTTTGAGTTGGTTACCCTTTTGATGTGAGAGGTACTGGGCAGGGCTGGAGTGGGGTTTATAGTTTACATTTTTAATTTTAGAGTAATATAAAAATAATCTCTGGTTTGAAATTAAGTTAATTACATAAATGGTCTATGTATTTATAAAAGGGTATTTTAGTCATTATACTCAAATTTAACAGAAAAATCAACAGAAGTTAGTGTTAATACCTAAACTCGTTACAAACTGATAGTCACAAGCAGCCTCAAACCTATTAAAAAATTAGTACCCAAAGGCGAAACTACCTATAAACCACAAGGTAACTCTATTAAATATCTTTAATAAATTTTCTTTGTTTTTCCGTCTTTTATTTTTCTCAAGATACACTTGCAATAGTCACACCATATTATCTACTTGTAATACTTATACTAACCCATTAAAAACGTTACCGATAACAACTTACAACTCAACAATCTGCTTATAACTCTTGAATCATTTAAAAAATATGGGTTAAATGGTCATACTTGGGTTAACCTGAATTTATTTGTGTGTAGCTTAGGACTGAATCTTTGACACGAATAATAATTTGAGTTGGGTTAGGGTTGGGTTGCACTTTTCAATCCACCAATCCACAACCCATCAACTCGACACGATTGATACCCCCTAATATTATGTTAGGCCGTTTCACAGGATCTGTTCGAGTAGAATGTGGCTGGATCGATCAGAATCAAGGTGCGGAATCCCTTGATAATGTCTAAGAATCAACAACGACAAGTTCAACGTTTAACGCGTCTGAATTCTATTGAATGATAGTGAAAATACAGAAGTTCCGGTAGAAAGTCAGACTAGCAGAGTTTCGCTACAATGATCAGCAAAAGGTTCTAAACACAATGCACTAGCCTACTATTTATAGGCAACCAGGGAAGGTATAAGTGTCACCCGATCGGATGGTGATCCGATTGGATGGTCATCCGATCGGATGACATTCGTCGCCCGACGGATTTCACTTTTACATTAGCGCGCCATTCCCTGAATTGTCTAGACACAAGCATACATACATGTTCATACATATACAAAAATACATACACAACACAAAATACACAAGACTTGATGCAGATGGAAGCTACAGACATATGTACTAACAGACTCCCCCTTGGATGTAGCTGTAGTTCCTTCCTGCATAGTCTTCAATCAGTCTTCCTGCTGCGCCTTCTTTCCATAGCTTTCTGTCGTCTCTTTTCTTCTCTCTCAACAAGCATCTTACGCTTAAGAGGCCTACCAACTTCATTCTAGTATTTTCTGTATTCAGGATCACCATCACGCTTCCTATCCCATCTTGGGATCTTGTTTTCTTCTTTTTCAATCGGTGTTTGGTCTGTTGGTGGAGGTCTCAATAGCTTCCATCTTCCCAGCTTCGCAGCTTTATCAGCAATTGCCTTGAACCTTTCACTTCGCTTATAACTCTTCAAGAACTCATCAATCTCCAAGTCTCTCCAATTTGACTTCCAATATCTGCCAGCGTTAATATCTTTCGCATAGCACAAGTCCACTAATTTCTGATATTGCTGAGCTTGAACTTTGTCTGGCTTTTCATACACGATCTTGTTGTAGAATAGACAGTCAATATCCTTCTTGGAGCAATTTACCAACCACATTGGATCCAACACACTGATCCTCCTCGATTCTCCAGACTTCTTGTCATATAAAGAGATTACCGCTTCCGAAGTGATCCCCCATCCAGGATTGGAAGAAGTGCTATATGAGGACTTCGAGATCAAATAGAATATGTTCCTTTCCATATTCTCCGGGCGGCTAACCTCTAGTGACTTTGTATTAAAGCCGGCTGAAACAGAGGGCTTGTCCAACCCTGAGAGTCTTCATAGAAGTCTTGCTCCATAGCACGTAGCGACATATTTTTCAAACATCTCGGCGGCTTTATATTCAGAGTAATATCCTTCTCTCCTGATTCCAAAATAGTGACAATTTGTTTTGGAAACTACGGCTTCCAATATGGAAATCTCTCTTTTGCCTGCAACTTGATGTAGTTCCATAAGTGTTGATCATGTTGCTTCACATCAAGACCATTATAGAATTGCTTTATGTTCTTTGTCTGAACCAATTCTTCAACATCCCACCACGGGAGGGTTTTAATGTCTGACAAAAATTCAAAGTATTGAACCCCCTGTTCCCGTCTGATGGCATACACTTTTAGATCTTCCAGATAGCCGCATGATAAGATATCTCCCAAAATTAAATCAGCATTATGCGTGAAGTACTGAAGAGGTCTCCTATACTTCCTCTCCTTGGGCATCATCTTAAACCATTTCTTTCTTTCCTCTGCCAATGTCTCATTTGGAACAATTTGTGGAATGCCTTCAGTAGTGATCTTCTCCACAACTTTCCTTCTGATCTCTTCTTCATTCAGTTCCTTAAACATTTCAGCAAGAGTCGGAAATGACTCATCAACTCCAGAGTAGTGAAAGACCGTATCTTCTTTAGAACTATCTGACCAATCTTCAACTTCGACATGATGAAAATTATCAGCTTCATGTGCGTATTTGAACTCATACTCTTTCTCTGGCGATGATGGGATTTCATCTTCAATATCAAACTTAAATTCCGATCTTCTAATCCCAATTCCTCTAACATTTCAGCCCTCGACCTAGGAACCTCCATCTCCCCCTCAAATGGAGCATTTAAATATATAACAGTTGGTTGTGTGAGGAATACCTGGTCTGCATGTTGTTTTCCAGAAGACGAAGACTCCTGATGTTGATCCTCCTCTTGTTCGTTGATTTTGTCGTTCAGAAAATCATTTATCTTTTGTTGAACAGAGGGATTCATAATCAATAGCCCTGTTGACCCCTGATCATCATTATCTTCCTCATAATTATCCCATGATGGATCATAGTTGTCAACTGCATCCAGCATTTCTTTCAACTCTTCATCTACTTCCTCTTCCTCTTCTACTACTTTCTCCTCTTCTTTCCATCGTAGTAACAACACTTCAGGCTTTTTCGCCTTCCTTTTACGTTGTTCAACTCTCACTAAACGAATAATATCATCAAAGTTGTAAGATAGAGAGGTAGCTTCACCAACAAGTACGAAGCTTTGAGCTTGATCAACTTCAGCATCTACCATTTCAACATCAGGTTGACTTGAAGAACCACCAGCTTCTTGTCTTTCAACAATCAACTCTTTGTTTTTCTTTGTTGCTTCTTCAGCCAAATCTTTCTCTCTCTGAGCCCTTCGCTCTTCAACTCTTTTGGTCTCCAAGTTGTTGTAAATAGATTGAACATTGATGCCCAAATGATCTTCCATCACAGTATATAACATGTTAAGTTGTTCATCCTTTACTGCTTTGTCAGCCCTAAGAGCTTCAACTTCCAGCTTCATCACTTTTATTTCATTTGCAGACGCTTCATGAAGACCACTTAACATTTGATGCAGCATCTGATTTGTTTCATTCAAGCTCTTGTCCTTCAAATGTAGATCAGTAATCTCTAAGGATAATTGCTCAAAAAGCTTAGCATTATCATCCACATCTCCTTTCATATTCTTTATCTTCTTTGCATGTTTGATTATGACAGTCTTTATTTCTTTCATCCACTTTCGTCAACTCTTCAAGTTTCTTCTTCAATTCGTCACGCTCAGCTTCATCTTTCTCTTTCTCTTTTTCCAGAAGACTCATTTTCTTTTTTAGATCTTTGACCGAAGCATCATGAAACATATCGAACTCATCATCAAGAAGAATGTCATCTTTGAGTTCACCTCGAATGTTTGGAAAACCTTCAAATGGATCAGGTAGAACTGTTTTCTTGGGCTTTGAAGACTCTGCAACATCAGGATTTTCTGGTGGTGGTGGTGGTGTAGAAACCCTCACATTTGTAATAACAACATCATCATCATCATCATCATCACCTGCTTCCTTCTAAACTTCAGGCTTTTCAACACTTTGAATCTCTGGCACTTCAGGAACTTCAACATGTTGATCTTTCACTGCTTCAGGACCCTTTGAAGTTTCAATGTGCTTCTCACTTTTGCCGCTTTAAGCTTCAGACATAGTAGCACCTCCTTTGTTTGCCCTGACGTTTCTAGGAATAACGCCTGTTTGAACAGCTTTTCTTTTTATCCTTAACTTCTTTTTCTCTTCAGCTGTTGGCATATAAGTAGAATCTTCATCATCAGATCCTTTCTTCTTCTTTTTCTGAGGTTTCTTCTTTAATCTTTGATTCTGTTTCTGTAGACTCATCATCATCATCACTAGAATCAGTATGTGCAACACCTTCAGGTTCTTTATCTTTGACACTTTCTGCTTGAACACTTGTACTTTGATCTTTTGCACTTGTAGCTTCTTCATTCTTCTTTAGAAAACTTTCTAGTGTTTCTTTCAGCATACCAACACCTTTTTGAAGAACTTCTGAAGGATCAAGTACTGGTTCATCAACCAACCTTGGTGGTGATTGCTTTGAAGGCCCTGCAAAAACAAAAATTGAATGTTCATTAGCATAATATAACATTTAATGATCTAACTTCTCTTATGGCTCCCCCTTTCACTATACCCTTAACAACTATCTTTGGTGTTCACATTTTAGGAGCAGATACAACTGGGGAGGTCTTTGGTGTTCTCTTCCTCTTCCCGTCCTTCACAAACCAGTATCGAAGCTTTTTCTCATGCATATCCCTCAAACTATCATCCTCATTCTCTGAATTGCTGTTTTCATGCCTCCAGGCATCATTTTCAGGAGCAACATATCCTTGATTTGCAATCTTGCAGATCATTCTCCTCGCCCTTGGCTCAGATTCATCTTTCTTCAACTTATATTGATCTAATCTGCTAAAAGTATCAACTTTCATGTTCCGTAGCTTCATTACATCAGCATGATCCTTTGGAAGATCTGTCACTTGATCGTTAATCATCATTTGTATGAACCTAGGATACATTATGTATGTCTCACTGCTAATATTATCAACCATATGATCAAATAGTACTTGAGAGACATTGTATGGTCTATTAAGCACCAAACAAGTAATGATGTTCATGATATAGTCTGATGTCTCATCATAAGCTCCCTTCCGATGTGACAATGCATGCACGACGCAGTGAACTAAGAACTTATATGGTCTGCAAAACACGGATTTAAGATATTTGCCGTTCACATGTCCTTCAAATCCCATTCTGAACCATAATCCTTTGCATAATCTTTCAGGGACTATCGTTGGATCATTATCACTATCTTCTAACTCCAAAACACGTCTTAAATCACCAACATTAAACTTAATTTCAACATCTATATCTTTATCATTCTAGTCTTTCTCCTGTACAGCAGAATATATCATCTTTTCCTTTTCATCATATCTTGCCGACTTCCAAAACATTCTAACATGCGACTCGTACACTGTCGTTTGATCGGTCAAGGCTTTGTTGATTCTACTCTCTCTTAAAAACTTCGCTGTATCTTTAAACGCTGTTGTGTTTGTATAGATCTCATCCAAGATACTATAAATGTTGTGAGAGTGATTCCAATCTAAAACTCTTGCCTGCAATAATGATCAACGTTAGAATATGCACAATGTTCAAGACAAAAATGAAAAGTGACAAAATTTTGAAATCTCAAAAATTTTTCTAACACATGAACTTTCACTCTATGTAGTACTGAGGATCGGATGGTCATCCGATCGGATTGCCATCCGATCAGATGAACCATCTCATGTAAAGATCAAACAAGTCATGTGCATATGGATCGGATGGCCATTCGATCGGATGCACTCGATCCATGTGACAAGCAGAACAGTACCTTTGACAAGTCAACGTAATGAGTGAATGGTATGGATCGGATGGCTATCCGATCGGATTGTCATCTGATCAGATTGCCACTCGATCCTTGACAAGTTTGAACAGTTGATGAATAGTTTTGTCATTATGTGATGAGGATCAGATGGCCACCCAACCGGATTGCCATCCGATCGGATTGCCACTCGATCATTGACAAGATAGTACAATGTTGAACATGCATGTCATAGAATGATTTGGATCAGATGGCCATCCGATCGGATTGCCACTCGATCAATGACAATCAAATAAGCAGATGAATCAATAAATGTGTTGTTTGGATCGGATGGCCATCCGATCGGATTGCCATCCGATCGAGATGCCATCTTTTTCAAAACAACTGATAATCATATAAGGCACAAATTTCAAGATAATCAACACTTAGAAAAATTATCATCCGATCCGATGGCCATCCGATCGGATTGCCATCCGATCGAGTTGCCACTCGATCAATGAATAATGAAGAACAGTTGAATAATCTATGAACAGCAAAAATTTTTCTATCTTTTGACAAAATTGAGCACACTTTCATGTCGAGTTTTTGCCGATCTACACAACCCTATGTTCAGTTTTCTCTAACTCGGCCTAGATTGGGTTTAATTTGACAAAATAAGGTCCGAAAGCCGACACCTATCTAAGATCAAATCTACAAATCTAGCAAGTTTCAATCAAATTCCTTCAGTGAATCTATAGATCTAAGGCCCGTGAACAAAACCCTATGTTCAGATTGAATCAAAACATCCTGATTAAGCCTAGATCTAAAGATCTATGTATCGACAGTCGCCGACATCAAAAGATGATAAAAAACTTCAAATTTTGCAATCAAAGTTAGAGATCTTACCTTTCCCATTGTGAAGGTTGAGTGTGCCAACAATCCAATGTAGTGTGGAAATCAAGAGTGCAAGAAACAGTCAAGAAAATTTGAGAGAGTTTGAGTGAGTATCAGATGGTCGCTCGATCGAGTAAAGGTTTGACTGAAGACCATTGACTGTTATTTATAGGAGTGACCAAGTGTCGGATGGCCATCCGATTAGATTGCCATCCGATCGGATTGTCATCCGATCCAAACACCTCTCAATGAGTTTTGATGTTTTGACCTTTTGACTTTTTGCCGTGTTATCAGATTTGGTCAATTTTTAGAAAGCCACTTAAGTATCTAGGTTCAAATTAATGACCCTAGGCACTTAATTTGTCTACCAAGTCCAAGTTAATGACCTTGGTTGACCCGAAACGAAACAACTGACAATTTGTTCAAATTTTTCAAACTCATTTATCACAAAAATTTACAAGTGTCAACTTAATGAACTTGTTTTGACTTCGAGTTTTACCAAGTTTTTCAAGATTAGCTCCCAACCCAGTTGTCCAGTTCAGAAACTTCCTGCTCTGCTTCATGACTGAGAATCTGAAGATCAGCTTTCTACCTTGGTTTGTCGAGAAACTAAAGCAGAAAGGTAAAATCTTTTTGGGATCTTAAGAAAGTTTAAACTGGAAAACTATGAAATCATTTTGGGATTTTGAATGCTAGACTGAAATGAAATGAAATGCAGTAAAAGCAAACTATTCACAAACATATTTTTGGTGAGCGTGTTAGGGGATCATATCAGCTACCGACAAGTTACAAGTACCGTTGAGCTTGATTACACACTAAGTTTTGAACAATTCACTTAGATTGCCGTTGAACTTATTAAGGATACTAATTAGTGTTTTAATAGCTTAACTTATACGCGTGTCCCACCTCAGAATATACTCTCGTATCCAGACTTCTATATTCAGTCTTACAGGTGAACGTACAATAATGATATCTGTAAAGGGTAGTGCGAGGCCATGAGAGCTCAGGTTAGAACTTCCGTTCAGACAAAGAGATGATGGCTCGACTTTCGGTGTGTCCCGTTTGGGGATCTTTTCTTCAACAGCACATGATTAGCATTTTGCAATGTTTCATCATTTTTTATGCTGAGGGGAGGCTTTAAGATTAAAGCAGTGCAGAGTATTATACGAGGACTAGGCTATTGCTTCCGCAAAATCAAAAGTCCTGGTATAATACCCCAGATATCATTACGCACATAGACCTAGTATGTTAGAAATAGAAAATCTTTCAAACAAGATTTCAGGGGTTACCTATATATCCGAGAGATGTTCCCCACGTAATAAGCAAGAAATGATTTTAGGTTTATATCTTGAACAAATCTACTAAATGTATAAAAACCTACCGGCATATCATCAGCGAGACTGCTTAACACCTTTTAAACATTACAAATCTTTAGCATACTGTAACTGTCTAGCTGATGTACTATCATTTCCCCTTTTTACACAAACTCTTTTTGGGTTTTTCTATTGTTTTTGGATTTTTGCATTTTTTATTGTTTTTGTATTTTCTGAAAAATATATCTATCTCCCCCTAAATACCAAAACAACTAAAAATACGACAAACTAGTGCAGTCTGCTTCTCACCATTATCTGCAGTGGTATTTTCATCAACGCCAAGTAACTCCTCCGCATCCGACAACAGCTTCATACCATTTAATTTTAAAAGATATTGAAAACGTGATCTATCAAAAGCTTTGGTATGCAAGTCTGCCTTTTGTTCGTTTGTGTGGATTTTGTCAATTCGTGTCAACTTCTTCTTGAAGCAATCTCGGATGAAGTGATGACGAATTTCAATATGTTTGGTTTTAGCGTGATGTACCTGATTTTTTGTTATGTTTATTGCTCCCTCATTATCAACAAAAATAGGTGAAGTAAGAAATTGCAAACTGTAGTCGCGCATCTGTTGCTGAATCCACAGGATCTGAGAGCAGCAGCTGCTGGCAGATACATACTCTGCTTCACATGTTGATAAAGCAATAGAGGTTTGCTTCTTACATTGCCACGTGACCAGTCGGGGTCCAAAAAATTGGCATCCTACAGTTGTTGATTTAGCATTGACTTTGCGGCAACCGAAGTCAGAATCAGAGTATCCTTCGAGCGTGAAGTCACCATCTTTTGGATACCACAACCCAAGCTTGGGGTTCCTCTCAGGTAGCGTAGGATCCTCTTGACAATGGATATATGTGAAGCTCTGGGACTCGACTGATATCGGGTCGCGAGGTAGGTTGGGTACATTATATTAGGCCTAGATTGTGTCAAATACATTAGCGAGCCGATCATGGAGCGGTATAACGTTTCATCAACCTTCTCTCCGGTGAGAGCAGGGTTGATACCATGATTCGTTGCTAATGGGGTGGACATTGGAGTAGTCCCAGACATCCCAAATTTCTCTAGAACGTCGTGAATGTACTTTGTCTGATGTATGAAGGTTCCTTCGGGCATTTGATCGACCTGGAGCCCTAAGAAGAACTTTATCTCACCCATTGAAGACATCTCGAACTTCTGCTTCATCACTTTCTCAAAATCTTTGCAGAGTTCTTCGTTTGTAGACCCGAAAATAATGTCGTCAACATAAATCTGAACTATCAGAAGATGACCATCGACTTCCTTTGTGAAAAGAGTGGCGTCCACCTTGCCTCGGATAAAGCCGTTGGTAAGCAAATGTTGAGAGAGCGTCTCGTACTAGGCTCTCGGGGCCTTATGCAAGCTGTACAATGCTTTGTCCAAGAGATAAACTTTATCTTTATGAATAGGGTCGGTGAAGCCCGGTGGCTGACCAACATAAACTTCCTCTTTCACATTGCCGTATAGGAATGCCGACTTGACATCTAACTGATATACTTTGAATCCTTTCCATGAAGCAAACGCTAGGAAAATTCTGATAGCTTCAAGACGAGCAACCGGAGCGTAAACCTCTATGAAATCTATCCCCACTTGCTGACTGAAACCCTGGACCACGAGTTAAGCTTTGTTTCTTACAATAACCCTTGGTCGTCTCTTTTACACTTAAACACCCACTTCGTGTTTATTTTTCTATGTCCGTTAGGTAGGTCCACAAGCTTCCATACACCAAGCTTTTCAAACTGACTCAGCTCCTCCTGCATTGCGTTGACCCATGAATCTTCAGTCAGTGCTTCCTTGTAGGTTCTCGGCTCAATCTGCGAAATGAAACAGCTGAGTGAAAATTCAGTCTGTAAAGGAGCAATTTTAGTATAAAAGCAAGTAAGGCCATGGTCAGTCTAGCTTCTAGTGCAAACGCATGACTGCAGCTCTCCTATTATCAACTCTTCTGGATGGTATGAAAGAGTCCTCGACATAAATTTGCCAGGAACATCCACCTCGCCTTCCGAATTAGTAACGTTCTGATCCGCAACTTGTTCATTGTCAAGAACTGTCTGATCTGAAGATTGGATTTGCTCCCCCTCAGACTCTGAATCACCACAATCAAAAGTAGGAATATCATCAGATTCTGAATTATCATCATTGACCGCCGTCTGATTTTCAGGAGCAGGTTCGCGTTCTGAAGTAGTCGGAGTTTGCTGAACTTCATCATTTTCTCCAGTATGACTTGGACCAGCTTCATCATCATTAGAAGTTTGTTGTTGACGTCTAGAAGACCTTTCTGGAAATCTTCTCTGAGATGCTTCATATTCTCGTAAAATATCCAAATCATCAAAGAACTCTGGCTCTTCTTCTAACTCGAATGAATCCCATAAGGTATCGTAGTTGAATCGCCATGAGTCTGCGGGCTTCTGTGGAGGCATAGTATAACCTTGACATTCAACATGCTGTGCTTCGATGATCCGCTTGAGACTTGGAACAAAGACTCTTCTGAGTGGACTGGCATATCCCACAAAGATGCCTTCTATGCTCTTTGAACCAAACTTGCCATCGGGATCTAGAACAGTGTAGGGTGAGCCGAACGGCTCTAAATACTCGAGATTAGGCTTGCAATTGTTGATCAACTCGAAACATGTCTTGTTATGCTTCTTCACAGTAAGTACCCTATTGAGTGTATAGCAAGCGGCTGATATTGCTTCTGCCCAGAAATTGATTGGTAACTTGGAATCAGCTAGCATCGTTCTCGCCATTTCAATCAGTGTTCTGTTCTTTCTTTCTACGACTCCATTCTGTTGCGGAGTGTATGGTGCGCTGAATTATTGCAGTATACCTCTTCGATCATAGAATTCCTCTATTCTATTGTTCTTGAATTCCGTACCGTTGTTGCTTGTTAGAGTGCGAATTCGTGCTCGGTACAAATTCTCTCTCTTCCTGAATAACCTCAACAAACTCTTAAATGTTTTGTCTTTTGACTTCAGGAACGTCACCCACGAGAATCTCGAATAGTCACCAGTGACTACTAGGCAATAGATATCATCCGTTATGCTCTTGACATTCAAGGATCAAAGAGATCCATGTGAAGTCTTTCCAGTGGCTTCGAGACAGAGTTCATCTTTTTACCAGGATGGGATTTCTTCCGCTTCTTCCCCTTTATACAACTGATACACTCCCCCTCAAGATGAAAACTCTTCAAGTGAACACCTTTCACCAAATCATTATGCACCAGGTAGTTCATCTTCTGTAGGTGAATGTGGCCCATCTTTCGGTGCCACAGCTCTGACTCCTTTTCAGTGGCTCTTGACATGAAGCAATGAGTTTGACCCGTGGTAGTCATAGCGACGCTCATATCCAACACGTACAGATCATTAACTCGTGGTGCTCGCATGATAATCCACTCCTCGGGGATGACAAACCCCGGCTTCAGGATCAGACATTCTTTGTCAGTGAAGTGTGTCGAATACATTCTGTCACAGATTTGAGAAATGCTAAGCAAGTTATTCTCCAGCTCTGCTATGTAGTTGACCCTTTCAAACGTGATAACACCATTTGATAATGTTCCTTCACCAATAATACGTCCTCCTTGATTACCAGCTAAACCCACGTATCCACCGTTGAACCTTCTAACATCATATAACAGGGCCTTTCTCCCCGTCATGTGCCTGGATGCTCCACTATCCATAATCCACCGTGAGATAGATCTCGGGAGCTCCTGCACATATCACAAACATTCAGTTAGATTTTGAAGCAACCCAAGCCTCCTTTGACTCGGGTAGCTTGATGCGGGTTGTTGTGGTGTACAATGGTGGGAAATTCTTGTCATTCATTTTAAAACTTTCTTCAGACCCGACCTCAACCTCTTTATACAAAAAGAATTCGTTTTTCAGAGGTTGACCAGATGGTTGGTCTTTCTTTGCAACATACTTCTTCTTGGGTGAAGTAGAAGTTTGTTTTTCCAGTTTTTCATAAAAGTCCAAAGGCACATTCTTCTTAACCGGTTTGGTTGAAGATGATGGTTTTTCAGAATCAGAAACCTTTGGTTTTTGAACATTTGATGTCTTAGCCTCAGATTTTGGCTTCCAAGTTCGTTGTGAAGAAGCGACCCGTTTGTAAAATTTATTAGTTTTCTTTACCGACTCTTTTACAGGTTCAGTTTTGACTTTGATGTTTTCATTTTTCAAAATCTTCTTCTCGACAAACGTTGGGGCTTTTCCTTTGACATCGTTTTTCTTTCTTGGATTCTCGACAACCACAGACTTAGGCTTCGAGTTGGTACACTTTCGTGCAATGTGTCCAACTTCATTGCATTTGAAGCATGTTGGGGTGTCAACTTCCCAACTTTTTCTGTCAGTCTGAGGCTGTGAGGCCTTCTTTGCAAAAAAATCTTCATTTGATTTCGAAAATATTTCCGATTCTTGTTCGGAATGTGAACTTGAACTTTTCACAAACACTTTCTTTTCGACAAACTTTTTGTTTTGAAAGTTCCTCTTTTGATTGTTCTTACCACCCTGATAACCACCCGACCATCTGTTTTGGTTGTTGTTATTAAAACGTGGTGGCACAACAGGTTTCTTATAGTAAGATTTATCTTTTTCAAAGTTCAAAAGCCTTTTGGAACTTTTTAACACTTCAATTTCAGAAACATCGATTTCAACCAATTTGAAAACTTTCTTCAGCTTGTCAACATTCACATTTTCTATTGGAAATTCAATATCCGAATATAACTTATCAGAACCAGACATCTTGTACATCACAAGAGTAGGTTCATCATTTGAGTTGTTTTGGGATTTTGATTTCGGAATGTAGTTGTTTAGAAAACACTCTTCATCTTCAGTCGAATCACTGTCAGATTTTAAAACATTTTCAACCACATTCTTTACGACTTCAAACTGAACACTATCTTCATTGGACAATGAAGTGAATGTGACATCGATTGTTTCTAGAAGTTTTTCAACATCTGATTTCTCATTTGTTTCATAAATCTTATCCAACCCGGAGTGTTTCTTTGGAAAATTGTTTAACACAGGCGGTGGAACTTGATGATGACCCACCCCCGTTCCATCAGAGTATACATCTTCACCAGCTTTGTTCTTCCCAATTGGTTTGGGAACAATGTGTTGAAGAACAAAGCTCGCGGAGCTGTAACTATTCAATTTCAAATTGATTCTTTCATTCTCAATCTTAGCTTCCTGGAACTGAAGCTTAAGATTTGTGATCTCGTCCAATTGCTGGTTGATTTATCTTTCTTTTGCCTGAAGAACTCCAGACAAATGAACATTTTCATTATAAGTTTTACCATTTCGCCCATCAGAATCTTTTACTGTTCTTTTCAACTTCTCATAATTTTCAGAAATTTGTCTGTTTTCATGAATTAACTTCTCATTTTCTTTCTTAAAGCGCTCAACATCAGTTTTATCTTTTTCAATTCTTTCTGCTAATTCTTTTATTCTCTCATTTGAAGCTCTCATCAGTTTATCTCGATTTAAAATTTGTTTTTCAACCATTTCGACTTTCTCAACCAGATCTTGGGTCTTTTTGAGTGTGAGATACGCATGTGTGCTACAAACTTTGCATTCTTTCATGCAATTTTTGCAATCACTCTCTGTTTTAGCGCCACCAGTCTTACCTGATTCATTGATTGAACCACTATTACTGTTGGTGCATACATCTGTTGTCTTCGTCTTATATCGAGTCTCGGTTTACTACACTTGAAGACAAAAGTTTGAAGGCATAAAGCTTGAGGAGTGCCATGAAAGTTTGAGGAGTGTCATGAAATTTTGAAGACCGTTCCATTTGAAGAGGGTTCAGTTTGAAGCATGCCTGTCCGTTTAAAGGCTGTCATGCCACCTTCCAACGGAAGGGTCCTTCCTATAAATACCTCACCTGTCTATTTCATTTGTAACTTTCCGGCTTGTGCAACGAAGTGCTGCCGAAGTGTTGTCAGGTTGTAAATTGTTATAAAATCAATCATACAATAGTTTAAAGTGTGAATCTTGCTGAATTGAACTCTACACGTCTGTTTCCACCTTTCGTGTTGAGATAAACTCTTCTGATCGACTCGTTCGGGTCCGAAAACGATCCTACAAGTGGTATCAGAGCTCAGGAGGAAGAGTCCATACCAATTCAGCCACTAATTCTGATTTTCTACACCTTCTTTCAAAATTGAACAAGTTTTCACGGATAAAATTGGCTAAAACTTTCACATTATGTGCGTAATTGTGTTTTAACAAACCCTTGAGAATATCAGTTCAAAATTCGAAGTAAAAGTGGTAAAAATGGACTGAAAACTGACTTCCGTTTGAACGAAGCTTGGCACTTCCGTTTGAAAATTGACATATCGTTTGAAGAATACCGTTTGAAACATGACTTCCGTTTGAAAATGACTATTCCGTTTGAAAATATCGTTTGAAGCAACCATCTCGTTTGAAATTGTCAGACCGTTTGAGGATGTCGTTTGAAGCTAGCCATACCGTTTGAAACACGTTTCCTGTTTGAAAGTGGTTCAGTAGGTCATGTGATTCGTGTCTTGATCTGATCAATTGTCATCATTTCCTTTGAATTAAAATCGTTTGCATGTGATCTGTTGAAGATTGTTGTCGGTTTAGTGGACTTTGAGGTCCAATCAATAAGTCTTGAAACTTGGTAATGAATATGTGCATGTGATCATCGGCCAAGTTTAAAAATCGAAACAGGTTGTATGAGAGAGTTGTCGGCAACTTATTTGATAAGTCTGCATGTGATGAATCTTTGAGGCCCAATCATATTCACATAAAAATTGATGTTGTCGGCTTGAGTGTTATTTGAGGTCCAATTAAATTTGATTTGAATTTGAAATTGTTGTCAGCCCACCACACATTCTCGGCCCAATCAGATTTAGTGGATACTTAAAATTGTCGATTTTTGCATGTGATTGTTATGAGCTACCCAATAGGATTGATTTGTGATTATTGATTGTCAGCCACATTAATATTGTTTTGCAAGTTAATCACTTGGTCTAATAGTATCAGCAGCCCGTTCATGTGTTTAACATCGGCCCATTCAATGTTTAGTGCAGCCCACTTCATACTCGGAACTATTGGAAAGTGTTTTGTTTGAACATGTGGTTTATAAGTAATTTTAAGTGAGTTGTCGGCCCTTGTGCTGTTGTTGGTAATCAAGATTTTTTTTGTAAAGTGATTGCAATCAAGTGGTTAGTTTGCATCAAAAGTTCAATTGAAGGATCGTATCAGATCAGGTCATTTGAAAAAGTTATTGAACATCTTCCGGGTCATAGCAGTCCGCACAGTGTGTCAACCTTCAGTCCGCACAGAATATTCACCAGTTCGAGTACCAGGTCGTTTCTATTAATTGATAAGTCTTTAAATTGATTGTGTTTTGTTTGTTTGTTGTCAGGTGTTTTACAGGTATTTCACTAGGTGAACTAGTTCGTTTGAAAGAGTGTGAGGGAAATCCTTCATTATCGAATCATGGCTGAAGAATTCTACAATGCATTCGCAACGCCCGTTGCACCTGTGACTGCTGCTGAAACATTGTATAGTGAGAATGAGACGGGAACTCATCAGAAACCACCGAAACTCATGTACATTGAAGATTTTCAGGGTTGGAAAAATCGTTTCCAGAATTGGGTTCAAGCATACAAATTTGATGCATGGTGTTCGTTGTTGAAATATTATGAGAAACCAAAGAATGAACCGGGTATTGAAAAGGCTTTTAGTGATTATACTGAGAGTGACAAATTGCAATTTACAAGTGAGAAAATGATGATAAGTATTCTTCAACAAGCAATTAAAGAAGATATCTTTATCTTGCTTCAACATAATGGAACAGCTAGATCAATTTGGGAGGCTTTGATTCAGAAATTCAGAGGGAGTGCTGATATGATAAAAAACAAGAAGGCATTATTGAAGAAATCATTTGATATGTTTACAGCTTTCGATCATGAAACTACAAAACAAACCATTGATAGGTATTGTCATCTGGTATTGGAAATGGGTAGGTTGGACATCAAGAAAGAGGACGATGAGTGGGTCGACAAACTAGCTGAGGCGTTACCACAACATAAGTGGGGAACATATTTGATGGTTTTGAAACTCATGAGAAAGTCCGAGAGCATAAATTTGGCTCAGTTTATTCAGAAAATCGAAGAGCAGGAGCAGGATATTCAAAAGACAGCTATCATGACAAATCCAAATGCGAAACAGGATGTCAGTTTGTACTACCGAGGGAACAAGTTTGAGGCTACCCCTAGCCAGAGTCCAAAGCCTAGTACTGCATTCAGTGCTGATGGTTCTGCAAGTCCAAATGCTAGCATTACAACTCAAAGTGGTGGATACACTTCATCATTCTCCAGTTTTGATCCAAACAGCAACACACGTAGCCCTCAGAAGCAAAATTCTACAAATCTGCAGTGCAATGTGACTTTGAACATCCAAAATGGTCAAAATTTATCTCCTGAAGTGGCTAAGCAACACATGGCATCTCTTGTAGCTATGTTAGAGTCATATGAAAGCTTGATTGCAGGAAGAATTGGTAATTCGATGCTCACGAAAGAAGATTACGACCAAATCGATGCAGAAGAGCTTGAACTGATGGATGTAAAGTGGTGTTTAGCTAGTGCATGCAGGAGAGCTGAAAAGTTTCAACAAATTACTGGCAGAGATGAGTTCCGAGGAATGGCTACCTCTCCACTTGGTTTTGACAAGTCAAAGGTTACCTGTTTCCGATGTAAAGGAAAATGTCATTTTAAACGGGAGTGTAAGAACCAAGAGTCAACTGGAAGTCAAGATAAGAGCAATTATTATCAGAAATCAATCTTTCATCAGATCGATCAACAACCACAACAGAAGGAACAGAAAACTGCTCATGGGAAAATGATTGAAGAAGTAAATAAAAAGGCTTATTTTGGAATAATAGACCAAGGTGATGAGTTTGTTGCAGAGGGATTCATCTAGGACAATTACGTACCTGGTGGGACTATACCTGGTGTGGCTCTTGTTACCAGAATTTTGGGTGAAAATGAAGAGAGTCAGAAAAGAATTCCAATATTTCCAGATCTTGGAAGTGATGTTGATACAGAGGATGAGGAAGAGTATCTTAATAAATGTAGAAAAAGCATTGATCTTGATAGTTTTAATTTTTTCTATGCAGATAAAGTTGAGATGCTGAATCAAAAGAAGATTGCTCGTTTGCAGAGAGAGCTAGAAGCAGCAAAGTTACTCGCTAATGAAAAGGCGAAGACAGAAGCTAGAAAAACAAAAGATGAAGCAGTGACTGAGAATGCACCAGAAAAGATTGTTGAAGTAGAGAAAGTGGTTGAGAAAATTGTTGAAGTTGAAAAACTTGTAGAAGTTGAGAAGATTGTTGAAATAGAAAAGATTATTGAGGTCGAGAAACTTGTTGAAGTTGAAAAGACTGTCAAAGTCGAAAAGATAGTTGAAAAGGTGGTTGAAGTTACTAAGCCTTGTGAGAAATGTTCAGAATCTTGCAAAGATTGTGATAAGAAAGACAAAAATATTGCTGAGTTAGAGAAAATGAAGGAAGATTTACTGTCTGATGTGAAGTATGTTAAAGAGTCCTATGATGTTCTAAACAGGACAGTTGATGGTCTGAAAAGGATAAATGCAGAAATCGAAAAAGCAAATGACAAAATGAGTGCAACTTTGATGACAAAGCAGAGTGTTATAAATGATTACATTGAAGATTGTGCTAATTTGAAGGAGTTGGAACTCGAGAGAATTGAGAGTGAAAGGATTAACCGATTACTTTTGAGTTATACTGTGACATTTGTGCTTGTAGTCATTGTAAACTATTCGGTTATCAATGAAATAAAGTTATTTGATCCCAATGTTTGTTTATTTATGTTTAATGTTTTTCATGTTTTGGCTTTTATTCGATTTCAAACTCTATATCGCTTTCTGGAGAATTATACGCAAACTGGTGCGTAAGCATATTCAGTTAAATGCGACAAATGCTCCGGAACATCAATTTATGCTTAACATACCTTAAATAACCTTTACATAACTTAGAAATAAGTTTTGAAGGCTTTGGTATGGCAAAATCTAGTTTATTCGCTTACAGGGACTAAAATTGACAAACTGCGAAAGTATGCCAATCTGAACTGTAACGAACATTCCGGAACATGATCATAAGTTAAACACACCTTAAATATCCTTTAAATAGCTTAGAAATAGGCTTTGAGGGGTTTGGTGTGCTAAAATAAACTTTATGCTCATTCAGGGACTAAAAGTGTCAAAAAGTGCATAAGTTTGCACTTTCGTGCATATCTTACGTTCTGAATACTTCCGGACATCCAAAAATTTATGTAAGCATTAAAATATTATGTCTTAATGTTTGACATGAGAAAAATCCATTCGTCGCGCAATTTGGATCGTTTTTCGCGCTTATGCGCATTCCGTCGTAATTAAGCGAACATCGCGATCGTACGACCAAACAAACCGACATCCGAGATATTTTTGAGCATGTTTTGAGTTCCCTATACTTTAACATCATTTTAGAGCCTTGAAATGAGGTTAACGGGGCTTAAACGTGCCAAAAATGGGCCAAAATGCATGTTTCTGAAGTGCAGGGACTAAAACTGCAATTTCTGAACTTTGACCCTTAGGCGGGGCGCGTAAGGATTCATGTAATCCTTACGCGGGGCGCGTCAGACTCCCAGTTCTGCAAAAATGTTTTTAACAGCTGGTTGCAGCTGTCTTGCACCTCCAAACCACTTGCAAATGGTTTTTATCAATACTAGGGGCTCCCATGGGTTATATTTTCAGTGGGTGTGAGTTGTATGGCCAAGATCGAAGCACGTTTATCGAGGAACGATCCTAACGGTCTTGGTTTTCCTATAAATACCCATCCACCCCCATTGCAAAACTCACTTGAATTCTGAGGTTGCTCTCTAAGTTGGGGTGCTTTGACACTTCATACCTGAGAGTACTCGGAATTCAATCTTGCGGGGACCCGTTGTAAGTATTCTTTCGTTCTTTTATTGCTTTTCGAGTCCGAAAGTCAAACTTTGTTTGACTTTCTGCATTGACCAGTTTATGGTCAATACGAAGTTCGTTTGAACTTCATAACGTGAGCGTAATCACGATGGTTATAGTCCCTAGCGACTATACCTACTGATTACCACGTTATCTAGGCTTAGTGACGAGTCGTAGTTTCGGTCAAAATGCGTTTTCTTGCGCATTTTGTAACCAAACTAGTCTAGGGTATTAAAACCGTTTGTTTTAATACCAAACCTGTTTTCTAACATTACTAAACATGTTCTAGCATGTTTAGCTCGTCGCTTTTAGTTTTTGTGCTTGTCTAGGGTCGTAAAGGTAAGCGATCTAAACAATCGCTTATGCTTACGAACCCGACCCATTTGGTCGATCTTTAGATCCGACCAAACACATTAGGTGACCATAGTGTATAGGGAATAACCTTTCAAGGTTACGCCTTATGGTCACGCCGTATAAGTAGTTGTATGACAAGTGGTTCTTATGCTTTAGGTAAATTACCAAAATGCCCTTTTTACACTAAAATTCATTTTAAACTTATGTAACATAATTTTTGACACCTAAACTGATTTAGCAACAATATTAAATGTGTTAAGGCATATCTTGCTTGTCATAGGGCTAGTTAGGCGTTTCAAGCGCGTTTTACGCAAACGACGCGTTAAAGTAGCATAAGCTACCTAAGCGGGTCGTAACGGGTCAAAAGCACTTAGGTTAGGTTTCGTTTTAGTATGAAGGCTTTGTCAAACCATATTACATAAGTTCCCACACTTATTTGGTTTACGAACCCTCGTACTACCCGATCCTCCGATAGGTCCGTTTATTAATATAGATGCCTTTATAGGTGCCGTTTGATTCCGTGATCTTCTAGCATTGCTTGGTGGTTGTTCTACGACTTCTAAGCAAATCACGAGTGAGTACATAGTCCCCTCTTTTACTGTTTTCCAAACATTTTGGGGTAAAAGACATGTGCCTACTTGTTACTTTCGTGTTTTCTTGTGTTTTCACATCATATGCTTGCTATGTTCTTTAGTACACTCATAGTACATGATTTCATTACATTGTTTTGCTATGTATGTTAACTTAGCATGCTAGCACATTGATTTACATTACATTACTTTGCTATGTATGTTTACATGGCATATTAGCACATTGATTTACATGACTTTTCTGCTTTGTATGTTTACTTAGCATACTTAGCACATTGTTTTCTCGTAACTTGCTTACATTTGGTATGACATTTGGTATGCATAAACGGTTCTTTACTACATTCATTAACATTGATCACGCCGCTCGGTAGTAGGTAGTGGTACCATAGGACTTGACAAATCCCGTTCCTGACATCCTGGGTTGGTGTGGATGTAAGGAATGACTGAATCCGTGAACATTTTACTTTGATAACCTTTACTCTAAGGTTATCCTGCTGTCTCAAGGCTTGAATGTAATGCGTTAACTTACCACATAAATGTTGGTATCAATAAAACAAGTTTTCTACTTGGCAAAACATAACTTTTTGATTTATTCAAAATACTTTGTTTTGTTCCTTTTTACTCATGGTTAAGTATTCTCATTTTGTTACTTACCATACATAACTTTTGTTTACATATAACTACATAACTACATTTTGGGTTTTAAACATTGACAATGGTTTAGACAAGAACATTTGATGATTGGTTTGAACATGAACTATATGCTTTGATGGTTTGTTTAAGTGACTTAAGTAACGATATGTGTGTAGTATGCTACAAGCATGGTGGATACGCCGCTGGTACTTCCTATATATAAGTGCTTGTATTGTACTACATGTCATAGCGTTATTTAAATCATTTGGTTTGGACTTATATATTTTTACACAAATAATGCATTTTTCACAAGACTTCGTTTTACAAAAACAGCTTGCTTTATAACTTACTTTGCTTGGTTATTCTTTAACCATACATAATTCTTTTATTTATATTTATCATCAAACTTTATCGCTTTCCAAATGATTTACAAAACAAAACATTTTACAAGGTTCATGACTGACTTTTATTAAACACTTTTCTTAAACTTATAAGTCATGAATCCTATTTTCACAAAACCTATGTTACTCACAGGCATTTTTATGCTGACGTACCTATTTTCACATGTGTTTCAGGAGCAAATGCGTAGGATGATCGTGACACACTAGGGTGGACTTGGGCCTTAGTGACATAAAACAGAACTAGACGTAGTTTAATTTCGTCATGTGCTCTTTATTTCTGTAGTTTTAAGACAATGTAACTTGTTGGTTCTTGTTTGAAACAATGTATTCCACCCCTGGGTGATGAATAAAATAATATTTTAATTACCTTGGTTGTGGAACAATAATTCTGTTACAACACTCCCCGATGTTTCCGTCACGATTTGATGTTTTACGTGGTCGGGGTGTGACATATACTACTTGTGATTATCTGATTGATCGTGTTTATCCTACTGTTGCAGGTCTTGAAGCGTTCAAGAAGAAAGAAAAAGAAGAGGATGCTGGTAAGACACAAAGTGTAAAGTATAACAAGTGTCCGCACCCAATCTTTGAAACTTATTCTCCCAGAAATCCAAACGAGGAAAGGGTAGACAAGGCTCTAAACATCAAATTAAAGTCTGAAATTACTGATGAATTACCAGATAATATTGATGTCACATTCACAGCGTCTGACACTGATCATGAGTCTGAGTTAGTTAAGAAAGTTGTCGATCAGGTGTTGGATATGGATGAAGAGTCAAAATCGGAGTCTAAGTCAGATAGTTCGATTTCATCTGGGAAGAGTCCGAGTTCGCCGGTTAAGAGGGTTTACAATAAAGAATTCCTGTTATCAAAATCTAATTTGAATTACGGATCAGTCAAAGTAGCATATATGTTGAATGATTCAGACAAATTATATTCTGATGAGGAATTCCCAATAAGGAGTGTTAAAACTGAAATGATCAAAAAGGTTTTCAAATTAACAGAAGTTAATATTTCTGAAATAAAAGATTTAAATCTTTCTGCAAAACTTAAACATTACACTTCAAGGTTTCAACAAAGAGTAAACAAGAAAATGGGTTATGGTTGTGGTTCTAGTTTCCAAAAGAAACCAAACCATAATGGTAATCCCAAAAAGAAAGGTCTTGGATTTAATTTGTCAGAAAATTATAAAAATCAGAAAACTTATAAACCAAAAACAAAATTTGTTTCAGGTGGAATTTCAGAGGATGAACAGAAGAAACAATTCTGGAAGCAGTCGAATCAAGAATTTCTTGCTGAAGTAAAGAAGAATGTGAGAAAGTTTGCTCAAAGAGTTGACAGAAGAACCTGTTTCAAATGCTAGGAAGTTGGACACATAGCGTGGAATTGCCCCAAGACCAACTACCAAAAACAGGGAGTTTCTTCAAATTCTGTTTTGAGAAAGACTTGTGTTGATAAGAAAGAACAATCTGTAAAAAAGGTTAAAAAGTTTGAAAATTCTACTTCTGAGGAAGGGGAAATTTCAAAAAGGTTTTATGAAAGAAAAGGTGATATCAACAAGCAAAAATGGGTGGTTAAATCTGAGGGTAATTCTGACAATGAATCTGATTCCATAAAATCAGAGGAGTCATTGGTTGATAAAAAGATTGTGAATTCTGTTCCAGTGGTGAACGATGAGAATTTTCCGTCATTGTCAAAGGAAAATTTGATGAAGAAAGTTGGAAAGGTTGAGATCTCAAATCAATTCTTCGCTGATAAAGGAGGATGTGATGTTGAGAAGGCTTTCAATGGGAAAGTCAAACATATGTTTGGGAAGATGGTAGACAGGAAGGTAAAGGGTGCTAAAGAGTTTTATAAATCAAAATGTTGGTGGGACAGATGTGTTCCAAAGTCACCCAAGGCTGGTGAGGCTTGGGTGGACATTTGTTTGAGTAAAACACCGGACTTGTTGGAGCTCCCAGGTTGGTAAGCGAGGAGCAGGTATCGGCATCTTTCTTGAGGAATTTATTCGGTAATGTAGTCGTACAAACGATAAAAGGGTTTGTTTATGTTTATGCATGCTTGCATATGGTAAATCAAGGACATTAATTTGTACTTGCATTTTCCTACAATTGATTAAGAGACAATATGATGAACCACATCCCCGAATTTACTAATGGTATACTTACAAGTGGTAAAATCAACCAAACTTATTTTCCGGAAAAATCATTTTGATTAAAAAAAACTTAAGTGTTTTGAAATCTAAATGAGAAAATAGTTTGTTGATAGGGGGAGTTCTGATTGTTTATGCCAAGTGAATGGCGAAGTGATGCGATTTGATATCAGTTGTCATGTTTCTGTACAGTTTGTTTTAAATTTTCTTTAATGTGTTTGCATTTTAGGGGAGTAGAATTTTCATCAGAAAATCCAAAAACATTAGAAAATTTGAAAAAGACAAAAACATGATAAAAACCAAAAATGAGTTTGTTGTGAAAAAGAGGAAATGATAGTACATCAGTGGACTATCACAACATGCTAAAGAATTGGAAAGTTTAAAAGTGATAAACAATCTTACTGCGGATGTGTCAGTAGATTTTTACACATTTAGTAAATTGTGAAGAGATATAAACCGTAAAAATTCAAACTTGCTTATTTTGTGGGTAACAACTTCTTGGATATATAGGTAACCCCTGAAATCTTGTTTGAAAGATCCCTCTTTCTGAGATACTAGGTCTTTATGCTCAGTGATATCTGAGGAATTATCCCAGGACTTCTGCTGTATGGAAATACTGACCTAGTCCCCGTATAATACTTTCTGCAAAGCTTTGAAATATAAGTGCAACCCTCAGCAAGTTGATGAAACAATAAAATTGATAGTCACTGCTGTTGTAACAAAAGATCCTCTAAAGGGGACCCACCAATAGTCGAAGTCGTCATCTCTCTGCGTATACGGAAGTATCGACCTGAGCTCTCACGGCCCTCAAAATTAACCCCTTACAGATATCAACTGTGGTATACGCACCTGTAAGACTGAATATTGGGATCTGAATACAAGAGTATATTCAAGTAGTGGGACACACGGATAAGTTTAAGTGCTTAAGACATTAATATCGTATCTCGGATCAGTTGAACTTTGTGTGAAAATTTAAGTGGACCAGTATACTGACAATCTAGGTAAATTGTTTAGAACTTAAAATGAAATCAAGCTTAACGGTGTTGGTGATTTGTATCATAAACTGATATGATCCTCTTACACAAACTCACAAAAAATATTGTATGTAAATATTTCTTCTCTGCATTTCATTTCTTTACATTGAAAAATCCAAAAAGATTTTAGTGTGTTTTAGCATAAATTTTTGAAAAATTCAAAAAGATTTTCGACAACTGGTGTTGGAGAGCTAATTTTCAAAATTCCGAGTGCTAAACATGATGAACAGATGGTTTGGGAGAGTGTGTTGTTTTTGAAAATAAAAATGATATATCTTCAAGTGGTTCATCAAAGATTAATATTGTAAAATTATTTTTGATTGTATAATTTCTGCAAGTGATTCATTAGATGGTGAGATTGGTTTTACAAGCTATCATCAGGAAATTTATTGTGAGGTAGAGGATGTGCAGGTTTCTAAGAGATAGAGAGCCAGGTTCCGATACCTGAAGACTTTGTAATTTCAACATGCCAGACTGCGATCCCAGCATATCGAAAGAGGGAGTCTGAAGACATCCGAGTAGAGATTGTTCGTGGGGAGTCTGTTGATAATGATGAAAAGAGAAGAGAGATTTGAGGATGCTTACACTGTGAGATATTTCAGAGAGTGTTCAGACTGATAAAGACTGAAGACGTTGAAGACTCGACACTTAAGACTCGTCAACATCTGAGGGGGAGTCTGTTGGTGCATACATCTGTTGTCTTCGTCTTATGTCGAGTCTCGGTTTACTACACTTGAAGACAAAAGTTTGAAGTCATAAAGTTTGAGGAGTGCCATGAAAGTTTGAGGAGTGTCATGAAAGTTTGAAGACCGTTCCGTTTGAAGAGGGTTAAGTTTGAAGCATGCCTGTCCGTTTGAAGGGTGTCATGCCACCTTCAAACGGAAGGGTCCTTCCTATAAATACCTCACTTGTCTATTTCATTTGTAACTTTCCGGCTTGTGCAACGAAGTGCTGCCGAAGTGTTGTCAGGTTGTAAATTGTTATAAAATCAATCATACAACAGTTTAAAGTGTGAATCTTGCTGAATTGAACTCTATACGTCTGTTTCCGCCTTTCGTGTTGAGATAAACTCTTCTGATCGACTCGTTCGGGTCCGAAAACGATCCTACAATTACTGAACTTGCTTGTTGACTCAGACGCAGATTTGGAATCTACCTCTAGTTCCTTTGCCATAAGCACTTTGTCGGCCATTTTTGTCAGGGTTTCAGCCGTCATTTCTTTTGTGGTGTCGATTATCCCATTGTCGACCTTTCTTGACTTTTGCTCTTCCTCTTCAGCTTTCTTTGTAGCATCTCTCTCTCTCTCTGTTCATTATCTTGCTTTAAAGATTCTATGAGAGTTTCGAGTTTGACAGATGATGGTTCTACAATGATGTCTCCTTTCGGATCCAAATAGCATTCATGATCCGGATCCCATCTGTTTGCTCTTTTGGTTTCTTTCCAAGTTCTATAGATTTTATCCTTCATATTTTGAGCTACCATCTTCCGATAATTGTATTTTTTCTCTTCAGTTCGTGTATCTTTATATGGTTGAACTTGTGCCATGAATGCAAAGCCAATAACATCATCTTCTGGTAAGAACTCACTCCAATCGAAACCTTCGTCATCTTGAATCACAGCTAAAGCTCTCGACTTCTCCTTTGGAGTCTCTTCGATTTGCTTCATTCTGGGCGGCTCTTCGCGATTTTGGTGATAAACAACTTTCTTATAGTAGTCGTCATGAAAAGGATTAACTGTTTCATCCGCTGCTGAATTTCTGCATTCCCGCTTGAAGTGCCCTTTTTGTTTACATTTGAAGCATGTCACTTTGGGTTTATCAAAACCCAACTTTGTCGAAGGCCCTCCGATGGAATTTCTTCCCGTTATCTCCATAAACCTTTGCGCTCTTCGAATTACGCTAACCATACACCAACGTATATCGATTAATTCCATCTCTTCCGGATCAATCTGATCATAATCTTCTTTTATCAGATTTGTTTTTCCGGCGACCAGGCTTTCATATGATTCTAAGATCGAAGCAAGAAACACCATTTGTTGTTTCGCTGTCTCTTCATTGAAGTTTTGAGCATTATTCAGGTTCACAGCGATGTTACATTGAAACACATTTTTGGAAACATTTTGTTGTTGCTGATTCCCTGGAGCAGATGAAGAAGAACCTCTATGATTACCACTGCTGGGAACAGAACTGCTGCCTTTGTTTTCTTGAGTTACCATGTTTGAGCTTTCGGCAGAAAATGCAGTTTTCGGTGAAGTGGTTTTCGAAATCATACTACCCCTGTAGTAAAGATCGACATTCTGTTGATATGGGGTATTGTTTACTTTGTTCATTTTCTTGATTTCTAGCTCATGACTCTCAAATCTTTCAATCAACCAGTCAACTGTCATTTCTGACATTGCTTTTGTGTTTTTCAGAACCATACCATAATACTGCCAATCTTCCTCTTCTGGTAAAGATTCAAACAGCTTCTCAACCATCTCTTCTTCAGTAACTGTGATGCCATGTCTAGCAAGCTCTATCTTCAAGTGGCAAAATCTTTCAATCATCTTTAATACATTCTCATTCTTCATACATGCAAATAAGTCAAACTCCTTTTTCAGCAAACGTTTCTTATTCTTCACAATCTCTTCTCCTCCAATACACTTCTTTTCTAGCTTAAGCCACAAATCCTTTGAATTATCGTATTTAATCAAGGAAATAATATCGTCTCTGACGGACTAATGTAACAGGGCTACACACTTTTGTTCAGCAATAAATGTCACTTGTTCATTTTCAGCTAAGTTTTCATAATCTTTTCTTCCAATATCGTAACCGTTCTTCATACACCGCCAACTCAGGTAAGCAAAAGCTTTCAACCAACCATCAAACCTTTCTGCCCATCGGTTGTAGTCTTCAATCGCCATCAGCTTTGGCAGCTTGTTATACGTTCCATAGGCGTTGTCGACATTGAGAGAATCTGCGATCGCCTTTTTTGGGTTTGGATTGGTATTTGTGTTAGTATTTGTCGATGCATCTCCAGTGTTGTATGCAAAGACATCACTGAACGGGTTTAGGTATTCGTCTCCCATCTTGTAAACACCTGAAAAATTTCAAACACTTAGAAAAATTTTCACAACTTTCAAAAAATCTCAAACTACTGCACTTGGGTCGAATGGTGATCCGATCGAGTGGTGATTCGATCGGATGACACAACTAAGTAACAATCGTCGGATAACAAGTGTCGGATAGCAAGTGTCGAATGGCTATCCGATCGGATGGTGATCCGATCGGATGGTGATCCGATCGGATGGTGATCCGATCGGATGGTCGTTCGATCGAGTGACACTTGAACTTTAAAACCTTTTAAACTTCAACACCACTCCGATCGGATGGTGACCCGATCGAGTGAGATGATGACGTCAGCTAGTATATCAAGAACAATCTAGGCCAATCCGATCGGATGATGATCCGAATGGGTGGATGACGTCAGCAAAAGCGAAGAACACGTCATAGTTTTTGCTTGATTTGATTCAGTTTTAGTCCGAATTTTTCAATGAAACTTTGTAGGATTGATCTATGTTCAATTCCGATCTGAATGATATCAAAATTACTCAATTTCGTCCGTGAATTCTTGCTTAATTTTGAGTTTTTCCGGTTTTAAGGTGTGAAAATGTAAAAACTGTAAGAAATGTTGGAGAATAAGAAGAATTTGTCAAATCTCCAGTGAGATTTGACAGAAATCGGCAGAAAATTGCTGAAAACTCGGTGAATTTGCTGTTGTCGTCTCCGATTCAACCTCCAGCAGCTCTGATACCACTTGTTAGGCCGTTTCGCAGGATCTGTTCGAGTAGAACGTGGCTAGATCGATCAGAATCAAGGTGCGGAATCCCTTGATAATGTCTAAGAATCAGCAACGACAAGTTCAACATTTAACGCATCTGAATTCTATTGAATGATAGTGAAAATGCAGAAGTTCTGGTAGAAAGTCAGACTAGCAGAGTTTCGCTACAATGATGTGACAAATGGCAATAAACCGGCAATTCCGTACAAACTAATCACTATTTTATTTACATAATCTCATGCATTTAGCGTAATTTAATTACGTATCAGTGTCGTTAATTGGATAACAAGGTTATGACAAGGAAACAATGCTAAAACATATATTGGTTTTCGCCACAATGCGAAATCAGGCAAACAATGTCCTAAAAGTGTTGGCAGAAAGTGCCACGTGCACTATTCACGGTTACACTATTCATGCCAACGAACCGTGAAATCAGACCAAAACACTGAAAAACGACACACGGATAAGATAACTGAGTCCATTATTATAAGAAAACACTAACATGAAAACATATCTTGCAAAGATACAAGACTTTCCAGTATAACGCCCTAATCTCAAAAGTGTCCGTTTCGGCTTAAAATATAGTATTTTTAACTCGTCCGAACCTATAACAAAGCATTTCCGGGACTTCAGAATAGTGTCAATTGATGAAAAACATACTAAAACAATAAGATTATATCAACGGAATGTTCATAATCACAAGTTTCCGGTATTACATCGCTTTGCCCTAAAATAGTTCGTTAGCGAACCGACGAACTAGTAGGCGACATTTTTGTCACGAAACAAGCAAACGAAGAATATGGCGAACTAGTTAAGCAAAATTTGGAACTCGGAATCACTCCATACATCTTTGGATGCGGTTTGACCACTTGCGGAAAATATTTGTCGGTAGGACACAAAAGCCCCGTTATTGAACCGACGACCGAACGAAAGACATTTTAAGCGTCGGAATACACTTTTTACTAGTTGGACAAACTATTTAGTATTAATTCAAGTCCTAATCCCTAATAACCCTTTTGATGGTTTATTTTAAACCCTAATCACCTTACTTTAATTAATGACCAAAATATCTAATTTTAACAAGTTTAACCATATTTTTATAAATTATTTACATTCTATCCATCCCCCCATGTCAAAATCGGTCATTGTGGGTCCCCCAAGATTCAACCTACAATTTGAAAATTTTGGATAAAGGAGTATGGTGTTGGTGGACTTTAGGGACTTGAAATGATTCATATCTTACTAACTAAATATTATCCCATAGCTACCATCATACTCATCATATTTCTCATCTTTGAAACACCAAAACCACCTCTCAACACCCCCTAACTTACGGCAGCCCTCAACCCCCCCACAAACCATCTTCAATCTTCATTAAACATCTCATTTTACACCTTTTCTAGCATTTATAAGATCACATAAACTTGGAGCATTACTTGGAGCACTTTTGGAGCTTAATTTCTTCTTATTTTCTTGTCTAACTAGTGCAATCTTGTAAGATCTCTAACCATCATTTTTTTAAGCTCCATATTATTAGTAGATTATTATTGTACAAGTTGATTATCTTGAAGCTTAATAAAAAAAATCACAACGAAAACCCTAAACACAAAGCTAATAAACACTAAATATAACTATATTATGTGTTGATTTATTAGATTTGTGATAGCTAGTTAGCATAATTTATGTTAATTATGTTAAAGTAAGTTGTTTTAAGTGGGTGATCTTTTTATGATTAATAATATAAATGATGATTTAAACATGGTAATGTTTAAATCTAAACAAGATCATCAACCTCTTGTTCCATGAACTTTACTACAACTTAAAAATGATTTATTACACATAAGTGACTTTTATAAAGAATAACCACCATGATTCTTATTATGATCATCCTAAAAGTTTACTAAACAAAGTGGTTTAAAGAGGAGATTTTAATTAGAAAATATAATGAAAATGGTGTCTTTAGGGCCCTAATAAATATGTGAAGATTTCATTATTTTTAACCAAGTTGTTAAAAATATACTTATAAAAGTTCATGGAAATAAAGAAGAAAAGAGCATGAATCATGCATGTAAAGTTGGTGTAATGAAACTTGATTTGGAAATTGATTATGATTATGGGTTTAAATATGGTTTAAACGCGTTTTTATAACGTGGGAAACGTCATAGTTTAGGGGAAACTATGGCAAATTTTTCTAAAAATCTAGTCGCGATTAAAGAGGGGATTAAAGGGTGATTAACAAGGTTAAACGCGATTAGTGGTCTTAAACGTCATTATGGAAATTTTGATGGGAATATTTAAAGTTTAAATATTCAAGAAGTTCTTATGAACTTAAATTTATTCTTACAAAAATAAATGGGTAAATATATAAAAATGTGTAAATATAATTTTTGGTAAGAAAAATTATATATTTTCGGAAACTTGCTAAGTGCTTGCAATGTGTGCTATGTATGTGTATGTATTAGATACCTATACGGTGATCAAAATAAATACACGTACATGTTCCTACATGGTCCAAGAAATGCTAGTAAAATCAAATCGGACAATTAAATAAAATGGCCGAAATGGAAATACATAACACTTGATGACGACAATTTGGGCGTATCGACATCATAAACAAGTTACTACAATGTTGAGTCTAAAAATAACATATTTTTATACACTAAAACGATCACATATATAAGTGACCTATAACAAGAATCCGGAAAGTCGAAAACTATAAAAATTACCAAACATTTTTCATAGGAAAAATGAACTTATTTAAGTTGCTACTTGGTAACATTTGGCAAAAATTGCAAGATTATGTTAATGGACTCATGAAGTTAGAATTGGGCCTGTCAAAGTTAGTAATGGGCTAGGCCCAAGTTCCTTAATACATGGGCCCTAGACCAATGACAATATAACATGGGCTCGGCCCAATAACAATAAAAGACATGGGTTAGGCCCAATAACATAGATAACATGGGCTCAGCCCAATGACATGGGCTCGGCCCAATAACATTAAAACATGGGTTAGATACGATAACATAGATGACATGGGCTCGGCCCAATGACATGGGCTCGGCCCAATGACATGAGCAAAGGCTCAGTGACATGCGTGCACTGCACGAGAACGTGTGAAGAACGAAGCCGATCACACATAAGTCAATACACATAGAAGACATGAATACGCTTATGAATTCAATATGTATAGAATGTATGTATATACATAACAATCGAGCGAGTAAACTATCAGCGCCCTAAAATACAAAGTTGTTCCAAAGATAACAAATGAGAACATAATAAAGAATTCAAGATGAACAACTTGTACGAGGTCCGAAAGACCTAGTGTCTAACGAGATTAGTACACATGTAGGTTATTGACACGTACGGACGCTCACTTCGATATCATAATACACGGAACGCAAACTTGTGAGTTCATGTCCCTCCTTTCACTGATTTCAATGTTTTGTTTTCAAAAACATCGAGGGGAAATACATGCTAAAACTATTGGTATGTTAGTTACGGAGTAGAAGATAACATGATCAATGTGCATAAGTAGGATGATAACATTAATAACCATTAATCACATAGTGACCAAGGTGCAAAAGGTGTAGATCTATTGGGCTTGAGGCACGCCCCACTCCTGGTTGGTATACCCTAGAGTGCTTTTGTGATCCCAAATGATGACAAAGTGTTCTCGGTTTGGTTATTTACTTATGGTACATTATGTCAGGGGGCTCGCTACCCACTGCTAGATCCTTAACAGACTCCATGAATGAATCAGAACATACCATGATTACAAGATAACATTTATGAGATTTCACATGATAACAAATACTGCATGAACTCGCTCAACTTTTTGTTGACTTTTTAAAACTACATGTATGTCAGGAAACAGGTCTTGAGCCGGTGATTCACTATGGGATTCGGGAAAACAAATGACAACGATGGCCACTTTTGGAGGGTTTGTCTTTTATATCCCAACTTCGTATGGGTATATAGGGGACAAAACCTCACTATGTTTTATGTCAAAAACTATCTTTTGTTATATGTAAAATAACTTAGAACTATGCTATGTCAAATGTTGTTGAAACTTGGAAACTATGTTGAAAGCTTGTAATCTTTTGTTGAAAACTATATATCCATGGCATCGTTGTTGGTTCATGTTGTTAATACATTTGGATGCAATGATTACCTTTCTTACGTCACACACAATACGCTTCCGCTACTAGCAGGGTGTGACAGATTGGTATCAGAGCTCCGATTGTAGTGAACCGGGGACAAACTTTTATAAAGTTTGGTCTACAATCACCAAGGGCTCTCACATGAAAACAAAGTTGATAACATTACAAAGACGATTTCAAAAAGTATGATAAAATGACAAAAGGTTTTCATTGTGTCACTATAACATGAGGATCTATCACGCGGGCTCAATCATAAGTAACTGATATGGTTCAATACATGTTTAGTCTATAAGGAATGGACTTGAAAACACTAAGGCTTACATGTGAAACATGAGAACAAAAATAACATGAGATTTAGTGATTATATATAATGTATTTATATATGTGTTGTACGGAATATTCGCCAAGAATGAAAATACCTTCGACTATGAATTCTATTTTTACACTTGACTCACGTGATGAGAATGATGACCTTGCGTCTATTACGAAGCTTATGGCGGTCGTGGTCCCTAAGCGAGACCCTAAAGCATTGATCTCGTGGAAGACGGTTGTTTTCCCTCGGATGGTATATGTCCGACTTTGGTAGTGACGACGAGGCGGAGGTGGCGGCCTTGGACAACAACTCTACTAGTGGGACGAGGTCCCTGAGGCTCATACTAATCGTGATTGATGACACTCTTGCCCAGAAAAGGAAGATGAAGTACTCATCTTAAAGTTGCCCCTCCAGTTGCTATTGTTACGGATTCTCTATATTTCTATTCTGTCTTACGTTGTGCCCTTTCACGAATAATGACAATGGGCGTTGGCACGTGGACCAGCACGAAGGTCCCTTCTATGTTGAAGGTATGTAGACAATAGACTCCTCTCTCTGACTGATCGTCTGCTTTGAACGAGAGACACTGGGGTGACCATGCAAGACAATTTATTATTACGGGGGCCCACGTAATAACAACTTGTAGTGCATGGGAATCCTGGTGGGCTCTGTGGGTCAAACCAAGAGGTCACTATCCATTCGAAGTTCTTAATTATTTTAAATTTCTATCTAGTAGAACACTAACCGGAATGGTTACTATAACACTCTACGATACAGGAAGACTACACGTATTGTTTGCACTTAACATTCGATCTATAACACGTGTCGTCTGAGACTAGTCATCGAAAGCAAACAAAACTCGTTAGCCACTCATGGAGGATTTTTCCTCAACATTCTCGAAATTCTTGTATATGGGCTGGTTCTTTGGTGTCTACGACACCTTACCTTATCTTAGTTATCGGAGATGATTACATTAAACTCTGTCGTTTGATATTTGTCTTATTCCAAGGGATACTATGGCATGAGCCAAGCTACAACCCTTTCATTGTATTATTCGACATCTATGGAAATTATAACAATTTTGTCGAAGCTCGTGGAGCTCAAGGAGTATCAACGTATTCGTCACACGGGCTAGTGCGGCGAAGAATTTTTCCTACTTTGGGCGATCGAGATCCAGGAAGTATGGGATACACGTTGTAAAAAAATTGGAGACGACCGTTTGGTTTCTCTTCCTCAACGAATTACTTCTTTTCCCATTTAGGCACATGGCTAGTACACTCAAGAGGCACTATGCATTTTGGAATGCATTTATTCATGAATATCATTGTTCAAACATACTGGAGCAACGCTGTCTTGAGGTTTCCATGACCAATCACATTCTTAATTCTTAGGCGCATGATAGGCTATATCTTTCCAAATAAAAGCCTAGACAAAATGATACTATGTATCGGAAACAACGTGGTGTCGACAAGAAAATCTACGCCTAGAAGAGGGTCAGTTAATCAGCGCCCTACTATTAAAGTTGAACTAGAGGTCATATGGAACAACATGAGGTTGTCGAGTCGACACTAGTGATGGTACTGATGGTACCGGTAGTTCAAGTGGTTCAAATCCCGATAGGACGAGAATGAGTGGCAATTCCACACTTAGAGATGCAATCACACCAGATTTTAATCCTAAGGTTTTTCCGGATTATAAGCCGTGAGACCTCATTGATACGGAAAGTGCGGTGAGTTCTATCCGTTAGATAAAGACAAGGAAGTCAGTTAACCTTGCTAATAAATGTACTCCTAAGTAAACATTTTGGGTAAACTAATAGCCTTCTGTTGAATGAGGCGTTAACTTGGTGGAATCTCCAAGTGCAAACTATAGGGAGTAATACAACAAGGGGTTATTGTGGGAAGAACTCAAGAATCTTAAGCGAGAAGAGTATTACTCGCTAGTGGAAAATTCCAAGTTTGGGAACTGAGCTCTAGAACTCGATCATGATTAGAACTAATGTTTTTAGTTACCCCCGACGCCTCTACGAACTCTCAAGGATTATGGCATACTGGATAATGCTCGAATCCAAACGCACTGAGCGCTACATTTGGGGTTTAGCCCTGAGATCCGAATAATGATCACAACATGTCACTCTACCTAGATTTATTTTCAAGTAACTCTCTCAGTTAGTCTCACCAAGGATGTGGTGAGGATGGGGGACGGTCCAAGGAGGGTGTTAAGAGAATGAGAAATCCCGTGACAAGCAAAGCGAAGGCGATTACTGCCATAATCGATACTCGCATTAAGAAGTATGCTAATAACTTGTCAAAATTCGGAATGAGATAGGTGAAACTTTCATCATGAGGACACTTGCAAAAGTGACAAGAGTAACAGTGTGGTGAGACTTGGCACAAAACAGAAACTAATGAGTTAGCTATATTTAAGAATGAACGAGGTGGTTTTTACTATGGCAAGGAGGTCACTACGAGCATGGATGGTTAAGGATGAATCAAGCTAGTGAGGAAGCAAGTCCAGGGGTATGCTCTACTCTACAACCATCATGTAGCAATTCTTTGGATACCAACGCCGGCTTAACTTAGTGTCTTTAGATACTAAGCATATACACGAATTAGAGTCATGTAGGTTAAACATGTCTTGCTCTATCAAGTTAGCTAATGAGGAATTAGCGAAGTCATGTGAAGTCATTAAGGGTCACCGATACGTTCCTATCAATCGACCCGTTGCATCCGTTTTGTTTAACACCAGTGTCGGTATTGGCTTCATCCCCATAAAATTCAAAGTATGCTTGGCCGAGTCAAGTAAACAAGATGTCCTCCCATTCAATAGGATTGACCAATGGTAAATTAGTCAAGTCAGGAAAGACATCAAAGGATGCACACTCGAACTTGGAGCACGAAAATTCAGTAACGACTTTTCACTCATTCAATTAGGTTGTTACGACTTAACTTCTAGCATAGACTGGTTGGCCGACAACCGAGCAGAAGTAGTTGTGCTGCGAAAACTATTATTCTTTTTCCCCCCTGTCTGACGAGAGAACATCTTTTGGTGCACGGAGAGAAACACGACACACGGCTGCTGACCAACAACTGTATGAAGGCTCGTAAGAGTCTGAGAACAGGATGCATCGCCTTTCTTGTCCATGTGGTCAACAAGAAGGCCGAGTAGCGCAAGGTGGAGGACATCCCTGTGGTAATGGAATACCCTGAAGTCTTTCCAAAAGACTTGCCGGGACTACCTCCGCAGCGACAAGTCGAATTCAGTATCGATCTTGTGCCAGGAGCTGCACCGGTGGCGAAAGCTTCATATAGACTCGCACCCTCGGAGATGCAGGAATTATCTACACACCTCCAGGAATTGTTTGACAAAGGATTCAATAGACCGAGTTTCTCACCTTGGGGAGCTCCGGTGCTATTTGTCAAGAAGAAAGACGGAACCTTTCGGATGTGTATAGATTACCGAGAACTGAACAAGTTAACCATAAAGAACCGGCGTCCTTTACCAAGGATTGACGGCTTGTTCGATCAGTTACAAGGTGCTAGCTTCTATTCCAAAATTGATCTAAGATCCGGACACCATCAGCTTAGGATCCAAGAGGAAAGCATTCCTATGACAACGTTCAGGACTCGCTATTGGCATTATGAGCTCCTTGTTATGCCTTTCGGCCTAACAAACGCTCCCGCCGTATTCATGGATTTGATGAATCAAGTATGTAAGCCATATCTCAATAAGTTCGTGATCGTATTCGTTGATGACATTTTAATATACTCAAGAACCAAGGCAGAACATGAACAACACTTGAGAACTATTCTGGAGCTACTTAAGAAAGAACACTTGTATGCTAAATTCTCAAAATGCGAATTTTGGATTCACGAGGTACAATTTCTCGATCACGTCATGAACGAGAATGGAATTCATGTGGACCCAGCTAAGATAGAAGCTATAAAGAGCTGGAGCGTTCCAAAGACCCCAACGGAAGTAAGACAATTTCTGGGTTTAGCGGGATACTGTCGAAGATTCACCGAGAAATTTCTTAAAAAATTCTCAACCGCTAACCTCACTCACTCAAAAGGATAAAAAGTTCGATTGGGGTGAAAAACAAGAAGTGGCATCTCAAACACTCAAGGATAAACTATGCCAAGCACCAACCTTATCACTCCCTGACGGTACTGATGACTTTGTGGTGTATTGTGATGCATCGCACCAAGGTTTGGGTTGTGTTCTAATGCAACGAGAAAAAGTCATCGCGTACGCGTCACGACAATTGAAAGTTCATGAAAAGAATTATACCACTCACAACCTGAAGTTGGGCGTAGTGGTATTCGCTTTAAAGATTTGGCGTCACTATCTCTATGGTACTATGTGTACCATATTCACAGACCATAAAAGTCTTCAACATATATTCAATCAAAAAGAATTAAACATGCGCCAGCGGCGATGGGTAGAATTGTTGAATGACTATGACTGTGAAATCAAGTATGTGACAACCCGTATTCTCAAGCTTAGTATTGCTTAAATCCCACAAACGTCAACGTGTGTATTTACGTTTAATCCATTAAATGGTTGTGAGCGTGTGAGTAGTAATACATGGACCCATTATTTGTATAGGGGATATTCATAGTAGGCTTGAATTACAAACCCATTAGGCGTATCATCTAGTCTTTTGAGTTGGGCCGCAAACCCACTCATAACACACTTCATGATCACTTGGGCCTCTCTCGTCTGACCCACACCGCAAACCAGGCCCGAAACATGTTTTATATGGGGGCAGGTATAAGGTTAAGTGAATATTATATAAGACCCGGCCCAATCCACTGTTTTGCATTGTCATGAGGTCTCAGCCCAATCTCCTCTCCATATGTGCGACGACCCAATTTAATGGGCTTGAGCCCATCTCGGTTAAAAGAGGACTGCCCAAAGACCTTAATTGTGTAGAATACGTAATAGGGGAGAACTTATAAATACAAACTCAAACTCAAAACAAACCCTACCCACCTCCATAATTTACGTACGGTAGTGGAGAACCCCCTCCCCCTTCGAAGACATCAGCCTGTTCATCTTGTCTCTTGGTTAGTAAATTTATATTATGCTAATCCTTAAGTTATTTGATCTTGTTATGATGTATAGCATATGAGTGCATGATAATAGGGCTGGATGAATACTAGATTCTGATGATATTAGCCGATTGTTGGAGTGATGTATGCATGAGGGTGAATAATTGTTAGAGTAGATTATTCATGATAATGATAGTATAGATATTTTGTCGACTGGATGTATATTAACTGAACTATTTTATAAGCAATATAAGATCATGAAACTATTAAAAGGGAGTATTGAAATCTGTGATGAATGGACGGTCAAATTAAATCATTGTGTATTAAGTATTGTTGTCATGTGCAATCGGCTAGACATTAACTTTTGTTTGAACCGAGAATAATATTCTGACCCAAACCCACAAATTCATATTACTATTGGACCTTTCAAAATCAACACATGGGCTGAATAAGTATCTGTCTGACAACAAATAAAGGATATCTCAATTTAATGATGGGCCGACAACTCTAATTCTAGTCAATTTCTATTGGGCCGCATCACCACATTTGGATAACACTGTCTCATCTTGAACTGTCAGCTATGTGCATTTTCTTTAACGTGATGACTACGAAACAACCATTTATTAGTAATTTGGTGCCACCAATTTCATGAAATATGTCAATAGGGTTGTAGAATTGCATGAGAGTTATCGTATGTTTTATTAAGTGTGCCTCATATGTTTATTTAGATTACATGATTTAGTTGATTTTGGATCAATATTATGAACATTATACGCATGATCTGGGACTTTTGTTTGGACCGAATATTTGAACAAGTTACATATATTGTTTGGGCTGATAATTGTTTAAATGGATTGTTAGAACTATTGGATAGGTTTATTAATTTGGGCCGCGCATATAACTGTTGGACACACACCCACTTAATGTAATTGAGAGCTTGTAACATGCAAAAAGGACTCATCTAGTTCATAAGGGCCAAAGCTGTTCTGGGCAGTGGGCAGTCGCACACTCAGAATGGGCTGGGCCCCAAGTGGGCCGCACACACACACCTACATTTTATTGAGGGCTCATTAGTTTGGGTCGTGCAATTCTTAGCCGGACCACTAAATTGATTGTTACATACATTCTGATATCAAAGAATAGAATGCTATGTTATTTGTACCTATGAAACCATGAGTTGAATAAGCTTATGGACTGAATATATATTAAGAGGTTATTTGATGATATCAGATTGATAAGTTATTATTATGACTCGAACTATAAGTGGGTTACGTATACATTAACTTGTCTGGCTTGTGACTAGGGAATTCGTGAATTAATCGTATGTGTGATATCTGGCTAATGTGCATCTGAGACTGATTGTTGTCGATAACTATGATAGGACGTGTTTGACCATTTGATAAACAAGTAACTAATCTTACCGAGCAAATCAAAGGTGAGTTCATCTTTCTTGAGCATGCGTCCCGGTGGTTGGGACAGTTAGTGGGTATTCCTGGGAGGGATAAGTCTTTTGGGTAAAAACGGGAATGTTGGATAATATACTCTTCCTATCACCTTTAAAGTCCCTCCGTGTTGTTTGGTTACCTGGAAGGTAACATGGTATTAGTTAGTAGCGCTACTTAGGTTTGGCAACCTCACCCCGTACCTGGGAGGGCGGGTGTTGAACTAATGACCTAGTCATGACCAATGCTTTGATAGGAGCATTGGAGAAAGGGCAGAATAATCAGAAGCCGTCTTGTATTGGGGTATTATCAACATTGTTTTCAACATTACTTTCGGATTTAACTTCAATGGATTAATTACATACTTGGTAACCAACGTTTTTGTAAAACTATGAACTCACCAGCGTTGTCTGATACACTTGTTGCATGCTCGCAGGTCGTTAGGCATCTTGGATTTGGGGAACTTGCTGTCTGGAGTAGCTGGAGTGGTCATGGGTCGACTGGGAGGATTTATGCGAATGATTTCATGAAACTATACTTTGGTTTTGAAACAGTTTAACTTGGTTTACTATTTGCTTCCGCTGAACTTATTGATTTTCGTTTAAACTTGTTGGATATGTTTTTATTAATAATGGGGATTTTATTTATAACTTGTATGGGTTCAATGTAATTGGTGGCTCGTTATTGGTATGTCACACGCCTAACAGGGACACTCCCTATGTGGTAATTTGGGGGTGTGACAGTTTGGTATCAGAGCCACTGGTTATAGTGAACTTGGTTTTAAAACGTTTTCATAAAACCAGACTATAACCGAACAGTACCGACATCGACCATGACACTCAGCTCCAGACTGCAAGGTTCGTTTCTCATTTACGATTGCATAGTATATCTAGTGTACACTTATGTATAACATTACATGTGAATGCACACTTGGCACAACAGCATGAGCCCTTATATTACCAACCCCTGTTATTTGAACTGTTAGTGTGACACAACCCTTTGACTATTGTGATTCTTGATCCTGTAAAACCTTTTGTTGCTATTTGAATGTGGGGAACCTTTTAGCGCAAGTTAAGAGGCACTGAGATAAGCATGCAAATCGCCTTATTATTATGGGTGCACACATAATAATAACGCGAGGTGCATGCAAGTCCCAGTGAGGCTTAACGAGCGTGGGAAGGGTTCTGCCCTATTGTGTGTAAACTTGGTAGTTTGTAGATTTCAATGTGATACTCGACTTTTACCTCATTTCGACCCTTAAGATAGTTCCCTTCTCTTATTTAGAACCATGAGTGGACGTGGGGGAGGCCGAGGTGATGGACGTGGTCACATTGCTATGACCCAGGCCGAATTAACCGACTTGATCAACACTCGTGTAGCTGAAGCCCTAGCGGCTTACCAGGCTGGTACGATACGTGCCAATTACTTTCTATCCTTGTGTCATATACTCGAATCTTACCTGTGCGTCTTACTCCCTTCGTTTTAGGTCAACCTGCGAATCAAAACCATCCACCCGCTTGTACGTACAAGATGTTCATGGATTGTAAGCCACAGGCCTTCAGTGGGACTGAAGGGGCTGTGGGACTCTTACGTTGGTTCGAGAAGGCTGAATCAGTATTTGCTATGTGCAACTGTCCCGTGGGGGACCGTGTGAAGTATGCTACAGGCACTTTGGAGGATGGTGCCTTAACCTGGTGGAATGCCCAAGTGCAAATGTTGGGTATTGAGATGGCGAATGCCACTACCTGGGATGATTTCAAGGAGTTGATGCGAGAGGAGTATTGTCCTCGTGATGAGGTTCAGAAACTGGAGAACGAGTTCTACAATCTGAAAATGGAGGGATCTGAGATTGAAGCATACACTAGGAGGTCTAATGATTTAGCAACTTTGTGCCCTAACATGTCTCGACCCCCACCCCGGCGGATTGAGTTGTATCTCAAGGGTTTAGCACCAGCTGTTAAGGGGTACGTTACTGCTGCAAACTTAGACAATCTGCCCCATATCGTCCGTCTGGCACATAAGATTACTGACCAAGAGGTCGAACGTGGCAACTTGCCGCCACGTGTTTCTGCTACTACCTCGACTGCTACAGCTACCACACCTGCTAGTGATCACAAGCGAAAATGGAACGATGCTGACAAAGCAACCAGTGCCAACCAATCTCAGAAAAGGGCAGACAACAGCACCCACCGTAGCTTCAGCCAGTCGTCTTCTGTGAACCAGAATCAGAGCAATAATTCAAATCAGGGTTCTTACGCGGGAAAGTTACCAAAGTGTGATAGGTGTATGTTTCACCATCGCGGGCCGTGCACCCGGGTATGTCATAGGTGCAACAAGGTGGGCCATATGGCTAAAGATTGTAGGGTCTGGCTTCCAAAGCAGCCGCAGCAGCAGCCACAGCAACAGGAGAGGCAACAGTCTCAACAGAACCAGGGAAATCAAAAGGGGTGCTTTCAGTGTGGTGATGAGGGTCATTTTAAGAGGGATTGCCCTCAGCTTAATCAGAATGCTGGCAACAACAACAATACTGGGAGCGGCAACAATGGGAACAATGGTGGGAACGGAGCACGTGGAAGAGCATTTACTATTGGCGCTGGGGGAGACTCGCAGTGATGGCAATGTTGAGACCGGTACGTCTTCTTTGAATGATCTTTTTCTGCTTCTGTTTTATTTGACTCTTGTTTCGATTGGAGTTATGTGCCTTAGGGTTCAGTCGTCAGTTAGGACTGACTCCCACCCTTCTCGTAAATAAGCATGTAGTCGAATTAACTGATAGTAAATCGATAGAAGCTCCTCATGTTCTTTTTGGTTGTAAACTTGATCTTGTGGGTCAAGTGTTCGACATTGACCTACTTCCCAATACTCTTGTAAGTTTTGACATGGTCATTGACATGGACTTGGTTATCTATGTATCAAGCGGAAAATTCTCTGTAAAAAGAAAATCGTGCGTTCCCTCTCCCCAGTGGGGAAATCCTTATCAGTTTAAGATCATCGTAGTGGTGCCGTTGTTGGCATTGTCACAGTCGTGAAAGCCCAGAAGTGTCTACGGAAGGGCTACTCTGCTATACTAGCTCTTGTCACCGATTCGCCACTTTAAGAAAGGAAGATAGAGTATCTTCCAGTTATTCGTGAATTTTCTGACGTGTCTTCTGAAGAGTTACCTGGTTTACTTCCACATCGTTAGGTGGAATTTCGGAATTGACCTTATGCAAATCCTGATTTCCTTCTGGGATACAGCAATCCCTTGGATTCGCTGGATACTATCACAGATTCATCACGGGATTTTCGAAGATTGCGTAGCCTTAACCTCGTTAGCACTGCGGGGAACGGTGAACCCTTGGGAATCAAATTAGGAGGACGTCTTCTCAGCTCTCTCAGCTTAGGGAAATGGTGTAGGCAAAGCTCATGGGCCTCGATATCCTATTCACCTGAGTTTTGATAGGATGCATTGAAACCTGAAGACCATATGTGGGTGACCGGGCCTGAAGGCCCAGATAGCCACGCATGGGAACGAAGTTTGATATGTGGGAAAGTCAAGGTAGGATATTAGCAACCAGAAACTCATATATGGAAGTGAGAACCTAGTCACAGATCCGAGATTCGTACTTGAACCCCTTGAGAAGCTGTTAAGCTTAAGAAATAGTGGAAATTCGCGGTGGGAGAATGCAAAGATCAGGTGAAGCTCTGTTATCCCCGATTGTTCAAACGGTGGAACTAACTTTCAATATCCCTGGTGAATTTCGGGACGAAATTCCTTTCAAGTTGGGGATGATGTGGCACCCAACTGACCTCGCAATCCTGTTTTACAATTTGGTTTACGTGGTGTCTGTGCAGTTATCTAGATGCTTAGTGATTGCGTGTAATGCTTGATTATTATTCGTGATTATTATTTGTGTAGTATTACATATAGTTTAATTTGAGTTTCTATCGCTTCACTCTTCTGTGCTTACTTGTCAAATTTCGGGACGAAATTTCTTTCAAGTTGGGGATGATGTGACAACCCGTATTCTCAAGCTTAGTATTGCTTAAATCCCACAAACGTCAACGTGTGTATTTACGTTTAATCCATTAAATGGTTGTGAGCGTGTGAGTAGTAATACATGGACCCATTATTTGTATAGGGGATATTCATAGTAGGCTTGAATTACAAACCCATTAGGCGTATCATCTAGTCTTTTGAGTTGGGCCGCAAACCCACTCATAACACACTTCATGATCACTTGGGCCTCTCTCGTCTGACCCACACCGCAAACCAGGCCCGAAACATGTTTTATATGGGGGCAGGTATAAGGTTAAGTGAATATTATATAAGACCCGGCCCAATCCACTGTTTTGCATTGTCATGAGGTCTCGGCCCAATCTCCTCTCCATATGTGCGATGACCCAATTTAATGGGCTTGAGCCCATCTCGGTTAAAAGAGGACTGCCCAAAGACCTTAATTGTGTAGAATACGTAATAGGGGAGAACTTATAAATACAAACTCAAACTCAAAACAAACCCTACCCACCTCCATAATTTACGTACGGTAGTGGAGAACCCTCTCCCCCTTCGAAGACATCAGCCTGTTCATCTTGTCTCTTGGTTAGTAAATTTATATTATGCTAATCCTTAAGTTATTTGATCTTGTTATGATGTATAGCATATGAGTGCATGATAATAGGGCTGGATGAATACTAGATTCTGATGATATTAGCCGATTGTTGGAGTGATGTATGCATGAGGGTGAATAATTGTTAGAGTAGATTATTCATGATAATGATAGTATAGATATTTTGTCGACTGGATGTATATTAACTGAACTATTTTATAAGCAATATAAGATCATGAAACTATTAAAAGGGAGTATTGAAATCTGTGATGAATGGACGGTCAAATTAAATCATTGTGTATTAAGTATTGTTGTCATGTGCAATCGGCTAGACATTAACTTTTGTTTGAACCGAGAATAATATTCTGACCCAAACCCACAAATTCATATTACTATTGGACCTTTCAAAATCAACACATGGGCTGAATAAGTATCTGTCTGACAACAAATAAAGGATATCTCAATTTAATGATGGGCCGACAACTCTAATTCTAGTCAATTTCTATTGGGCCGCATCACCACATTTGGATAACACTGTCTCATCTTGAACTGTCAGCTATGTGCATTTTCTTTAACGTGATGACTACGAAACAACCATTTATTAGTAATTTGGTGCCACCAATTTCATGAAATATGTCAATAGGGTTGTAGAATTGCATGAGAGTTATCGTATGTTTTATTAAGTGTGCCTCATATGTTTATTTAGATTACATGATTTAGTTGATTTTGGATCAATATTATGAACATTATACGCATGATCTGGGACTTTTGTTTGGACCGAATATTTGAACAAGTTACATATATTGTTTGGGCTGATAATTGTTTAAATGGATTGTTAGAACTATTGGATAGGTTTATTAATTTGGGCCGCGCATATAACTGTTGGACACACACCCACTTAATGTAATTGAGAGCTTGTAACATGCAAAAAGGACTCATCTAGTTCATAAGGGCCAAAGCTGTTCTGGGCAGTGGGCAGTCGCACACTCAGAATGGGCTGGGCCCCAAGTGGGCCGCACACACACACCTACATTTTATTGAGGGCTCATTAGTTTGGGTCGTGCAATTCTTAGCCGGACCACTAAATTGATTGTTACATACATTCTGATATCAAAGAATAGAATGCTATGTTATTTGTACCTATGAAACCATGAGTTAAATAAGCTTATGGACTGAATATATATTAAGAGGTTATTTGATGATATCAGATTGATAAGTTATTATTATGACTCGAACTATAAGTGGGTTACGTATACATTAACTTGTCTGGCTTGTGACTAGGGAATTCGTGAATTAATCGTATGTGTGATATCTGGCTAATGTGCATCTGAGACTGATTGTTGTCGATAACTATGATAGGACGTGTTTGACCATTTGATAAACAAGTAACTAATCTTACCGAGCAAATCAAAGGTGAGTTCATCTTTCTTGAGCATGCGTCCCGGTGGTTGGGACAGTTAGTGGGTATTCCTGGGAGGGATAAGTCTTTTGGGTAAAAACGGGAATGTTGGATAATATACTCTTCCTATCACCTTTAAAGTCCCTCCGTGTTGTTTGGTTACCTGGAAGGTAACATGGTATTAGTTAGTAGCGCTACTTAGGTTTGGCAACCTCACCCCGTACCTGGGAGGGCGGGTGTTGAACTAATGACCTAGTCATGACCAATGCTTTGATAGGAGCATTGGAGAAAGGGCAGAATAATCAGAAGCCGTCTTGTATTGGGGTATTATCAACATTGTTTTCAACATTACTTTCGGATTTAACTTCAATGGATTAATTACATACTTGGTAACCAACGTTTTTGTAAAACTATGAACTCACCAGCGTTGTCTGATACACTTGTTGCATGCTCGCAGGTCGTTAGGTATCTTGGATTTGGGGAACTTGCTGTCTGGAGTAGCTGGAGTGGTCATGGGTCGACTGGGAGGATTTATGCGAATGATTTCATGAAACTATACTTTGGTTTTGAAACAGTTTAACTTGGTTTACTATTTGCTTCCGCTGAACTTATTGATTTTCGTTTAAACTTGTTGGATATGTTTTTATTAATAATGGGGATTTTATTTATAACTTGTATGGGTTCAATGTAATTGGTGGCTCGTTATTGGTATGTCACACGCCTAACAGGGACACTCCCTATGTGGTAATTTGGGGGTGTGACAAAGTACCATCCGGGAAAAGCAAATGTTGTGGCGGATACTTTGAGCCGGAAAGAGCGAGTCAAAACTTTACGAGTACGAGCTGTAGAGTTAACCATTCAGATGAACTTCACTACTCGTGTGCGCGATGCAAAACTAGAAGCTCTAAAGCCGGAGAACATTCAAGCAGAATCCTTGCGAGGATTAGAGAAACGACTGGAAGAGATCAAAGATGGCACAAGGTACTTCATGGGAAGAATCTGGATTCCTTACTTTGGCGGATTGCTAGACTTAGTGTTGGATGAAGCACATCAGTCAAAATATTCAATACATCCCGGATCTGATAAGATGTATCAGGATGTAAAAGAATACTATTGGTGGCCTAAACTCAAGAAAGATATTGTGACCTACGTTGGGAATTGCCTAACTTGTGCAAAGGTCAAGGCCGAATATCAAAAGCCATCTGGGTTATTACAACCACCCGAAATTCCTATTTGGAAATGGGAGCAGATATCAATGGACTCCATTACAGGACTCCCACGGACCTCTCGAGGTCGTGACATGATATGGGTTATCGTTGATCGATTAACTAAGTCGGCTCACTTCTTACCTATTCGTGAAAAAGACAGTACCGCGAAGTTAGTTGAAATCTATCTCAAAGAAATAATAGCACGTCAAGGAGTACCTATTTCAATAATCTCGGAATCGCGATGGTCGCTTTGTGTCAAGAATATGGCAATCGTTTCAGGAATCGCTTGGATCTCGTTTGGATCTAAGCACATCATTTCATCCGTAAACCGTTGGACAAAGCGAACGAACCATCCAAACGTTGGAGGACATGCTTCGCGCCTGTGTGTTGGATTTGGGCGGAAACTGGGATACTCATTTACCGTTGGTGGAGTTTTCCTATAATAACAGTTATCACACAAGCATCAAAGCCGCCCCATTCGAAGCACTATATGGACGGAAGTGCCGATCACCGCTGTGTTGGGCGGAAGTCGGAGACAAACAACTCGTTGGCCCTGAACTAGTCCAAGAGACTACTGACAAGATAGCAAAGATACAAGACCGTATCAAAGTGGCTCGTGACAGACAAAAGAGCTATGTGGACAGAAGACGCAGACCATTATCCTTCGAGGTCGGAGACAAAGTCTTACTGAAAGTCTCGCCTTGGAAAGGCGTAGCTAGATTCGGGAAACGCGGAAAGCTGAACCCGAGATACATTGGGCCATTTGAGATTCTAGAAAAGATCGGTACCGTCGCGTACAAGTTGAAACTGTCAGAAGAAATCAGTAACGTACATGACACATTTCATGTGTCGAATCTTAAAAAAAAGTCCAACAAATGAAAACAGTTATCATCCATGCGGATGGAATTCACGTAGACGACAAACTCCAGTTTACCGAAGAACCTGTTTAGGTTATGGACTAGAAAGTCCACAAGACAAGGAGAAGTCGTAATAAACTAGAAAAGGTCCGCTGGAACTCACGTCACGAACCCGAAATACATGGGAATGTGGAGTTCAGATCAATACAAAGTACCCCTCCACCTGGTCGAGAAGAGTCCTTTAAAGGATAACTCAACGTGAATTTCGAGACGAAATTCTTTTTAACAGGGGGAGAATGTGACAAATGGCAATAAACCGGCAATTCCGTACAAACTAATCACTATTTTATTTACATAATCTCATGCATTTAGCGTAATTTAATTACGTATCAGTGTCGTTAATTGGATAACAAGATTATGACAAGGAAACAATGCTAAAACATATATTGGTTTTCGCCACAATGCGAAATCAGGCAAACAATGTCCTAAAAGTGTTGGCAGAAAGTGCCACGTGCACTATTCACGGTTACACTATTCATGCCAACGAACCGTGAAATCAGACCAAAACACTGAAAAACGACACACGGATAAGATAACTGAGTCCATTATTATAAGAAAACACTAACATGAAAACATATCTTGCAAAGATACAAGACTTTCCAGTATAACGCCCTAATCTCAAAAGTGTCCGTTTCGGCTTAAAATATAGTATTTTTAACTCGTCCGAACCTATAACAAAGCATTTCCGGGACTTCGGAATAGTGTCAATTGATGAAAAACATACTAAAACAATAAGATTATATCAACGGAATGTTCATAATCACAAGTTTCCGGTATTACATCGCTTTGCCCTAAAATAGTTCGTTAGCGAACCGACGAACTAGTAGGCGACATTTTTGTCACGAAACAAGCAAACGAAGAATATGGCGAACTAGTTAAGCAAAATTTGGAACTCGGAATCACTCCATACATCTTTGGATGCGGTTTGACCACTTGCGGAAAATATTTGTCGGTAGGACACAAAAGCCCCGTTATTGAACCGACGACCGAACGAAAGACATTTTAAGCGTCGGAATACACTTTTTACTAGTTGGACAAACTATTTAGTATTAATTCAAGTCCTAATCCCTAATAACCCTTTTGATGGTTTATTTTAAACCCTAATCACCTTACTTTAATTAATGACCAAAATATCTAATTTTAACAAGTTTAACCATATTTTTATAAATTATTTACATTCTATCCATCCCCCCATGTCAAAATCGGTCATTGTGGGTCCCCCAAGATTCAACCTACAATTTGAAAATTTTGGATAAAGGAGTATGGTGTTGGTGGACTTTAGGGACTTGAAATGATTCATATCTTACTAACTAAATATTATCCCATAGCTACCATCATACTCATCATATTTCTCATCTTTGAAACACCAAAACCACCTCTCAACACCCCCTAACTTACGGCAGCCCTCAACCCCCCCACAAACCATCTTCAATCTTCATTAAACATCTCATTTTACACCTTTTCTAGCATTTATAAGATCACATAAACTTGGAGCATTACTTGGAGCACTTTTGGAGCTTAATTTCTTCTTATTTTCTTGTCTAACTAGTGCAATCTTGTAAGATCTCTAACCATCATTTTTTTAAGCTCCATATTATTAGTAGATTATTATTGTACAAGTTGATTATCTTGAAGCTTAATAAAAAAAAATCACAACAAAAACCCTAAACACAAAGCTAATAAACACTAAATATAACTATATTATGTGTTGATTTATTAGATTTGTGATAGCTAGTTAGCATAATTTATGTTAATTATGTTAAAGTAAGTTGTTTTAAGTGGGTGATCTTTTTATGATTAATAATATAAATGATGATTTAAACATGGTAATGTTTAAATCTAAACAAGATCATCAACCTCTTGTTCCATGAACTTTACTACAACTTAAAAATGATTTATTACACATAAGTTACTTTTATAAAGAATAACCACCATGATTCTTATTATGATCATCCTAAAAGTTTACTAAACAAAGTGGTTTAAAGAGGAGATTTTAATTAGAAAATATAATGAAAATGGTGTCTTTAGGGCCCTAATAAATATGTGAAGATTTCATTATTTTTAACCAAGTTGTTAAAAATATACTTATAAAAGTTCATGGAAATAAAGAAGAAAAGAGCATGAATCATGCATGTAAAGTTGGTGTAATGAAACTTGATTTGGAAATTGATTATGATTATGGGTTTAAATATGGTTTAAACGCGTTTTTATAACGTGGGAAACGTCATAGTTTAGGGGAGCTAAAAAACTAGTCGCGATTAAAGAGGGGATTAAAGGGTGATTAACAAGGTTAAACGCGATTAGTGGTCTTAAACGTCATTATGGAAATTTTGATGGGAATATTTAAAGTTTAAATATTCAAGAAGTTCTTATGAACTTAAATTTATTCTTACAAAAATAAATGGGTAAATATATAAAAATGTGTAAATATAATTTTTGGTAAGAAAAATTATATATTTTCGGAAACTTGCTAAGTGCTTGCAATGTGTGCTATGTATGTGTATGTATTAGATACCTATAGGGTGATCAAAATAAATACACATACATGTTCCTACATGGTCCAAGAAATGCTAGTAAAATCAAATCGGACAATTAAATAAAATGGCCGAAATGCAAATACATAACACTTGATGACGACAATTTGGGCGTATCGACATCATAAACAAGTTACTACAATGTTGAGTCTAAAAATAACATATTTTTATACACTAAAACGATCACATATATAAGTGACCTATAACAAGAATCCGGAAAGTCGAAAACTATAAAAATTACCAAACATTTTTCATAGGAAAAATGAACTTATTTAAGTTGCTACTTGGTAACATTTGGCAAAAATTGCAAGATTATGTTAATGGACTCATGAAGTTAGAATTGGGCCTGTCAAAGTTAGTAATGGGCTAGGCCCAAGTTCCTTAATACATGGGCCCTAGCCCAATGACAATATAACATGGGCTCGGCCCAATAACAATAAAAGACATGGGTTAGGCCCAATAACATAGATAACATGGGCTCAGCCCAATGACATGGGCTCGGCCCAATAACATTAAAACATGGGTTAGATACGATAACATAGATGACATGGGCTCGGCCCAATGACATGGGCTCGGCCCAATGACATGGGCTCGGCCCAATGACATGAGCAAAGGCTCAGTGACATGCGTGCACTGCACGAGAACGTGTGAAGAACGAAGCCGATCACACATAAGTCAATACACATAGAAGACATGAATACGCTTATGAATTCAATATGTATAGAATGTATGTATATACATAACAATCGAGCGAGTAAACTATCAGCGCCCTAAAATACAAAGTTGTTCCAAAGATAACAAATGAGAACATAATAAAGAATTCAAGATGAACAACTTGTACGAGGTCCGAAAGACCTAGTGTCTAACGAGATTAGTACACATGTAGGTTATTGACACGTACGGACGCTCACTTCGATATCATAATACACGGAACGCAAACTTGTGAGTTCATGTCCCTCCTTTCACTGATTTCAATGTTTTGTTTTCAAAAACATCGAGGGGAAATACATGCTAAAACTATTGGTATGTTAGTTACGGAGTAGAAGATAACATGATCAATGTGCATAAGTAGGATGATAACATTAATAACCATTAATCACATAGTGACCAAGGTGCAAAAGGTGTAGATCTATTGGGCTTGAGGCACGCCCCACTCCTGGTTGGTATACCCTGGAGTGCTTTTGTGATCCCAAATGATGACAAAGTGTTCTCGGTTTGGTTATTTACTTATGGTACATTATGTCAGGGGGCTCGCTACCCACTGATAGATCCTTAACAGACTCCATGAATGAATCAGAACATACCATGATTACAAGATAACATTTATGAGATTTCACATGATAACAAATACTGCATGAACTCGCTCAACTTTTTGTTGACTTTTTAAAACTACATGTATTTCAGGAAACAGGTCTTGAGCCGGTGATTCACTATGGGATTCGGGAAAACAAATGACAATGATGGCCACTTTTGGAGGGTTTGTCTTTTATATCCCAACTTCGTATGGGTATATAGGGGACAAAACCTCACTATGTTTTATGTCAAAAACTATCTTTTGTTATATGTAAAATAACTTAGAAGTATGCTATGTCAAATGTTGTTGAAACTTGGAAACTATGTTGAAAGCTTGTAATCTTTTGTTGAAAACTATATATCCATGGCATCGTTGTTGGTTCATGTTGTTAATACATTTGGATGCAATGATTACCTTTCTTACGTCACACACAATACGCTTCCGCTACTAGCAGGGTGTGACAAATGATCAGCAAAAGGTTGTAAACACAATGCACTAGCCTACTATTTATAGGCAACCAGGGAAGGTATAAGTGTCACCCGATCGGATGGTGATCTGATCGGATGGCCATCCGAACGGATGAAACACGCCATTCCCTGAATTGTCTAGACACAAGCATACATACATGTTCATACATATACAAAAATACATACACAGCACAAAATACACAAGACTGGATGCAGACGGAAGCTACAGACATATGTACTAACATATTAATCCAAATAATACCTAATGTGGCTAAGGGAATCAAAACAAGAACAAACAAAACTACTACTACTGCTGCTGCTGCTGCTGCTCCTACTGCTGCTGCTGCAGCTGCTGCTCCTGCTGCTGCTGCTCCTGCTGCTGCTGCTCCTGCTACTGCTGCTGCTGCTCCTGCTGCTCCTGCTACTACTACTACTACGACTACTACGACTACTGCTGCTGCTCCTGCTACTGCTGCTACTGCTACTGCTACTGCTACTGCTACTGCTACTGCTACTGCTACTGCTACTGCTACTGCTACTGCTACTGCTACTGCTACTTCTACTGCTACTGCTACTGCTACTGCTACTGCTACTGCTACTGCTACTGCTACTGCTACTGCTACTGCTACTGCTACTGCTACTGCTACTGCTACTGCTACTGCTACTGCTACTGCTACTGCTACTGCTACTGCTACTGCTACTGCTACTGCTACTGCTACTGCTACTGCTACTCCTCCTGCTGCTGCTGCTGCTGCTCCTGCTCCTGCTCCTGCTGCCGCTGCCGCTGCCGCTGCCGCTGCCGCGGCCGCCACCGCCACCGCCACTGCCACCGCCGCCACTGCCGCCGCCGCCACTGCCACCACTGCCACCACCACGGCCACCACCACCACCACCACCTCCACCACCACCACCACCACCACCACCACCACCACCACCACCACTATACCACCACTACCACCACCACCACCACCACCAACCACCACCACCACCACCACCACCACCACCCACCACCACCACCACCACCACCACCACCTCGACCACGACCACGACCACGACCACCACCACCACCACGACCGCGACCACGACCACCACGACCACCACGACCACGACCACGACCACCACCACCACCACCACCACCACCACCACGACCACCACTACCACCACTACTACCACGACTACGACTACGACCACGACCACTACTACGACCACGACCACTACTACGACTACTACCACTACTACGACTACTACCACTACTATGACTACTACTACTACGACTACTACTACGACTACGACTACTACGACTACGACTACTACGACTACGACTACTACGACTACGACTACTACGACTACGACTACTACGACTACTACGACTACGACTACTACGACTACGACTACTACGACTACGACTACTACGACTACGACTACTACGACTACGACTACTACTACTACGACTACTACCACTACTACGACTACGACTACTACTACGACTACTACGACTACTACTACTACGACTACTACTACAACTACTACTACGACTACTACTACGACTACTACTACGACTACTACTACTACGACTACTACGACTACTACGACTACTACGACTACTACGACTACTACGACTACTACGACCACCACCACCACCACCACCACTACGACTACTACGACTACCACTACCACTACCACTACCACTACCACTACCACTACCACTACCCCCACCACTACCCCCACCACTACCCCCACTACCACTACTACCTACCACTACTACCTACCACTACTACCTACCACTACTACTACCACTACTACTACCAACCACTACTACCTACCACTACTACTACCACTACTACTACCACTACTACTACCACTACTACTACCACTACTACTACCACCACTACTACCACCACTACTACCACCACTACTACCACCACTACTACCACCACTACTACCACCACTACTACCACCACTACTACTACCACTACTACTACCTACTACCTACTACTACTACTACTACTACTACTACTACTACTACTACTACTACTACTACTACTACTACTACTAACTACTACTACTACTACTACTACTACCTACTACTACCTACTACTACCTACTACTACTACCACTACTACTACCACTACTACTACCACTACTACTACTACTAACTACTACTACCACTGCTACTACCACTACTACTAATAATAATAATAGTAGTAGTATACTACCGATAACATAAAATGATTTGAAAACTATAGTAGTAACACATAAAAGAGCAAAGGAGCAAGAAAAATATCACAAACCACTTGAAAGTACCTATACGCCATGACAATGCTAAGGCAAAGCAAAAGCTTAGGTAAACAAGAGTGTAATGTAAACTAAGCCCCCAAGACAAAGCGAAGACATATTTACACAATCTTTTAAAAGTCCACAATGTTTAGCAAGCGTTTCCGAAAACACATATCCCTAATCATGTCCCAAAGAGGTTCAAGTCTAACAAATCACATATTAATTTGGGTTTGCTTACGTTCCTCCACCCTCCATTGTGAGGTTTCCACACTTCTTATTGGGGTCGTCATCAGTTAACTCGACACATGTGTCACACCCCAACCGATGGCGGAAACATCGGGGTGAGGCACTGAGCGAAACAGATTGTCTAGGAGAATCCATAACAACTATAAATACCAAATATTTAATGTCATGTCCCATACCATAACATATAAAGTAAAATAGTTATTACAGACATAGTGTTCTCAAAGACAAATATTGTTCCGACAACTCAAATATTATTTAGCTTGTTTCTAGACTCTCCTAGCTTGATTCCACAGAGTTCAGCAGAACACAACATCCTAAACACCTGTCACATACGTTAAAATAGGTCAATACACATAGTGTAAAGGTGAGCATACAAGTTTAATTGCATAATAGTAGCGGAAGCGGTTTACGCATAACCAGCATGTAACACGTAGAAATGTGAAGCATGTTAGCTATCGACAATGAAATATGCACAGACATGACTGCGAGTTGTAGAATGCGCAACACATATCACCACTGTGACATGCGAAGAAATACCCTTAACAACCCCTGTCCCCGACAGGTGCTGAGTCCAAACTGTAGTACTATCGTTGCTAAGGTGTCAGGTAAATTCACTGTGTAAACATAACATACAAGCATTCATCGAGTAACACGTATAACATGCAGAGCGGTTAGCGTATAAAAAGTGTTTGCGTTGTGTGTCGATGTGATTTGATATAAGTGACGTATGTAACACCCAAAAGTGCGTTAAGCAAAAAGGGATCGAGTACACTCACAGTTCGTGTTTAATAAATAAACACAAGCTTGGATTAAAGGGAGCGCTTGAGAGATTAGCCTGATCATAGTACGATAGTATAAGGGTTGAACGGTGCGTTAAACAGTGCGTCGAGTGGAACGAGTGACGAATGATGGTTCGGTCGGATACCGTCCGGACGGTTGGTCATCCAGATGGATGACCATTCAGACGAAGGGTTGTTCGTTTGGGAGGGATGTGTTTGTGAATTGTTTGAACTTTGAAGTTTTCGTTGTAGGATTTTAAAATATGTGAAATATCATTATATGTCCAGCCATCCGGTCGGATGGTCATCCGGACGGATGGCCATTCGATCGGATGGTGATTCGTTTGGAACTGATATTCTTTGAAGTTTTGGAAATTGTTTAAGTGTTGAAAGTCACAAGTCACCTGGTCGAATAGTCGATCGATCGGATGGTCGTCCGATCGGACAGCTATTCATTTGAGCGACTGTTTCGTTTTGAAAACTCGTTAAGTTAAAAGTTTTGCGGTTTGACGGAGATGGCATGATGACATGTTAAACAACAGAAACCACATCCTGTTTAGCTCATCCGATCGGACGGGAATTACCCATTCGATCAGACTAACTGTTCAAGATGAAGTTTCATGTTCAACCCGTGAATCAGTTGTCTCCTCGATAGTGATCCGTTCTCAGACCGACACTTTACTAGAGAATGAGTAGAAGGCCTGAACGAGCTCAGATTCTATCAGTTTTGAGTAACCGTGGGGAATGTTTGAAGAAAAGTTTGGATCTAGTTGGAAATGTTTAGATTTAGGTGAAATCAGTGTTTAAACAATGTGGAAATCCATCAGATCCGAACCGTTCTTGATGAGATGAGATGAGGTCACACTTCAATATTCATAAGAACTCCATGATGACGTCACCCTAGAACAACCCGAATCCAGTGATTTCATAGTGAAAAGTTGTGATTTGTTGGAGAAGATGATGTGAAAGTGTGTGTAGATGATAGAAGTACAAGATTTGGAGTGAAAACTTACAAGAATCGCGAGGAATCAAGAGAAAATAGCCTGAGAATGCACTGGGGCGGATGGAGCTGTCACATCAATGAACAGTGGTGTGACAGGAGGGGTATTTATAGTGAGAGGGTGAGAAAGGCGGTGCAAAGGAAAAGGATCGGACGACCTTTCGATCGGACGGCGCGCGTGAGTTAGTTTCCGACTTCCGATTCATGCGTTGAGCGTTGCATTGCATTTAATCGAGTTGCGAGTAAGCGATGCAATAGTATTACACATTAGTTACACAAATAACATTTCTACTAAAAGACATAAAAAGTAAACTTGCGTTTCCAGTTCGTGATGAGATTGCGTTGCGATAGAGTTGCGATTGCATTTGCGATTACACCTTTAACATAAATAAACATGCACAAGTAACACATAATGACACACACACACATAGATAATACCAATAACAGCGATTCGGGTTGCAATGTGACAGTGATGAGATAGCGTTAAGTAGATTAGCGTTTAATTGTGTTTATCGCATTGTTACTTCACATATTACAAATCGTAAAACAAAATAGCGTAAACTAACATTCATCGATTATCGAGTTGAGAGTACACGCAATAATTAAGTCAGAAATGGCATATCTGAGTAGCAATCTTTTCTTCCTTTGACCATGACTTTGACTTGTACTTTAACTTCAAAAAGTCGGGTTGTTACAACATGCCCAAACCATCTCAATCTCCCATCTCTTTATCTTATTTGAAATACGTGCCACCCCAATTTAACCTTAATCAGTTCCAACCTACTGTGCCCACGCATCCCCACCTCAACATCCTCAAATCTGGTATCTTAAACTCTCGCACATGTGTCTTCATAAGTTTTATATAATAAATATTGGCGAACTACAACCTCACAGAATTACCCTTTTAATCTTGTTGGAAGCCTTTACTCTTGTGGTTGCTCTCCACTTTCACCAACCTTCCTTAACAAATTGAGCTACATCACTGTCAGTGTTCCCCCCACTTTGGATGAAGGACCCTAAATATTTGAACTTGATTGTTTACAGGACAACTTCACCTTCAATAGCTATTTGGGTGTCTTCACCATTTGGTCGATTGAACTTATAATACAGGTACTCGAATTTATTTTGTTAAAGGGGACGACAACCCGTAAAATTTATAGACTGACTTATGTAAGCCATTATGTTCTAAGGCTGCTCGCAATTCCTCTAGCCTCCTATTCAGGTCATGGGTGCTCTCGTCACCATCAAAATATCATTTGCAAAAATATATGCAATGAGATTGCCTTCTAAATCGACTTAGCCAACTCATCAAAGGCATAATAAATGGACTAAACGTAGATCTTTGGTGAAGGCCCACCTCAGAAGAAGTCTGTATTCCTCATCGGCGCCCACACCCTAACGCTCATATTAGCACTAATGTACATCAAATATTAATGCCCTGCTTGCAGTGTGCACATATAATGTATATATGTGTGGGTGCTCGGGGGGCAAAAGTGAAATGGTAAAAACTTCAACGTTATTTTACTAATTTCGTGAAAATGACGTTAAAAGCAGCGGATGGTTAATCATGCAACATGTGGTGGTGTTGATAGCTGAAAGACATGTGGGTACATGTACTAATCGGTCTCGATGGTTTGAGTGTTATGTGCCGTAGGTCCAAGGCTTGATACAAAACTACAATCGAGCCGGGGGTCTCACTGGAAGCAGCCTCTCTATTCCTACGGGGTAGAGGTAAGGCTATCTACATCTACCCTCCTCAGACCCTGCCTTAGCTTTGCTATTTGTGGGATTTACTGAGTATGATGATGATGATGATGTACATCAAATATTAATGTAGTTTATTCTTTTGTTACTTTCTCAAATAATAATTATGTTATTACATCAAAAACACGATTATATCATGCCCCACTTTTTGTTAAACTGATTTTATTTTAAATGATAATAATCCATTATTTTAACTAAGGGTGGAAGTTGGCTACAAAGTCCATTTTTTCTACAAAGTATATGTCACACCCTGCTAGTAGCGGAAGCGTATTGTGTGTGACGTAAGAAAGGTAATCATTGCATCCAAGTGTGTAAACATATAAACTAACAACGGTGCCATAGATATATTAATTTCAACAAAAGATTACAAGTTTTCCAACATAGTTTCAAGTTCCCCAACGTTCACAACATTAAACATGACATAGTTTAAGTTATGTTACACAACACAAAAGTTTGTTTTTAACATAAAAATAGTGAGGTTTTGTCCCCTATATACCCATACGAAGTTGGGATATAAAAGACAAACCCTCCAAAAGCGGCTATCGTTGTCATTGACTTTCCCGTTTCCCGTAGTGTATCACCGGCTCAAGACTTGTTTCCTGAAATACATGTAGTTTTAAAAAGTCAACAAAAGTTGAGCGAGTTCATGCAGTTATTGTTATCATATGAAATCTTTGTATTCTTGTAATGAAATCATGGTATGTTATTAGCATTCACGGAGTTTAAGGATCTATCAGAGTGCTGAGAACACACTGACATTATGTACCGTAAGTACGTAACCAAACCGAGACAACTTTGACATTTCTGGGATCACAAAAGCACTCCTATGGCACCAACATGGAGTGGAGCGTGTCTCAAGCTCTATAGATCTACACCTTTTGCACCTTGGTCACTAAGTGATTAATGGTTGCTATGTCATCATCCTACTTACATACATTGATCGTGTTATCATCTAAACCCATAACTAACATACCTGTAGTTCTAACATGTATTGACCCTCGATTGTTTTAAAAACAAAACATTGAAATCATTGAAAGGAGGGACATGAACTCACAAGTTTGCGTTCCGTGTAATCGTACTATCGAAAGTGAGCGTCTGTGTGAGTAACCTACATGTGTACTAACTTTATTAGACACTAGGTCTTTCGGACCTCGTACAAGTTGTTCATCTTGAATTCTTATTGTGTTTTCACTTGTCGCATTTGGAACAACTTTGTATTTTAGAGTGTTGGTAGTTTATTCGTTCGCTTGTTATGTATATTGATTTCATAAGTGTATACATATATTTTATATGTATTGAATTATGTGTGAACGGGCTTCTCCCTTCACATGTCCTCGTGCTTCGCACGCATGTCATTGGGCCGAACCCATGTCATTGGGCCTAACCCATGTCATTGGGCTTATCCCACGTTTCTATGTCATTGGGCTTAACCCACGTTTCTATGTAATTGGGCTTAACCCACGTTTCTATGTCATTGGGCCTTTGCCCACATTTCTATGTCATTGGGCTTTTGCCCACATTTTAATGTCATTGGGCCTTTGCTCACATTTTAATGTCATTGGGCCTTTGCCCACGTTTTAGTGTCATTGGGCTTAACCCACGTTTTGATGCAATTGGGCCTTGGACATGTATTTTGTCATTGGGCTTTAGCCCATGCATTTTAGTAATTTGGGCCTATCCCAACTTGATTTTTAGGAGTCCATATGTTTAACAATCTTGCATTTTGTAAAAATTACTAAGTATGTAATTTTTATAAGAGTAAACTGCCATTTTGGTCCCTAAGGTTTGGTCACTATTGCCACTTTAGTCTAAAACTCAAACCTTTTACATCTGGGTCCCTGTGGTTTCAATTTTATTGCCATTTTGGTCCAAAAATGAAATCAGGTCATATTTGTCTTATAAAATCCTGCAATTTTGTCATTTTCCTCAGGGGCAAATCAGGTCATATTTGTCTTATAAAATATAGTATTTATTTATAAAAAAGAAATGATCATTTTGCCCCTGCGAAAAAGGACAAAATAACTGGATTTTATAAGATAAATGTGACCTGATTTCATTTTTGGACCAAAATGGCAATAAAACTGAAACCACAGGGACCCAGATGCAAAAAGTTTGAGTTTTGGACTAAAGTGGCAAAAGTGACCAAACCACAGGGACCAAAATGGCAGTTTACTCTTTTTATAATGTTCATTCTTCTATTAAAGAATACTTAGATATTTTTTTATTTTTCTTTCAACTTTCCGGAATTGTTGTCGGTGATATATATACATGTATTCGCCCGGTTGTCTAAAAATATATTGTTAGACAAGTCGTTGTGATCGCTTAATATATATTTCTTGTGAGCTCGTCCGCTGTCCGTTTTGTTTATTCGTCCGTTTATTCACCTATGGATATAATATGTTTAGGATTTATTTATATCCGTTTTCATTGCATTTATTTGGGAACATGTAGGAAACATGTGTATGTATTTTTGTGTCTTTTTATACTTGTTTCATACAAGTATTTCATGGTATCATGGGTGTATAATTTTGATCACCCTAAGTGTATCTAAATACATACACATAGCACATAATACATATACTTGATGAGTTTCCAAAATACATAATTTTTTTTGCCAAAAATTATACTTATATATGGTTATTATTCTCACCCATTTATTTTTATGAAAATATATATTCAAGTTCATAAGAACTCATGAATATTTGGGACTTAACCATTTTCATCAAAGCTTCCATAGTGAAGTTTAAGACCACTAATCGCGTTTAACTTTGTTAATCACCCTTTAACCCCATTTTTAATCGTGATTAGATTTTTAGAAAAATTCGCCATAGTTTCCCCTAAAAATACGGTGTTTTCACGTTATAAAAACGTATTTAAACCATAATAAATTTTCCAAATCACCATAATTCATCAAGTTTCACCAAAATCATATTTACCACATGTAATCACATATTCATTCAAAGATTTCTCATGAGCATTATTTAAGTTAACTTTCAAGGCTTTAAAGTTAACTACTTTTCAAGTTTATTAGCAATTTTTCAAGACTTTTAAACCACACTTTTTATGGATGTTTTCATATAAACTTGTTTTAAATAAAACCAAGTTATTAGTGTTTTAGCAAGTCTTGAATCATGATCATTTCATGTCTTATCTTTCAAAAATCACTAATCCAAGTTCATACACATAATATTCATGATCTTTGAAGTTGATGATCTTGTATGATTTAAACATATAAATGTTTAAATCACATTTTTAAGTGTATCATGGCTAGATTAACACTAATCTAACATACTACATAAACAAATCACAAGATCATCATAAATATAAACTTTAAACCACTAATCTTAACCAAAATCAATATAATGAACATGATTTCATCAACTAGATACACTAATCTACTCAAATAACCACATAATAAGTTTAGATTAGTAGATTATTAGCTTTGAGATTAGGGTTTTTGATTATGTTTTCTTGATTTACAAGATGATCAACTTGTACTTCTAATAAATACTAGTATTAAGAAGCTTAAATATGATGCTTTTAGATCTTACAACTTTGCACAAGATGATTAAGAAGACTAAGAGAAGATCAGGCCTCCATGAAAGTCCTTAATGAAACTCCATGCTTAACCCTTGCATTAATGACCTTAAAGTGTCTTGAATGTGGGTAATTTATGGTGTTTAATGAAGGTTTATGGTGGGGGTTTTGGTTTCTCCTTATGGCCATGAGTTTAGGGGAGTTCAAAGAAGGTTTTGGTTTCAAGTTTTGTTGATAGGAATTGATAGAAATGGTAGGTTTTTTTTTATTTTTTTATTTTTTATATTTTTTTTCAAGCATGGTGAAATGATGGTGTGAGCTCACAATTTCAACAACAACTTCATCACAACCATACTCCATATCTTGCAAGTTTCAACTAAAATCAAGTGGGCGGTGGGACCCACTTTGACCAAGATTGACTAGGGGGGGGGGGTATTGTGTAATTGTTTTGTCTATAAAAATTGTATAACTTTAGATATTTTGGTAATTATGCAAAGTATGGTGATTAGGGGTTAATTACACCATTAAGGGGTAATTAAGGATTCGGATTGTTAATCGACCTTAACTAGTTCACTAAACTAGTAAAAATTGTATTTTGATACTTTAGATGCCTCCCGTTTGGTCGTCGGCTAGTTAACGACACTTTTGCGCCGCACCGACGAAGTTTTGTCGCAAGTTGTCATTCCGCCGTCAAGCGATGCATGAAGTGATTTCGAGTCCCGAAATTAGCTTAACTAGTTCTCCATGTCTTTCGTTTGGTAGTTTTGGCGTCGGAACTATTATTTATTAACTTGTCGGTTCAAAAACCGACAAGTTGTGGGGGTTGCAACGCAACGCCGAAAGCTTATGTTTCGGACACCCCATTAATATCCTCACATTGTTCCATGTATTTGTCATAATTCCGGAGTCTCGGAAATGCTAAATTATAGATTCGGACGAGTTAAAATTGTCATATTTTTATCGAAATGGACGTTTTAGTGATCAGGGCGTTGTACGGGAAAGTCTTATATTTTTGCAAGATATGTTTTCATATTAGTGTTTTTTTATGTATATGGACTCAGTCATGTTATTCGTGTGTCGTTTTTCATTGTTTCATTTTGTTTTCATGGTTTGCTAGCATGAATAGTGTAACCGTGAATAGTGCACGCAACACTTTCTACCAACACTTTTAAGACATTGTTTGATTGGTTTCGAAACACGACAAAAACCAACATATGTTTTAGCATTGTTTTCTTGTCCTAACACTGTTGTCTAATAAACGACACAGTTACGTAGTTAAATTACGCTAAATGCATAAGATTATGTAAATAAAATAGTGATTAGTTTGTACTGAATTGCCGGTTATTTGTCAGTTGTCACAGTATAAAAGTCATAAAACATCATAATTTCAACCATAAAACACACTCAAAACCCACAAATAACATAGTGAAGATTACTAAAACACCATATTTGTGGGTTTTGTGTTGTGTTTTGGATGATAAGGCTTTGATTATCGAATGACTAACATTAGTGTGTTTTATGTTGATTATCATGTTGCGTTTTATATTCATAGTTGTATGATGGTGTGTTTGAAGTTTTTAAAGACTGTTAGGGTTTGGATATTGTGTTTTAGTGATCTTCACTATGTTATTTGTGAGTTTTGAGTGTGTTTTATGGCTGAAATTGTGGTGTTTTATGACTTTGTACACTTTGTAGGAAAAATGGATTTTGTAGCCAAACCCCACCCTTGTAACTAATTATATATGTTGTTGTATAATCCAATATTAAAAAAGATTTCCATCTCACTACAATATTAAGGAAGTTGGGACATTATAGAACTTTACTATCAATGGAAAAAAGATAATATGGTCTTATACAGACGACAACACATACATGCATGCTCTCCAACCACCATTTCTCGACGTACTTTCTTAGATTTGATCATATTTTGATAACTATCCGAAGCTCTAATATAGTTTGGAAGATTTTAAAAGTTCCACAAGGTGGTTGGCAAAACCAGTTCTTGATCATGTTCCTGTTCATGAACATCAAACATATGAAAATGATCATGACATCCATTAAGCTCACTTAACACATCCCAGTTGAAATCCTCTTCTCCCAAATCAGATTCTTCAAGAACACCTTTCGAAGACGAAAACTCGTCCTCTTTATCATTGTCTTTCTTTACCACTCCAAGTTGCTGAAGAAACTCATTGAGATCAATTTGAGGCTTTTCAATGCATTCATTGACATGGGTTTTGTCACTTGTAACTTGAACTTGAACTTGCTCTTGGTTGATCGGATCAACATTGGAGGAACCACTCGAGCTCGACGAGGAAGACGGCAATGGATGAGTTTTCTTGAGTTCTTGAAGCCTTTGATGAATCACATGAACACTGGGTTGCGCGTTAAGATTGAGCAAACCAGTGGCTGGAAACATTGACATGAACTTGTTTGAAGAAAACCATTTGAACTTATGCGATTTGTTAAGCGGATTGAAGTTGGATCGAAGATGGGGCAAGTTAAGGTACGCATCAGGGCCGTAGAGTCTTCTAGCGGCCTCATCGTATGCCATGGCAGCTTCTTCCGCGGTAGAAAAAGAACCCAACCATAATCGGGTTCTTTTTTTGGGTTCTCGGATTTCTGCTACCCATTTGCCCCATGTTCGCTGGCGGACACCGCGGTATTCACACGCGGCGTTCTGAGGACCGCCTTTGCCTCGGGTCGGGCCTTTCTTCCATGGCTTGAATGGAGCGGTGGCTCTACGGCAGTTGTCCATGGTGGTTTGAAGTTGGTGAGTGAAGTGTGAAAAGGAGCGGGGGTTATGTAGAGGGGTGTGAGTATATGGGGTTAAATGTTGTCACGTTTTAGAAAGTGTTCATTTTTCCTTTTTGGTTTTTGAAGCCCATGTGACCGTTGGGTTTAGTAGTAGACTGTACCAACCTCAAAGCCCAAAAAGAATATTATTTTTGTTGAATATTTAGTAGTGTACGTGATAATCATAATTGCATTTGAAATATCACAATTATATCTTAGAAGTTTTTCTTTTTTACTCATTTATTAATAACCAAAGTAAAACATATCGAAATTTATGATTGTAATCTACATGTTATAAATAAATAAAACTAAAGCAGTTTACTTAGTTTATCGATCAAGTTAATTTAACATGTAATCAAATATAATAATTAACGTAAAATATTAAGATAATTATGTTGGTATTTCATAACACTATTAATCTGTTGTCAAGAGGGAAATTGATGTTGTTTTAGAATATTTACTAGATGTATTTGTTGTTTTTTAATAATTAGAAATAAAAGTAGGTGTTATTTTCGAATTAGTGACAAAAATAAAAAAAAATAAAAAAATAAAGACATCGGAAAGAGGTTATTATTTCGCATGAAAAAATGATATTAGGTAGCACTTTCTAAATTAGATAATAAGGAGTTTTACATATCTGTCATATCAAGTTCATGGGCAAACATAATAACACTCAATTCGATACAATATTCATATATGTTGATAAGATTGCAAAATAAGAACATACATAGTAGTTGGGTGAATAATAATCCAGGTGTTTTATAACATGTGGCAGTCCAATCAGTAATGAGACGTTTTTCTAAATTATGTGTAGTGGGGATATAAGCATTATGTTAAAATGGGTGTAAATAATTAAAAAAAAAAGACCATAAAAAAATTGATTAGCTAAAGAAGAAAAGGCTTAGATGTGATTGGCCCATCAAATGGGGCTTGGGCGTGCTTTTAAAAACGCCTGAGAACCAAAAACCACAAAACACGCCCATGGGGGCGGCCTTGCCGGCGTTTTGTGGCGTGGAAGAGGGCAAAAACGCCTACAATTCTATCCACTACGTATAGTCTAAGTTTATTATTAACTTAAACTAGAGAAAAAACTACATAACGTACTTAAGTTAATCGAATTCAGATCGAAGGGGTGTTTGAAAGTTTCTACTAAATCAATGAATACATATTCAGAAAATTTAGAGACACTTCAAGAAAATCTGTCAAGACTTTCAAGTGACGAAAAGATGAGAAAACCAAAAACTAATTACCTTTAACATGTGTCTTCGGTAAAAGGTTTTGCAGTGACGCCTAAATTCCTCATTCTCCTGTATAACCTATCTTGACGATGTATCGTCAACATAGGCCAAAAATAAAAGAAAACTAAAACAATGACTTCACGGCGACATGCCGTCAGGAAAGATGGATCTATTCTGGTGACACCCTGTCGTTGGTAAAGCCCCGTCGATACAAATTTATTTATTTATTTTTCGTGGTGAGACCATTCAATTATCAATTTCATTTGTTTATATTGATTTAGTAAGTTATTAGCTGCAAAATATATATCCTGTGTCATGTATAGATAAAAAATAGGGTTATTGGATTTAATAATCTTAAATTTCACCTGTTGGCCGATAATAGTTCCACCTTTAAAAATTCCATCTAACTCCCAACTTGTAAGAATTTAGCCAACATCGATTTTTTTTCTAACATATAAGAATTTGATCTTCTAAATAGATTCAAGTGCACCTACAGCCTTCTTAATAGATTTAAGTGCACTGCAGTTATAAAAAGATTGACGAGCGCCAAATTCTTACAAGTTGGTATCGTTGAAGAGAATTTTTAAAGTTTGGATTATTATCCACCAACATGTGAAACTTTGAATTATTAAAATCCAATAACCCAAAAAAATAATGTTATTTTATCTACTAAAATATGTTACTCTAATCTATTAAAGTTTGTTGGTTTTATCAAATTAATCAACATTCTTGTGATTCTATAACTATCCAACCTTTGAACTTTTAACCAATGTATAATATTATGATTGAGGACGGTATAAATCATCTTTATCTTAAAAACGGTGAAAAAAGATCTTATAATTTAAAAACTTATACTGGCACATACTAAAATAACACATACATGTAAGTTTCACTTTTAAATTATATTAACATATGTAAATTAAACAAGATAACTGGTTTTAGCATATATGTGAATTATATCAACACTTTTTATTGTAGACAATTATATCCGCACTATAAAAAAAGGAAGATTCAAAAAAAAAAAAAAGAAGAAAAGAATTGATTGCTCGTTAGTATAATTATAGAGAATTCAATATAATTGATATTATTTAGTTTATTATTTTATCTATTCTCTATCATTGATTGGATGCCACAACACTTTTTAAATAGTTTCTATAATTTTTAAATGAAATATTTTATTTGTATGTGATCTTACTCCATTTCTAGTAAAAGTAGGAGCTTAGCTTTTCATCTTATATTGGTAACCTATGAGTGTTATCTTGCTTGTATTTGTATGTTTATTTGACTCTTATGTTTGGATATAGTTTAGGAGTTGACGGTCTCACTGGAAGTAGTTTCTTTATCCTTTAGGATGAAGGTAAGGCTTGTCTATATATCATCCTTCCCAAACCTTACAGATAGCTTGACTATAGGTTAGATTATACTGGATATGGTCAGGGGCGGACCCACGTTAAGCGGAACGGGGTCCCCGGACCCCAATCTTTATTTAAATAGTAGTAGAAGCGGTGTAACAACTCTCACCAAAACTATTAAATTATTATTTTATTTGTCTAATTGAGAAACCCAAGTAATTCTGCATAAACCCTAAAATTTTCAAAACAATCGGAATTAGGATCAGGGCCCCTAAAACTCAAGGGGGGTAAACCCTAGTTGATGATATCTAAACAGTTTTACGTGTGAAGTGAAATTGCATGCGAAACCAACTCAGCTGAGCTACCTCGACACGAATCCAACCTATGGTAGACTAGGGTCTCTCGCGCCACGCGACGCGCACAAGTAGATCTTTCGCGTGGCGCGAGGGGGGCGAATTTCGGGGTATAAATAGAGGGCAGTGGGACTTGGTACTGTGTGTTTGTTCGACGTTCAATTTCAATTTGTACTCTGAGTTATAGTCGAAACAGTCTTAAAACACACACAATTCACGAAGTGCTGCCGCAAAACAGGGTAATAACTCGATTGCTGCTACGATTCAACGTCCGATCGATTGAAACTATCCAACGAATGTTTAAGTGCTGCTCAAATTGGGTTTATACTTTGTCATTCGTCGTGATTCCGACAGGATGTTTTGAGTGCTACCCGGACTCGGGCTATACTCTGTCATTCGTTGCGAATCCGCTGGATGTTTAAGTATCGCACTTTGTCAATCGTTGTGAGGGTTTAATCTCGTGAATTGTCGTAAATGATGTATTAGTTACTAACCCAGTTTGTGTGCATTGTTATTTAAATTAGGTTAAACAACGGCTAATCAGTAGGCTTATAGACTACTCGTTAAATCTGCAATGTGAGTCATTCTCTTTTTATCAACTGTATTACAATACTCCAAGTTATTTTCCAAAGTTATAATTACAGGGATTAAGTTTTTGTAGTCTTCAATTACAGCCGGTATGTGGGGTATTGTGCACATTACTGCTGTTTTATCACTTTAGGTGGGCGAGCCTAAAATTAGTGATATTCGTCACTATTGGGTGACGGGACCCAATAGTGGTATGACCACAGTCACAGTAACGAGTCGAGTGACAAATACTGTGGGTAGTTGGTTGACATATAAACATTGTAATCTCACTTAATACTATAAATTACAACGTGTCATATTAATAAAATGAATGATTCACTCAGTATTTCCCCGCTGACAAAATATTTTTACAACATGTTTCAGGTGACCTACTGTGAATCAAGTATAAGTGCTACGGAGCACTCCCAAGCTTGAAGTAGTGGCTCAAATTAAATAAAGAAATAAACATGTTTTGTAAAATAAAATGGGAATTCCTATGAGATTCATCTACTGTAAATTACGGGATTTATCCCGCATTATTAAATAAATAATACTCGGGCATTTTCAAGTTTAAACCGATCCTGTTAAGATTTCCGCTATAAAATATAAATACCACGGGTTTTTCTGTCCCGCGGCTCCTAGACTGGGTCAAACCGGGCACGGGGGTCGTGACAGAAAAAGGTGGTATCAGAGCCACTGATTTAAGCCAATTAAGTATTTAAAAATACTTAATTTATTTGATTGCTATTCTTTGATTTTGTGCAATTTTAGTTTACAAAATTTTAACTTAGGATTGTGTGCGTCTTCGTGTGTGCTAACAACATGAACGAACTATCAGAAGCCCTACAAAATATCTCAATCCATAGTACAGATATGGATATCACCAGTATTACTACTGGATACCAGGCAGATGTGGAGGAGCCTATGGTATTTAAAGCCCAACCCCAGGAAAAACCTAAAGTAGTGACAAAGAGACATAGGTGGGCAGGTTGGAGGCGTGTACGCAGGAAAAAGCCAGCAACTCAAAAGACCATGAAAAAGGACGACCCAAAAGACCATGAAAAAGGAACTAGACCGTAAACTGTCACTAGCTGATATCATTGGACCTGCCGATGAAACTCTCTTTAACTACTCAGCAGAAGCCCTACTACCTGTTCACCTAGAACCTGCCATTCCAGACCCTATTATGCACCCTAGACCTTTACCAGGAACACTAGAAGAGTGGTGGACTACCGACTGGCAATTTCAGAACATTATGAATAGCCCTGACACTTTTCTCCCTCAATTCGACCCAGAACCTGCACCGAACCCACCAATGAGTAATGAAAACTTAGCTGAACTCCGCCGTTATGGCGAGGAGTTGGTGGATGCCGGAAATAGGATTCGGGAAGTAGGAGAGCAGATCTCCTGGATATACGACGATAGGGAACGCCGTTTCTAAAAAACCAGTTAACAGGGATTGCATGGGGTGGTGTGGTTATAGTGTATAATAATAATAATCATAGTAAAATATCAATCCTGTAAAATAGTCTAAAAATAAAACGTTGTAAGATAATCAGTGTGTATGGACGTATACTATTAAAAATATATAAAAATCGAATAGTCGCAAAGTCGACAGTTTTGGCTGTACATGTTTTTGTGATTATTTGTTTCTTAATTTGTCTTTTCATTGACTACTTGTTAATGTACAGAATGGGTAAGCAAAAACTTTCAGATATTTACCATCAACTAGATAGTGCCCAAAAGACTAAGGTAGCGTTTGGTATGAAGGAATGGAAGGTGGAATGGAATGGATCATTCTGATGGAATGAAAAGAAACATGTTTGGTTATAATGTGGTAATGGAATGGAGCATTCCAAAGGAATGTAACTCCTTCCATATATAATAATTTCCATTCCTTGGTATGTAGGTGTTTTTTTTCCATTCCTTCAAGGAATGGAAAAAAATATGTTTTTATTATTATTATTATTATTATTATTATTATTGAGGCAATTATATTTTTGTCGTTTTTAATACAGTTTTGTTTCGTTACTTCATCTTTTTGTGTTTATCAAATTGTACAAAGTAATGATTCATTCTATTCACATATGAGTAACCAAACATCACAATGGAATGGAATGATCCATTTCATTCCGTTGTCCATTCCATTACCTCGTCCATTTCATTCTCTCATCTATTACGTTACCCCATACCAAACAGACCCTAAGAGAACCTCGTCCCAATCAAATTCCTCAAGATATTCAGTGAATACCAATGAAGGAATATTTATTCGTAAAGCATCCTATGAAAACCCACTCTCTCCCGAGAAGAGAGATTGGATTATTAGAAAAAGCCAGGAGAAAGTAGGAACGTCCAATTCAAAAGAAGTGATAATTAATAAGGAAATAGGTAAAAACCCGCCATGGGAAGACGAATTAAATGAAAAATGGTCAGACCTTTACATGTTAGCCACTACTGCAGTGAATCTTGATCCATAATTAAGATAAGTAGCCAAACCGAGACCAACCATGGTAAATAAATAAGAAAAAGGGAATAAAATAAATGCAGGATGTAATTGTCATAGTAGTATGTTTTTTTTTATATTTAGTTGTAATAGATCTATAAGGTTGTTATGTTTATTATTTTAAATAAAGTTTGGTTGTAAAATATATCAAAGTGTTTATATTAAATAATAGTTCGTAATTGACATACATCCAGATGGAACACGCCGTAAATGAACCAGTTAATGAAGCTAACCAGTCGGAACATAATAACGAGGATCACTTCCTAAATCGGCAAGACATAGAAAATATCGTTGCTCAGGGAATAGTTAATGTTATCCCAGCTATCGTCGCTGTAGTAAAAAGTCCTGTTGAGCCTTCGCAAGCTCGCCCTAGTAAACGTACGCACGACGATACTGCCAGTAATAGTATCAATGGAGGCGGTAATAATAATGACATAATTCAAACCCCAATACATAAAAGGATGAAAGCTGCAACACCTGGTTGCACTTACAAGGAGTTCCTTGCCTGTAAACCTGTGGAGTTCGCAGGCAATGAAGGGGCGACTGCGGCACTGCGTTGGTTAGAGAAAACCGAGGCAGTGATCAAAATAAGTAAATGTGCCGAGGAAGATAAGGTCATGTACGCTTCGCACCTTTTCAAGGAAGAAGCGTTAGAATGGTGGAACACGGTATTACAAGCTAAGGGAAGTGACGTGGTTTATGCCATGAGTTGGGAATAATTTAAGCAATTAATAGAAAGAAAATTCTGTCCCGAATATGAAAAAGAACAAATGGCAAACAAATTTCTGAGCCATCGAATGGTGGATGTGGACTGTCGAGGGTATACTTCCAAATTTCTTGAGTATGCCAGGATTGTACCTACTCTGGCCTCGCCAGAACCGGTACTTATCTCTCGCTATATTTGGGGTTTGATTAGCGAGATTCTTGACATTGTTAAAGCTGCTTGGCCTCGCACGATTGACAATGCGATAGAATTAGCCAACACTTTAACTGACGGTCTGATACGCACTCGAGAAGAAAATAGAAAGAAGGATTTGGCCCAGAAAATTACCCAAGGATTTCATGTGGGTAATAGTAGTAATTTCAAGAGAAGGGGAACATGGCAATTTTCTGTTCCGCGATTTTGCAAAGACTGTAAGAAGAAGCATTTTGGAAGATGTAGGGAAACCTGCAACTTTTGCAAAGCTGTACGACATCGTGAAGAAAATTGCAGAAAGAAAACCACAGTCTGCTACAACTACGGAGAAACTGGGCATTTCAAGCCAGATTACCCTAAATTAGTTAAACCAGCAGACAACAAGGCTAAACCTGCCGAAGGAACTACCAGGAAGAACCCAAGAGCCTTTCAATTGACTACTCAGGAAGCCGAACTAATTCCTGACGTCATAGCTGGTACGTTCTTAGTTCACAATGTTTATGCAAAAGTATTATTTGACTCTGGTGCGAACCAAAGTTTTATAAATACTTCATTATGCCAAGCTCTTAATTTACCTCTAACCAACCTTAGGCAGACTTTTACAGTCGAAACGGCAGATGGAAATTTTGTTAAAATAGATAAGGTCTTGCAACAAGGAAAGATAGAACTCCTAGGTCATAAATTTTCTACAAACCTATTACCTATGAATCTAGCCGGATTCACGGTGTTAGGAATGGATTGGCTAGTAGCCAACCATGCTCGAATTCTCTGTGATAAAAATTCCATAGAAATCCATACACCCACAGGAGAATTAGTAATAATTACCGGAGATAAGCTACAAAAGCCACTGAAATTTATTTCGGTAATGAAGTTGGCCAGTTATTCAAGAAAACAAGGAATAGCATATATGGTTTCGGTAGTTGCTAATATCAAAAGTAAGAAACTGGAGGATATTCCGATAGTATCCGAATACCCAGATGTTTTTCCAGAAGACCTACTAGGATTACCAACCGATAGGGAGGTAGAATTTAGAATTCATCCAATTCCAGGAACTGTACCGATAGCCAAGGCACCCTATCGGTTAGCACCTACTGAAATGTTAGAATTAAAGAAACAGTTAGATGAATTACTAAGTAAAGGATTTATACGACCAAGTTCCTCTCCATGGGGAGCTCCAGTGTTGTTTGTAAAGAAGAAAGACGGATCAATGAGAATGTGTATCGACTATAGGGAATTAAACAAGGTTACAATTAAGAATCGATACCCATTACCTAGGATTGATGATCTTTTTGATCAATTGCAAGGAGCTAGATATTTTTCTAAGATAGACTTGCGCTCCGGATATCATCAATTGAAGGTACAAGAAGAAGACATACCTAAATCTGCTTTCAGAACTAGGTATGGACATTACGAGTTTACAGTCATGCCCTTCGGATTAACAAATACTCCAGCAGCATTTATGGACATGATGAATAGAATCTGTAAACCGTACTTGGATAAATTTATGATCGTTTTCATAGACGATATACTTATTTACTCCAAAAGTCAGGAGGAACATTGTGAGCACCTACATGCACTCTTAACATTGTTAAGAAAAGAAAAGCTTTATGCCAAACTCTCGAAGTGTGAATTTTGGCTACAAGAAGTGCAATTTTTAGGACACATGGTAAATCACAAAGGTATTCACGTAGATCCCTCCGAAATCGAAGCGATCACCAAATGGAAGGCCCCGCAATTGGCTACGGAAGTTAGAAGTTTCCTAGGATTAGCTGGATACTATAGACGCTTTATTAAGGATTTTTCTAAGATAGCAGTTCCATTAACTAAACTAACTTGTAAAGCTGTAAAATTTGAATGGGGACCCAGACAAGAGGAAGCTTTTAGGATTTTAAAGCAAAAGTTAACAAATGCCCCAATCTTAGCATTACCAGAAGGAACAGAAGATTTTGAAGTCTATTGCGATACTTCTATGCTAGGATTAGGATGTGTGTTAATGCAACACAAAAAGGTAATTGCGTATGCCTCAAGGCAATTGAAAAAGCACAAGGAAAACTACACGACTCATGACTTAGAATTAGGAGCGGTGATTTTTGTCCTTAAGATTTGGAGACATTATCTGTATGGAAGTAAGTTTACAGTTTATACAGATCATAAAAGCTTAAGGTACATATTTGGGCAAAAAGAATTAAACATGAGGCAAAGAAGATGGATGGAGATTCTAAGTGATTACGACTGTGATATTCAATATCATGAAGGAAAGGAAAATGTAGTTGCAGATGCCTTAAGTCGTAAGTATCATGAGAAACAAAAGCGAGTTCGTGCTCTCAGATTAAATCTACAGTTAGATTTAGTGGAACAATTAAAGAAGGTTCAAACCACAGCAATCAAAGACGATGCTGAGGGAATGAAAGGACGAATAAAAGAATTGGAACAAGGAGCGGATGGAATTTGGAGATTCCATAAGAAAAGAATTTGGGTACCTAAACAGGGAGAATTAAGGAATAAAATTTTAGAAGAAGCCCATAAATCTAGGTATACTATGCACCCTGGAAATAATAAAATGTACCAAGATTTAAGAAATAATTTCTGGTGGATAGGTATGAAAAAGGACATAGCTAGTTATGTATCTAAGTGTCTTACTTGTTCACAAGTTAAGACAGAACACCAGAAACCTTCAGGGTTACTCCAGCAATTAGAAATGCCTGTTTGGAAATGGGAACTAATAACTATGGATTTTGTTACCAAGTTGCCCAAAACCAGAAAAGGTAATGATGCAATTTGGGTAATTGTGGACCGATTAACCAAGTCAGCTCATTTTCTACCCATGAAAGAAACTTTCACCATGGAAAGATTAGCAAAATTATATGTAGATGAAATAGTATCCCTACAAGGAGTCCCACTCTCTATTATATCGGATAGGGATAGTCGTTTCACTTCACATTTCTGGACAAGTTTCCAAGAAGCCATGGGGACACGATTAAATTTAAGTACAACTTATCATCCCCAAACAGACGGACAAAGTGAAAGAACCATTCAAACCTTAGAAGACATGCTCAGGGCATGTGTAATAGATTTTGGTGGAAACTGGGATGATCATTTACCCTTAATTGAATTCTCCTATAACAATAGTTATCATTCGAGCATCGAAGCTGCCCCGTTCGAAGCACTGTATGGACGAAAGTGTAGAACTCCCGTTTGTTGGGCAGAAATAGGAGAAAGCCAATTATCAGGACCTGAAATTGTGCAAGAAACCACAGACAAAATCACGCAAATCAAAGAAAGACTGAAAACGACCCGAGATCGTCAGAAAAGCTATGCAGATAATCGCTGCAAGCCACTAGAGTTTCATGTCGGAGACAAGGTACTCTTGAAAGTTTCACCGTGGAAAGGAGTGGTACGATTCGGAAAGAAAGGAAAGCTAAGTCCAAGGTACGTAGGACCTTTGATAGGAAACTTTATTTGTAAGTATTGAAGAAAATCTCAATCAGCTGGATCTCTGAAGAAGATAACAGTCCTGAAGAACACAACAAGATGAAGAAAATCAGTTGGGACAACTGAAAAGTAAAGTATCTACTACAAAGAATCTCAAGTTGATAAAGAGTTGATTTGGATTATCAGAGAAGGTCGTTTCTGATGGATCTGATGATATTTCTGATGAAATATCATCAGTTTCTGACAAAATCTGATCATCAAATTTTCTGATGATTTGTTCACCAGAATTTCTGATGAAGTGGCTTATCAGAAATTCTGATAACAGACCCACTTGTCTAAAATCACAACTCTATCCTGCCACCCATGACCGAAGCATGACATTATTGGTTTTCATGATTACAAATGCAACTTGAACGATGGATTCAATGAATATGTCAAATTGCTACTTTATGCAGGACTTATTGCATGAATAAACAAATGTTTATTCATGTCCACAGCCATCTATAAATAGAAGGCTCGAGAGGCAGAAGATACTTGAGTTTGAAGCTTAGCATTCACATACAAACACTCAAACTCCAACTGCTCTTCTCACCCACAGAAATCAAGATTCATTTGTATTAGATAATAATCCTACAATCACCTTGTTAAAGTAATTTGTTTCAAAGTGATATAAACTTGATAATTCTGTAGGTCTTGTTTCTTGAAAGTCTGATTTCCATTTCCGCACATCTTTTTCACATACACTGAAATCACTTGCCATATTACGTAAAAAGAAGTTGTTAAGGCCATACTGGGTCCAACAACCTTTCAAAGTAATTCAACAAATAGGACCAATTGCCTATTGCCTACAACTACCAGAAGTATTAGCTGGGGTACATGATGTATTTCATGTATCCAATCTCAAGAAATGTTTATCAGACGAATCCCTGGTAGTACCTCTTCAAGATATAGAGGTAAATGAAAAGTTAAAATTTGTAGAGAAACCACTGCAGATAGAAGATAGAAAGGTCAAGTTTCTCAAACACAAACGACTGGTGCTAGTCAAAGTCAAATGGGATTCAAAAAGAGGACCAGAATACACTTGGGAGCTGGAATCATAAATGAAGCGGAAATAACCTCATTTATTCCAGTAAATCTCGAGGACGAGATTTTTCTTAAGGTGGGTAGGATGTAACAACTCTCACCAAAACTATTAAATTATTATTTTATTTGTCTAATTGAGAAACCCAAGTAATTCTGCATAAACCCTAAAATTTTCAGAACAATCGGAATTAGGATCAGGGCCCCTAAAACTCAAGGGGGTAAACCCTAGTTGATAATATCTAAACAATTTTACGTGTGAAGTGAAATTGCATGCGAAACCAACTCAGCTGAGCTACCTAGACACGAAGCCAACCTATGGTAGACTAGGGTCTCTCGCGCCACGCGACGCGCACAAGTAGATCTTTCGCGTGGCACGAGGGAGGCGAATTTCAGGGTATAAATAGAGGGCAGTGGGACTTGGTACTGTGCGTTTGTTCGACGTTCAATTTCAATTTGTACTCTGAGTTATAGTCGAAACAGTCTTAAAACACACACAATTCAAGAAGTGCTGCCGCAAAACAGGGTAATTACTCGATTGCTGCTACGATTCAACGTCCGATCGATTGAAACTATCCAACGAATGTTTAAGTGCTGCTCAAATTGGGTTTATACTTTATCATTCGTCGTGATTCCAACAGGATGTTTGAGTGCTGCCCGGACTCGGGCTATACTCTGTCATTCGTTGCGAATCCGCTGGATGTTTAAGTATCGCACTTTGTCAATTGTTGTGAGAGTTTAATCTTGTGAATTGTCGTAAATGCTGTATTAGTTACTAACCCAGTTTATGTGCATTGTTATTTAAATTAGGTTAAACAAAGGCTAATCAGTAGGCTTATACACTGCTCGTTAAATCTGCAATGTGAGTCATTCTCTTTTTATCAACTGTATTACAATACTCCAAGTTATTTTCCAAAGTTATAATTACAGGGATTAAGTTTTTGTAGTCTTCAATTACAGCCGGTATGTGGGGTATTGTTGGATCGTCGTTGACCCTAAATGAGTCGATCAGAAGAGTCGTTTTCCAATTCAAAGGCGGAATCAGTGAATTAGATGCTCAAACTAAATATAATGCTTCACTTTATTGAATCTGATAATGTTTACAACCTGGAAGCAATTCGGCAGCACTTCGTTACAAGTTCTGAGCCCCTACAAATGAAACAACCAGTCACCTATTTATAGAGATCTGGAACCGCTTATACGTACATGTCACAAAAGCGGTCCAGGTAAGTTGTGTGGATCGCTTTTATGGACAATGTCCATATAAGCAGTCCAACATGCTATTTAACCACTTCTCGTTTCTCGAACCTCGTGCACTGGTTATTCTAACCTATCCTATCCTATAACATGATACAAGACGAAGTCAATAGACGTAATGCACCAACAGACTCCCCCTCGGATATTGACGAAGTCTTCAGTGAACATTCTCTGTTATGCCACCTCTTCAGTCTTGATCATCTTTGCCAACTTGTTCAGATTGCAACCATATAAGAATCCTTTAATCTTTCACTTTGATTATCTTTACAACTTCATCATCAGTAGGCTCCCCCTCTCATCAAGCTTCTGTGCTTTTAGAGATCATCACCTTGCTTTTCCAGCTACAAGCTCTTCCTCACTTACAACTTATCTCCAGACTCCCCCTTAAACTCAGCTCTTCGGGATCGTAATCTGAATCTTTCCTGTAATTCTCAAACATTCATAAGTAACAATATTTTCAAAATCATTAAACATGTTCTCTAATACACTCCCCCTGTCAACAAACTTAACAGATATGGCAATATAAAGAATCCAATTCCCTCACAAATTATCATTCAAGTTCAAGTTAATGACCTTGAAGATATCACCCATGTTTTTAAAGATTTTCCAAGAAATTTCAAGTTTCAAATTAATGAACTCGTTTTGTTTTCAGAAACACAATCAGCATACTTAGATTTTGAAACTCAGCAACTCAGACATCGGTTTATCGAAAATAACTCAGAAATCAAAATCTTTTTGTGTTTTCTGAAAATATAAAGCTGTAAAAAAATATATACAAACATATTTACAAACAATATTTTTGTTTGAGTATGCGTCAGAGGATCATATCAGTTTTTGACCAGTCACAAGTACCGTTAAGCTTTAAATCATACTTAGAATTAAACAATTCACTTAGATTGTCGATATACTGATCCTTTTAAATTTTCATACAAATTTCAACTGATTCAGGATACTATTTAGATGTTTTAAGACTTAAACTCACTCATGTGTCCCACCTCTTGAATATACTCCCGTATCCAGAATCCCAATATTCAGTCTTACAGGTAAGAATACTACAATGATGTCTGTACATAAATTAGGGTATGCGAGAACTGAGGGATCTCAGGTCAGAACTTCCGTTCAGCAGAGAGATATCAGCTTCGACTTTGCAGTGTGTTCCCTTTAGAGAATCTTTTCAGCTACAACAACTGATTATCAATTTTATTGTCTAATCAGCTGAGGGCTTTATGCTATGTTTCAAGCATTTTGGTGAAAGTATTAGCCAGGGACTAGGTCAGAACCACCGTTCAGCAGAAGTCCCGGAATAATACCCCAGACATCATAGAGTATAAACACCTAGTATATCAGAATACGAGACCTTTCAAATGAGATTTCAGGGGTCACCTATATATCCAAGTAGTGTTCCCCACGAAATAAGCAAGTTTGAATTTAGGTTTATATCCCGAAAAAGCTTTCTAAATGTATAAAAACCTATCGATATATCATCAGTGAGACTGCTTAATGCTGTTTAATCATTACATATCTTTAGCATACTGTAACTGTCTACTGATGTACTATCATTTCCTCTTTTTACACAAAACTCAAATTTTTGATTTTATCATGTTTTTGTATTTTTCAAATTTTCTAATGTTTTTGTATTTTCTAACAATTTTTCTCCCCCTAAAATGCAAAACCATTAAAGAAATTTGACAAACGATACTGATAGCTTTATCTCGCCATCCATTTTCTGCATCTCATGCTCTGTTTTGCAGAAAATATAACGTACCCCCATGATTTACAACCCATTGATTTTGACTGTTAGAAAACCGTTCTTCAACTTGTGAGTAATCATGTTTGTTCCGCCGTGAGGGTTTCGGCATAGTCCATCACCACTTATACTAAGTAAACAAACATCAATCTTCTCAAACATCAAACCAAACAAACAAACAACCACAAACAAACAGCAATCATCAACCACAACACAAATTCATACAAAACAACCAACAAACTCCCTGTCTGACCAAAACCAGGAATCTTCAACCTCTTCCTGTGCAATACTCTCACAATCTTCAACAACATTTAGCACCTGCACATTCAAACTTTATCAAATACACAAACAATTTGTCATAAAAATTTCAAACAATAAAGATAGATGCCGATTCATGCTTCGCGATCCAGGAAGCTCCGGCAACACTTCGTTACAAGTTCTGAGCCCCTACAAATGAAACAACCAGTCACCTATTTATAGAGATCTGGAACCGCTTATACGTACATGTCACAAAAGCGGTCCAGGTAAGTTGTGTGGATCGCTTTTATGGACAATGTCCATATAAGCGGTCCAACATGCTATTTAACCACTTCTCGTTTCTCGAACCTCGTGCACTGGTTATTCTAACCTATCCTATCCTATAACATGATACAAGACGAAGTCAATAGACGTAATGCACCAACAGGTATTGTGCACATTACTGCTGTTTTATCACTTTAGGTGGGCGAGCCTAAAATTAGTGATATTCGTCACTATTGGGTGACAGGACCCAATAGTGGTATGACCGCAGTCACAGAAACGAGTCGAGTGACAAATACTGTGGGTAGTTGGTTGACATATAAACATTGTAATCTCCCTTAATACTGTAAATTATAACAACGTGTCATTTTAATAAAATAAATGATTCACTCAGTATTTCCCCGCTGACAAAACATTTTTACAACGTGTTTCAGATGACCTACTGTGAATCAAGTACAAGTGCCACGGAGCATTCCCAAACTTGAAGTAGTGGCTCAAATTAAATAAAGAAATAAACATGTTTTGTAAAATAAAAAGGGAATTCCTATGAGATTCCTCTACTGTAAATTACGGGATTTATCCCGCATTATTAAATAAATAATACTCGGGCATTTTCAAGTTTAAACCGATCCTGTTAAGATTTCCGCTGTAAAATATAAATACCACGGGTTTTTTTGTCTCGCGGCTCCTAGACCGGGTCAAACCGGGCACGGGGGTCGTGACAAGCGGTATATAAAAATTTCTATGGACCCCATAAAAAAATTTAGTTGGACCCCATAACAATGAAAGTGAGCCTGGTGCAGTGGTAAAACCCCTTGTTTACACACAAAAGGTCTTGGGTTTGATACCTGATTGTCTCATTTTTTTGTGTTTTTTTTTCTTAAACTTGATTTTAAATTAATCACTCTATTTTTTTTTCCTATTTCAATTTTTTATCACCTATATTTAGCTGAATGTGTAGTAAATGAAACTTGTAATTTAGTAATGATATTGTTTTCTATTATGTTTCTCGACCCGACCCGACCCGACCCGACCCGAACAACGACCGATCAAAAAAATTTGAACACCAAAAAAATGGGACCCCATTGTCCAAAAATTTTGGGTCCGCCATATGGTTATTGTTGTAATTATAGTTTTGAATAGATATATGACGTGTCTGTAGGAATTGAATGATGTAGGTAATTAGTTAAGTAATTTGTCTTCATTGAATAAATGTACACTCGCTTCACCTCGGATACTCCCTACTTGTGGAGGGACTTGTTAGTTGTTACTTCTTACAACTCCATTCTCTCTCACACACAACACCCACTATATAATATATATCCATCTATATCTGTATGGTGAGAGAGAGAGAGAGGAGAGGAGGGAGGGATACTATGAATTTGATGAGGATGCATGATGTTGAAGAAGAAATCCACCTCAAAACATTGGAGAGAATCACGAGTTGTAATTCACATGTTCCCCTGACCATTCACGGTTTCAATCTTCCCTGCCTCACTCACCTTTTTCCCATGCATCTTCATTCATCAACTTAACTAAGATATCCATCTCTCTCTCTCTCCCTCCTCATATTTGACTCTTTAGTCAGTTACAAAGATATTTTTACTTATGAATGAATGCTTTATCTCTAGTCAAACGGATAAATTAGCTAAAAAGAAACGAGTCAAACAGGCTGAATGACTTCCAAACTCCAAAGTATATATATATATATATATATATATATATATATATATATATATATATATATATATATATATATATATATATATATATATATATATATATATATATATATATATATATGTATATATATATATATATATATATATATATATATATATATATATATATATAGGGGAGGGTTAGATAGAAACCCTAAAAATTTAAGAAAACCCTAGAAAACCCAACTTCCCGACTTTTTCTTTGAAAAAAATAACACATGTAATATACATGTTTTTAAGAGTTTTGAGCCAAAAAAATCAAAAAAGCGCCGAGTGGTTTTTTTTTTTTTTTAAAAACTAAACAAGTTTCAGCACTTTTTGTCTAACACATGTTAGTGATGAAAGTTGCTGAAACTTGTTTATTTTTTTTTAAAAACATCCACTCGGCTCTTTTTTGATTTTTTGGCTCAAAATTCTTAAAAACATGTATATTACATGTGTTATTTTTTTCAAAAAAAAAAAAAGTCGGGAGGTTGGGTTTTCTCGAATTTTTAGGATTTTCTATCTAGCATTGTCCTATATATATATATAATATATAGGGGAATGCTAGACAGAAAACCCTTAAATTCTTAGGAAACTCTTGAAACTCAAATCTCCCCCCATTTTTACCCAACCTCCCGACATTTTTTTTTGAAAAAAATAACACATGTAATATAGATGTTTTAAAGTGTTGTGGGCCAAAAAAAACAAAAAAGCGCCGAAGGGATTTTTTTTAAAAAAATAAACAAATTTCAGCAATGTCCGGTTGCCTAACATGTGTTAGACAAAAATGCTGAAAGTTGCTGAAATTTGTTTTTTTTTTAAATAAAAAACCCTTCGGCGCTTTTTTGATTTTTTTGGCCCAAAACTCTTAAAAACATGTATATTACATGTGTTATTTTTTTCAAAAAAAAAAAAAAAAAAGTCGGGAGCTTTGAGTTTTCCGGGTTTCTTAAATATTTAGGGTTTTCTATATAGCCCAACCCTATATATATATAGAATTGCGCTAAAATAAGAACCACCTCGAGTTGTAAGAACCGTGAGAACTTTTTGATCCGGGACGAGGTGGACCAATTTTTTTTCATAAACGTAGATGCGTGTATTATAAACAAATTTGTAAAAAAAAATTCAAAAAAAAAAAAATGTCGTGTGTGTAGTTTTGAGCACCACAAGTTTGTGTTTACGGGTATCGTAAATTTTCCGGTAAGATTTACGGTACCCGTAAACAAAAACTTGTGGTGCTCAAAACTACACACACGGCATTTTTTTCTTAAAATTTTTTTTTTACAAATGTGTTTATAATACACGCATCTACGTTTATGAAAAAAAAAAAATTTGGTCCACCTCGCCCCGTACGTGTAGTTCTCACGGTTCTTACAACTCGAGGTGGTTCTCATTTTAGCGGTCCCATATATATATATATATATATATATATATATATATATATATATATATATATATATATATATATATATATATATATATATATATTAATTTATTTACTCATATTTCACCGATTACTTGTATAAAACTTCTTCTTCTTATTTTTTCCGGATAAATTAACTTTTTGTTTGTGTTTGGAGGTCATACTGAATCATCTGATGAGAGGTTATAAGCCTTATATTAATTGTTGATAACAAGGTGAAGATTCCGGAACAATATTTTCAAGGGAAAGAGGATAAAACTAAAACAAATAAACGTCTAAAAAAAGAGCTTGCTGAGTTTGACAATGCGAATCTAAAAGAGGCCGATGAAACCAGATTATTAATATGGAAAAACGAGCTTGTGTGTGGTGTTATAGACAAAGCTCAGTTTGGCAAGTATGGTTTGGTTCATACGGTTCAAGAGCTGTATGGTCCAGACATTGCAGGGCTCTTACTTGGAGCTTTTAGTCGGTTATTCACTTCTTTTCTACAGGTACTATAAGTATAATAATAATAATACTCTTTTAACCTTTTTAAAACTGTTTTTGTAGTGTTAACGTCTCATATACTTTATTTATCAGTTCCATGGATTTACATGTGGATTAGACGACCTCATGGTGGCGCCTGATTGTGACAAAGAAATGAGGATGGAACTTGAAGGTGAAGATGTAGGTGAAAAGGTTCACCGCAAAGTTGTCAACCTGGAGAACCAAAAAATAGGTACAAATTTGAGTACCAAAATATAGAAAAATTTAGTAGAGGTGGTTGTTTTGACCCATTTACTCTTGAAACATGTCGATTTTGGTTATATTTTATCTAGTGTTGTAAGAATCGCTGGCGCTAGTCGCCTGGTTGGGTACAGACTAGCGTTAAATCAGGATTAATAGGGATTAATCGGATTGAGATTTATATATGTAATCTTCAGTTTTATATAAAGTAGTAGGCACCCCGCGCCTTGCGACGGGCTCGTGAACTTTGTAAGGGTATGTGCATTGGGTAATAATCAAGTCTAAGATTCAGCAACTCCACCACAATCGCACACTACAATATCCTTAACATGTTTTGTATAAAATGACAAAAAGATTGGGGTCGATTGAACTGTTCAATACATTTTCCCATTTGACCCGTTCAATAAAAATTACCCATTACATGACCAAGTTTCAACTTTTGTAGCCAAACAAGCTAATTACTTCATGATCGATTCTTATAGTTACTAACCTTTACATGACCAAGTTGGGTTACTTGCAAACCCGAGTTAGGAATTGGGATGGGTCGGTCCGCTTTCAACCTATGGAAAAACTATTCTTCGACAGGGTTGTAGTTCAACGGGCCATAAATATAAACGTGCCTTATAGAAGTGTAGTTAACACCCTTTGATTCTAATAAGGCTTCTGTTTCAAGCTTCCCCTTGTGTCGGCTTTTTGGATCAACTGCATCTATCTATATAGCAAACAAAAATAACAATATCAAATTTGGTAACATGCCGAAACGGGTGGGTCGGGTTAATCCACAAACACCTTTTATCATTTTCTTTTCTGAATCTATTAATAGTTAATGTGATTAAAAGAAAATAATTGTCACAGTTAAAATCTAACTTTGAAATATGTACGGCTTCTTCATTGTTAATACACTTTGGTTGACTTTTAACCTGTTTGACTTGCTTGACCTGTTTTAATATTAAAGCATAAAAATGTTAATAAACTGAAGAGCAATATATGTACCTGTAATTTAGTAAAATAGTAAAAGTATTAACAAAAGTAAGTAACTTGTTATTATCATCAAATGAATCTTATGTGATTTTACAAAGTTTATGTTGATAACTTACTGTTCTAGATTCGGCAATGCATCTAATATAGGCTCCACCTCTTCTGCCTCACGCCCTTGTAAAACAAATCGTTTTCATAAATTATGATAATAACGCAGCGTATTAAGTACCGAGCATGTGCTATGAATGACTGACTAATTTACTATAATACCCTTTAAAAATAAAAACAATAAAGACTATAAAAAATTAAATGTAAAAGCTTAAAACTTTATATAATTTTTACACACCATTTATATCATAGACCACATCAAAGCCTTCAGTAGCCCTTCCTATCACCTTTCAAGTGTGGTATCTATAACATAAAACACATCATAGTTACTTGAGAAACAAGTTACTAAAATGAAAAATGTAGACTTATAAGATAACTTATTGACTTTGTTATATAATTCTTAATAAACCTTGGATTTAAAAGCATTGTAAGCGTCATCTGCTTCACCGGGAAAAGGTTGTGTGACGGGTGCTTTGCCTCTAGTGAACAAAGTTACCTGCACATGATAAAATGATAGGCCAAAATTTATGAACTGAGTCCAAAATTTATGAACGGTTTTTATGACATGATGATACGGGAACTTGCAAGATTAATCATGTTAAACTTAACCTGATGTCCCTCTTCAACAAGTAGTTCGGGAAAGAAAGATTCCGATGAAACGTGTGCCTCCCATTACAAAGAATTTTCTTGGCTAAAAAGATGTCACATTCAAAGCTCCTTTCAGTTGACATAATTTCCTTCCTATACTGCAGCATACATAAGATTCAGTTACTTTGACTTCTTGAGTCAAACCTAGTACTTTAAAGTTTAAACTCACTCAAGGTATTATTAGGGGCTGTTTGGATTTTCTCAAAGTATTTACTTTTGTAGTTCAAGATTGATCTTGATTATGAAACAAATTTAACACCAACATTCTTGTAATCAATAGTAATCATAATTCATAACCAAACAATCCTGATTTTGACTTTTGATTTAAAATGTCAAAATTCAAAATTGATCTTGATTCAACAACACCCACAATCTTTTAACCACCAATTATCATTCCAAGTTTATAACTTTTCAAGATTAAGCAATACATGAGCACCCCAAATTCAAAGTTTAAAACTTGACAATTGATTTGGGGTCAATTTAGAGATTAAAACAAAGGGTAAAAGAGTACCTGAATGAAGGTGATGAATTTAGTGCCACAAAAGGTGGATTGAGAAGAGGGAAGAAGTATTACCTCTGGCTTTCTTGTTGATATCAGGATAGAGAGTCAAGACTTTTCACCATCTCTGTTCTTGTGAGACAAATGTTAGAGGGAGTAAGAGATGATCGTTAGCGAAAACAAACGGGCATTTGAAGAAGGATCGTCTACCACAAGATTCATCTGCCCGAATCCTAATAACCCCTTGACTGACTTGCGACGGAACCCTAAAGCCATCATTGTTGTGGCTTCGCTTTGTCCACAACCTACCACCGCCATCATCCAAACACCACCATAACTGACCCGGCGTCATCTCAGGAGGACTTATGCAAACGGATAGGGCTATTGAATTCAAGAATCTGATGATTGCATTGAAAGAGGAGCAGTTGAGTTGAAGAAACTGATAATGGCATTGAATGAGATTGATTAATCGTGTATCTATTTTATGTGAGAAGGACAGAAAGGGAACAAAATGGTAAAAAATTAGGCATTTTAAGTTAACTTGTGACAACTCGTATTTTGCAATCCTTTTTATACTTTGCTTTATGGTCTAATTTACGTGCACGTTATGTGGAATGGTTATTATGTTTGGTGATAATTTAATAGTGGTGATGCTTAATGTATAAGGTGAATGGTATATCAATAATCTAGTCATATAAACCTCCGGGTCGCACACTCTCTTATCATTGTGGTTTTGGGATCGACCCAAACCACTGCCATTCGGAGGCCTTTGTACATGGCCCAAATGCAGCCCAGAAGCTAAGCCCGACTCAGTTTTCTTGTGCGCATACACACAAAGTTGTGTGTAACCCCCTCATAATTCCCAAAACACAAAACATAACACAACCAGAACCTCTCTCACCCTTCCTTCGAAGTCGACGGCAGCACCTCTACCCGAAGCTTCATCCTCTTTTTGATCGATTACTTATCTTCGAATCCCACATCTCGGTTAGTAAACTAGTTCATAGTTTGTGTAACACCCCGTGTTTTCGAATGTCAATGTCAAAGTCAAAGTCAAAGTCCAAGTCAACTTTGACTTTCTTTGACTGTAGATAGTCTATTTTCAGTTTTATTTGTATTATGTGGAGTAAGTGTTGTAATCAGGAAGAATCGAAGTAATCGAATGTTTTATCAACGCAAACCGATTTACGACTGTGAATAGTAGGAAGTAACAATGCGATAAAGTTAACTAATCTATAATCAAACCGATCTAACTATCATCGAACTCGAATCTCAAATTACGCGAACTTCGGTTGTTGTTATACGTGTGTGTGTGCCTTATGTGTTATCTGTGCGTGTTTACCTTATGTTTTGTGCTTTGTGTGGTGATCAATCGAAACTCGAAACTCAAATCGAATACAATCGAAATCGAACTACGACGAATGGTAACGTTAGGATAAGGCGAATTAAAGGTGATTGTAGGTTAGATATAGTAGTTGGGACTGAAAGTAATTTGAATAGGAAACTCTATCGTACTCGATCGAAACCGAAATATCAAAAATCGTCGCCCGAATACCTCGAACCAGGCTGTTGATCGATCAGGCTATCCGCCGATCGAACAGCCTAGCCGATCGAACAGGCTGTTCGATCGAGCAGGCTGTCCGATCGGGGAAGCCTGGCCGATCGGCCAGCCCTTTCCTCTTTTGGAGCCTATAAATAGGGCTGTCATTGTCACTCTTTACCACTTTTGGAAAATTCTGACTGACCAGCTCGTGCTCCTCCTTTTTCCTCAGATTTCTTCTGATTTCGGTAAGTTTCCAACCTAAATCTTGTACTTTCTTAATCAAGATATGCTCCTACACCTTTCTATCTTTCAAATCTTGATTTCTAACCATGAAATCATCAAGATCTAAGCATTCTAGGGTGATGTCATCATAAGAACATCATGTTTTGGCCTCAATCCACCATGAATAGCTCGGATCTAACCGATTTCCACATAAACAAGTCAAGATCTATCAGAGATCTAAACATTTACATGATGTAAAGGATTGAAAGGAGGATTTCCAACTTTCTTTCAACTCTTTTACACTCAATGCCTTCAAACCGGTAGAAACGGAGCTTGAGCCAACTCACTAATCATTCCAATGGTTGTGTGATTCAAGATTCGGGTTCTATATACGAGGTTCACCGACTTCGGGTTAAACGTTAAACCGACGTTCCGAACCGTTCACCGGCCGGATTTGGGTGATTCCTGTCCGAGCAGGAGGAACAAGTAAGAACTAAAGTGTCATAGTTCAACTCGTTATCAAACTACCTCAATATAACGTCAAATAATCAGAACAGCCAAGTGTTAGACGAACAGGCCGACCAGGTCAGGATGCTGATCGAACGGTTAGGCTGTTCGAACAAACAGCCCAACCGATCGGACATGTCAGCCGATCGACCAGGCCAGCCGATCGGCTAGCATGTGGCCCCACACTTTGACAAATTCATGAAGTATGGTATTGAACGCGGTGATGTTCGATCGAACGAGCTGTTTGGTAACATTACTCATCGGATCATGAGATACTATGCTTCCACACTTAATCGATTTTCAACTCGTTCGATGCATTGGGGTGCCACCCGATCGAACATGATATCAGAACGAACAGGCTATTCGATCGAATATGCTGCTCGATCGAGTGACAACCTGCTGAGGACTACTACTGAAGTTCCTAACCGATCGGTTAAGCCGACCGATCGAACAGACCGTTCGATCGATCGACCTGAAAGGTAAGAACACTTCAGTGTTCTCAAATGCTACAACAAAAACTTCAAAATTTCAAACCATCATACACAAACACATCCTACTCAAAGGAAGAAACAATCCACTCGAACAGTCCAACCGATCGAGCAGGCGGTCCGAACGGATTCTCCAGCCGAACGAACAACCCACTCGATCGAACCTGCCGTTCGATCGACCAGGCTGTTCGATCCACTTACACTTGTTTCCATTATTCGTGTTATTCATCCTTATGCTATCGAAGTGTTCAGGCTAACCCTACTCTCAAGTGCTCCCTTCAATCCATCAATCAACCGCTGTGAGTATACTCGATCCCTTTTTGCTTTTAGCACTTTTGGGGGTTACATACGTTACTTATATCAAAACACAATCAATCACACTACTCAAAATATTTGAACGCTAACCAATATGCATGTATTACGTGACTAAATGAATGCTTGTTGATTGTGTTTACACGTGGAATGCTGTCTACCTGCCTTAACGACGTAGTACTATAGTTTGGACTCAGCACCCGTTCACACGGGGGTTGTTAAGGACAATTACTTGCATGGATTATGGTGGTAATCATGTATTGCGAACCGTCTCGGACGGTCAACCCGCAGTCATTGGTATCGATAGATCCATGTCGATAATTAACATGCTTCGTTTTCCTCTGTATACGTGCTGGTTATGCGTAAACTATTCGAACTCTATATGCTATTATCAAACTTGTATGCTCACCTTTACATTTATGTATTGACTATATTTTAACGTATGTGACAGGTGTTTAAGATGTTTGCTTGCTAGGGAAGCGAAGCTAGAATAAAGCCTTAGAGGCCCCCAACAAATAGGTGTCTGTCAGGAACAAGCAACTAGGGTATAGTTGTCTGTAGATCTTGTTAGACTGGGTCTTAAGAGCATTTGAACAATATTTATGTTTTGTATTAAATTAAATCTGAGTTGTCGGAACAGAATTACTTGTTTGGATGTTATCTGTAATAATGTATTTGTTTATTCGGGATACGGTTTGGGACGTATCTATAACTGGAATATATAGATAGTTGTTATGGAAACTTCTGGACAATCTGTTTCGCTCAGTGCCATGCCCCGATGATTCCGCCATCGGTTGGGGTGTGACAGATTGGTATCAGAGCCATAACTATAGGGAATTAGGCAAGACACGACCTAGTCCGGGTCGCTGTCTTAAAGACCTAGACTATAGTTAGGAACCAGCAAGACTCAGTTGTTGGACCATTTCGATGACCTTAAATGTCAGTAGAAGTAGTTCATCTCAGTTTACAAAGGCGGAAACAAAGTAAACTAAGTCAAAACAGCTCGTTCCTTCCAATTTCTCTTTCTATTACTGATTGCGAGTCTTTACAATGATTCTGATACAAATCCAGTAGCACCTCGACTCACAAACACACACATTCGTTCCGGCTGTCCGTTTGAAATAATCCACTATATATAGACCCAGGCTGTCCGTTTGAACGAGACACAACATGTTCAAACGGACATGCTTTAAACGGACAAGTATCCTCAAACGGTCAGGACAATTTCAAACGGCCAGGATACCTAAAACCTATACAAACCCTAATTTAATCATGTTTATGCACCCATTTAACCTATATAGACACAAGACTCAATAGGAGGTAGTCAGCAGACATTCAGTGCACCAACAGACTCCCCCTTGGATGTTGACCTAGTCTTTAGCGCCTGAGTCTTTAGTCTTGGTCTTTTTTCCAACTTTGTCTCTTCATTATAACAACTCAATCTTCATAGATTCAACATCTTTTCCGAGCTCAATCTTCAGACTCCCCTTTGCTGTTGACCCAAACTCCCCCTTTCACAGACTCCCCCTCTCAGTATGCTGGAATCTGAGGTTTCTGGTTTCAAGCTTTGACAATTAGCTTCCGTGGGAATGATGAAGTCTCCAAAACCTGTTACTCAACCAATAACATTAGACTTTATCTTTTCAAACAATAAACACAAATTCAATCAGCTCTAGAAATCCACTCAAGTATTCAAGTTCAAGTTAATGACCCTGACTACTTGATTTATCTACCAAGTTCAATTTAATGACCCTGGTTGATCTTTTAACGAATCCAACTGATTTTAGTAAAACACACATTTTTTTTTTCAAATTTTCTGAAAATAACAAGTATCAATTTAATGAACTTGTTTTTGTCTTTGAAACAATTCAACTTCCAACAATGTAAGCTCTCCTCATTCTTCAGCTCAGAATTTCCTGCATCTGCTTCATCTTTCTAGAATCCGACAATCAACTTTCTACTCTGGTTTGTCTAAAATAAAGCAGAAATAAAATCTTTTTGGATTTTTAATGTGATCTAAACTAAGAAATGAAATAACAGAAACACTTAAATTGCAGAAAGTAAACTATTTACAAGTTTATTTTTGGCGAGCGTGTCAGGGAATCATATCAGCTTTTCAGACAAATTACTAGTACCGTTAATCTGCATTACATACTCAGACTTAAACAATTCACCTCGATTGTCGATATACCGATCCATCTTAAATTCTCACACAAACTTCAATCTATTCAGGATACAGTTTACGTGTCTTAAGAACTTAGTTCAATTCATGTGTCCCACCTCTTGAATATACTCCCGTATCCAGAATCCCAATATTCAATCTTACAGGCAATAATACTACAATGATATTTGTACATAAATTAGGGGTTAAATGCGAGAACTAAGGGATCTCAGGTCAGAACTTCCGTTCAGCAGAGAGATATCAGTATCAACTTTGCAGTATGTCCCCTTTAGAGGATCTTTTCAGCTACAACAGATGATTATCAATTTTATTGTCTAATCAGCTGAGGGCTTTATGCTATATTTCAAGCATTTTGGATAAAGTATTAGCCAAGGACTAGGTCAGAACTACCGTTCAGCAGAAGTCCCGGAATAATACCCCAGACATCATAGAGTATAAACACCTAGTATATCAGAATACGAGACCTTTCAAACGAGATTTCAGGGGTTACCTATATATCCAAGTAGTGTTCCCCACGAATTTCACCAGTTTGAAATTTTAAGTTTATATCCCGAATAAATTTACTAAATGTACGAAAACCTATCGACACATCGTTAGTGAGACTGTTTAACTCATTTAGTCTTTCCAAATCTTTAGCATACTGTAATTGTCTAGCTAATGTACTATCATTTTCCCTATATACACAAGCTCTTTTTCAGATTTTATCATGTTTTTGTATTTTTCATTTTTTTACTGTTTTTGTATTTTCTAAAAATATAACTATGTACAACTAACTATCTCCCCCTAAATACCAAAACACGTAAAAAAGCGACAAACCATTGCAGATTGTTTCTCGTCTTCATCCGCAACAGTACTCTCATCAACGCTCACAACCCCATCCGACACCGAAAGCAATTTCATACCATTAAGCTTTAACAAATATTGAAACCGATTTTTATCAAAAGCTTTGGTATGCAAATCAGCTTTTTGTTCGTCAGTGTGGATTTTCTCAATTCGTATCAACTTTTTCTCGAAGCAATCGCGAATAAAGTGATGACGAATTTCAATATGTTTAGTTTTAGCGTGTTGTACTGGATTTTTAGTAATGTTAATTGCGGCCTCATTATCAACAAACAGAGGTGTGTTAAGAAACTGCAAACCGTAGTCGCGCATCTGTTGCTGTATCCACAGGATTTGAGAGCAGCAACTGCTAGCAGAAACATACTCCGCTTCACAGGTAGATAGCGCCACAGATGTTTGTTTCTTACACTGCCAGGTAACCAATCTAGGACCAAAAAACTGGCATCCTGCAGTTGTTGATTTCGCGTTGACTTTGTAGCATCCGAAATCCGAATCGGAATACCCTTCGAGCGTAAAATCGCCTTTTCTAGGATACCATAACCCCAATGACGGAGTACCTTTCAGGTAACGTAATATCCTCTTGACAATAATCATGTGCGATGCTCTCGGGTTAGACTGAAATCTTGCTGCGAGGCACGTTGGATACATAATATCAGGACGTGAAGCAGTCAGATACATCAAAGAACCTATCATGGAACGGTAAAACGTTTCATCAGCCCTGTCTCCGATGAGATCTGGGTGAATCCAATCATTAGTCGCAAGTGGGGTAGCGGCTGGAGTAGAACTTGACATTCCAAATTTCTCTAGAATATCATGCACGTACTTCGTTTGATGAATGAAAATTCCTTCAGGAAGTTGTTCAACTTGTAGACCCAGAAAGAATTTCATCTCCCCCATTGATGACATTTTGAATTTCTGCTTCATCACCTGTTCGAAATCTTTGCACAATTTCTCATTTGTTGACCCAAAAATTATATCGTCCACATAAATTTGTACTATCAGAAGATGACCATCAACGACTTTAGTGAAGAGAGTGGCATCCACTTTTCCACGTATGAACTGGTTAGCGAGTAGGTGTTGAGACAAAGTCTCGCACCAGGCTCTCGGCGCCTGATGTAGACCATACAACGCTTTGTCCAGCAGATAAACTTTGTTCTTGTGGATTTGGTCAGTAAAGCCCGGCGGCTGACCAACATAAACCTCCTCTTTGACCTTCCCATAAAGAAACGCTGACTTTACATCCAACTGATATACTTTGAAATTCTTCCAAGACGCAAATGCTAGGAAAATTCTGATAGCCTCTAGTCGAGCTACAGGAGCATAGACTTCGGTAAAATCAATCCCCTCCTGTTGACTAAAGCCCTGAACAACGAGTCAAGCTTTGTTCCTTACAACCACTCCTCTGTCGTCCCTCTTACATTGGAAAACCCATTTTGTATTGATTTTCCTTTGACCATCCGGTAAATCCACTAACTTCCACACTCCCAACTTTTCAAACTGACTTAACTCTTCTTGCATTGCTATGACCCAAGAGTCTTCAGTAAGCGCCTCTTTGTAAGTTCTCGGTTCGACCTGCGAGATAAAACAACTTAATGAAAATTCAGTTTGTAAAGGTGCTACTGTAGAATAACAACATGTTAAGCCCTGGTCAATTTGACGTCTCGTGCGAACGCCTGATTGCAATTCTCCTATGATCAACTCCTCTGGATGATAAGACAGAGTTCGCGGCATCACTTCGCTTGGAACATCTACATTTCCCTCTAGATTAGTAACATTCTGCTCTGCATCTTGTTCACCAATTTGGTTTGTTTGACTATATAACTGGATCTGCTCCCCCTCAAGATCTGAATCACCATGATCAAATGCTGGCATGTTATCAGCTTCTTGATCATCATTCACCTCCGACTGATTACCAGGAGCAACTTCATCATCATGTTCACCAGCATTACTAGGACCTGCTTCATCGTCATTTGAAGTTTCCCGAGGTCTTCTAGAATACTCCGCTGGGAACCTGAGCTGCGACTCATACTCTCGCAAAATATCCAGCTCATCAAAGAAATCTTCTTCTTCCTCAGATTCTTCCCTCATGTCAAACGAATCCCAAAGTTTGTCATAATGATATAGCCATGAATCACCAGGATTCTGTGGCGGCATAGTGTACCCCTGACATTCAACATTTTCTGCATCAATAATCCGCTTCTCGCTTGGAACAAAGACACGCCGTGTAGGACTTAAATATCCAACAATGATTCCCTCAATGCTCTTTGAACCAAACTTGCCATTAGGCTCTATCACCGTACATGGTGACCCAAACGGTTCTAGATACTTCAAATTTGGCTTGCGTTTATTGAGTAGCTCAAAACACATCTTGTTGAATTTCGTTACAGTAAGAACTCTGTTGAGAGTATAGCATGCAGCAGAAACAGCTTCAGCCCAGAAATTAATTGGTAACTTAGAGTCTGCAAGCATCGTTCTGGCTGTCTCGATTAGCGTCCGGTTTTTACATTCTGCAACTCCATTCTGCTGCAGAGTGTACGGAGCACTAAACTCATGCAGTATACCTCGTTCGTCACAAAATTCTTCCATCTTACTGTTTTTGAACTCAGTACCATTATCACTGCGAATTCTACAGATTGGCCTCTGGTACAGATTCTCAATTCTTTTAAACAACGCCATCAGGCTGTCAAACGTTTCGTCTTTGGATTTCAAAAACATAACCCAAGAAAATCTGGAATAATCATCAGTCACGACCAAACAGTAGGAATCTCCTGTTATACTCTTGACATTCACTGGACCAAACAAATCCATGTGAAGACGTTCCGATGGTCTTGAAACTGAATTAACTTGCTTTGTAGGGTGTGACTTTTTCTTCTGTTTGCCTTTGACACAACTTATGCACTCCCCTTCTAGATGAAAACCTTTGACATGCACTCCTGTGACCAAATCGTTATGCACCAAGTGATTCATCTTCCTTAGATGAATATGTCCCATCTTTCGGTGCCATAATCTTGACTCTTTTTCCGTTGCTCTAGACACAAAACAGTGAGCCTGACCCGTGGTTGTAGTAGCGATGCTCATGTCCAACACGTACAGATCATTGACTCTTGGTGCCCTCATGATGATCCACTCTTCAGGTATCACAAATCCCGGTTTCAAGATCAAACATTCTTTGTCGGTGAAATGAGTAGTATACATCCTGTCACATATCTGGGAGATACTCAACAGGTTGTTCTCCAGCTCAGCGATGTAGTTAACTCTCTCAAACGTTATGACGCCATTCGACAACGTTCCTTCACCTATGATCCTTCCTCCTTGGTTACCCGCAAAACCCACATAACCACCGTTAATGTTATTCACATCATACAGCAGTGCGGTCTTCCCTGTTATATGTATCGATGCTCCACTATCAATGATCCACCTAGATATAAGTTATGGAAGATCCTGCACATAACAAATCATCATTTAAACAACTTCAAGAAATATGCCGATTCATGCTTCACAATCCAAGAAGCTCCGGCAATTCAAACTGTTTAGTCAAACATGGTGTCCACCCAGGCCTCATCAGCCTTAGGTGTAACCTTGACTCTAGCAATTTGAATTTTGAAATTTTCAGCCTTGAGTGGCGGAAAATTTGCATTATAATCAACAGTAATTGGATCTTCATCCTTTTTCACCTCAGAAGTTGAATTTTTCTTCTCAACTTTTGTTTCAATTTTAGGTTTCCACACCTGTTGAATTACTGCAACCCTTTTGTAAAATGTGTCATTTTTAGTTACCGACTTCTTTACGGGTTCATTCTTCACTTTGCAGTTGTCAATTTTAACATTCTTCTTCTCAACAAACATTGGTGCTTTACCCTTCACATCAACCTTTTTCTGTTGAACTTTCACAGCTCCAGTCTTAGGCAACACATATGTACACTTTCGTGCAATATGACCAACCTGATCGCATCTGAAACAAGTACGAGTATCAGCTACTCGACTCGTGCCTTCAGACTGAGCCTGTGAAGATCTCTTCTCAAAAAATTCTTTGTTAGATTTTGAAAAAAATTCTTTTTCTTCATCAGCAAGTGAACTTGAACTGTTCACAAACACTTTCTTTTTAGCAAACCTCTTGTTTTGACCATACCAATTCTGATAACTCCTACCACCCTTATAACTTCCCGACCAGTTATTTCGATTGTTATTGTAAAAACGTGGTGGATTAACAGACTTCTTGTTGTAAACCTTTTGTTTCTCAAAACTCATTTTTCTTTTTGTGTGACACAAATTGTTCACTTCTGACAACTCAACTTCAACTAGTTTGAAAACATTTGACAATTTGTTCATGTTAACATTCTCAATCGGAAACTCAGAATCCGAAAACAACTTATCCGAACCCATCATCTTGTACATGACAAGGTTTGATTCTTCATCTAAGTTGTTCTTGGACTTTTGTTTCGGAATGTATTTATCCAAGAAACATCCATCCTCCTCAGAAGTGTCACAATCCGGTTTAAGCACTTTGTCTACCACACTTTTCACCACATCATTTTGGACACCCTCGTCATTGGAAGACGTGAACGTAACATCAATGTTCTCAGGAAGTTTAACATCACTTTCTCCCTCAATTTCCACCAAACTAGACTGCTTTTTCGTGTAGTTGTCTAAAATTGGCGGTGGAACTTTGTGAAACCCTACACCCGTTCCATCAGAAAACACATCCTCGCCAGCTTTGTTTTTCCCTATAGGTTTAGGAACAATATGCTGCAAAACAAAGCTTGCTAAGCTATAGCTGTTTAACTTCAACTGAATTATTTCATTTTCAGTTTCAGCTTCTTGAACTTTAAGTTTCAGTTTAGCAATTTCATCGAGTTGGTTGTTAATTGATTCTTCTTTTATTCTCACCACAGCTCTTAGATGTTCATTTTCTTTAAACGTTTTGCCATTACGATCATCACTATCTTTCACAATAGTCTTAAGTTTTACAAACTTTTCTGAAATCTGACGGTGTTCAAGAATTAACTTTTCATTTCCCACTTTATTTTCTCACGTTCAGTTTTATCAAGTTCAATTTGAGCCGTTAATTCTTTGATCCGTTCGGTTGAAGCTTTTACAGTTTTGTCACGACCGAGAATCTGATCCTCAACACTTTTAACTTTTGTTATCAGATTCTTGATTTTCTCATTGTTAAGGTACGTGACAGTGCTACAAAAATTGCATTGTTTGGTGCAATTTTTGCAGTCAGTATTTCCATCAATCTTGTTACCCGACGCATTTGTTGACACAATTTGACTGACCAGCCCCGTTGACTCAGTAACAGAATTAGGATCTACCTCAAGCGCTTTCGCAGCCAGCACCTTGTCAGTCATCTTTCCCAGGTTCTCATCCGCCAACTCCTGCGTAGTATCAATCAAGCCTGTATCAACTTGCTTTATTTTCTCAATTTCTTCTTTTTCTTTCTTCTTTCTCTCTTTCTCCTTTTCTTCTTCAATCATCTTCTCAGTTGGCGTTCCCCACCACTTGTGCTGCCAGTATTCGTCTTCTTCTTTGTACTCCTTGATGATGGCTTCGATATCTAGCGTTTTATCATCAATCGCGATGTTGCCATACCTATCAAGGTAGCATTCTCTGTCTGGATCCCATCTATTTGCTCTTCTAGCTTCCAAAAAGATACCAGAAAGTCTGATAATCTTGTTTTCAACAATCATCTTCCGATATTTATACTTCTGCTCTTCAGTACGATCATCTTTCCACGGAATCAGTTCATCGTTACTTGCCATGAATGTGTAACCCACCGCATCTTCTTCCGGTAGAACTTCCTTACTCCAATCGTACCCCTCATCATCGTAAATCACAGCCAGAGCCCTTGATTTGTCTCTGTTATCTTCAGACTGCTTCAATCTAGGCGGCTCAGATTTATTCTGATGGTATATTGCCTTTTTGTAATAATCGTCTCTAAACGGATTCTCTGACTCATCAGCGTACGCGTTTCTGCATTCCCGCTTGAAGTGACCCTTCTACTTACACTTAAAGCACGTCACCTTGGATTTGTCGAATCCCAACTTTGTAGACGGACCACCGATCGTCTTTCTCCCGGTAATTTCCATGAAACGCTGAGCACGTCGAACAACACTTGCCATCGCCCAACGAATGTCGATAAGCTCCATTTCTTCGGGGTCTATCTGATCGTAATCTTCTTTCGGCAGATTTGTATTCCCGATCTTTCCAGCCACCAACCCTTCGTAGGATTCCAATACCGACGCCAAAAAGACCATTTGTTGCTTAGCCGACTCCTCATCAAAATTCTGTGCGTTCTTCAAATCTATCGCGATATTGCAAGAAAATTTCGCATCAGAACGATTTGCAGAAGACGTAGATCCACTGTGAAAACCACTGTGACTTCTGCTGCTTGGACTGCTTTGACTTTCTTTGCTTGCTGAAGATACATTCTCAGCTGAAAATGCAGTCTTTGGAGAAGTTGCTTTTGGCATCATGCTTTTCGGATAATAGAGATCCAAATTCTGCTAAGGAGAAGAGTGATTGACTTTGTAAGTTTTCTTCAGTTCCAGCTCGTGACTTTCAAGTCTCTCAATCACCAAATCTAGAGTCAAATCTTTAGGAGCAATAGTGTTCTTCAACATAAGCGCATAATATCTCCAATCAACCTCATCTGGTAATGAATCAAACAGTTTGTCAACTAGTTCTTCATCAGAAAACTTGATTTCATGTCTTGCTAATTCTAGTTTCAGATGACTGAACCTCTCTACCATTTTACACACCGATTCATTCTTTAGACAACCAAAAAGATCAAATTCTTTTCTAAGAAGCTTTCGTTTGTTCTTTACAATCTCTTTGCTTCCAAGACACTTCTTTCCGAGTTTATCCCACAAATCTTTAGCATTGGAGTAATCTATCAGTAAAATGATGTCTTCCCGCACCGACTGAAACAATAATGCCACACACTTTTGCTCGGCCACAAAACTCTCAATCTCTTCAGCCGATCTCAATGCTTCACCATTCTTCTTTCCCTCGGCATAACCATTCTTCAACTCTTCCAGCTGGGAAAAGCGAATGCCATCAACCAGTCTTCGAACTTTGTTGCCCACCTGCTGTAATCTTCTATAGCCATCAGCTTAGGAGGTTTGTTAAATGTTCCAAGTGCGCTTTCGGACTCCCAAGCTTCCTTCTTTCTTTCTTTAGGTGGACTCTTGTCTACATTGCTTGAAGAAGTATCGTTGTTTCCTGAACTACCCGTGAAAGCATACATGTCGCTAAACGGATTCAAGAAAATATCGTCCATCGTGAATGTACCTATAAAATCAGACAACACTTAGAAAAATTTTGATTTTTGAAAAAATCAAATTCAAACGAAACCTGTTCAAACGGAATGGTTCAAACAGTGATTCAAACGAGCAGGTTATTTTCAAACGGAATGGACTTGTCCGTTTGAAATAACAATAGTTTCAAACGACAGATATTCAAACGGAATGGACTCAAACGGTCATGCCTCAAACGATATGATTCTAATTTCAAACGACAAACGGTCTTCATTTTCAAACGATCAGTTCAAACGATCAGTATGTTTTCAAACGATAGGACTTGTTTTCAAACGACCTGTGTCATTTTCAAACGGATGCCGTCATTTTTCTTCGAACAATTTCAAACGGATAAGATGATTTTGATTAGTTTTAGATTGAATTTTGGTTCCAAATTGTCAAGGATTAGTTAATAATGAATTTCGTTTGATATGTGAACGTTTCAAGCCATTTTAACCGTGACAACTAGTTCAAATCAGAAAAGAAAGGTAGAAGTGAGATAATCCGGCAATTTCAAGCTGTATTTGGTATGCACTCCTCGTCCTGAGCTCTGATACCACTTGTTGGACCGTTTCGATGACCTTAAATGTCAGTGGAAGTAGTTCATCTCAGTTTACAAAGGCGGAAACAAAGTAAACTAAGTCAAAACAGCTCGTTCCTTCCAATTTCTCTTTCTATTACTGATTGCGAATCTTTACAATGATTCTAATACAAATCCAGCAGCACCTTGACTCACAAACACACACATTCGTTCCTGCTGTCCGTTTGAAATAATCCACCATATATAGACCCAGGCTGTCCGTTTGAACGAGACACAACATGTTCAAACGGACATGCTTCAAACGGACAAGTATCCTCAAACGGTCAGGACAATTTCAAACGGCCAGGATACCTAAAACCTATACAAACCCTAATTTAATCATGTTTATGCACCCGTTTAACCTATCTAGACACAAGACTCAATAGGACGTAGTCAGCAGACATTCAGTGCACCAACATCAGTTAGGTGTTATAACCAGATACCCTCGCTAGCACTGCACTCGAATTTATGACTAAGGTCGAGCGATTTAATCAGGATTAGGTGTGAAAGCCGCAAACTCCTGGCTAGATTACTTGACTAATACCGATTTCATCAATTTACCTATGATTTTCTCACGATTTCGAACAACAAACGAGGAGGATTATACCAAATCAGGAGTGAAATCCATATTTTGATGCATAATCTCCTCAATTTTTACTAAAACAAGGAAGAAATTGCCAAGCCAGGGGTGGAACCCGAACCTTGGCAACTTATTCCAACCTTTACTCATCTCACCAAAGCCTCGACGGACTTCAACGACCTGAACTCATGAGTATGACCTAAGGAATGCGTGTTAAATGCCCAAGAATCGAGGCAGAAGCACGAGCCTGAAAGTCGGAAAGTGACGACAAGTCTATCGTGAATAGTCGAATCACTTTGGGTAGTCAATGTCTAGTAGCCGCAGACAATCCAACACCCGATTTTGGTTTTGAGTCGGCAGTTGTCACTCTGATGCTTCGTTGATTTTTATGTGTTTTATGTGCATTTGCCTGTTTATGTGTTTAATTTTGATGTTCGCTCGATTTTTGCTATCACTTCAGTCAACACACACGACTCGTATTGCTATTCTACCTCAAAACGCTAACAAGTCGTTGCAATTCTATACGATACTATAATGCGATATACGCTATACTATACCCGACATGTTATACAATTATACGAAACTACTCGATATACTATACGAACGACAAGCGAGCTTTGAATAATAGGTTTCTGTATTCTGACTGCATCCGCGATTAAGTGCCTATGTGCTTATGTGCTTCGGTGTTTGTGTGTCTCTGTGCTCTATGTGCCTATGTGCTTCTGTGATTACGTGAACCTGTGGTTATGTGCCTACATGTTTGTGTGATGCATGTTTCGACGTGTTCCTAAGCTTTAGTAAATAGTAGACGTGTGAGGTGAGATTCGATTACGTTGTGTTAAGTCCTGTGACGATGTCTGTTGCAGACCATGTCGTCGTCTGGATCCCGACACCATCTGACTCGCCAAGAGAAGAGAGACAAGCGTCTCGCTACTCTCATCGCCAAGAGTGTGGCAAAAGCTGTAAGCGATGCATATGAAAACGCTAGCAAGTCGTCTGAAGAGTCGCAAACCAACGCTCCCAAAGATGCTAGCAAGACTGGTTTCAGCTTCAAACAGTTTGAAGCATGCGGACCCAAGGAATTCACCGGAGAAGATGGTGCTACCGCCATGTTTCAATGGTTCGATTCAGTTGAAGTCACTCTGCGCCAAAGCGGTTGTCCTGAGAATCTCCGCACCCTCAATGCTACAGGCGTCTTCCAGTCCCGAGCTCTAGACTGGTGGATGGCCGAATGAAACAAGCGCGGAAATGATGCAGCTTATGAGCTGACTTGGGAGAAGTTAAAGGCAATTATGATGGACGAATTTTGCCCTCCCCATGAATGCCAAAAGCTGGAGGACGAGTTTTGGAACATCAAGCAGAAGGATGGAGACAACGCTGCTTTAACTGCACGCTTTAAGCAGCTCAGCATCATCTGTCCCGATCAGGTCAAGACTCCAGACATGGCCATCAAGAAGTATATTCGAGCTCTACCCGATTGTGTAGCCGACTTTGTTCACGCTGCCAAGACATCGTCAATTGAAGAGACTTATCTGCTTGCCGCTGAGATCAATGACAAGCGGGTAAAATCTGGATTTTGGGATAAGCATACCAAGTCTCTGCACCAAGCCACCGCCACGTCAACCGTCGACACCACCACTGCTCAACCCTCCAAGTCATCAAGGAGAAAGAAGAAGCACAACAACAACAGCTCCAGCAACAAGAACTGTGCTGTGACAACAACTGCTGCCCCTCTGCAAGCCGTACCGGCTCAGCAACAGTCTCACCACCGACAAGCTCCAGTGATCAATGCGCCGCTAGCTAAGCGCGCTTACACAGGTCCCCACCTGCTCTGCCCGACATGCTCATACCATCATCCGGTGGGAATCGCCTGTCGTTTCTGCGCCCACTGCAACCTCTACGGCCATTTCACTACGAACTGCCGCTATGGTCCCCGTCAAGCCCCAGTTCAAGCCGCCGCTCATCAAGCTCTACTTCCAGCCCCTCAAGGCCAACTTGCAGCTCAAGCACCCGCGGTCAATGCTCGAGTCTGCTTTGCATGTGGTGACCCTAACCACTTTGCAAACATGTGCCCGAACCGAGTTGTGAAGGAAGAACCCCAGCAGCAGCAGCAGCAGCCTCAGCAGCAACAGTAAGCAGTCCGTGCCAGAACCTTTAACATCAATGCCCGTCAAGCCCAGGCTGACAACAACGTGGTTAATGGTACGTTCCTTGTGAATGGTATTTAAGCATCATGTTTGTTTGATACTGGAGCCGATAACTGCTTTGTGTCGTTTGAATTCGAGAAGCTCCTTAGTCGTAAGCGTTCTTATCTCCCCTCGTCATTCAAAGTCGAAGTTGCTACTGGAAGAACTGTCGCCGTTAACTCTGTTCTCCGTGATTGTACTCTCGAGCTCAACAATCATATCTTCCCAATCGACCTTATCCCGATGCAGCTTGGAAGTTTTGACGTCATAGTAGGCATGGACTTTCTTCGCGAAAACCATGCTGGAGTTGTATGCTTCGAAAAGATGATTCGATTCTCACTCGTGAATGGAGATTTATTGTGTGTGTACGGTGAAACAGCTTCGAAAGGTCTTAAACTTATGTCATGCGTCCAAGCTAGCAAGTATCTCCGCAAGGAATACAACGCTTTCTTGGCCAACATTGTAGTAGCGGGAAAGGAAAAGAAAAAGAAGGTTGAAGTCAAGGACGTTCCAGTGGTTCGTGAATTTCCTCAGGTGTTCCCTGATGATCTTCCTGGACTACCTCCAAGTCATGATATCGACTTTCGTATCGACCTTATTCCTGGAGCTAACCCTGTTGCCAAAGCCCCTTATCGACTCGCGCCATCCGAAATGAGGGAACTCTCAAACCAACTCCAGGAGTTACTTGAAAAAGGCTTTATTCGCCTGAGCACCTCTCCTTGGGGCGCGCCAGTCCTTTTCGTCAAAAAGAAGGATGGGTCGTTCAGGATGTGCATCCACTATCGGGAATTGAATAAGCTGACCATCAAGAACCGTTATCCTTTGCCTCGAATCGAAGACTTATTTGATCAGCTGCAAGGTGCCAAGTGTTTCTCGAAGATCGATCTACGTTCAGGCTATCATCAGTTGCGCATACAAGAAGAAGATGTACCTAAAACAGCCTTTCGCACACGATACGGCCACTATGAGTTCATTGTTATGCCTTTTGGTCTAACCAACGCACCTGCGGTTTTTATGGATCTGATGAATCGCGTGTGTAAGCCTTATCTTGACCGTTTCGTCATTGTGTTCATCGACGATGTCCTGATTTATTCCAAATCGAAAGCCAAACACGCGCAACATCTACGTTTGGTCCTTGAGTTACTCCAGGGGAACCAACTCTATGCCAAATTCTCCAAGTGCGAATTCTGGTTGGAGGAGGTTCAGTTTCTGGGTGACATCGTGAATAGTCAGGGTATCCATGTCGATCCTGCGAAGATTGAAGCAGTTAAAAGCTGGATTACGCCAAAGAACTCGTCTGAAGTCCGATCATTTCTTGGATTAGCGGGTTATTACCGACGATTCATCGAAGGATTCTCTAAGATCGCTGTGCCGCTTACTGCTCTTACCCATAAAGACAGGTCTTTTGTTTGGGGGACTGAACAAGAGTCTGCTTTTCAAACCCTTAAGCGCAAGCTCTGCAATGCTCCCGTTCTCACATTGCCGGACGGAAACGACGATTTCATTGTCTACTGTGATGCTTCTAACCTTGGTCTTGGCTGTGTCCTCATGCAACGAGACAAGGTTATAGCTTACGCATCTCGTCAGCTCAAAATCCACGAGAAGAACTATACAACCCACGATCTCGAGCTAGGCGCAGTTGTTTTTGCATTGAAGATTTGGCGACACTACCTGTATGGTACCAAGTGTACGATCTTCACCGATCACATGAGTTTACAACACATCTTTAATCAGAAAGAACTTAACATGCGTCAACCCCGATGGGTAGAACTTCTTAACGATTACGACTGTGAGATTCGTTATCACCCGGGCAAGGCAAATGTTGTAGCTGGCGCACTCAGCAGACGGAGTTATTTGCTTAGTATTCGCAATACCCAAGCCCAGCACAACCTCGAAGCTCTCATCCGCGAAGCCCAAAATGCTTGCTTTAACGAACGCACTTTGAAGAAGGAGAGAATCTACCACGATGGAGCTCAGCTTGTAAGCAAAGCAGATGGGATTTTCTATTATCTGGACCGAATCTGGATCCCTAAGCGGACCGATTTGCGAAAGATTATAATGAACGAAGCCCACAATTCCCGATACTCTATTCATCCCGGTGCCGATAAAATGTACCAGGACCTTCGTTACAAGTACTGGTGGCCGGGTATGAAACGGGATATCGCTCTCTATGTTGGAGGTTGCCTGACTTGTGCAAGAGTCAAGGCTGAACATCAACGACCTTCCGGCTTACTCGAACAACCTCCAATTCCTATATGGAAGTGGGAGAGTATAGCTATGGATTTCATAACCAAACTTCCAGCCACGCCTTCAGGTCACGAAAGCATTTGGGTTATAGTAGATCGTCTAACCAAATCAGCCCACTTTCTGCCGATACGGGAAGATTACAAGGTAGAACGACTAGCCCAAATCTACACCGACGATATCATTTGTAATCATGGTACGCCTCGTGACATCATTTAAGACCGTGACGCTCGGTTTACTTCGCGACTGTAGGAAACGTTTCAAGCGGCCCTTGGTACGTCGCTTAATCTGAGTACTGAGTTTCATCCTCAAACTGACGGACAGACTGAAAGAACGATCCGTACTCTTAAAGACATGCTCCGCGCGTGTGTTATAGATTTCGGTGGTAGTTGGAACAAACATCTGCCGCTAGTCGAATTCTCGTATAACAACAGCTATCATGCCAGCATACAAATGGCACCATTCGAGGCCCTGTATGGAAGAAGATGTCGTTCGCCTATTGTGTGGCACGAGATCGGTCATTCGCAATTAACCGGTCCCGAGATACTACAAGAAACGACTGACAAAATTCTCCAGATCCGCGACAACTTGGCAAAGGCCATGGATAGACAGAAAAGTTACGCCGATAGAAGACGCAAGCCCCTTGAATTTGACGTTGGCGACTACGTACTCCTAAAGGTATCCCCTTGGAAGGGTGTGGTCAGATTCGACAAGAAAGGGAAACTAGCGCCTCGATATGTTGGACCTTTTAAGATTCTGGAAAGGATCGGAAAAGTCGCCTACAAACTCGAACTACCGGAGGAACTCAGTAACGTCCACCCGACTTTCCATGTGTCAAACCTCCGAAAGTGCCAAGCTGACCATGATTTGATTGTACCTCTCGACGATCTTCAGGTCAACAAAACGCTACACTTCGTGGAAAAGCCTGTCGAAATCATGGATCGCCAAACCAAGCAACTCAGACGCTCTCGCATCCCTATCGAAAAGGTCCGATGGGAAGGCAAACGAGGCGCGGAGTTCACTTGGGAACTCGAAAGTGACATGAAGGCCAAGTACCCGCAGTTGTTCAAATAAAGATCTGAAGCGTCAAATTGGTAATTCACGGTGCTGTGCAGCTTCGAGCCTAATTTCGGAACGAAATTCCCTAAACAAGGGGAGGCTGTAACACCCCGTGTTTTCGAATGTCAAAGTCAAAGTCAAAGTCAACTTTGACTTTCTTTGACTGTAGATAGTCTATTTTCAGTTTTATTTGTATTATGTGGAGCAAGTGTTGTAATCAGGAAGAATCGAAGTAATCGAATGTTTTATCAACGCAAACCGATTTACGGCTGTGAATAGTAGAAAGTAACAATGCGATAAAGTTAACTAATCTATAATCAAACCGATCTAACTATCATCGAACTCAAAAGTAATTTGAATAGGACTGAAAGTAATTTGAATAGGAAACTCTATCGTACTCGATCGAAACCGAAATATAAAAAATCATCGCCCGAAAACCTCGAACCAGGCTGTTGATCGATCAGGCTATCCGCCGATCGAACAGCCCAGCCGATCGAACAGGCTGTCCGATCGGGGAAGCCTGGCCGATCGGCCAGCCCTTTCCTCTTTTGGAGCCTATAAATAGGGCTGTCATTGTCACTCTTTACCACTTTTGGAAAGTTCCGACCGACCAGCTCGTGCTCCTCCTTTTTCCTCAGATTTCTTCCGATTTCGGTAAGTTTCCAACCTAAATCTTGTACTTTCTTAATCAAAACATGCTCCTACACCTTTCTATCTTTCAAATCATAATTTCTAACCATGAAATCATCAAGATCTAAGCATTCTAGGGTGATGTCATCATGGTGTTCTTCAAGAACAGCATGTTTTGGCCTCAATCCACCATGAATAGCTCGGATCTAACCGATTTCCACATAAACAAGTCAAGATCTATCAGAGATCTAAACATTTACATGATGTAAAGGATTGAAAGGAGGATTTCCAACTTTCTTTCAACTCTTTTACACTCAATGCCTTCAAACTGGTAGAAACGGAGCTTGAGCCAACTCACTAATCAATCCAATGGTTGTGTGATTCAAGATTCGGGTTCTATCTACGAGGTTCACCGACTTCGGGTTAAACGTTAGACCGACGTTCCGAACCGTTCACCGGCCGGATTTGGGTTATTCATGTCCGAGCAGGAGGAACAAGTAAGAACTAAAGTGTCATAGTTCAACTCGTTGTCAAACTACCTCAATATAACGTCAAATAATCAGAACAGCCAAGTGTTAGACGAACAGGCCGACCAGGTCAGGATGCTGACCAAACGGTTAGGCTGTTCGAACGAACAACCCAACTGATCGGACATGTCAGCCGATCGACCAGGCCAGCCGATCGGCTAGCATGTGGCCCCATACTTTGACAAATTCATGAAGTATGGTATTGAACGAGGTGATGTTCGATCGAACGAGCTGTTTGGTAACATTACTCATCGGATCATGAGATACTATGCTTCAACACTTAATCGATTTTCAACTCGTTCGACGCATTGTGGTGCCACCCGATCGAACATGCTATCAGAACGAACAGGCTGTTCGATCGAATATGCTGCTCGATCGAGTGACAACCTGCTGAGGACTACTACTGAAGTTCCTAACCGATCGGTTAAGCCGACCGATCGAACAGACCGTTCAATCGATCGACCTGAAAGGTAAGAACACTTCAGTGTTCTCAAATGCTACAACAAAAACTTTTAAAGTTCAAACCATTATACACAAACACATCCTACTCAAAGGAAGAAACAATCCACTCGAACAGTCCAACCGATTGAGCCTACCGGCCGATCGAGCAGGCGGTCCGAACGGATTGTCCAGCCGAACGAACAACCCACTCGATCGAACCTGCCGTTCGATCGACCAGGCTGTTTGACCCACTTACACTTGTTTCCATTATTCGCGTTATTCATCGTTATGGTATCGAACTGTTCAGGCCAACCCTACTCTCAAGTGCTCCCTTCAATCCATCAATCAACCGCTGTGAGTATACTCGATCCCTTTTTGCTTTTAGCACTTCTGGGTGTTACATACGTTACTTATATCAAAACACAATCGATCACACTACTCAAACTATTTGAACGCTAACCAATATGCATGTATTACGTGACTAAATGAATGCTTGTTGATTGTGTTTACACGTGGAATGCTGTCTACCTGCCTTAACGACGTAGTACTATAGTTTGGACTCAGCACCCGTTCACACGGGGGTTGTTAAGGACAATTACTTGCATGGATTGCGGTGGTAATCATGTATTGCGAACCGTCTCGGACGGTCAACCCGCAGTCATTGGTATCGATAGATCCATGTCGATAATTAACATGCTTCGTTTTCCTCTGTGTACGTGCTGGTTATGCGTAAACTATTCGAACTCTATATGCTATTATCAAACTTGTATGCTCACCTTTACATTTATGTATTGACTGTATTTTAACGTATGTGACAGGTGTTTAAGATGTTTGCTTGCTAGGGAAGCGAAGCTAGAATAATGCCTTAGAGGCCCCCAATAAATAGTTGTCTGTCAGGAACAAGCAACTAGGGTATAGTTGTCTGTAGATCTTGTCAGACTGGGTCTTAAGAGCATTTGAACAATATTTATGTTTTGTATTAAATTAAATCTGAGTTTTCGGAACAGAATTACTTGTTTGGATGTTATCTGTAATAATGTATTTGTTTATTCGGGATACGGTTTGGGACGTATCTATAACTGGATTATATAGATTGTTGTTATGGAAACTTCTGGACAATCTGTTTCGCTTAGTGCCATGCCCCGATGATTCCGCCATCGGTTGGGGTGTGACAGTTTGGTTTAGATTTCAAATGTGTTTTCTTGTGAGTTTGCCGCATGTTTGTTGTATGATATCATGTCATGACACTTGATTATGTTGTTGTTGCATGTTGATATTACGATCTAGGGTTTTGATAGACACCATGTTTGGAATTGCTTTAAATCAAATGATTATACATGATTAAGAATTATGCGAATCGATGATGATGTGCTACGATACTAGTATGGATGATGAACGACAATTAGGGTTTGTATGAACATGGATAATAACTGCTAAATCATGTTGTTTGATCTGTTTTGGAATGTGACAAGGTGTTTGCTGGATCTACGGAACAACTGTTAAACCATGAATTTGTGTCGGTTACATTGTACTAGGTTGCTACTGAGGTTGCGAGTCGAACCCAGCTGGTTCCGACTTGAGACCTTCATAGTTCCAACTCATCATTAAACATCACACAATGGGTGGACTCAAAACCATCTAGGTGCGAGTCGAGACCTGTCCGGTTTTGACTCGGGACATGACTCAAAACCATGGGGTTTCGACTAATGTAGCCATCACTCGAGATCATTGGTTTCAACTCGAGACCATAGAGGTTGTGAGTCGAGATCTCGTAGTCTCGACTGATGTCCACTCGAAACACGCTTTAAACTGTTTGGGCTAGACAATGATTATTGGGCCACCTACGTGTATTGGGCCGCCCATTTTCCTGATAAATGAAAACACGATTAACTGTTACTACATGTGAAATGTTGTGTGTAATACTTGTATGCTACCTGTGTAGTACGTGTAAGGAATACGTGATTTAAGTGTATATGGAACTGATTATTGTCGGCAATCACATTAGGGTTTGTGTAACATTTGTGCTTGTAATCATTATGAACAGTTCAATTATCAATAAAACAATGTTATTTTATCCCAATGGTTGTTTGATTTTGTTTTACATTTTTCATGTTTTGACTTTCGTTTAATTTCAAACTCAACATCGCTTTCTGGAGCATTATACGCAAACTGGTGCGTAAACGTACTCAGTTTAATGCGACAAATACTCCGGAACATCAACATATACTCAACATACCTTAAATAACCTTTACATAACTTAGAAATAAGTTTTGAAGGCTTTGGTATAGCAAAAACAAGTTAATTCGCTCACAGGGACTAAACTTGACAAACTGCGAAAGTATGCCAATTTGAACTGTAACGAACATTCCGGAACATGTCCATAAGTTAAACATACCATAAATATCCTTTACATAGCTTAGAAATAGGCTTTAAGGGGTTTGGTATGCTAAAATAAACTTTTGGGTCATTCAGGGACTAAAAGTGTCAAAAAGTGCACAAGTTTGCACTTTTGCGCATAACTTACGTTCTGAATACATCCGGACATCCAAAAATTTATGTAAGCATCCTTATATTATGCCTTAGTGTTTGGCATAAGAAAAATCCATTCGTCGCGTCATTTGGATCGTCTTTCACGCTTATGCGCATTCCGTCGTAATTAAGCGAACATCGCGATCGTACGGCCAAACGAACCGACATCCGACATATTTTTGGGCATGTTTCATGTCCACAATGTTTAGGCATCATTTTAGGGCCTTAAAGATGGCTTTACAGGTCTTAGAAGGGCTGGAAATAGCTTAAACACGCAACAGGGACCAAAAGTGTAAATTCTGCAAGTGGTGCAGATCAGAGAGAGCCAGGCGGCCCGCGTGAGTTTTGCCTAAATGTTTAGGCGGGCCGCGTGGGGATGTCTGACAGAAAGATTTTGCATTTAATGCAGAATCTGGCCTTTCGTTCGATCAAGGGGCAATGCCTTTTCACCCAATGAAGAGCCAAGAGTCAAGTTCACTGAACTTATCCACTGGACACATGTACGCACGTGATCAAGGCTCGATATTCGATAAAACGATCCTAACGGTTCCACTTTTCCTATAAATACCCCCCCCCTTTAGTGTAAAAATCACAAAATCAGATCCTAAAGCTCTAAGTTGAAACCATTGTTTCATACCTGAGCTGTTTGATCTTGATTTGCACTCGGGGACCCTCCGTAAGTCTTCTTTCGCTCTTTTATTCGCTTTTCGAGTCCGAAAGTCAACGTTTAGTTGACTTTCTGCATTGACCAGCTTATGGTCGATGCGAAGTTCATGGAACTTCATAACGTGAGCGTGATCACGATGGTTATGGTCCGTAGTGACCATACCTACTGATTACCCCGTTATCTAGGCTCAGTGACGAGTCGTAGTTTCGGCCAGAATGTGCATTCTTGCATATTTTGTAACCAAACTACTCGTGAGCATCAAAGCCGTTTGTTTTGATGTCAAACCTGTTTTCAAACTTAGTTAAGCATGTTCTAACATGCTTAGCTCGTCACTTTTAGTTTAGTGCTTATATAGGGTCGTAAGGTAAGCGATCTAAACCATCGCTTATACTTTCGAACCCGACCCATTTGGTCGATCTTTAGGATCCGACCAAACACATTAGGTGACCATAGCTATAACCTTCCGAGGTTATACCTTGTGGTCACTATGTTAGACGTTCCGAACGCGTTCTACGCGAACGACGCGTTAGGGTGGCATAAGCTACCTCAACGGGTCGTGATGGACCGTAAGCACTTAGGTTAAGTTTCATTTTAGTATGTAGGCTTTGTTAAACCATATTACACGAGTCTCCATACTCGTTTGGTTTTCGAACCCGCGTACTGTCCGATCCTTCCGATTTGGTCCGGTATATTAACATAGCTACCTATTAGGTGCCGTTTGATATCCCGTGATCTTTAGCATTATCTGGTTATTATACAAGAACTCCAAATCAATCTCAGGTGAGTACATAGAACCCCATCTTTTACTGTTTTCCAAACTGTTTTGGGGTGAAACACATGTGCCTATCTGTTACCTTCATGCTTTCCATGTTTTCACATCATATGCCTGCTATGTTGTTAGTACATTATAGTACACGATTTCATTACATTTCATGCTATGTATGCCCATTGTGTGCGTACTTAGTACATTTGATTTACATTACACTTCTGTTGCATATGTTTACTCAGCATATGGACACATTGATTTACATGAACATTTCTGTTGCATATGTTTACTCAGCATATGGACACATTGATTTACATGAACATTTCTGTTGCATATGTTTACTCAGCATATGGACACATTGATTTACATGAACATTTCTGCTTCGTATGTTTACTTAGCATACTTAGTACAATTGTTTACATCACATGCCTTCATTTTGTTATGACATTTGGTTTGTTTAACATGGGACAATACATTCATTAACATTAGCTACGCCGTTCGTTAGTAGGTAGTGGTACCATAGGAATTGACAACTCCCATTCCTGAAGTCCTGGGTTTGATAGGACTGGAAGGAATGACCGAATTCGATATACATAACTTAGATAAACCTTTAATTTGTTTAAGGGTTTATCGCCGCAGTCTCAAGGCTTGGATGTATGCATAGTTTACAATACCACATAAATGTTAATATCAATAGAGCATGCGTTTCCCGCAGAACATAACGCTGATTTAAACCACGTTTTACTTCAACGACTTGTTTTGTGCATATGGTTTAAGTTGATACATTTCGCTTACCATACATGATACATTTTGGGATTACACATTACATGATTTACATTGAACATAAACACGTCGACATTGACATATACATTTGGTGGTTTACACTTGAGCATAAACACTTGACATGGATTACAATAACACTTGACATTTGGTTTACACATGAACAATTTACATGGTGGATTGGTTTGGGTAAATGATTCAAGTAACGGGGCGTATGTAATATGATACAAACATGGTGGATACGCCGCTGGTACTTCCTATATATAAATGTTTGTATAATATTACATATCGTGGCGTTATCTAAGTCATTTCAGTTTAGACACATTACACTTTACATAAGTAACATATTCTTCACAAGACATTATTTTCACAAACAACTTATCTTATTCAACTCATTTTACTCGGTTATTCGTTTAACCTTGCACTTATCTATACATATCGTTTGATGTTATCGTTTTTCAAATGATTTACAAAGCAAAACAAATTACAAGGTTCATGACTGACTGTTATTAAACATTCTTTAAAACTCAAGTCATGAACCCCATTTTCACAAAACCTATGTATCTCACAGGCATTTTTATGCTGACGTACCTACTTTCACATGTGTTTTCAGGAGCTATTCCATAGGACGATGATCATGATTCTAGGGCGGACCTGTGCCTTAGAGCCTAAAAATGAAGTTTGAACTAGCTTAATTATGTTTTGAATATCCGTACTCTCTTTCCAAGACAATGTAACACCTTTTTTTATAAATAAAATACAACTTGTATGCCATGGTCATGAAACAATTTAATTCTGTCCACAACACTCCCCGGCGTTTCCGCCGCGGTTGCATGTTATACGCGGCCGGGGTGTGACAGAAGAGTTGGTATCAGAGCCATTGGTTATAGGGAATTAGGTTATTAGTAATGCTTTGACCTAGACTATAACTTTCTAGGACCCTAACACAAGTTATCTTGTGTTTAGAGTTTAAAACATGCACATCACCTATCCTTAGGTGATAACCACAACAGGAACTTCGGTTCCGAATCCGCTTTGAAAATTAATCATCTGTTCTAGGATGATTAATTACTAGGTTTTGAACCCTCTGTTATAAGGTTTTGAACCCTCTGTTATAAGGTTTTGAACCCTCTGTTATATGGTTTTGAACCCCTTTGGATTTTCAAAAAAAAAAAAAAAAATCCCGTCAAAGTGTTGGATTAATAGTGTGAACACGTGCGAACTGGAAGGGTGAATGCCTGTACCCTGAGTTTTCTGTCTAAGGCTAGAGTGTTCGTACAAATCCACATAATCGGACCAGTCACTCTTACCTGGGAACTCTTGGGGTGAGTGTTCACTTATAGGCGAGCATGTCTTCGCAATACACTAATTCTGACCCATTTACTTTGACTAGACATTTCATATCGCTTGTTTGCATTGCGATGCATAACCACCATCTTTGCTTTTATTGATTCTGTTTCATCTCATTCCCTACACCCAATCATCTCACTCGTCTCCTTTCATGTTTTCCTCTTCCAGAATGCCTCCTCGACGCGACAACCAGATAGCTACTGCCGAGCTGGCGGAGATTATTGCGCAGCAGATGGCTGCTCAATTTCCGAATCTCTTTGCTCAATGGAACCAGGCCAACAACAACAATGGTACATGCAAATACAAGGATTTTAACTCGGCTAAGCCACTCAAGTTTAGTGGTTCTGAGGGAGCAACTGGGCTTCTTCAGTGGTTCGAGAGCATCGAGAACACTTTTCGCCACGTGCAGTGTCCGGATAATCGCAAGGTCGAGTTTTCTTCAAGCGTGTTTCAGAAGAGGGCTCAAACATGGTGGAATGGGGTTATGAGAGATCAAGGTGCGGAAGTTGCTCTAGCTCAGTCATGGGCTGAACTGAGAGCCCTTATGATGAAGGAGTTTTGTCCTCGTCATGAACAGCGAGCGTTGGAGAAAGAATTTGATGTTTTGAAGCAAGATAGTGGCGAGCACAGGGCTTATACGGATAGGTTTGAGGAGTTGAGTCTTCTTTGCCCAACTATGGTTACCCCACTCGATAAGGCCATCGAAAGGTACATCGACGGCCTACCTGACTCAGTACAAGACATTCTCACTGGTAGCAACCCTACCACACTCCGTCAGGCAATCGAGTTATCAGCGACACTGACTGAGTCGCAGATCCGAAAGAATAAACTACACAGGAAGGGTGACAAGGGCAAGAAGCAGTCGGCTGACAAGGAGGATATTAAGAAAGGTCAGAACAAGAAGGGAAAGGACTCTGGTTCCTCAAGGGGGTCAAGGAAGCGTAAGGCTTCCCAAAATTTTGCTGTCACTGCCCAAGCAAACCAGGCAGCTCCCAACCAGCCTCCAGCAAAGAAACCCTACTCAGGAAGTGCACCTTTGTGCAATCGATGCAACAGTCACCACCAGCCACAATATCAGTGCCGTTTCTGTACTAACTGTGGGAAATCGGGTCATCTTGCCGATGTTTGTCGGTTTGCTCAGAATCACGCAGTCCAGAACCCTGCTCAACAGGTTGCTCAACAACAGGGTCAGGCTGCACGACCAAACTACCCACCAGGTGCATGTTATAATTGTGGGGATCTGACCCACTACAGAAATCGGTGTCCAAGACTAGTCAACCAGAACTAGAATGCAAACCAGAATCCGGCACCGGCTCGAGGTCGAGTCTTTAACATGAATGCACAAGAAGCACAAGCAGACAACGAAGTGGTGAACGGTACGTTCTTTATTAATAATCAGCCAGCATCTGTTCTTTTTGATTCGGGTGCCGACAAGAGCTTTGTGTCATTGTCTTTTGAGACAATGCTTCGCGTGTCTAGAACGAAACTAGGTAAACCTTTGACAGTAGAGGTTGCCAGTGGTGAACCCATTGTTCTTAATTCTGTTCTACGCAACTGCCAGTTGAATCTTAACGACCATATTTTTCCTATTGACCTCACGCCAATGCAACTTGGAAGCTTCGACGTTATTGTGGGAATGGATTGGTTATCCAAGCATCGCGCAGAGATAGTTTGTTCTGAGAAGATTGTTCGTGTACCGCTATCGACAGATGAGATCCTACAGGTCCATGGTGAGAAACCTGCCGGTGGTCTCAAACTCATGTCCTGTTTTAAAGCACGGAAGTATCTGCGAAAGCACTATGTGGCTTTCTTAGCACATGTTACAGCAGATAAAGGCAAAGGTAAGACTATTTCAGATATTCCTGTCGTTCGGGATTATTCCGAAGTATTCCCTGAAGACTTACCGGGTCTACCTCCAGCACGCCAAGTCGAGTTCCGTATTGATCTCGTACCTGGTGCAAATCCCATTGCCAGAGCTCCATATCGTCTTGCACCATCCGAGATGCAAGAGTTATCTAAGCAGCTTCAGGAGCTCTCCGACAAAGGTTTTATCCGTCCTAGCTTTTCACCTTGGGGTGCTCCTGTTCTCTTTGTAAAGAAGAAGGATGGATCTTTTAGGATGTGTATCGATTATCGTGAGCTTAACAAGCTTACCATCAAAAATCGATATCCCCTACCTCGCATTGATGATCTCTTTGATCAGTTGCAAGGCGCTTCCTATTTTTCGAAGATTGATCTTCGATCTGGATATCATCAGCTCCGTGTGCATGAAGAAGATATTCCAAAGACAGCGTTCCGTACTCGTTATGGACATTATGAGTTCACAATCATGCCATTCGGTTTGACTAATGCTCCTGCTGTTTTCATGGACTTAATGAATAGGGTCTGCAAACCTTACTTAGATAAGTTCATCATCGTTTTTATTAATGACATTTTGATATATTCTAAGACGGGAGCTGAACATGAGCAACATCTTCGTCTTACTCTGGAACTCCTAAAGAAAGAGCAACTTTTCGCCAAATTCTCCAAGTGTGAATTCTGGCTTAAAGAAGTTCAATTCTTAGGGCATATTGTCAATGAACAAGGTATTCATGTAGATCCCTCCAAGATCAGTGCGATCAAGGATTGGGATACACCTACTACTCCTACTGAAGTTCGTTCTTTTCTTGGTCTAGCGGGTTATTACCGCCGCTTCATAGAAAATTTCTCGAAGATTGCAGTTCCTCTAACTGCTCTAACTCAGAAGAACAAGCCATTTGATTGGGGAGTCAAACAAGAGGAAGCGTTTCAGACTTTGAAACAAAAGCTTTGCGACGCGCCTGTCCTAACATTGCCTGAGGGCAACGATGATTTCGTCGTTTATTGCGACGCATCTAAATTAGGACTTGGCTGCGTCCTGATGCAAAGAAACAAAGTCATAGCATACGCATCAAGGCAGTTGAAGATACATGAGAAGAACTACACCACTCATGATCTTGAGTTGGGTGCAGTTGTCTTCGCTCTCAAAATCTGGAGACACTACTTGTATGGTACAAAATGTGTGGTTTTCACAGACCACAAAAGTCTTCAGCATATCTTCAATCAAAAAGAACTCAACATGAGACAACGACGTTGGGTTGAACTTCTAAACGACTACGACTGCGAGATTCGCTACCATCCTGGTAAGGCGAATGTCGTAGCCGATGCATTGAGTCGCAAGGAACGTACTAAGCTTCATTGTGTTCGTGTCCAATCTGTTATTCAAACCGATATCCAAGCTCGTATTTCTCAGGCTCAACAAGCTTGTGTTTCACAAGGTTTAATGGATAAGGAATTCCCTTATCACATAACACCTGCTCTTGAACTGAAAGACAATGGATCGTACTATTTCATGGACCGTTTGTGGGTCCCAAGCCAAGATGATCTTCGTACCTTGCTTATGGATGAAGCCCATAAGTCTCGTTATTCTATTCATCCTGGCTCAGATAAGATGTATAAGGATCTTCGTATTCAGTATTGGTGGCCTAGTATGAAGAAAGACATTGCCTTATACGTATCCAAATGCCTTACTTGTCTTAAGGTTAAGGCTGAACATCAGCGTCCTTCTGGCTTATTGGAACAACCAGAGATCCCAGTTTGGAAATGGGAAAACATTACTATGGATCTCATTACCAAACTCCCGCGCACAAAGAAAGGTCACGATGCCATCTGGGTAGTCGTTGATCGTCTTACAAAGTCAGCGCATTTCTTGCCAATCCGTGAGGATTTTTCGGCTGACAAACTTGCTCAAATCTACGTGGATGAAATTGTAGCACGACATGGTGTTCCTTTGAACATCATTTCTGACAGAGATGCTCGTTTCACTTCTCATTTTTGGAGAACCATGCAATCTGCTATGGGGTCTCAACTCAATTTGAGCACAGCTTATCATCCGCAAACGGATGGTCAATCTGAAAGAACAATCCAGACACTGGAGGATATGCTTAGAGCTTGTGTGATCGATTTTGGTGGTAGTTGGGATTCACATCTTCCATTGATTGAATTCTCCTACAACAACAGTTATCACTCCAGCATCAACATGGCTCCTTCCGAGGCTCTCTATGGTCGAAAATGTCGTTCACCAGTCTGCTGGAATGAGATTGGCGAGGCTCAGCTTACTGGACCTGCCCTCATTTTAGAGACAACAGATAAGGTAAAGAAAGTTCGTGATAACCTTCAGACAGCTAGAAGCCGTCAGAAGAACTACGCGGACTTAAAACGCAAGCCCTTGGATTTTCAAGTCGGTGATCGTGTATTACTTAAGGTCTCACCTTGGAAAGGTATGAACAGATTCGGAAAGAAAGGAAAACTTGCACCTAGATATGTTGGACCATTCAAGATCGTCGAAAGAATCGGTAAGGTAGCCTACAGACTTGAGTTACCTCCTGAACTTGGAAATGTTCATCCAACCTTTCACGTGTCCAATCTCAAGAGGTGTTTAGCTGATGAAAACCTCCACATACTGCTTGACGAAATTCGTGTTGATAAAACACTGAAGTTGGTTGAGAAACCGGTAGAAATCATGGAACGTGAAGTTAAGTGGCTTAAACGCAAGCGCATTCCTTTGGTCAAGGTTCGTTGGGAATCTAAGCGTGGACCCGAGTTTACTTGGGAACGTGAAGATCAAATGAAGGCAAAATATCCGCATCTTTTTCCATCAGTTTCCTCTAAATAAAATTTCGGGACGAAATTTCCACAAGTAGGGGAGACTGTAACATTTGTGCTTGTAATCATTATGAACAGTTCAATTATCAATAAAACAATGTTATTTTATCCCAATGATTGTTTGATTTTGTTTTACATTTTTCATGTTTTGACTTTCGTTCAATTTCAAACTCAACATCGCTTTCTGGAGCATTATACGCAAACTGGTGCGTAAACGTACTCAGTTTAATGCGACAAATACTCCGGAACATCAACATATACTCAACATACCTTAAATAACCTTTACATAACTTAGAAATAAGTTTTGAAGGCTTTGGTATAGCAAAAACAAGTTAATTCGCTCACAGGGACTAAACTTGACAAACTACGAAAGTATGCCAATTTGAACTGTAACAAACATTCCGAAACATGTCCATAAGTTAAACATACCATAAATATCCTTTACATAGCTTAGAAATAGGCTTTAAGGGGTTTGGTATGCTAAAATAAACTTTTGGGTCATTCAGGGACTAAAAGTGTCAAAAAGTGCACAAGTTTGCACTTTTGCGCATAACTTACGTTCTGAATACATCCGGACATCCAAAAATTTATGTAAGCATCCTTATATTATGCCTTAGTGTTTGGCATAAGAAAAATCCATTCGTCGCGTCATTTGGATCGTCTTTCACGCTTATGCGCATTCCGTCGTAATTAAGCGAACATCGCGATCGTACGGCCAAACGAACCGACATCCGACATATTTTTGGGCATGTTTCATGTCCACAATGTTTAGGCATCATTTTAGGGCCTTAAAGATGGCTTTACAGGTCTTAGAAGGGCTGGAAATAGCTTAAACACGCAACAGGGACCAAAAGTGTAAATTCTGCAAGTGGTGCAAATCAGAGAGGGCCAGGCGGCCCGCGTGAGTTTTGCCTAAATGTTTAGGCGGGCCGCGTGGGGATGTCTGACAGAAAGATTTTGCATTTAATGCATAATCTGGCCTTTCGTTCGATCAAGGGGCAATGCCTTTTCACCCAATGAAGAGCCAAGAGTTAAGTTCACTGAACTTATCCACTGGACACATGTACGCACGTGATCAAGGCTCGATATTCGATAAAACGATCCTAACGGTTCCACTTTTCCTATAAATACCCCCCCCCCCTTTAGTGTAAAAATCACAAAATCAGATCCTAAAGCTCTAAGTTGAAACCATTGTTTCATACCTGAGCTGTTTGATCTTGATTTGCACTCGGGGACCCTCCGTAAGTCTTCTTTCGCTCTTTTATTCGCTTTTCGAGTCCGAAAGTCAACGTTTAGTTGACTTTCTGCATTGACCAGCTTATGGTCGATGCGAAGTTCATGGAACTTCATAACGTGAGCGTGATCACGATGGTTATGGTCCGTAGTGACCATACCTACTGATTACCCCGTTATCTAGGCTCAGTGACGAGTCGTAGTTTCGGCCAGAATGTGCATTCTTGCATATTTTGTAACCAAACTACTCGTGAGCATCAAAGCCGTTTGTTTTGATGTCAAACCTGTTTTCAAACTTAGTTAAGCATGTTCTAACATGCTTAGCTCGTCACTTTTAGTTTAGTGCTTATATAGGGTCGTAAGGTAAGCGATCTAAACCATCGCTTATACTTTCGAACCCGACCCATTTGGTCGATCTTTAGGATCCGACCAAACACATTAGGTGACCATAGCTATAACCTTCCGAGGTTATACCTTGTGGTCACGATGTTAGACGTTCCGAACGCGTTCTACGCGAACGACGCGTTAGGGTGGCATAAGCTACCTCAACGGGTCGTGATGGACCGTAAGCACTTAGGTTAAGTTTCATTTTAGTATGTAGGCTTTGTTAAACCATATTACACGAGTCTCCATACTCGTTTGGTTTTCGAACCCGCGTACTGTCCGATCCTTCCGATTTGGTCCGGTATATTAACATAGCTACCTATTAGGTGCCGTTTGATATCCCGTGATCTTTAGCATTATCTGGTTATTATACAAGAACTCCAAATCAATCTCAGGTGAGTACATAGAACCCCATCTTTTACTGTTTTCCAAACAGTTTTGGGGTGAAACACATGTGCCTATCTGTTACCTTCATGCTTTCCATGTTTTCACATCATATGCCTGTTATGTTGTTAGTACATTATAGTACACGATTTCATTACATTTCATGCTATGTATGCCCATTGTGTGCGTACTTAGTACATTTGATTTACATTACACTTCTGTTGCATATGTTTACTCAGCATATGGACACATTGATTTACATGAACATTTCTGTTGCATATGTTTACTCAGCATATGGACACATTGATTTACATGAACATTTCTGTTGCATATGTTTACTCAGCATATGGACATATTGATTTACATGAACATTTCTGCTTCGTATGTTTACTTAGCATACTTAGTACAATTGTTTACATCACATGCCTTCATTTTGTTATGACATTTGGTTTGTTTAACATGGGACAATACATTCATTAACATTAGCTACGCCGTTCGTTAGTAGGTAGTGGTACCATAGGAATTGACAACTCCCATTCCTGAAGTCCTGGGTTTGATAGGACTGGAAGGAATGACCGAATTCGATATACATAACTTAGATAAACCTTTAATTTGTTTAAGGGTTTATCGCCGCAGTCTCAAGGCTTGGATGTATGCATAGTTTACAATACCACATAAATGTTAATATCAATAGAGCATGCGTTTCCCGCAGAACATAACGCTGATTTAAACCACGTTTTACTTCAACGACTTATTTTGTGCATATGGTTTAAGTTGATACATTTCGCTTACCATACATGATACATTTTGGGATTACACATTACATGATTTACATTGAACATAAACACGTCGACATTGATATATACATTTGGTGGTTTACACTTGAGCATAAACACTTGACATGGATTACAATAACACTTGACATTTGGTTTACACATGAACAATTTACATGGTGGATTGGTTTGGGTAAATGATTCAAGTAACGAGGCATATGTAATATGATACAAACATGGTGGATACGCCGCTGGTACTTCCTATATATAAATGTTTGTATAATATTACATATCGTGGCGTTATCTAAGTCATTTCAGTTTAGACACATTACACTTTACATAAGTAACATATTCTTCACAAGACATTATTTTCACAAACAACTTATCTTATATTCAACTCATTTTACTCGGTTATTCGTTTAACCTTGCACTTATCTATACATATCGTTTGATGTTATCGTTTTTCAAATGATTTACAAAGCAAAACAAATTACAAGGTTCATGACTGACTGTTATTAAACATTCTTTAAAACTCAAGTCATGAACCCCATTTTCACAAAACCTATGTATCTCACAGGCATTTTTATGCTGACGTACCTACTTTCACATGTGTTTTCAGGAGCTATTCCATAGGACGATGATCATGATTCTAGGGCGGACCTGTGCCTTAGAGCCTAAAAATGAAGTTTGAACTAGCTTAATTATGTTTTGAATATCCGTACTCTCTTTCCAAGACAATGTAACACCTTTGTTTATAAATAAAATACAACTTGTATGCCATGGTCATGAAACAATTTAATTCTGTCCACAACACTCCCCGGCGTTTCCGCCGCGGTTGCATGTTATACGCGGCCGGGGTGTGACAGTTTGGTAGACCAACTTGGAACGAGTAACATAACATACCGAGCAAAACTAAGGTGAGTTCACTACTCTCTTTACAAGCATGCGTCCGGTGGGACAAAGAAACAAACGAACAAATTTGCATCCCTGTAGGGGATACTTTACAAACCCATATCCTTGTAGGGGATATGAGGCAGATTTCAGTTAATGTTGATGATGGATAATACACTCACTTCTATCACTTAAGTCCCATCTTACTACCGAACTAGTTGCTTGTAGGGCAACGGGGTTATTAGTTGATAGCGCTATTAGGTTTGGCACCCTCAGGATGTACCTGGATAGGACGAGCGTTAACTAATGACCTTAACCACATGACCAATGTTTGATAGAGCATTGGGGAAGGCAAACAAATAGCCGTCTTGCGGTATCGAGTTATTATCAACATGTCATAAAATAAACACTTGGTAACCAAACGTTTAACAAAACTGTGAACTCGCCAGCTTTATGCTGATACACTTTTTCTGCATGCTTGCAGGCCGTTAGGTACACTAATATGGGACTTGCTGTTTGGGAAGCCGGAGTGGTTATGGGTCGTGGCAACTGGATGGACACTTGAAGTTGAATTGTTTTCTAAACATTTTATGTTAAGCCCATTAAAGAATATTTAATGCTTCCGCTGAACATGTTTGATTTTCAAAACCAATGTTTGAACTATACTATTTTCATTTAATGGAAATTTCTATTTTTACTTATGGTTCAATGTGATTAGTGGCTAGATCCTGGTACGTCACACGCCTCGCGGGAGTTTCTGCTGGTGGTATATTTTGGGGGTGTTACATTTAGTGCTTAAGATTTTGAGTTATTTGACTACACAATCATAATAAGATGTAGTAGTTAACGCAATTAAGATACTTTTTCATATTTAATAGTTAATTTTTTTTTACTTTGTTTTAAATGTGATGTTTTTCTCAAGTCTTCAACCCTTGACCTTCAAATAGAGTTCCACTTTAAATTTTCAAATAATAATAATAATACATCTAATTTTAGCATAGACACATATAAAAGAAATTCAAAACAAGTAAAATAAAAAGAACCAAAGCTTAATTATATGCAGAAAAATAAGGGCAACAAAAACTTGGCTATAATTATCTACAAGATGCTGACTGTTCATAGAATTTTATTAATTCTTTGACAATGATATGTGTAATATTTGAAGAAATACAATGAACAACATCATGTTGTAGCAACTAGTCTTAAAAGTAAAAAGAAAATAATGCTCACAAAAACATGTTTATAATTTTCCACAACATGCTGACTGTTCAGAGGATTTAATCAATTCTTTAACAATTTATGTGAGATATTTGACGAAACTCTATGAACAGCATCGTGTTGTAGCAACTAGTCTTGATGGATGAGGTTATGTGGTATAGAAAAGTGACAATGCTTTATGCAATCTTGGTAGTTGGTTTTATTTATATAGCTAAAATAAATTAGTGATATCTCTTGAATTAAATAATTGATATTATTAGTATTTAATTTTTTATGTAAACTATGATGTAGTATTTAATGCAATTAAGATACTTTTTATATTAAATTGTTGAATGATCTTTCCAAAAGACAAATCTTACCAACTTTTTTCACTTTATTATATTTTAATTTTTAGTTTTTATTTATGTAATAATGTGTTTTTTCTAGAGGTCTCATAAATAAAAATTTCACTACGTTGATGATGTTCAAACATTAACAAAATACTGTAATTGTATAAAACTTGAGTTTAGAATATGTTTGTGTTAATGCAAATTTCAATTTTCTTAATGAAAATACATGATGTCAATAAATTAAGTTACAGAGGTTGAAAAGTTGATGATGGAAAAACACTACAAACAGAAACAAAAAACTTACAGTTTGAAAATTTTAAAAACAACTACAAGTTTAAAACAAAAATCAACCTAAAAAAATACATCATAATGCAAAGATAAACAACAATTTTTTTTTTCAAAAAAATACAACATTCTATATCCTCTTTAATTTTTTAATCACAAGATGTTTAATTTGTTAATTAAAAGTTAGTACTTTGACATAAATGCGTTGTTTTTACGTTATGGTATAACTTTTAGCCGCAAACATTGGAATGTTATTCCTTCAGATGCATTGCACTTCAATTCTTTTGCCAGTTTTATACTCTTTTTACGTAGACTAACATTTTCATTTAATACCGTTCTTCCATTAGCAAATTTACAATCATTTCAAACCATGGTTTTTGGCTAAAAGGTTTTATTCAAAGCCTTAGATCGTCACTATAATTTCATGACACCAAAAGCTTCATACTCTTTTTCCAAGATAAAGAAATTATAATTGGGTTAATAGATGATCTAAGTTTTCTATAATCTCCAATATAGGGGGATTATGTTAGTTCGGTTACACAGAAATGTCTAAGTCAATCAAAATCACAGTCTCACTTTCAGCACATGATTAAAGCATTTTAGCTTGGTAGATATTTATTCTTCTAATTATCTCATACCCATTGAGAAACAATGCTCTTCTTGCCGTCTAATACTCACTGAAAATACTTCACTAGTCCCTTCAAGGTAATTCTTCCTTTATTGTATATGCTGCATACTTGAGATCTTTGATAGTCGCTTAATAAGAGATTCTGGATTCATTCATTTGGTAATTGTAAAAAACTCATTATCAAGATCCGGTTTTATATCAGAGATTAGTGGAAGACATTTACATGTGCAAGTTCAAAATAAATGCTAATGAAAATTTGAAGTTTGTTAAATGGAGTGGGTCGATGTATTATTGAAAGTTGATTTTTTTAAACATCATATAATAGCGCTACGTTTAAACTTCTAATAAATATTACGACTCAAATTGGTTAGAGTTTGAAATGGTGATACTGGATTCGTTAATATGTACACAATACAAAATCTTTAGGATCCTCGGGAAGGAGACTCGGCTTCTCATTAGTAATTTAAATACTCCACATTAACATGTTTTTTTAAACAACCACTCCTTATAATGATATTACTTTTGACGCCAATTGTCTAGTTATAAAATTTATAGAGCATAGATATTTAACAAATATCTCTTTGATACTTTTATATTTTCATACGTTTTAATTTTACTATTGCACAATTGAAGAACTTTTTGTTTTAAGTAAACTATGCTCTTGCAAAACAAAAAAAAACCTATTTTGTGTTGATAAATAAGGTTTCAAATATGTTAGTTAATATCTCTTTCATGTTTTCCAAGGTTGAGAGAATGAGACTTGGGCTTATAAATAAAATCACAAAAATAGGACATGATGTGATTTTATGTTAATTGATTACTTTGTCCTTCAGGATGAAGTTATCCACCATTGTTCATAGAATTATCTCAATCCTTCAAAAATTACCAACATTTTTAATTGAATTTAACCAACCATTCAAAATTATCCATAACATGCTCATTATTCAAAAAAATTTATCAACCCTTACCTTGATGTTGACAATTGAGTAAATTACCATGAAAAAGAGCTGGTAGCGAGTTCTCTTAATATCCTGAGCTACACCCAAAATTCATTAACGCTTCGAAAGTTATCCACAACATGCTCATTTTTCATAGAATTTCATCAACTCTTCAAAACTACCTTGATATTGACGATTGACGAAATATCATGAACAAGAGCACGTTGTAGCAACTTCTCTTAATATCTTGAGCTTCACCCAAAAACTATCAAAAGTTATCCAGAACATGTTCATTGTTCATAGAATTTCATAAATTCTTCCAACCTACCTAGATGTTGATAATTGATGAAATACCCTGAACAAGAGCAGATGGTATGTAACACCCGCATCCCAGGATAAGCTCTGCGGAGTGTTACGCATCCGATATACAGAACACGTAGTAATTTGAGAATTCACAACGGAAGCTTTTGAACTTTTATTAAACATTAAAGAGTACTTTACATATGTATTATTATACATTAACATTTTCATTAGTTAAACTAGACAAGAGATCTAAATCTTTAAAAGCCCTTTAGACCTCTATCTCCTCATATGCTAGTCTTATCATCCTCGATTCCTGCAATCACATGGCACTTAGGATGTGTGCCCGAAAAATAGTTGGGACTCAACTGGTGAGTTCATGAACATAAATGATTTTATTCAAAACACATATTTTTCGATTATAACATCGATCAGATATAATCATGGCAAACAGATAAGTGTTACAAGTTGGTATCAGAGCACATAGTAATTAGAGAATTCACAAAGAAAGCTTTTGAACTTTTATTAAGCATTAAATGGTAACTACTTCTCTTAATAGCAAAACCAACTTCATTAAAATTTATATATGAAAACGTACTTTCATCATTTTAATTTCTAACACTTAGAATGTTACTCAACATTCTATAATGGGTGTTAAATCAAAAGGTTTTGTAATATATCATTATGTGAAGTGATCAACCTATTCAAAGTAGATAGTGTGTGCATAATTAGTTTAGTGCTCCAATTTACCATGCTTGTGGAGAACCTCCCATGGTTCCATGACTTTAAGTTACCCATATGTGTTCGAATTAGGGATTAAGTGTAAGTGTATGTCTAAGTTGATGAAGCATCTATTTGAAGTACAACAATTGAGGAGCCAATTAAGGGTTCAAAGAAAGGTATTAACTTAGGGTTCATGAAAGCGCTATATAGATGGTAATGGTTGAAATCGGAAGCATGGTGAACTAGGGAGGATAAGGCAGGTGGTAGCGACAACTAATTTTGGAGTGCAGGTGTATTTAAGGGTCTAGTGGTTGTAAATGTGGAACAATGAAGCAACAGGTGAGTCGTACGTATGAAGCAAGATTGGAAGCTTGGGAGACTTGACATTAAGTTTACCATGTTGTGTCAGATGAACAGTTCTAACCTGCATTATTAATTGTATTCCTGTATAATTCGTAACTAGAACTTCTCAGTTATTAAATGTGTAATATTTCAAAGTTTTCTTTTTCGATTAGTTGTTATTGGTTAAGAATATTAATGAAGCGGTTGTTTAAAATAGGGTTCTATCACTTTGCGTGGATCGTCGAAAAATTAAATTTAACCATATTTTGCATGATATATTAGCTATTTTGTTGGGATCCATGTGATAGTGAAACTCCGGTCCCTCACACTTACCTAATATGGGTTAGTTTTCTAAAAAAAGATCTATACATTGGAACACAATAATCAAATTAGTATTATGAATAAGATGTTAGAACTAGAAAGATCGCTTACTGTGACATCTGTGCCTCCAAGACCATCGAACAAATACCAAACCAATGAAATTTTGTGTTTCATACTTGGGATTTGTGAAAATATGTGTATCGTTTGCACATATCAAATTCTTGTTCGATTTCGAGCTCTAAATCGCTTTCTGGAAAGTTATACGCAAACTGGTGTGTAAACGCAGTCAGTTTAATGCGACAAACACTCCAGAATAGTGAAATAGGCTTAACATACCTTAAATAACCTTTACATAACTTAGAAATAAGTTGTGGATGGTTTGGTATGCCGAAATCAAGTTTATTCGATCGCAGGGACTATTTGCGTCAAACTGCGAAACTATACCGATTCGTATGGTGTCGAACAGTCCGGAACTTGATCATAAGTTAAACATACCATATATATAACCTAAAAATGGCTTAGAAATAAGCTTTGATAGGTTCGGTGTGCGAAAACATGCTTATATGATCTTACAGGGACTAAAAGTGTCAAAAACGGCGTAAGTTTGCATTTTCGCGCATATCTTACGTTCTGGACACATCTGGACATCCAAAATTTTTGTACACACTAAAATATTTTTATTTTAGTGATCGCCATGCAAAAATTCCATTCGTCGCTTAATTTGGATCGATTTTGCGTTCGTTACGACTTCCGTCGTAATTAACCGAACAACGCGATTGTACGATCAAACGAACCGACATCCGAGATATTTTTGAACATGTTTTGAGTCCCCTATGCTTTAACTTCATTTTAGAGCCTTAAAATGAGGTTAACGGGGTTTAAACGCATCGAAAAAGGCTTTAAACACGTGCAGGGACCATTTCTGTCAATTTTGAAACTTTGCTGAACCTGATACATGCTAGCGTAGCGCGAGCCCTAAGGCCTATGCCCTAGCGCTACGCGAGTGCCTCATCTGGACAGAATGTTCATTTTCAGCAACAGTTTGCAAATTCAGGGGCTGTTTGTGCAATTTCTTTGTGTGGTGGGCAAGTTTGTGTGTTCACCAAGGCTTCTAATCAGCTTGTAACACATGTATGGCTAGGATTAATGCTTAATGACCAAGCAAAACACTTGTGATGATCCTATTAACTCACCACAAGTATAAATAGCCATCCAAACTTCTCATTTCATTGCTCATTCTCATTTCTCTTCTCTTCAATCTGCTTTGGAGCTCTCTCTCAAGCATTTGGGACTTGTCTTCTTTGTAGAAAAGATAGCAAGGACTTGGGTGAGCCTTCTTTCATTCTTTTAGTTGCTTTTTCCTTATGTAGTGCAGAAAGTCAAACAGTTTGGCCAACAGTTTGACTTTCGGTTTTGACCATCAATTGGTCAAGTCAAAGTTCAATTGAACTTTGACACGTGATTGTGATCACGATAGTTATAATCCTTCGCGATTATAACCGCTGATTACCACGTTATCTAGTTGTAGTGTCGAGTCAAAGTTTCGGTCAAAATGCGTTTTAGCACGCATTTTGCAACGGAACTACTTTAGGGTATCAAAACACTTTGTTTTGATACCAAATCAGTAGGTTAGACATGTTTTGACATGTCTAACTCGACACTATTAGTTTGTGCTTGTTTAGGGTCGTAAGATAAGCGGTCTAAACAACCGCTTATACTTCCGAACCCGACCCGTCTGGTCGATCTTTGGATCCGACCAAGCTTAGTTAGTGATCATAATTGCATAGGGAATAACCACTGAGGTTATACCTTATGATCACGTAGGATCGGTTAGTCATTTGCTAGTTAGCTTGTATGCCCATAGGAAATAACCAAAATGCCCTTTTGAAGCTAAAATCCGTAATTTGACTATGTGAACATATTTTTGACTTGTAATCTGATTTAGTAACATGTTTAGGGATAATTGGGCATGTAAGACTTGGCATAGCACATAGATTACCATCCGAACATAGTTATACGCTAACGACGCCTTATGGTAGCTTATGTTACCATAATGTGTCGAAACGGGTCAAAAGCACTTAGGTAGACTTCCAAATCAGAATGATGGGACTATTAAATCATACCACATGAGTTTAATTACTCATTTGATTTATAGAACCTCATTCTATCCTATCTCCCGATTTAGGTGTCGATTTATTTATCTAGCAATCCGATACTAGGTACCACTTGATTCCTTGATTGCCCGTGCATCGATAGTTCACAAAATCAAGGATACCCTACAATCTCAAGTGAGTACATAGTTCCCCTATTTTATTGTTTTCAATTGTTTTGGGGTGAAACATATGTGCAAAACGATTTTCAAGGTTTAAACGATGATTTCAAAAACGATTAAGATGGTTTATACAAAACTAATAACGATTTCAATAAGGTGAACAAGACTTGTTGGTTGTTATTACATAACAAATGACATTCATTAGCTCTGATCAAGCCGACCAGTATTAGGTTATGGTACCATAGGATCTGACAAATCCCGTTATCAGACTACACCCATGGTTATGTGTGGGGGTTATGTAGGTAACGACCGAACCTGATGATTGTTAACTTACCCTTTGGTGGTTTGTTAATGCGAAACGAGGAACGAGTTAAACGAGTCACGAAGGTTTAAATGTTGTTAACGAGACGACCAAAAGTATTTTTCACTATTAAAACGAATACGATTTTGGGTCGAGTTAAACGATTTGAAACGAGATACACGATTTGAAACGAGATAAACGAATTAAACGATTGGCTTTGGGTAGTCATTAAATAATGGGATGGGTGTAGTATGATAGAATCATGGTAGATACGCCGCTGGTACTTCTTATATATAAGTGATTCTATCATATTACATTGCGTGTCATTATTTAGTGCACTTGGGAAAACGATTTGAAACGATATCACACAACGAGGTTTTCGAAACGATATAAACCATACGAGTTTTATTAACGAGCTTTTACGAGGTGTTTCCAAATTATTTTACTAAAACAAATGTTTTTGGGTTAAGACTCATGGCTACGAGATTTTATAAACTATAACCAATTTGATTTGAGTTGGTTAATTATGTTGCAATACACTTTTCAAAACGAGGTTTGTATTTTTTTGACTTTTGTAGTCTAACGAGGTACTGCAACATATAAACGAGCCATGAATCCAATACTCCCACAAAACCTATGTACTCGCCAGCAATTTCTTTGCTGACTTTACTTTTTACATATGTTTCAGGTGATATTGCTTGATGATGCTTGCTAGGAAGTTTGTGTCACATAGGACCTGGACGAGGCCTTAGTGACTTAAAAACAGTCATAACAATATGTAGTTTGTTTGTTTTGATTTAAAGACAATGTACATTACATAATAATTCAATAAAACAAAACATTTGGTTACCATGGTTGTGAAACAATAATTCTGTTGCAACACTCCCCGACGTTTCCGCCACGGTTTGTTGTTTTAACGTGGTCGGGGTGTGACAGAAGAGTTGGTATCAGAGCCAATGGTTATAGGGAATTAGGTTATTAGCATTGCTTTGACCTAGACTATAACTTTAGGACCCTAACACAAGTTTACTTGTGTTTAGAAATTTTAAAACAATACCGTCACCTATCCTTAGGTGATAACCACAACAAGAACACAATAACGAATCCGCTTCGAAAATTAATCATCTATCCTTAGATGATTGATTACTAGGTTTTGAACCTTCTATTATAAGGTTTTGAACCCTTCCAGTCTGATTCATCTTTGGCTTTGTGCCTTTCGAGTTTTCAAAATCTCGTCAAAGTTTGGGTTTAAATAATATGAACACGTGCAAACTGGAAGAGTGAATGCCTGTACCCTGAGTTTTCTGTCTAAGGCTAGAGTGTTCGTACAAATCCGCATTATCGGACCAGTCACTCTTACCTGGGAACTCTTGGGGTGAGTGTTCACTTATAGGCGAGCATGTCTTCGCGATACATTATTTTGACCTATTTACTTTGATTTGTCACTGCGTGTCGTTTGTTTGTTCAAGGTAACGAACAAATGATCGCCTTCCTTGTGTGGTGTCGATATTTTCAATACCTCTTTTGTTCCTCCAATTGTCAACCTCACACGTTTCCCATGTTTCCTTTTTAGACAATGCCTCCATGACGCAATACTCAACCCGATGCTCGAACTTATACTGCTGAGGAACTCGCAGCCCTTGTCTCTCAACAAATGGCTGCTGTGCTTCCAGGCATTGTGACCCAAATCCACGAGCTATACAATAACAATAATAACAACAACAATGCACCGTGTAATTTCAAGAATTTCAATTCTGCGAAGCCGCTTAAGTTTTCTGGGTCACAAGGAGCAACCGCACTCCTGCAATGGTTTGAGAGTATCGAGAGCACATTCAGACATGTGCAGTGTCCGAATGCGCGCAAAGTTGAGTTTGCTTCAAGCGTATTTGAAAAGCGAGCTCTTACATGGTGGAACGGAGTAATGCGTGATAGGGGTGCTGAAGTGGCACTAGCACAAACTTGGGATGAGCTCCGAGCTCTCATGATGAGAGAGTTCTGTCCCCGACACGAGATTGGAGTGTTGGAACGAGAATTTGACGATTTGAAACAAATCGGGGGAGAACACCGTGCTTATACGGATCGATTTGAGGAGCTTAGTTTGTTGTGTCCCACGATGGTTACCCCGTTGGATAAGGCAATTGAGAGGTATATCGATGGTTTACCCGACTCCATTCAGGACATCCTGACTGGCGTTAATCCTACTACCGTTCGTCAAGCGATCGAGTTGTCTGCTACCCTGACTGAATCTCAAGTCAGGAAGGGTAAACTCACCCGCAAGGGTGATAAAAAGAAGTCAACCGATTCTGAAAAGGGTAAGGGTGAGAAGCAGGATGAGGCATCGAAGAAGTCAAGGAAGCGCAAGGCTTCCCAAAACTTCGCTGTCACCAATCAAACTGCTCAGAACGCTCAGAACCCACCGACTCAACCTCCTGCAAAGAAAGCATATGCTGGTACCGCACCTCACTGCACTCGATGTAATGGTCACCATGTTGCCCAACAGGCCTGTAAACAGTGTGCTACGTGTGGTAGGCTTGGGCATTTGGCCAATACTTGTCATTTTGGTCAAAATCAGGCTGCCCAGGTTCCAGCACAAGCTCAAGGGAATGCTGTGAGATTCCCACCTGGTTCATGTTTCAATTGCGGAGAAATGGGTCATTTCCGCAACAATTGCCCAAGATTGGTAAACGCGAATGCGAATGCGAATGTCAATCCGAATGTCAACGCAAACGTGAATGTAAATCCCGCTCGTGGACGAGTGTTTAACATCAACGAGGCGATCGATGATGCAGCTTTAAACAATTAGTATTTTGTATTTCTTCTGGTTGTTATCTTTTAAACATTTAACAGACAATGCGGTTGTTATATAAATAAAATTTGTGGTTTTATTTTAAACTACTGCAATTGCATGAATGTTTGAAGCAACCTTGTAATGTCAACACAAAGACAAACTGCTCGTGTGGTTCTGTCAATCCCATGATCACTTGGATCTCCCCTAGAACCTTAAACGCTCATTTCTTTTAAAAACCCATTGTTATTTGAGAAAAGGATTCATCTGTCCGAGCTTTTTCACCTTGGGGAGCTCCTGCCCTCTTTGTGAAAAGGAAAGATGGATCTTTATGTATGTGTATCTATTATCGTAAGCTTGATAAGCTTACCATCAAGAACCGAATTCCTACTAAGATCTTCCTATCTTCATGGTTAAACTTTTGGAAATATTTAAAGTGCCAAATGAAATCCACGGATTGGATTCCTGGCGTACTTTAAATACCCTGGTCCAAAGATAACAAATTAAAGGTCGAATTAATCAATTTTGCGATTTTGTGATTATGTGTTCTCCTTTGTGTTTTGTGCGATCCGATTTGTTTTTGAAATCCTCATAGAATCTCCCATATCTTTATATGAGGGATTCATAGTAGGATATTCAGAGGTACTACCTTAAATCCTTAATGGGCTTCTACGTGGTAGTTAAGACCCTTGGATTATATAAGTGCCATTTCATATTTTGAAAAAGACCCCTTGAGTGGTCTAGTTAAAGATTGATTCAACATCTGGTCAGGAATGAAATGTGATATAGCTGGAAAGACTTCTAGGTAGTCTGTTTTAAAAGATCATTTATTGATCTACAGGACTCAATGATGGTCTAGTCACGCTCATCACAGGTTCATTCATTTGGTTCTTCCCTACACATTATCAAATACACTACGGGAACTATGCAAGGAATTACGTAATTATGGACGCGTACATAATTATGAAATTCAGTGCACAGAAACCACAGTAAGATTTATCATGTGTAAGAACTGATAGTGGCAACAATGACGGAATGTGAACGATGTAATGAGGTACGGTGGACGCACCAATGACACTTCATATACTTGTATATAAGTGTCCCTCTTACAAAGCAAGCATAATGTTATTAAAGTTACTAGAAGTTCAGAACCCAACCAGTATTGTCTTATCTTTCCGACTTCATGTTTCGAGCTCTCACAAGTTTCCTCTGATTAAATTTCGGGACGAAATTTCCTAAAGTAGGGGAGACTGTGACATCTGTGCCTCCAAGACCATCGAACAAATACCAAACCAATGAAATTTTGTGTTTCATACTTGGGATTTGTGAAAATATGTGTATCGTTTGCACATATCAAATTCTTGTTCGATTTCGAGCTCTAAATCGCTTTCTGGAAAGTTATACGCAAACTGGTGTGTAAACGCAGTCAGTTTAATGCGACAAACACTCCGGAATAGTGAAATAGGCTTAACATACCTTAAATAACCTTTACATAACTTAGAAATAAGTTGTGGATGGTTTGGTATGCCGAAATCAAGTTTATTCGATCGCAGGGACTATTTGCGTCAAACTGCGAAACTATACCGATTCGTATGGTGTCGAACAGTCCGGAACTTGATCATAAGTTAAACATACCATATATATAACCTAAAAATGGCTTAGAAATAAGCTTGGATAGGTTCGGTGTGCGAAAACATGCTTATATGATCTTACAGGGACTAAAAGTGTCAAAAACGGCGTAAGTTTGCATTTTCGCGCATATCTTACGTTCTGGACACATCTGGACATCCAAAATTTTTGTACACACTAAAATATTTTTATTTTAGTGATCGCCATGCAAAAATTCCATTCGTCGCTTAATTTGGATCGATTTTGCGTTCGTTACGACTTCCGTCGTAATTAACCGAACAACGCGATTGTACGATCAAACGAACCGACATCCGAGATATTTTTGAACATGTTTTGAGTCCCCTATGCTTTAACTTCATTTTAGAGCCTTAAAATGAGGTTAACGGGGTTTAAACGCATCGAAAAAGGCTTTAAACACGTGCAGGGACCATTTCTGTCAATTTTGAAACTTTGCTGAACCTGATACATGCTAGCGTAGCGCGAGCCCTAAGGCCTATGCCCTAGCGCTACGCGAGTGCCTCATCTGGACAGAATGTTCATTTTCAGCAACAGTTTGCAAATTCAGGGGCTGTTTGTGCAATTTCTTTGTGTGGTGGGCAAGTTTGTGTGTTCACCAAGGCTTCTAATCAGCTTGTAACACATGTATGGCTAGGATTAATGCTTAATGACCAAGCAAAACACTTGTGATGATCCTATTAACTCACCACAAGTATAAATAGCCATCCAAACTTCTCATTTCATTGCTCATTCTCATTTCTCTTCTCTTCAATCTGCTTTGGAGCTCTCTCTCAAGCATTTGAGACTTGTCTTCTTTGTAGAAAAGATAGCAAGGACTTGGGTGAGCCTTCTTTCATTCTTTTAGTTGCTTTTTCCTTATGTAGTGCAGAAAGTCAAACAGTTTGGCCAACAGTTTGACTTTCGGTTTTGACCATCAATTGGTCAAGTCAAAGTTCAATTGAACTTTGACACGTGATTGTGATCACGATAGTTATAATCCTTCGCGATTATAACCGCTGATTACCACGTTATCTAGTTGTAGTGTCGAGTCAAAGTTTCGGTCAAAATGCGTTTTAGCACGCATTTTGCAACGGAACTACTTTAGGGTATCAAAACACTTTGTTTTGATACCAAATCAGTAGGTTAGACATGTTTTGACATGTCTAACTCGACACTATTAGTTTGTGCTTGTTTAGGGTCGTAAGATAAGCGGTCTAAACAACCGCTTATACTTCCGAACCCGACCCGTCTGGTCGATCTTTGGATCCGACCAAGCTTAGTTAGTGATCATAATTGCATAGGGAATAACCACTGAGGTTATACCTTATGATCACGTAGGATCGGTTAGTCATTTGCTAGTTAGCTTGTATGCCCATAGGAAATAACCAAAATGCCCTTTTGAAGCTAAAATCCGTAATTTGACTATGTGAACATATTTTTGACTTGTAATCTGATTTAGTAACATGTTTAGGGATAATTGGGCATGTAAGACTTGGCATAGCACATAGATTACCATCCGAACATAGTTATACGCTAACGACGCCTTATGGTAGCTTATGTTACCATAATGTGTCGAAACGGGTCAAAAGCACTTAGGTAGACTTCCAAATCAGAATGATGGGACTACTAAATCATACCACATGAGTTTAATTACTCATTTGATTTATAGAACCTCATTCTATCCTATCTCCCGATTTAGGTGTCGATTTATTTATCTAGCAATCCGATACTAGGTACCACTTGATTCCTTGATTGCCCGTGCATCGATAGTTCACAAAATCAAGGATACCCTACAATCTCAAGTGAGTACATAGTTCCCCTATTTTATTGTTTTCAATTGTTTTGGGGTGAAACATATGTGCAAAACGATTTTCAAGGTTTAAACGATGATTTCAAAAACGATTAAGATGGTTTATACAAAACTAATAACGATTTCAGTAAGGTGAACAAGACTTGTTGGTTGTTATTACATAACAAATGACATTCATTAGCTCTGATCAAGCTGACCAGTATTAGGTTATGGTACCATAGGATCTGACAAATCCCGTTATCAGACTACACCCATGGTTATGTGTGGGGGTTATGTAGGTAACGACCGAACCTGATGATTGTTAACTTACCCTTTGGTGGTTTGTTAATGCGAAACGAGGAACGAGTTAAACGAGTCACGAAGGTTTGAATGTTGTTAACGAGACGACCAAAAGTATTTTTCACTATTAAAACGAATACGATTTTGGGTCGAGTTAAACGATTTGAAACGAGATACACGATTTGAAACGAGATAAACGAATTAAACGATTGGCTTTGGGTAGTGATTAAATAATGGGATGGATGTAGTATGATAGAATCATGGTAGATACGCCGCTGGTACTTCTTATATATAAGTGATTCTATCATATTACATTGCGTGTCATTATTTAGTGCACTTGGGAAAACGATTTGAAACGATATCACACAACGAAGTTTTCGAAACGATATAAACCATACGAGTTTTATTAACGAGCTTTTACGAGGTGTTTCCAAATTATTTTACTAAAACAAATGTTTTTGGGTTAAGACTCATGGCTACGAGATTTTATAAACTATAACCAATTTGATTTGAGTTGGTTAATTATGTTGCAATACACTTTTCAAAACGAGGTTTGTATTTTTTTGACTTTTGTAGTCTAACGAGGTACTGCAACATATAAACGAGCCATGAATCCAATACTCCCACAAAACCTATGTACTCGCCAGCAATTTCTTTGCTGACTTTACTTTTTACATATGTTTCAGGTGATATTGCTTGATGATGCTTGCTAGGAAGTTTGTGTCACATAGGACCTGGACGAGGCCTTAGTGACTTAAAAACAGTCATAACAATATGTAGTTTGTTTGTTTTGATTTAAAGACAATGTACATTACATAATAATTCAATAAAACAAAACATTTGGTTACCATGGTTGTGAAACAATAATTCTGTTGCAACACTCCCCGACGTTTCCGCCACGGTTTGTTGTTTTAACGTGGTCGGGGTGTGACACTTACCACATCTTAGTGCACCCAACAAAAAGGAAGTTATATTGCTGAAAAAAACAAATAAGTCATTGAGCTTAAAATGATGAAAGAGGAATGTCTTAAAGGCTTTTAAAAAAATGTAATTTCAATTCAAGTTAAAACCTTGCCTACTTTGTTGTTATTGTTTGTTCTAACAACAAATCAATAGATGATAGACTGGATGTGCCACAATTACATGATTAAAAGATATTAGATATGTCGTTAAATGTTTAGTATTGCTATAGAATTTACATTAAGTGTTCTTTTATTTATAAGAAGGACTTTATAGATGCAATCAACCCACTAACAACAACATTGCAATTTTTTTGTTCATCTCTGTAGCATAAAATCTAGTTTCTATTCTTTTTTTGGTTCACTGATTTTTTTTATGGTTTAATGTTAATCATATGAGAGAATTCATAGTCGATTATTATTTATTTTGTATTAAAATATTGAATATTTTCTTATAATAATAATAATAATAATAATAATAATAACAATAATAATACATCTAATTTTAACGAAGACACCTACAAAATAAAAAAAATCAAAACAAGTAAAATAAAAGAAGCAAGGCGTGGTTCCCTGTTAAAAAAATAACGGTAACAAAAATTTGGTTACAATTACCGACAACAAGTTGGGTGTTTATGGAATTGCATCAATTCTTTGACAATGATATGTTTAATATTTTACTAAATTATGGGATATTGTGTTGTAGCATTTAGTCTGGACGGAAACCTCAAATTTTGTAGTAATTAATGCAATTAGGATATGTTTTTTTTTTGTAATTAATAGTTAATTTTTGACATTTTTTGAAATACGATATTTCTCATAAAGCTTGAACCCTTGACCTTCAAGGGGAGCTCAACTTTAAGTTTCCTAGTAATAATAAATAATAATACAGGTAACTGTAGTAAAGACACTCAAAAAAAATCTAAAAAAATTTGGTTACTCTTCATGGAATTTTATCAATTCTTTAACAATGATACGTGATATATTTGACGAAATTCTAAAAACAACATCGTATTGTATCAGATAGTATCAATAGAAACACTCAAATTTTGCACACATAATCATTTATGAGTAAACTTATGACATATGTAGATGAAGGCAAGCTAGATTATAATTCTTACGTGGGCAAGAAAAGTGATAATGTTCTATATAAGTCTTCCTAGACGTATCTATTTATATAACTAAAATAAGGTAGTGATATCACTTGAATTTAGTGCTTAAGATTTTGAGTTTTTTGACTACACATTCGTAATAAGATGTAGTAGTTAATGCAGTTAAGATACTTTTTGATATTTAACAGTTATTTTTTTTACTTTGTTTTAAATGTGATGTTTTTCTCAAGTCTTCAACCCTTGACCTTCAAATAGAGTTCCACTTTAAATTTTCAAAAAAAATAAAAATAAAATAATAATAATAATAAGTTGAATTAGCCTGTAATAATCCCACTTAAACCTTATTGGCCATTAATAATCCCACCTCGGAATATTCCCCCCACCAGTCACACCTTTCACCTATTTTTCAAACAATGGTCCCCCGTTAAAAAAACTTAACGGAGTTAAGCTTTTTTCTAAATTACAAACAGATTTTTTAGGGCTTCTGATCAGAACGATGATACGAGTCCATTGATGTAAAACTTACTTCGAAATGGTGCTCCAAGTGACTTGATTTTGGTTAATTGGAAATTTAAACACCCGAATTGAAACGTCATTTTCATCGTTTGGAGCACCATTTCGAGGCAAGTTTTACATCAATGAACACGTATCATCGTTTTGATCAGCAGCCCTAAAAAATCTGTTTGAAATTTAGAAAAAAGTGTAACTCCGTTAAGTTTTTTAACGGGGGACCATTGTTGGAAAAATAGGTGAAAGGTGTGACTGATGGGGGGATATTCCGAGGTGGGATTATTAATGGCCAATAAGGTTTAAGTGAGATTATTACAGGCCAACTCAAAACAAGTAAAATAAAAAGAACCAAAGCTTAATTATATGCAGAAAAATAAGGGCAACAAAAACTTGGCTATAATTATCTACAAGAAGCTGATTGTTCATAGAATTTTATTAATTCTTTGACAATGATATGTGTAATATTTGAAGAAATACTATGAACAACATCATGTTGTAACAACTAGTCTTAAATGTAAAAAGAAAATAATGCTCACAAAAACATGGTTATAATTTTCCACAACATGCTGATTGTTCATAGGATTTCATCAATTCCTTAACAATTTATGTGAGATGTTTGATGAAACTCTATGAACAACATCGTGTTGTAGCAACTAGTCTTGATGGATGAGATTATGTGGTATAGAAAAGTGACAACGCTTTATGCAAGTCTTGGTAGATGGTTCTATTTATATAGCTAAAATAAATTAGTGACATCTCTTGAATTAAATGATTGATATTATTAGTATTTAATTTTTTATGTAAACTATGATTTAGCATTTAATTTAATTAAGTTACTCTTTTGTAGCCAATGGGGTGGTGGTCCATTGGCAAAGGTAAAGCCTTTAAACACCTTGGGATGGGGAGGTCTTGGGTTCAAGTCCTACAGATAGTAGGGAATAAAAGAAATTTTCTGTTAAAAAAAGATACTTTTTTATATTAAATTGTTGAATGGTCTTTCCAAAAGACAAAGCTTACCAACTTTTTTCATTTCATTATATTTTAATTTTTAGTTCTTATTTTTGTAATAATTTGTTTTTTTCTAGAGGTCTCATAAATAAAAATTTCACTACGTTGATGATGTTCAAACATTAATAAAATATTGTAATTGTATAAAACTTGAGTTTAGAATATGTTTGTGTTAATGCAAATTTGGATTTCTTAATGAAAATACATGATGTCAATAAATTTAGTTACATACTTACATAGGTTGAAAAGTTGATGATGAAAAAACACTACAAACAGAAACAAAAAACTTACAGTTTGAAAATTTTAAAAACAACTAAAAGTTTAAAACAAAAATCAACATAAAAAAATACATCATAATTCAAAGATAAACAACAATTGTTTTTTTTTCAAAAAAATACAACATTCTATATCCTCTTTAATTTTATAGTCACAAGATGTTTAATTTGTTAGTTAAAAGTTAGTACTTTGACATAAATGCATTGTTTTGTACGTTATGGTATAAATTTTAGCCGCAAACATTGGAATGTTATTCCTTCAGATGCATTACACTTCAATTCTTTTGCCAGTTTTATACTCTTTTTACGCAGACTAACATTTTCATTTAATACCGTTCTTCCATTAGCGACTTTACAATCATTTCAAACCATGGTTTTTGGCTAAAAGGTTTTGTTCAAAGCCTTAGATCGTCCATATAATTTCATGACACCAAAAGCTTCACAAACTTTTTCCAAGATTAAGAAATTATAATAGGGTTAATAGATGATCTAAGTTTTCTATAATCCCCAACATAGGGGGATTATGTTAGTTCGGTTACACAGAAATGTCTAGTTCAATCAAAATCACAGTCGCACTATCAACAGATGATTAAAGCATTTTAGCGTGGTAGATATTTATTCTTATAATTATCTCATACCCATTGAAAAACAATGCTTTTGTTGCCGTCTAATACTCACTGAAAAAATCCTTCACTAGTCCCGTTGATGTGCGTGAAGTGTGTTATATTTTAGGTGTATATTTTAAGCCCTTTTTACACTTTTTAGCCAAGTTTTAAATTTATAAACACGATATTTACTAACACTAAACACACATATGGGCAAGTGCACCCATCGTGGACGTAGTATAGTGTTGGTAAGATACCGAGGTCGTCCAAGGACACAAGAGCTTTTAGTACCGGTTTATCCTCAACGTCTAATCAAATCAAAAAGTTAGAAAAAAGATTTTTAAACTAGAAAATAAAACTAACTAAAATGCTGAAAAGTAAAATAAAAGTAAAAAATAGATAGACAAGATGAATCACTTGGATCCGACTCGTGGTGTAGTGTAACCTTTGATTATTTTCGCACTTTTGCACTTGTTTAAGAGATTATCTTAGTTATTGTAGTAGGCCCCTCTTTTGAAGACGACGTTACCCTCATCCCAGTAGTTTGAGTAAGCAAGGATACAATCCTAAAGGGTCGGATTATTAAAAGATAATTAATTAAGTTATTAATGCATAATGTGGTAGGCCTCTCTTTTGAAGGCGACATTACCCTCGGCTAAGTAGTCTGAGTCAGCAAGGATACAGTCCTAAGTAGCCAGGTTAAAGTTTTAATAGTAGTTTAACTTATGAGGGGATCAAAGAGTTTGGACCCCCGCCATCCAATACCGTTGGGTATTGAAGGAGGTCCTACTAAATTTGACCCAGGTCCTTTGCAGGATCTATACACTGAACAATGGCAAGACTCTTACCAAACCGTTCCCTTAACCCCCGACCAGGTAGCCAACATACCTCCATATAGACCGTGGAGATATGAATGGTGAAAATCTTTTATTTTATATAGACAGTAAAATAATGCCAAGACACCACGGACAAACGATAAGGAAGAATCACCTTCAACATAAGAAACTAGTTATTAAAGTCATTAATACATAACCAATTAAGAAGTGCAAAAGATTAAAAATAAAAAGTATTATAATAGACACTTGTCTTCGCCAAGTAACGTAAGAGACTTAGGCAAACATGGCCTTTGATTGTCAAGAACTCTTACGATCAATCTTGGATCCCAAGACGACTCACACACTCTATGATTGACAATGGATGATGGTGGTGGATGATGGTGTTGTAATGGTGGTGGGTGAAGTGTGAGATAGGTGGTGTTCCAAGGGATGAGTTGCAAGAGCTCCAAGCACTCCTCTTTATAGGCTGAACAGAAGCTCGGGCACGGCCCCGTGTCCATTGGGCACGGCCCCGTGTCCATCCTCCTCCCTTTCTTCATTAAATGCAGTTTGTCTACATTAGTTGACCACGCCCCAGTGTCCACTGAGCACGACCCCGTGTGCAGAAGCATATCTGTACTATCAAGATTTGCCTGGATTCTGCGAATCTAATAGTTGACCACGGCCCCGTGTCCGCTGAGCACGGCCCCGTGGTGGGTGATGGAAGCTTCTACAACTTTGTCTTTTCTGCTGACGCTTGTTGGATCGTCGTGTGACCCTAACGAGTCAATCTGAAGAGTTCAACATCAAAATCAAAGGCGGAATCAATGAAATTGACGAAACACAACTTTTTTTCCTCTAATTATCTTCTTATTAATCGATTCTGAGCTTTTACAGATCAAATGACAAACGGACAGCACCTCGGCTCTGAATCACACATACTAATTCCGTTTCAAATGACACGTCTTGATCAGGTATTTATAGGGGTTTAATTTCGCTTGAAACCAACTCAACCGGAATTACTTTTTCATACGGAATTACTTAATTCCGTGCGGAATTAGTAATTTCGCATGAATCATCTAATTCCGTTTGAAATAACATCAAATCCATTTCAAGCGGAATTACCCATAAACTTGATTTCTTGTTTTGCGTGCCCTGATCTATCTAATACAATACAAGACTCAATAAAGACGAAGTTAACAGACATCAGTGCACCAACAGACTCCCCCTTGGATGTTGACAAAGTCTTTAGTATCCAGTCTTCAGTCTTTAGTCTTGATCTATCGTTCTCTGTCCTAAATTGTCTATGACATTGAAAAGCATCCTTCAATCTTTTATCTTCAAACTCCCCTTTTTAATGTTGATCTAGAATTCTGACTCCCCCTTTCGTAGACTCCCCTCTCGATTAAGCTGGGACTTAAATTCTGGTTCAAACTTTTACATTTTCTTTACCATGGGGGATCTTGACTCATGTTTCTCAAACATATAACATTATAATCTATTCAATCTTAAACTTTTATTAACTGTTCATCAGTTTTAGAAATCCACTTAAATATCCAGGTCCAAGTTAATGACCCTGATTACTCAATTTATCTACCAAGTCCAACTTAATGACCTTGGTTGATACAAGACATAAACAAAACTAATTTTTGTTCAACATTTTTATGAAAAATTATGAGTTTCAAGTTAATGAACTTGTTTTGACTTTCTATTTTCTCAATTATCAAGTTAAGCTCCTAACTCATCATCCAGCTTAGAATCTTTCTGCATCTGCTCCAACCTTCTGAATCTGAAGATCAACTCTCCACTTTGGTTTGTTGGAAAATAAAGCAGAAATGAAAAATCTTTTTGGATTTTTAATAAAGTTTCTAAACTAGAAAGTTATGACATAAATAAAATGCAGAAATAGAATGCAACGAAAGTAAACTATTTACAAACATGTTTTTGGTGAGCGAGTTAGGGAATCATATCAGCTAACGACAAGTTACTAGCACCATTAAGCTTGATAACATACTAACTCTTAAACAATTCACTTAGATTGTCGATACGCTGATCCTCTTAAATTTTCATACAAACTTCAATCTGTTCAGGATACGATTTAGGTGAATTAACGACTTAAACTTATATGTGTGTCCCACCTCTTGAATATACTCCCGTATCCAGATCCCAATATTCAGTCTTACAGGTGGAGTATACTTAGATGATATCTGTAAAGGGTTAAATACGAAACCGTGAGAGCTCAGGTCAGAACTTCTATTCAGCAAAGAGATGACGGCTCGTCTTTTGGTGTGTTCCCTTTAGAGAATCTTTTCTTCAACAGCACATGATTAGCATTTTGCAATGTTTCATCATTTTTTATGCTGAGGGTGAGCTATATTTCAAGCAAGCACAAAGTATTATACGGGGACTAGGCCATTGCTTCCACAAAATCAGAAGTCCCGGGATAATACCCCAGATATCACTGAGTATAAAGACCTAGTATCTCAAAAAAAGGACCCTTCAAACAAGATTTCAGGGGTTACCTATGTATCCAAGATTTGTTCCCCACAAAATAAGCAAGTTTGAATTTTAGGTTTATATCCCAAACAAGATTTACTGAATGTATAAAAACCTATCGACACATCATCAGCGAGACTGTTTAAAAGCTTTAAAAACTTTACAAATCTTTAGCGTACCGTAACTGTCAAGCCGATGTACTATCATTTTCCCTTTTTACACAAGCTCTTTTTCATTTTTCTATTGTTTTTGGATTTTGAAATTTTCTCATGTTTTTGGATTTTTGAATTTTTTTTACTGTTTTTGTATTTTCTGAAAATATAATACTCCCCCTAAATACCAAAACAAGTAAAAAATCGACAAACCATTGCAGATTGTTTCTCAACATCATCATCTACAATGTTATCCTCATCAACGCCAATAATCTCATCTGACACCGATAAAAGCTTCATACCATTTAGTTTTAAAAGATATTTAAAACGAGTTTTGTCAAATGCTTTGGTATGTAAATCAGCTTTCTGTTCGTCAGTGTGGATTTTCTCAATTCATATCAACTTCTTCTCGAAGCAACCTCGGATGAAGTGATGACGAATTTCGATATGTTTCGTTTTAGCGTGATGAACTGGATTTTTCGTGATATTTATCACTGCCTCATTATCAACAAAGATAAGGGTGTTAAGAAATTGCAAACCATAGTCGTGCATCTGTTGCTGGATCCACAAGATCTGAGAGCAGCAACTGCTAGCAGAAACATACTCAGCTTCACATGTGGATAGAGCCACAGAGGTCTGCTTCTTGCATTGCCAGGTGACCAATCGTGGTCCGAAAAACTGACAACCCGCAGTTGTTGATTTTGCATTAACTTTGCAGCTTCCGTAGTCGGAGTCAGAATACCCTTCAAGCGTGAAATCGCCTGTTTTTGGATACCACAACCCCAATGATGGAGTTCCTTTCAGGTAGCGTAATATCCGTTTGACAATCACCATGTGCAAAGCTCTGGGGTTTCACAATCACGAGGCACGTTGGATACATGATATCGGGTCTTGAAGCAGTTAAGTACATCAGCGATCCGATCATGGAACGATACATCGTTTCATCTACCCTGTCTCCGGTGAGATCTGGGTTTATCCCATGATTCGTTGCTAAAGGGGTTGAAGGTGGATAGATCCTGACATCCCAAATTTCTCTAAGATATCATGAACATACTTCGTCTGATGTATGAAAATTCCCTCAGGTTAGTTGATCAACTTGAAGTTCCAAGAAGAATTTTATCTCCCCCATCGATGACATTTCAAACTTTTGCTTCATAACTTTTTCAAAGTCTTTGCACAAATTCTCATTCGTTGACCCAAATATGATGTCGTCCACGTATATCTGAACTATCAGATGATGTCCGTCGACCTCTTTGGTGAAGAGAGTGGCATCCACTTTTCCACGGATGAAGCTGTTGGCAAGCAGGTGTTGAGACAATGTCTCGTACCAGGCTCTCGAGGCCTGGTGTAAACCATACAGCGCCTTATCCAATAAGTAGACCTTGTCTTTGTGGATTGGGTCGGTAAAGCCCGGTGGCTGTCTGACATATACCTCCTCTTTTACCTTCCCGTAGAGAAACGCCGATTTCACATCTAACTGAAACACTTTAAATCCCTTCCACGATGCAAATGCCAGAAAGATCCTAATCGCTTCAAGTCGAGCCACGGGAGCATATACTTCGGTGAAATCTATACCCTACTGCTGACTAAAGCCCTGGACTACGAGTCGAGCTTTGTTTCGAATAATAACCCCTCGATCATCTCTCTTGCATTTAAACACCCATTTTGTGTTAATCTTCCTGTGACCATCAGGCAAATCTACTAACTTCCACACTCCTAACTTCTCAAACTGGCTCAGTTCCTCCTGCTTCGTATTTACCCAAGAATCTTCAATAAGCGCCTCCTTATAGGTCTTTGGTTCAATCTGCGAGATAAAACAACTAAGTGAAAACTCAGTTTGTAACGGAGCAACTGAAGAGTAAAAACAAGTAAGCCCTTGATCAATTTGTCGTCTAGTGCGGACGCCTGATTGTAATTCTCCAATAATCAGCTCCTCTGGATGGTATGAAAGAGTTCTTGGCATTGCCTCGCCTGGAACATCTACCTCGCCTTCCAAATTAGTGATATTCTGGTTTACATCTTGTTCACCAACTGACTTTGTTTGACTTGAAATCTGGATCTGCTCCCCCTCAGAATCTGAATCACCACGATCAAATACTGGCATGTTCTCAGATTCTTGATTATCATTCTCTTTCGTCTGATTATCATGAGCAACTTCATTTTGTTGAATATCATCATGTTCTCTAGGATTGCTTGGACTGGCTTCATCATCATTTGAAGTTTGCCGTCGACTTCTAGAATACTCAGCTGGAAACTTATCCTGCGATGACTCATACTCTCTTAGAATATCCAACTTGTCAAAGAAATCTTCTTCTTCTTCCTCTACTTTTTCCATGTCAAATGAATTCCACAAAGTGTCATAATGAAAACGCCATGAATCGCCTGGATTCTGTGGTGGCATTGTGTAACCATGACACTCAACATTCGATGCTTCGATGATCCGCTTTAAGCTTGGAACAAAGACACGTCCTAGTGGACTTGAGTAACCACAAATATCCCTTCAATGCTCTTTGGACCAAATTTACCAAAAGGCTCTAGAACAGGGCAGGGAGACCCAAACGGTTCTAAATACTTCAGGTTTGGCTTGCGGTTATTGATCAGCTCAAAACATGTCTTGTTGAATTTCTTGACAGTGAGAACCCGGTTGAGCGTATAGCATGTGGCTGATACTGCTTCTGCCCAAAAGTTAACAGGTAGCTTGGAATCAGCAAGCATCGTCCTGGTCGTTTTAATTGTCGTCCTGTTCTTTCTTTCGGCAACTCCATTCTGTTGTGGAGTGTAAGGAGCACTAAATTCATGCAATATACCTCTTTCATTTCAATATTCTTCCATCTTGATATTCTTGAACTCAGTACCATTGTCACTACGTAATCTTCTAATGCGTGTTTGGTACAAGTTTTCCATCGTCTTGAAAAGCGTCATCAAACGATCAAACGTCTCATCTTTTGACTTCATAAATAATACCCAAGAAAATCTTGAATAATCGTCTATGACTACAAGACAATAGAGATCCCCAGTAATGCTTTTGACATTCACTGGACCACACAAATCCATATGGAGTCTCTCTAAAGGTCTCAAGATTGAGTTTTCTTTCTTCCCGGGGTGAGATTTCTTCTTCTGCTTTCCTTTGATACAGCTAATGCACTCCCCCTCAAGATGAAAACCTTTCACATGAACACCAGTAATCAAATCATTGTGCACCAGGTGATTCATTTACGCAAGTGTATATGACCCATCTTTCGGTGCCACAGTTGTGATTCTTTCTCTGTTGCTCTAGACATAAAACAATGAGCCTGACCCGTGGTTGTAGTTGCTACGCTCATGTCCAACACATACAGATCATTGACTCTTGGTGCACTCATGATAATCCAATCTTCAGGGACAACAAATCTTGGTTTCAAGATCAAACATTCTTTGTTTGTAAAGTGCGTTGTATACATCCTATCACAGATCGGGGAAATACTCAGAAGATTATTCTCAGGCTCAGCAATGTAGTTAACTCTTTCAAACGTGACAATGCCATTCGATAACGTTCCTTCTCCAACTATCCTACCTCCTTGATTTCCTGCGAATCCCACATAATCTCCATTAAAACCACGAACATCGTACAGCAGGGTCTTCTTCCCCGTCATGTGTCGAGAAGCTCCACTATCCAATATCCATCGCGAAACGGATCTTGGAAGCTCCTTCACAAGTCACAAATGCTTAGTTAGATTTTGATGCCACCCAAGCCTCTTTTGACTCAGGTAGCTGGAAATTAAGAACAGTTCTTTTGGTGAACAATGGTGGAAAATTCTTGTCATTCATTTTTAAGCTCTCTTCAGATCCAACCTCAACCTCTTTGTATAAGAAAAACTTATCTTTAGGAGGTTGACCAGATGGTTGGTATTTCTTTTGGACATTTTTCTTTTCAGAAATGAGCATTTGTTCTTCAAGTTTCTCATAATAATCCAAAGGAACATTCATCTTTACCGGTGTAGTAGAAGATGATTGTTTTTCTGACGCTGAAACCTTTGGTTTTGGAGAACTTGTTTTCTTTTCAACAACTTTTGGCTTCCATGTTTGTTGAGATAACGCAACCCGTTTGTAAAACTTGTCATTTTTAGTTACCACATTTTTAACAGGTTCAGTTTTGACTTTGATGTTTTCATTTTTCAAAACCTTTTGCTCAACAACCATTGGAGCTTTTCCTTTCACATCAACTTTCCTTTTCTAAATCTCAACAACTTCAGTCTTAGGCTTCAAGTTTGTACACTTTCATGCAATATGTCCAACTTGATTACACTTGAAGCATGTTCGGGTGTCAACTACCCGAATTGTGCCTTCAGACTGAGGCTGTGAGGCCTTCTTTGCAAAGAACTCTTTGTTTGATTTTGAAATGATTTTAGATTCTTCATCAGAAAGTGAACTTGAACTTAAACTTTTCACAAACACCTTTTGCTCAGCAAACCTTCTGCTTTGAACATTCTTTTTCTGATAATTCTTACCACCCTGATATCCACCCGACCATTTGTTTTGTTTGTTGTTATAAAACCGCGGTGGAACAACAGGCTTCTTGTAGTAAGCTTTATCTTTTTCATAATTCATTTGCCACTTTGTCTGATTTAAATTTTGTACTTCAGACAGATCAATTTCAATCAATTTGAACACATTTTTCAATTTAGCAACATTAACATTCTCTAGTGGAAACTCAGAATCCGAATACAATTTATCCGATCCCGACATCTTGTACATGACAAGAGTAGGTTCTTCATTTAAGTTGTTTTGGGATTTTGGTTTCGGAATGTATTTGTCCAAGAAACATTCATCCTCCTCAGTAGTGTCACTTTCAGATTTTAACACATTTTCAATCATGCTTTTCACAACTTCAGATTGAACACTATCGTCATCGGAAGATGAAGTGAATGTGACATCAATCGTGTCCGGAAGTTTCACTTCATGAACATCTTCATCATTAACCAGCCCTGATTGTTTCTTTGAATAATTGTTTAAAACTGGTGGTGGAACTTGATGATACCCCACCCCCGTTCCATCTGAAAAAATATCTTCGCCTGCTTTGTTTTTCCCGATGGGTTTAGGAACAATGTGTTGTAAAACAAAGCTTGCGGAGTTGTAACTGGTTAATTTCAGATTAATGCGCTCATTTTCAATTTTAGCTTCTTGAACTTGAAGCTTCAGATTAGCAATCTCATCCAATTGTTGATTGATTTGCTCTTCATTAACTCTAAGAACACCGATTAGCTGAAGATTTTCTTTGTCTGTTTTACCATTTCTTTCATCAGGATCTTTTACCATTCGTTTTAGTTTTTCAAACTTTTCTTGCAATTTGACGATTTTCAAGAATCAATTTTTCATTTTCTTTCCTAATTCTTTCTACATCATTTTTATCGTTTTCGATTTTCTCAGTTAATTCTTTTAATTTGTTGTTCGAAGCTTTTAACAACTTATCACGGTTTAAGATCTGATCTTCAACACTTCTGACTCTACTAGTCAGTTCTTCAACCTTCTTACCACTGAGGTAAGCATTTGTACTAAAAACTTTGCACTCTTTCATGCAACTTTTGCAGTTGTTCTCAGACTTAGCGTTCTTACCTAACTCATGTGTATCACTTGAACTGACCTTGTTTTTGGACTCAGTTCCAGAACCAGAAACTACCTCTAATTCTTTTGTAGCTAGAACTTTGTCAGCCATCTTCTTCAAGTTTTCAGCGGTGAATTCTTGTGACGTATCAATTATCCCGTCATCAATCTTCTTTGGTTGTAGTTCTTTTTCTGTCTCTTTCTCTTTCTCATCAGTTTCTCCTCCTCCCCACCATTCTCTCTGTCTTGCTTCTTCTTCATCAGCAAGTTGTTTGGTGAGAACTTCAACATCAACAGTATCTGGATCAATAGCTATGTTTCCATTAGGATCGAGATAACATTCTCTATCAGGATCCAATCGCTTTGCTTTCTTTTCTTCCATCCATGTACGATATATTTTGTCTTTCATGATTTGAGCTGTTGCCTTCCTGTTCACATACTTCACTTCTTCAGATCTGTTATCTTTAAAAGGAACAATTTTTGCTGCTGTAAAGGCATATCCAACTGCGTCTTCCTCAGGAAAAACATCACTCCAATCATAACCTTCATCATCATGAAAAACAACAAGTGCCCTGGATTTTTCTTTGGGTGCCTCCTCTATCTGCTTCATCCTGGGAGGTTATGCTTTATTTTGATGATAAATTGCTCTTTTGTAATAATCTTCTTAAAAAGGATTTGCAGTATCATCAGTGTAAGCATTTCTGCACTCACGCTTAAAATGACCTTTTTGTTTACATATAAAGCACGTGACGTTTGACTTGTCAAAGCCTAACTTGGTAGAAGGTCCACCAATAGACTGTCTTCCAGTAATCTCCATGAATCGCTGCGCTCTTCTCACTGCACTCGCCATACACCACCTTATATCGATCAACTCCATCTCCCCCGGGTCGATTTGATCATAGTCTTCCTTTGTTAAGTTGGTGTTACCTATCTTTCCTGCAACGAGACTTTTGTACGATTCTAAAACAGACGCTAAAAACACCATCTGTTGTTTTGCAGATTCTTCACTAAAATTCTGACCATTCTTCAGATCCACAGCAATGTTGCATTGAAATAGATTCTTTGGTACAGATTGATTTGAAGTATTTGACTAAGAACCACCATGATAGCCACTGCTAGGAGTTTCTTGATTCATTGTGTTTGAACTTTCTGCTGAAAATGCTGTCATAGGAGATGCAGTTTTTGGGATCATACTACCTCTGTAATACAGCTCTACATTCTGTTGATAAGATGAGTTGTTGACTTTGCTGGATTTCTTTGTCTCTAATTCATGGCTTTCCAGTCTTTCGATAAGCAGATCCACTGTCAAATCCTCTAACTTGATTGTGTTTTTCAGCATAAAGGCAAAGTACTGCCAATCTTGCTCATTCGGTAGTGAATCAAACAATTTGTCAACCAACTCTTCTTGAGTGTATATGATTTTGTGTCTTGCAAGCTCCATCTTCAAATGTCCAAATCTTTCAATCATCTTGGAAACAGACTCGTTCTTTAAACAACCAAACAAATCAAACTCTTTTCGTAACAGCTTCTTTTTGTTCTTAACTATTTCAGCACTGCCTACACATTTTATTTTTAATTTTTCCCAAAGGTCTCTCGAACCTTTGTACTCGATTAGTGAGATAATGTCATCTCTGACAGATTGGTGAAGCAGAGCAATACACTTTTGTTCAGCAACATATCTTTCAATTTGATTATCTTCTAAGTTTTCATAATCTGTTCTCCCCAAATCAAAGCCATTCTTCAAACTTTTCTAACTTGTAGCCCACCTGTTGTAATCTTCAATTGCCATCAACTTGGGCGGCTTGTTGTATGTTCCATATGCACTGTCTACACTCATAGCATAAGAAAGAATTTTCTTTGCACTCGGTGTTGGTGTAGTTTCATTTGTGTTATTTGGTGTGCCATCTCCCGAACCACTGGTAAATGAAAACACATCACAGAAAGGATTCATGAATGTCACACCCCCCAAAATCCACCTGCGGAGTATCACCGCTGAGGAGCGTGACTGACCAGGATCAAGCCACCAATCATATCGAACATGTAATTAATATCAAGTATAATAAATGTAAACCAATCATTCAATACGATAGGTGTTCAAAACATAATCATAGTTTCAAAGTATAGCGGAAGCATAAGTATGAAAACCCAATGTGTAACATAAGTTCAAATGTTTAAATGTTTTAGACATGGCATCCACGATCCATGCTCCACAACGACCTGCTCCTCCCTGTGCAAGCTCCATGTATCTAACGACCTGCAAGGCATGCAGCAACGAGTCAACAACTAGTTGAGCGAGTTCACAGTTAACAGTTCAGTAATAGTATTGTGTGAGTAGTAGTATGTTCGTTCGTTATGTCATGTATCGTATTACTTTCCATCACGGCCTCCCAGGCAGGTATGCGAAGATATTAGGGGATGTTCATCCCGAGTATTCTAGACTAGGTTTACCTGTATCGCGGCCTACCAGGCAGGTGTGCGAAGATTAGCAAATTTCAGTTTGCGGCCTTCCAAAGGCAGGTGTGCGAAGTCAGTCATAATATCGCGGCCAACCCTTGGCAGGTGTGCGAAGATCAGTTCAATAAGGGTTACTAGTCTAGTCGTATTCTTATCGTTAGGTTCTATCAACTGAGTATGTACAATAAAGTAATCCAATCCCATTCCCACCCTGGGAACCCCATGCCTTGGCTGTGTGAACTCACCTTGGTTTGCTCGGTATGCTAAAGAATACACACGCTCACCGTTAGTCAATCGCGACCTATCGTATGCACGTATATTCAATCAGTTCATGTTCGTAACAACTCGCATGCAATCTAAGGTCACATAGTGCTTGATAGCTAATATCATGTATCAATCATGTATCACGTAACAGTTAACCCATTCATACAATTCACGCTTCACATCAGTATCTTTCACAGTTTGTACTAATCATGGTTAATCATTAGCATACTTGACAGAGTTAACGGGTTTAACGAACTTTACAACTTAACGGAAATCAACATACATACTGGAATATATCTAATAGTGTTAATTATCTAATAAGGTTCACAAACAATTAGGTTATTAGCTTACCAACTTAACCGGAGTTCACTTATTTAACAGAGTTGCATACCTGAAGTTAACTACTCAGTTAATAGGTTAACATAGTTATCATACATAACATACCTAAAGCGTTAATAAACTTAACAGGTTTACAGAGTCTGTGGTTTCATTTTGATCATACAAATCGCAACACTAATTAGCATACAACTCATTGTTTCCAAGTAACCAACACACATCATCGGACAAGGCCTTGCCCTTTATAAAACTCGGACATAAGGGTGAGGGGGGTTTCCCCTGTTTAAAAATCGGACCAGAGGCCCAAGGCCCAAAGTTCGGACCCCCTTAAATAGGAACAAGGTCGGACCAAGGAAAGTGGAGCCAAAACTCTGACCAAAGGCATGAAACTCGGACATCACAGCACTAACAATCTTCGGACCTTATGTTATATGATAAAACTCGGATCCCTTGAAGCTTATACCAAAGTCGGACATCATACATCTAATAAAGGTCGGGCTTACATAATCCTTGATAAAACTCGGGCAAGCATGTGATATAAACATAAGTCGGACCTTATGGTTCTTATAACAACAAACTCAGACAGTGTTCATGCAATGAAGGTCGGACAACATGTGATTATCAAATAATTCGGACAAGTTATTAAGTATAATACTCGGACTTTATTTCATGAATCAAAACTCAGACCATCATAATCACAATTGTAACAGTTACACACATACATTCCATCAGTTACGTTCTCATATTCTACGATCTGGAAACCTAAATTTCATTGCATTGTAAACATCAATTCAACATCCAACCATTCTATCATTCACAGGCAATCGATTAAACAACCATTCAATATCATTATCATCATAATCCGAATCAAATCAAGAATAGCAGAGTATTATATGAAGAACTAGGGTTTTTATGAGCACTTAATCAAGAATCAGGAATTGATAATAATCAAGAAATCAATTAGGGTTTACAAGTACTACAATGATCAATAAGCAATTATCTTGATTGATTCTAGAAAAATTGCGGAATCGAAAGTGATGAATAGCTTGCCAATGATGGTGGTGATGATTGCTAGAGGGAACCAAAGAAGTGAAAGCACGTGCTTTGCTTTGTGTGCAAATGATTAGTGAAAAAGGGGTTAGGGTTAAGTATCTCTAGAATTTCACTAATTACCCTCTACCTCCCCTAAGTATTATATTTTACACATGCACACCATCTCATAACCATTTCATAGTTTCACCACCAAGTTCATATATTTACCAAGTCTTTCACAATTAACAAACAACCATACACAATCACACAATACGATTCATTGCATCAAAACGTATATAATTCCATAGCAATTAATTGTGCAAATAATCAACTAAACACTACAAGAACGTGCAATAAATGCGAAATAGAAATCTTGGAAGTTCGAGTTGTCACATTATCCCCAACTTATAAGATATTTCGTCCCGAAATTTGGTACGCACTCACTGAGGAAGCTAGGTAAGCTGTATTGTTCACTGGTTTTCCTGGGGTGTCACATCATCCCCCCGTTGATTTGGAATTTCGTCTCGAAATTTGGTACGCACTCACTGAGGAAGCTAGATAAGCTGTATTGTTCACTGTTTTTCCTGGGGTGTCACATCATCCCCCCGTTGATTTGGAATTTCGTCCCGAAATTCAGTAGTAGTAGCTTCAGCCTCAGTAGTGGTTGCATTGGTTTCGAATAATTGGGGGTACTTTTCTGTCATCTTGTCTTCGCGTTCCCAGGTGTACTCTGGGCCACGTCGGGAGTTCCAACGAACTCGAACAAGATGGATTCTCTTGTGTTTGAGGACCTTAGCATCCCGGTCCGTGATTTCAACTGGTTCCTCGACGAACTGCAACCGCTCGTCGATAGTGAGTTCCTTAAAAGGAATGATGAGGGTCTCATCTGACAGGCACTTCTTCAGATTAGACACGTGAAAGACATTGTGAACTGCACCGAGTTCCGCTGGTAGGTTCAGTCTGTAGGCTACTGGGCCTATTCTTTCAGTGATTTCGAACGGTCCAACATACCGTGGATTGAGTTTGCCTCGTTTACCAAATCGAACCACACCCTTCCAGGGTGAGACTTTAAGTAAAACCCGGTCCCCGACCTGAAATTCCAACGGTTTCTTACGCTTATCCGCATATGCTTTCTGACGGTCGCGTGCTGCCGCCATGCGTTGTCGTATTTGTGCAATCTTTTCTGTGGCGTCCACTACAATCTCTGGACCCGTAATCTGACTATCCCCCACCTCTGCCCAACAGAGAGGTGACCGGCATTTACGTCCGTACAATGCCTCGAATGGAGCGGCTTGTATGCTGGTGTGATAACTGTTATTATACGAAAACTCCACCAAAGGGAGATGCTTTTCCCAGCCGTTGCCGAAATCGATAACACATGCCCGAAGCATGTCTTCAAGAGTCTGGATCGTTCGCTCAGACTGCCCATCCGTCTGAGGATGATATGCCGTCCTCATGTCTAATCGTGAGCCGAAAGATTTGTGCATCGCTTGCCATAGCTCTGACGTGAATCGTGCATCCCGATCCGAAATGATAGAGGTGGGTACCCCGTGCCTCGAAACAACTTCTTTAAGGTAGACGTCTGCGAGAGTGGAGAACTTATCCGTTTCCTTTATGGCCAGGAAGTGTGCAGACTTGGTGAGTCGATCCACGATCACCCAAATAGTATCGTTCCCATGCTGGGATCTAGGTAGGCCTGTAACGAAATCCATGGAAATTTCTTCCCATTTCCATTGTAGTATCTTGGGTTGCTGAAGTAGGCCTGAAGGTTTCTGGTACTCAAATTTAACCCTCACACAAGTCAAACACTTGCCGACGTAAGTTGCCATAAGAGCTTTCATGTTTGGCCACCAATATGTTGTTCTGATATCGTGGTACATTTTATCCGACCCTGAATGTACTGAGTAGCGAGACTTGTGCGCTTCATCCATCACAAGTTCGCGTAGACCGCCATAGAGTGGGACCCAAATACGCCCCGTTACATAGTAACACCGTCTTCCTTCTGTTCTAATCGTTGCCTTGAGCCGCGCAAGGCTTCAGCATTGACGTTTTCTGGTTTTAATGCTTCCATCTGAGCAGTTCGTATCTGTGCAGGAAGACTGGACTGGATAGTGAGCTGCAAGGCTCGTACGCGCCTAGGTAAGGTGTCTTTTCGACTGAGAGCGTCAGCCACAACATTGGCTTTGCCTGGATGGTACTTGATGGCGCATTCGTAGTCGTTCAGTAGCTCAACCCATCTCCGCTGACGCATTTTCAAATCCTTTTGCTTAAGAATATGCTCGAGACTCCTGTGATCGGTGTAAATAGGGCACTTGGTACCGTACAGGTAGTGTCGCCATATGTTAAGCACGAAAACAATAGCTCCCAGCTCTAAATCGTGCATCGTGTAATTCCGTTCGTGAACCTGGTGTTGGCGCGAAGCATAAGCATTGACCTTGTCGCGTTGCATTAACACACATCCAAAACCCTGGATGGATGCATCACAGTTTACTACAAAATCGTCCGTGCCCTCTGGCAATGAGAGAATAGGTGCGCTGCAAAGCCTATCCTTTAAGTACTGAAAAGCGGTTTCCTGGGAATCTCCCCAACGGTAGGTAACACCTTTCTGTGTCAGCAGTGTAAGTGGCTGAGCAATCTTTGAGAAATCTTTGATAAACCGACTGTAGTAACCCGCCAAACCCAAGAATTGGCGTATTTCCGTTGGTGTACGCGGTGCAGGCCAGTTCTTGATCGAATCCACCTTGGATGGATCGACGTGAATCCCATCCCTGTTCACCACATGGCCTAAGAAGTGGACTTCACGAAGCCAGAAGTCGCATTTTGAAAACTTTGCGTACAGTTGCTCCTTTCGAAGAAGTTCCAAGATAAGACGTAAGTGCTGCTCGTGTTCCTCCTGACTCTTGGAGTAGATCGGAATGTCGTCGATGAAGACAATGACGAACTTGTCAAGATAGGGTTTGCACACCCTGTTCATAAGATCCATGAAGACTGCAGGCGCGTTCGTAAGCCCGAATGGCATGACAAGAAACTCGTAGTGGCCGTAGCGAGTTCTGAATGCCGTTTTGGAGACGTCCTCATCCCGGACTCTCAGCTGATGATACCCTGACCTTAAATCAATCTTGGAATAGTAACTCGACCCTTGCAACTGGTCGAATAAGTCGTCAATACGAGGAAGAGGATAACGGTTCTTCACTGTGACTTTGTTCAGTTCACGGTAATCAATTTCACATCCTGAAGGTGCCATCCTTCTTTTTCACCGATAATTGGTATCCAATGGTTCTTGTAGCTCCCCAAGGCGAAGAGATAGATTGGATAAATCCCTTATCCAAGATTTCTTGTAGCTGATTCTGATGGAGCTAAGCTATACGGTGCTCGAGCTATGGGTGCTGCTCCTGGAGTGAGCTCGATTTGAAATTCGTCCTGACGATGAGGCGGTAGACCAGGTAAATCTTCAGGAAACACTTGAGGAAGTCGCGTACTACTGGTATATCTTCTAATCTTTTCTCTCGTTGATACGTCAGTAACGAGAGCCAAAATTGCGGTGTGACTCTTTCGTAAACATTTCTGAGCCTTCAAGAAAGAGGTGATACCAACCACAGCACCACTCTTGTCGCCTTGAACTTCGAGATGTTCTTGACCAGAACGAGGAATGCGAACACCCTTTTCTTTGCATAAGATTTCTGCTTGTTGTTGTTGCTGGCGATTCCGATTTGCAGGCCGTGGGCTCCTGAATCCTTAGCTTCATGGCCCATCTTGAGACACCCCTGGCAACGTCCCTCGTTGCACAATCCACCGTGGTGTCTGTTGCATTAGTTACACACTAGGTGAATTCCCCGATATCCACCCTGCCCTTGACCACCGGAAGTTGGCTGACTCGGCTCTGGTGATCACTATTCTTGCGCTGCTGCTGTGCTTGAGACTGAACGGTAGCTGAACCCTTGCTGGAATACCCATCCCATTTCCGCTTGTTGTCACTAGGAGTAGCGGGAGTAGCAGAAGTGATAGCGGTAGTAATAGTGCTGATACAACTAGGCAGCCCGTTCTGTTCCACTGCCTGATCCGTGAAGCGATGAGCAAGACACTGAATGTCTTGGATATTGCCGAGGTTAGCCGATGTAGCATGGCTCTGAGTCTCTGAGGCTAGACCCTTGAGGTACAATTCGATACGCTTGCTTGGAGGGTCCACCATGGTTGGACACAAGATGGTCAGTTCGTTCGACCGTTTCGTATAAGCATCAATTCCTGACCCCGTCATTTTCAAATGGTAAGGCTCCACTTCCAACTTGTGGATGTCATCACGCGTGCAGTATTCCCTTTTAATGCGTTCTTTGAATTCGTTCCAGGGGGTGGCGTTAGCAGCTGCCAACCCTAGCATCCGTACTTGCGCGTTCCACCAGGTTAGCGCGATTTCTTCCAAAGTACCAGTGGCGTACTTGACCCTGCGAGCCTCAGGGCATTCACACATCTCGAATACTGACTCGAGCTTCCCAAACCAATGGAGTAGTCCCACTGCTCCTTCTGTGCCACTGAATGTGCTTGGACGACAGTCCATGAAGTTCTTGAATGTGCAGACAGGTTGCTGTGCGTTCTGACCCGTTGCGCGAGAAAGATAGGTCAAGGTTAAGCGCGAGAGTTGGGTCACGAGAGTAGGATCTAACATCCTAGGATAGGTCTGGAATAGCAGGTTATACCTCCTGCTTGTGCGGCTGCAAGTGCCGCAGCAACTTGTTCGTTAATGAGAGCCGTCAACTGGGCTTGAGTCAAGTTAACACGTCCAGACATGATCGAACAGTAAAGGTAGCGTAAGTATGAATGGTCCGCGAGTAGTGCGATGACAGAAAAGTGTAGGCATATAGGTGTTCTCAAGCAGTAACAAGTAGTGAGCAAAGTAATGTAAGCATACTACGAGCAAAGTTCTATGCAATTCTAGTATGTAGGCAATAATCATAAACCTTATTACCTAGGATGTTGAGTCTTGCACGTGGAGCGAAGCGTCGTTGTGGATCGTTGAGAGCACTGTTCTGGTTATAGTCTGGTTTTAATAAAAACATTTTCCCATATTAAAACCAAGTTCTCTATAACCAATGGCTCTGATACCAATCTGTCACACCCCCCAAAATCCACCAGCGGAGTATCACCACTGAGGAGCGTGACTGACCAGGATCAAGCCACCAATCATATCGAACATGTAATTAATATCAAGTATAATAAATGTAAACCAATCATTCAATACGATAGGTGTTCAAAACATAATCATAGTTTCAAAGTATAGCGGAAGCATAAGTATGAAAACCCAATGTGTAACATAAGTTCAAATGTTTAAATGTTTTAGACATGGCATCCACGATCCATGCTCCACAACGACCTGCTCCTCCCTGTGCAAGCTCCATGTATCTAACGACCTGCAAGGCATGCAGCAACGAGTCAACAACTAGTTGAGCGAGTTCACAGTTAACAGTTCAGTAATAGTATTGTGTGAGTAGTAGTATGTTCGTTCGTTATGTCATGTATCGTATTACTTTCCATCGCGGCCTCCCAGGCAGGTATGCGAAGATATTAGGGGATGTTCATCCCGAGTATTCTAGACTAGGTTTACCTGTATCGCGGCCTACCAGGCAGGTGTGCGAAGATTAGCAAATTTCAGTTCGCGGCCTTCCAAAGGCAGGTGTGCGAACTCAGTCATAATATCGCGGCCAACCCTTGGCAGGTGTGCGAAGATCAGTTCAATAAGTGTTACTAGTCTAGTCGTTTTCTTATCGTTAGGTTCTATCAATTGAGTATGTACAATAAAGTAATCCAATCCCAATCCCACCCTGGGAACCCCATGCCTTGGCTGTGTGAACTCACCTTGGTTTGCTCGGTATGCTAAAGAATACACACGCTCACCGTTAGTCAATCGCGACCTATCGTATGCACGTATATTCAATCAGTTCATGTTCGTAACAACCCACATGCAATCTAAGGTCACATAGTGCTTGATAGCTAATATCATGTATCAATCATGTATCACGTAACAGTTAACCCATTCATACAATTCACGCTTCACATCAGTATCTTTCACAGTTTGTACTAATCATGGTTAATCATTAGCATACTTGACAGAGTTAACGGGTTTAACGAAGTTTACAACTTAACGGAAATCAACATACATACTGGAATATATCTAATAGTGTTAATTATCTAATAAGGTTCACAAACAATTAGGTTATTAGCTTACCAACTTAACCGGAGTTCACTTGTTTAACAGAGTTGCATACCTGAAGTTAACTACTCAGTTAATAGGTTAACATAGTTATCATACATAACATACCTAAAGCGTTAATAAACTTAACAGGTTTACAGAGTCTGTGGTTTCATTTTGATCATACAAATCGCAACATTAATTAGCATACAACTCATTGTTTCCAAGTAACCAACACACATCATCGGACAAGGCCTTGCCCTTTATAAAACTCGGACATAAGGGTGAGGAGGGGGGGGGGTTTCCCCTGTTTAAAAATAGGACCAGAGGCCCGAGGCCCAAAGTTCGGACCCCCTTAAATAGGAACAAGGTCGGACCAAGGAAAGTGGAGCCAAAACTCGGACCAAAGGCATGAAACTCGGACATCACAGCACTAACAATCTTCGGACCTTATGTTATATGATAAAACTCGGATCCCTTGAAGCTTATTCTAAAGTCGGACATCATACATCTAATAAAGGTCGGGCTTACATAATCGTTGATAAAACTCGGGCAAGCATGTGATATAAACATAAGTCGGACCTTAGGGTTCTTATAACAACAAACTCAGACAGTGTTCATGCAATGAAGGTCGGACAACATGTGATTATCAAATAATTCGGACAAGTTATTAAGTATAATACTCGGACTTTATTTCATGAATCAAAACTCAGACCATCATAATCACAATTGTAACAGTTACACACATACATTCCATCAGTTACGTTCTCATATTCTACGATCTGGAAACCTAAATTTCATTGCATTGCAAACATCAATTCAACATCCAACCATTCTATCATTCACAGGCAATCGATTAAACAACCATTCAATATCATTATCATCATAATCCGAATCAAATCAAGAATCGCAGAGTATTATATGAAGAACTAGGGTTTTTATGAGCACTTAATCAAGAATCAGGAATTGATAATAATCAAGAAATCAATTAGGGTTTACAAGTACTACAATGATCAATAAGCAATTACCTTGATTGATTCTAGAAAAATTGCGGAATCGAAAGTGATGAATAGCTTGCCAATGATGGTGGTGATGATTGCTAGAGGGAACCAAAGAAGTGAAAGTACGTGCTTTGCTTTGTGTGCAAATGATTAGTGAAAAAGGGGTTAGGGTTAAGTATCTCTAGAATTTCACTAATTACCCTCTACCTCCCCTAAGTATTATATTTTACACAGGCACACCATCTCATAACCATTTCATAGTTTCACCACCAAGTTCATATATTTACCAAGTCTTTCACAATTAACAAACAACCATACACAATCACACAATACGATTCATTGCATCAAAACGTATATAATTCCATAGCAATTAATTGTGCAAATAATCAACTAAACACTACAAGAACGTGCAATAAATGCGAAATAGAAATCTTGGAAGTTCGAGTTGTCACAATGAAATCATCCATCTTTCAAGTACCTGAAACAATCAACAAACATCTTAGAAAAATTTTTGGAATTTTCAAAAATAGCAGTTTCAAACGGAATCAGTTCAAGCAGAATTGCTCAAACGGAATTAGCTTGTTCAAACGAAATATGGTTTTCAAACGAAATTACCAAGTGAAATCTAATTCCGTGCGGAATTAGCTTAATTTCAAACGAAAGTATACCAATTGAAACGGAATTAAGTACTTTGGTGCGGAATTAATAATTCCCTTTGAACGTTTCAATCGAAATTAGATCTCGTTTGAAGTAGACTGCACTTTTCAAGCGAAATTAACCCAATGAAGCTAATTTCGTGCGGAATTATTATGCTGATGTCATTTTATCCGAACAGTTTTTCAAGCAGAATTACAAGTTTTATCAGATTTAAGTCGAATTAAGGTCCAAATCTTTCAAGGATTAGATAAAACTATGTTTCGCTTATTATATGTGAGAATCAAGTCATTTTGTCCGTTAAATCTTATTCAAATTAGAAAAGAAAGAGTAGAAGTGAGAGAATACGATGAAATCAAGCTGAAGTGGTATTAGAGCTCAGGACTTTGGTGCGGAATTAATAATTCCGTTTGAATGTTTCAAACGAAATTAGATCTCGTTTGAAATAGACTGCACTTTTTAAGCGAAATTAACCCAATGAAGCTAATTTCGTGCGGAATTATTATGCTGATGTCATTTTATCCGAATAGTTTTTCAAGCGGAATTACAAGTTTTATCAGATTTAAGTCGAATTAAGGTCCAAATCTTTCAAGGATTAGATAAAACTATGTTTCGCTTATTATATGTGAGAATCAAGTCATTTTGTCCGATAAATCTTCTTCAAATTAGAAAAGAAAGAGTAGAAGTGAGAGAATCCGATGAAATCAAGCTGAAATGGTATGAACTCCTTGTCCTGAGCTCTGATACCACTTGTTGGATCATCGTGTGACCCTAACGAGTCAATCTGAAGAGTTCAACATCAAAATCAAAGGCGGAATCAATGAAATTGACGAAACACAGCTTGTTTTCCTCTAATTATCTTCTTATTAATCGATTCTGAGCTTTTACAGATCAAATGACAAACGGACAGCACCTCGGCTCTGAATCACACACACTAATTCCGTTTCAAATGACACGACTTGATTAGGTATTTATAGGGGTTTAATTTCGCTTGAAACCAACTCAACCGGAATTACTTTTTCATACGGAGTTACTTAATTCTATGCGGAATTAGTAATTTCGCATGAATCATCTAATTCCGTTTGAAATAACATCAAATCCATTTCAAGCGGAATTACCCATAAACTTGATTTCTTGTTTTGCGTGCCCTGATCTATCTAATATGATACAAGACTCAATAAAGACGAAGTTAACAGACATCAGTGCACCAACAACACTTGGGCACGCCCTCGTGCTCATTGAGCATGGGGCGTGTTCAGCCCTCTGTTTCCTTGTATTGCTTGGGAAGATGTTGTCGGGAGGCCGGGCATGCCACGCTTGTTCCTTTTCTTGTATTTATGTTTGATTTAGCTGCCTTTTTGCTTCTTTTGTTTATTTGAGCTCATTTAATCCTGAAAAATACAAAAGGAAGACAAAAGCACATTTTTTCCAACATTAGTACTAAAAAGGGTTAGTTTTATGCCACAATTGATATAATTTATATGTTGCATTTTGTGCACATCAAATACCCCCACACTTGAATTTTTGCTTGTCCTCAAGCAAAACTCTTTTATAATGTGGCCTTTTCACTCCCAAATGGAATGGGTAGAAGAGAAGGTTTTTGGGCTTGTCATAGAGTGTCGGGACTTCCAAGATTCTTTATTAAGTTTTATTTTTATTTATTTACAATCCTATTCGTCATGATTTATTAAAAACGTTTCATAAGATAAATTACTTATTAGGGCATAACATGCCTTTTTAAAATTCCATTTATATAGAAGTTCACATACCTCACGGGGGATCACTCAACACTCGGCCGAAGGTGTATTTTTAGTGAATCACTCGAGAGCGGCATGGAACTTACTCCTACCATAAGCTTGCCAAGCAATCAATCCTCCTCCTTTTTAACTATATACCTTTGTAAATATCAAGAGGACTTTTTGGGTGAAGGGTTAGGCTTGGGCTAAAGGTGGGTGGTTGGGTTAGTGGTTAGTAAAAGGGCGAAAAGCGTAAAAAGCGTTGGTTTTTGAAAGACTTTTTATTTTTGACAATTTATTTTATTTTGATGAACCATTTCTTTCAAACAAAGTTATTTTTGATAAACTTGTTTGTTTATTTGGTTTCATCATAATTTTTTTTTCATAAGTCATAAGAAAAACCGAGCTTTGTTACTAAAAGAAAGGGTTAAAATAAAAAAAAAGGTTTAGGTGGGTAAAAGGGTGTTTGATTTGGGTTAAGAAATGAAAAGGTTTAGGCTCAAAAGGGTTAACTAGGGGGATTTTGGGTAGGTGGTAAAAAAGAAAAATAATGGTGTAGAAAGAAAAAGGGTTAGTCCTAATGCCTCGATCATTTACTTACTCGGGTTTAAGTTGGTAAGGACCGGGAATGCATTGTCGTGGCAAGTTCAAGAGTCGTAAGAATCAAGCGGCTATTCACACAAGAAACGAAAAATAAGCATTTAGTGTAAAGATATGTATTTGTATGCTCAATAAAGGCTCAAAACTCACTTTTGTGGGAATGGGTTTTTATGTGATCAAGTGTACATAATCAAATTTTAACTAAGTTTGTCATGTCGTTTCATAATTTTCTTATGTTGGTTCTTTTTATCACGACGCTATCGGTTGTAAATTTGTAAAAATATAACCTTGTTAGAACTTGAAATTCCCAAATTAAACCTAGACAAGTAAAAAGAAAATGAAAATTTTTGAAAAAAATTGGGGTGATTAGCGGTTCCAATAGAGTTTTGTGTAAGGCTTGTTAATTAGGACTTGCAAGATTCAAAGTTTTAGCATCCCCCCACACTTAAATTACACATTGTCCTCAATGTGTCCCAAAAATAAGTTTCTAGGTTGATTGAATGTGTAAAAGGGTGTTAAAAAGCAAAATTTTATGTTACTGGTACTCTGGACACGGCCCCGTGGTGACCGGGCACGACCCCGTGTTCAAGTGCCAGTAAAAAAAGTTTGTAAAAAGAAACAGAAGCCTGGACACAGAGGCGTGTTCAGTGAACACAGCCCGTGTCCAATTACCTGAACTGGGCATTTTCTGCAGATTGTGCAGCACGGGGTCGTGTCGGGTAGACACGGGCCGTGCTGAACTTGCTGTAATGAAGAAATTTTTGTCGGGAAGCTCTGTTTTTGGTGCATGGGTTACTGGTGCAGGTTTCCCTTGTTATCCTTCACCATCCCGAGTGTGTTTTATTCCTGAAAATTAAAATTAAACTAGAAAATATAAAAATTATTCTGAGATAAACTAAGGATAGTTCCGCGGAATGCCTCCGTGGTGCGCCACGTTTATAAGGGTCCTTGGCTAGACCCATAGCCTGGTCATATGTTACTCAAGCGAGATGTTTTGCATCCCATGCACCGTCGGAGAGCATCATCCAAGCTTGAGTCGATGACCTTCATGTAGTTGACCGGATCTTCGTCTTCCACTCTTTTTCCAACCCCAAACTTTGCTTCCTTTTCCCCAAACTTCAATGTTAGTGTTCCGTCATTCATGTCTACCACTGCTTCTGCTGTGGCTAGAAATGGCCTCCCTAGGATGAGAGGGACTTCAGCGTCTTCTTCCATGTCTAGTATGACAAAGTCGGCCGGGAATACGAAATTTCCGACTTTGACCAATAGATTTTCAGCGACACCTTGGGGATATTTGACGGATCGGTCGGCAAGTTATATGCTCATCTTTGTAGGGCTCGTTTTTCCTAGGCCGAGTCGTTTGAACATTGAAGCGGGCATGAGGTTTATGCTAGCCCCAAGATCGGCTAGTGCATTGCGAACGGGGGACTCCCCAATTGAGCAAGGAATTGTGAAGCTTCAAGGATCAATCTTCTTTTGTGGGAGTTTATTGAGTAGTAAGGCGGAGCATTCTTCACCTAAGTTAACTAATTGCAATGATTCAATTTTCCTTTTATGAGTGAGGAAGTCCCTCATAAATTTTGAATATTTAGGCATTTGGGTTAGGACTTCGATAAATGGAACATTAACATGCAATTATTTTAATAAATCTTTGAATTTTGCGAATTGCTCATCGGTCTTTTGACGAATTAACCGATCGGGGTATGGAACCGGAGGAGCCTTGGTAGGCTCTTGAATTGGAGGAGAAGCCTTCTTTTTTTGGGGCGGTGTTGTGCTTCCCTCAGTTGGCGGTGGTGGAGCCTCTTCGGAACCCACGGTACGATTTCTCAATGTTAGGAGATGGACTTGTGCTTTCGGGTTGGTTTCGGTATTACTTGGTAACGCGCCTTGTGGTCTCTCGGAGAAATTTTGAGCTAATTGATTTATTTGTTTTTCAATGTTTTGTATACTAGCTTGTTGATTTCTAAAATTCGATTCCAATTGTCGAAATCGATCTGAGTTTTTCTTTTCAGTATCAGAGATGAGGCGAGATACAGTGTCTTCAAGCCTTTCTCGTCACCTTGTTGTTGAGAGAAATTTTGTGACTCGTTTCTTGGTTGTTGAAAGTTTGTTCGTTGGTTTCGGTTTTGTGGGTTACAACTATTGCCGGGTTCTCTCCAACCAAGGTTAGGGTGGTTACGCCATCCTTGGTTGTAGGTACCTGTTGGGGGACCCGACTGCCTAAGTCTGTTGTCAATGTAGTTTACCGACTCTGGTTGATCATATGTTTCTTTCATACAACTCCAACTTTCATGTGGCCCACCACACCCTTCACAAGCCATAACCGAGACCGTTTTTGTCATTTCTAACTTTTTGATTTTTGAAGAAAGGGCCTCGATTTGGGCTTGTAAAGAAGTGCTTTCATCAACCTTATGGGTGCCCGGGGCAATCAATTTATTGCCTCAGGAGTGTGCCACTGAAAATTGGCTTGAGCAATTTCCTCAATTTGATTGTATATTTCATGTGCGCGGCGATTACGTAAAAGTCCCCCGGAGCTAGAGTCAAGTGTTTGTCTTGTGTGTGGCAACAACCCATTGTAGAAAGTGGATACTTGTTGCCATACCGCAAGACCGTGATGAGGACACTTTCGCAATAGCTCCTTGAACCTTTCCCAAGTTTCATATAAGGATTCCCCATCCTCTTGTGAATATGTATTAATTTCAGTCATTAATTTAGCCGTTTTAGCGGAAGGGAAATACTTATATAGAAACTTTTGGGCTAGTTCATCCCAGGTGTTTACCGAGCCAACTGGGAGGGCATTGAGCCAAGCCTTTGCTCGGTCCTTTAGTGAAAATGGAAACATCCGAAGGCGGATGGCGTCGTTTGATGCTCCATTGATCCGGAAGGTATCACATATTTTTAAGAAATTAGTAATATGTAGATGGGGATCCTCGTCCGCAAGCCCATGGAAGGTTGCGGAGTTTTGAAGCATTTGTATCAAATGTGGCCGAAGTTCGAAGTTGTTAGCTTCGACATTCGGTGCATTGATAGCGGCGTCGAGATTACCCACGGTGGGTCGTAGGTAATCCATGAGGGTACGTTGGTCCACCATTGGAAGTGGGTCCCCTGAAACTTTCTCTTGGTTTTTAGCTTTAAGTCTTTTTCTGAGAAAGCGTTCGGGTTCTTCTAGAGGTTATTTTATGTCTCTACTAGAACTGGAGCTCATACACTACGTAGAAAGTTCAGATGTGGCGCTTGGGTTCCATGTCCTGCAATAAAAACAGAAAAGAATGTTGGTCAGAAGGTTCACCACGGCCCCGTGCTCAGTGAGCACGGCCCGTGGTCGGAGATACAATGATTGTTTTCCGGATCCCTGTTACTGGGGAGTTGGACACGGCCCCGTGTTGCACCGACACGACCCCGTGCTCAACTCTCTGTAACTCGGAAAATAAAAACTGCCAGTGACAATGCTGGGCACGGCCCGTGCTGAGCTCTACAGAAGCTGAAAAATTAAGAAAATCCTAAAAAATAAAAAAAAAACAAAATAAAAAATGATTAGGCCGCTGATTCCTAACTTTCTTAAAATCCTTGTGTCCCCGGCAGCGACGCCAAAAACTTGATGTGCGTGAAGTGTGTTATATTTTAGGTGTATATTTTAAGCCCTTTTTACACTTTTTAGCCAAGTTTTAAATTTATAAACACAATATTTACTAACACTAAACACACATATGGGCAAGTGCACCCATCGTGGACGTAGTATAGTGTTGGTAAGATACCGAGGTCGTCCAAGGACACAAGAGCTTTTAGTACCGGTTTATCCTCAACATCTAATCAAATCAAAAAGTTAGAAAAAGATTTTTAAACTAGAAAAATAAAACTAAATAAAATGCTGAAAAGTAAAATAAAAGTAACAAACAGATAGACAAGATGAATCACTTGGATCCGACTCGTGTGTAGTGTAACCTTTGATTATTTTCGCACTTTGCACTTGTTTAAGAGATTATCTTAGTTATTGTAGTAGGCCCCTCTTTTGAAGGCAACGTTACCATCAACCCAGTAGTTTGAGTCGGCAAGGATACAATCCTAAAGGGTCGGATTATTGAAAGATAATTAATTAAGTTATTAATGCATAATGTGGTATGCCCCTCTTTTGAAGGCGACGTTACCCTCGGCTAACTACTCCGAGTCAGCAAGGATACAGTCCTAAGTAGCCGGGTTAAAGTTTTAATAGTAGTTTAACTTATGAGGGGATCAAAGAGTTTGGACCCCCGCCATCCAATACTGTTGGGTATTGAAGGAGTTCCTACTAAATTTGACCCAGGTCCTTTGCAGGATCTATACACTGAACAATGGCAAGACTCTTACTAAACTGTTCCCTTAACCCCCGACCAGGTAGCCAACATACCTCCATATAGACCGTGGAGATATGAATGGTGAAAATCTTTTATTTTATATAGACAGTAAAATAATGCCAAGACACCACGGACAAACGATAAGGAAGAATCACCTTCAACATAAGAAACTAGTTATTAAAGTAATTAATACATAACCAATTAAGAAGTGCAAAAGATTAAAAATAAAAAGTATTACACTAGACACTTGTCTTCACCAAGTGATGTAAGAGACTTAGGCAACCATGGCCTTTGATTGTCAAGAACTCTTACGATCAATCTTGGATCCCAAGACGACTCACACACTCTATGATGGACAATGGATGATGGTGGTGGATGATGGTGTTGTGATGGTGGTGGGTGGTGGGTGAAGTGTGAGAGAGGTGGTGTGCCAAGGGATGAGTTGCAAGAGCTCCAAGCACTCCTATTTATAGGCTGAACAGAAGCTCGGGCACGGCCCCGTGTCCATCCTCCTCTCTTTCTTCATTAAATGCAGTTTGTCTGCATTAGTTGACCACGCCCTCGTGTCCGCTGAGCACAACCCCGTGTGCAGAAGCATATCTGTACTATCAAGATTTGCCTGGATTCCGCGAATCTTATAGTTGACCACGGCCCCGTATCCGCTGAGCATGGCCCCGTGGTGGGCGATGGAAGTGTAGGATCGTTCTCGGCCCTGTTTGAGTCGTTCAGAGAAGTTCATATCCGAATTAAGAGGCGGAAACTAATAATCCGGTGCTATTCAAGCTGTATTCACTTTAAACTTGCTGTATTATTGATATTGAACGCGATTACAAGATTTGACAGCACTTCGGCAGCATACCGGAACAAACACCTTCAACTATGTGTTTTAGACTTCCTTAGTTCGCTCATAATACACCCACTATATATAGTATAGTTGGGTTCGCTTATATGGACAACCATATAAGCGATCCTGACTTCATGCCATATAAGCAAATCCAGTCAATGACCAAATAAGCGAACCTAGACAATATATGACACATGAGCGGACCTAACCTAGTGACTGATAAGCGAACCCTATACAAACATGTATTTCTAGGTTTCCGTGCCATATTTGATATGTTCAACTTCAAGACTCGATGGAAGACGTAGTCAGCAGACGTAAGTGCACCAACAGACTCCCCCTCGGATGTTGACGGAGTCTTCATAGAGTCTTAGCACATGTCAATCTACAATCTTCATCAGTCGACAAACTGCCTCTGAAATATCTGTCGCTTCAAGAATCCTCGTTCTCTATTTTCATCATCAACAAACTCTTCTCTCTTGAATGTTGACACGGTGTCTTTAGACTCCCCCTCTCACACAGCTGGGATCGTAGTCTGGAATTCACAACTTCATCAGGTTCAAGATCGTAACCTGGCGCTTTAGTACAAACCTGCACAATCTCTACCTAACCATAAGTTTCTGTTAAAAATTAAACTTTCAAACTTTTCAGAAACTATGTTGATAAGCTATAATAATGATTTTGCATTCAGAATCAATTACTAGCTTTTTCAAACAAATTTAACAGTTTTACATACACACTCCCAAACCAGTTCTTCAAGTTTAGCACTTTGAATTTTGAAGATCAGCATCTCAACACCAGTTTTCGAAAATCTTTTTGACTTTTTCAAAACTTATGCTAAAACACACCAAAAATCTTTTTGGATTTTCAAAATTAAAAAATAGAAAAACAGAAAACAACTATTTACAGACAATATTTTTGTGAGTTTGTGCAAGAGGATCATATCATTTATAAAACATATCACTAACACCGTTAAGCTTGATTACATATTAAGTTCTAAACAATTTACCTAGATTGTCAGTATGTTTGTCCACTTAAATTTTCACACAGACTTCAATTGATTCGAGATACGAGATTAATGTTTTAGAAACTAAAACTTAATTGTGTATCACTCCACTTGAATATACTCCCGTATCCAGATCCCAAATATTCAGTCTTACAGGTGAGTATACCACAGATGATATCTGTAAAGGGGTAGATGCGAAACCGTAAGAGCTCAGGTCAGAACTTCGGTTCAGCAGAGAGATGACGGCTCGACTTTTGGTGGGTCCCCTTTAGAGGATCTTTTTTACAACAGCAATGACTATCAATTTTATTGTTTAATCAGATTGCTGAGGGCGAGCTTGTGTTCCAAAGCTTTTAGCAGAAAGTATTATTCGGGGACTAGGTCAGTATTTCCATACAGCAGAAGTCCCGGAATAATACCCCAGATATCACTGAGCATAAAGACCTAGTATCTCAGAATACGGGACCTTTCAAACAAGATTTCGGGGGTTACCCATATATCCAAGAATAGTTACCCACGAATTAAGTAAGTTTGATTTAGGTTTATATCTCGTTTCAATTTAATAAATGTGCGAAAATCTACTGACACATCCACAGTAAGATTGTTTATCACACTTTGGCTTTACAATTCTTTAGCGTGTTGTGATAGTCCACTGATGTACTATCATTTCCTCTTTTATGCAACAAAAACTCATTTTTCTGTTTTATCATGTTTTTGGCTTTTTCAAATTTTCTGATGTTTTTGGATTTTCTAAAAATTCTTACTCCCCCTAAAATTCAAATACATCTAAAAAAAATTGAAAACAAACTGTACAGAACATGACAACTGATATCGAAACACTTCAATTCTCCATCCGTTTGGCTTAAACATTCAGAACTCCCCCTCACAACAAAACTATTTTCCCATAATGATTTCAAAACACTCAAGTTTATTTTAATCAGAATGGTTTTTCCGGAAAATAAGTTTAGTTGTTTTTACCTTGTGTAAAATTGGGGTTCAAATCATCATATTGTTGTACCAATCTTATGAATGATAGTTACTCAAGTTCAATTTAATGACCTTGATTTAACCACTTGTAGGATCAACTGGTTCTCATTCTGAACCACTTATAACAACTACAAACATACATCCACTTGTAGATTTAACAATTAAGCTTTTCAAACCTGTTTTTCAACCAATTACCATCTTTTGGTTGAATTCTCAAGATGCCGATTCCTACTCCTCGCTTACAAACCTAGGAGTTCCGGCAAGTCCTGCAAACCTCAAACACAGATTAAGAAGGATGCCGATTCATGATCCACGATACCATCTTGGGATCTCCGGCAAGTCAGGATTTTATTCTTGAAAAAATATATCCACCCAAGCCTGACCTTCCTTGGGTGTAACCTCATCGTTTTCATCATTCCTTTCAATCGACTTGTAAACCCATCCTTTGGAAGCATAAAAATCCTTAATGCTTTGGGCCTTACCACTGACCATTTTTCCAAAGATGCGTTTTACATTTCCGTTGAAAGTTTTTTCAACATCAATTTTTTTCTTGTCAGAATAAAATTGATTTGAAACTTCAACTTTTCCAATTTTAGATTTGTAATTTTTAGCATTCAGTGGCGGAAAATTCACATCATCCACTTTCGGAACTTTTCTTACAATCTCTTTCTCTGCATGTGGCTCCTCTGATTTTATGGAATCAGAATCATTACCAGACTTTTTACCTGAACCTTTTATAACCCATTTCTGATTTGTAGCATTGTCTATTCTTTTGGAAGCACTCTTTGAACATTCTCCTTTTTCATAAGTGGAATTCTCAAAACCCGTGAACTTCCGGGTTGACAGTTCAGTTTTCTCAACAATTTTTTCTTTCATTTTTCTTGAGACTTCTTGTTTTGGTCGAAATGTCTTTGGACAATCTTTCGCAACATGACCCACAGCTTTACACTGAAAACAAGATCTCTTTTCAACCTTCTTTGGATCTTCCTTCTTCTTCATGTCCTCTTGCTTTTTAGCAAGGAATTCTTGATTCGTCTGATTTCTGAATGATTTTTCTTTTTCAGCTTCTGTAGTTTTTCCTGCAACAAACAATGTTTTTGGTTTATAAACTTTTTCATTTTTATAGTTTTTCTGTGGAACAAAACCAAGACCTTTCTTTCTGTAATTACGATTATGATTTGGTTTCTTTTGGAAACTATAACCACAATTGTAACCCATTTTCTTGTTGATTCTCTGTTGATCTCTTGAAGTGTATTGTTTGGGTTTTTCATTAAGATTTAAATCTTTTATTTCATATTCTGGAACTTCTTTGACACTTCTGCTTGGTTGTAAAAACTCAGCTCTTCTTCTTTTCTCAGCTTTCGCTTCTTCCTTCAATCTTTCTTCCTCTTCTGCCTCTTCTCTGTTCCTTCTTCGTTTTTCTTCAGCAGCTTCCATGACTTTTCTGCACCTTTCTGCACATTTCAAATCATAAGCATTAGCAAAGAAAGCATGAGAAGTGTTTTTGGACATTTCTTTGGCCATAAGATTTGGATCTGGAAAAAAATCATCCCAGGTAAAACCTTCAGCCAACTTCTCATCATCTTGTTCAGCTAAACACACTTTGCTGTCTTTCGGAAGATACTTTTCCCAGGTAAAGTTATCATATTTTCCATGACTAACAACACATGCTCTTTTCGAATTATCCATCACATCTCTCCCATGAGCTGTTTGTGCCTGCTGCTGTGCTGGTGGTGCGATTTGATGATAAATGGCCTTCTTGTGATAGTCATTGTTTCCGAAAGGATTATGGGCACCGGTAGCTTCACGGTTTTTGCACTCCCTCTTGAAATGCCCCTATTCCCTACAACGAAAACACGTAACCTTAGATTTATCAAAACCCAAAGTTGAAACATTTGCATCTCGAAAATCATCACGGCCAGTAATTTGTTTAAACTTTTCAGCACGTCTCATCACACTCGCCATACACCATTTTATATCCATCAATTCCATTTCCTCAGCATCAATTTGATCGTAATCCTCTTTCGTGAGCATTGGATTTCCGATCTTTCCTGCAACAAAACAGCTATAAGATTCTAAAATCATCCCTAACAAAGACATTTGATTTTTAGCAATTTCTTCAGTGTAGTCTTGGTCATTTTCAAGGCTTAACACAATGTTACACTGAAGTTTTCTACCATTCTTTGTTACAGAGATGTTAGGATCGAAAGATGAAAATCTTGTGCTGTTGCTTGATCCTTGAGATGTCTTCTTCTCGGGAGAATCTTTAACACTGTAAGCAATTTCGATCTTAGGAGAATACTTTGTTGAATCAGTAGCACCATGCTTGTAGTACAGACTGATATCCTGTTCTCCATCGTAGTTCTTCATCCTAGCGATCTTCCTCTGCTCCATCTCTTGAGCTTCCAAATGCTTTATGAAGTCTCCTAGTGTCATCTTTTTATATTCTGCTTTGTTGGACCTTAGCATCACAAAAAATGTTCCCCATGTTTCATATGGAAGCGCATCTGCAAGTTTTTCAATTAGTTCATCAGTATCTTTCTTAACACCAAGTTTCGTCATATTTCTAACCAAGTTACAATATCTATCAATAATTTGCTTGGTGTTTTCATTTTTCAATCCCCGAAACAAATCAAATTCCTTTTTCATGAGAGACATTTTGTTCTTTAACATATCATCACTTCCCGTAAACTTTGCTTCCAATTCTGTCCACATTGAATATGCAGTTCCATCATGTTGAAGCAGTATCAAGATATCTTCTTTTATAGCTTGCTGAAGCAGACTCACCATAAGTTTTTCATCGCGATATTTCTTTTTATCTGTTGTACTCATCTCTCTAAGTGTTAACGGAGTACCGTTCACAACATCATTCTTTGTGGGCTTAACATATGGCTCTTCAGTGTGTTCCCAAGCATCTAGATGATAAGCTTCAACCCAATTTCCGAACCGTTCCGACCACACATTATAATCATCAATATCCATGAGTTTAGGTGGTCTTTGAGATGTTCCGGTTTCATTGTCGATCAAAGCACTTTGAGTAATCGAGGTTGAAGTAGCAAAAGTGTTATAAAATTCAGTATCCATCGTTCACAACTATCAAATTTTAACACTTCGTTCACAAAAACAAGACTGACACAGGAGCGATACTATAACTGTTCCCAAAAGTGAACCAATATAGTGTCTTTATGCGCGGACCAACTATTTGAACAAATGAGCGGACCAGGTGAAATAACCAATGAGCGGATCAATGAATTGTCCGAATAAGCGGACCAACTGAACAAACCGGTCGAGCGGATCTCTTGATTGGACCAGAAAAGCGAACCAAACAACTAAACCATTCGAGCGAACCGATCAATTTACCAGATAAGCGGACCAGTTGATTTTGGAGCGGACCAATTTTGATGTCTTTGGAGCGGACCAGTGTAGTAATTTGGAGCGAACCTGTCCTGTAATTTCAAGCGAACCAGTCCCTTTGAGCGAACCAGATATGCTGATGTCACTTTTTGAACGAAACTGTAAAAGCGAACCCCCTAAAAATCAACTTTCTAGGTCGATTTTAGATCTGAAAACTTCAAGGGTTTGTTAATTCATGATTCCGAGTGCACTATGTGATTTTGAACTTGTTTTACCGTGAAAAGTTTTGAAAAAGTGAAGAAAGTGTAGAAAATCAGAAGAAATGCAGCTAAAATGACAAGAACTCCTCCTCCTGAGCTCTGATACCAATTGTAGGATCGTTCTCGGCCCTGTTTGAGTCGTTCAGAGAAGTTCGTATCCGAATTAAGAGGCGGAAACTAATAATCCGGTGCTATTCAAGCTGTATTCACTTTAAACTTGCTGTATTATTGATATTGAACGCGATTACAAGATTTGACAGCACTTCGGCAGCATACCGGAACAAACACCTTCAACTATGTGTTTTAGACTTCCTTAGTTCGCTCATAATACACCCACTATATATAGTATAGTTGGGTTCGCTTATATGGACAACCATATAAGCGATCCTGACTTCATGCCATATAAGCGAATCCAGTCAATGACCAAATAAGCGAACCTAGACAATATATGACACATGAGCGGACCTAACCTAGTGACTGATAAGCGAACCCTATACAAACATGTATTTCTAGGTTTCCGTGCCATATTTGATCTGTTCAACTTCAAGACTCGATGGAAGACGTAGTCAGCAGACGTAAGTGCACCAACAGGAAGCTTCTACAACTTTGTCTTTTCTGCTGACACTTGGGCACGCCCCCGTGCTCATTGAGCACGGGGCGTGTTCAGCCCTCTGTTTCCTTGTATTGCTTGGGAAGATGCTGTCGGGAGGCCGGGCATGCCACGTTTGTTCCTTTTCTTGTATTTATGTTAGATTTAGCTGTCTTTTTGCTTCTTTTGTTTATTTGAGCTCATTTAATCCTGAAAATACAAAAGGAAGACAAAAGCACACTTTTTCCAACATTAGTACTAAAAAGTTTAGTTTTATGCCACAATTGATGTAATTTATATGTTGCATTTTGTGCACATCACCCGTCAAGGTAATCCTTCCTTTATTGTATATGCTGCATACTTGAGATCTTTGATACTCGCGTAATAAGAGATTCTGGATTCACTCATTTGGTAATTGTAAAGAACTCATTATCAAGATCCAGTTTTATATCAGAGATTAGTGGAAGACATTTACATGTGCAAGTTCAAAATAAATGCTAATGAAAATTTGAAGTTTGATAAACGGAGTGGGTCGATGTATTATTGAAAGTTGATTTTTTAAACATCATATAATAGCTCTACATTAAACTTCTAATAAATATTATGACTCAAATTGGTTAGAGTTTGAAATGGTGATACTGGATTCGTTAATATGTACACAATACAAAATCTTTAGGATCCTCGGGACGGAGACTCGGCTTCTCATTAGTAATTTAAATACTCCACATTATCATGTTTTTTTTAAACAACCACTCCTTATAATGATATTACTTTTGACGCCAATTGTCTAGTTATAAAAATTAAAGAGCATAGATATTTAACTAATGTCTCTTTGATACTTTTATATTTTCATACGTTTTAATTTTACTCTTGCACAATTGAAGAACTTTTTGTTTTAAGTAAACTATGCTCTTGCAAAACAAAAAAAAAAAACCTATTTTGTGTTGATAAATAAGGTTTCAAATATGTTAGTTAATATCTCTTTCATGTTTTCCAAGGTTGAGAGAATGAGACTTGGGCTTATAAATAAAATCACAAAAATAGGACATGATGTGATTTTATGTTAATTGATTACTTTGTCCTTCAGGATGAAGTTATCCACCATTGTTCATAGAATTATCTCAATCATTCAAAAATTACCAACATTTAATTGAATTTTAACCAACCATTTAAAATTATCCATAACATGCTCATTGTTCAAAAAAATTTATCAACCCTTACCTTGATGTTGACAATTGAGTAAATTACCATGAAAAAGAGCTGGTAGCGAGTTCTCTTAATATCCCGAGCTACACCCAAAATTCATTAACACTTCTAAAGTTATCCCCAACATGCTCAGTGTTCATAGAATTTCATCAACTCTTCAAAACTACCTTGATGTTGATGATTGACGAAATAGCATGAACAAGAGTAGGTTGTAGCGACTTCTCTTAATATCGTGAGCTTCACCCAAAAACCATCAAAAGTTATCCACAACTTGTTCATTGTTCATAGAATTTCATCAATTCTTCCAAACTACCTAGATGTTGATAATTGACGAAATATCCTGAACAAGAGCAGGTGGTATGTAACACTCGCATCCCAGGATAAGCTCTGGGAGTCTTACACATCGGATATACGGAACATATAGTAATTAGAGAATTCAGAACGGAAGCTTTTGATCTTTTATTAAACATTAAAGAGTATTTACATATGTATTTTATACAATGATATTTTCATCAATTAAACTAGACTAGAGATCTAAATCTTCAAAAGCCCTCTAGACCTCCATCTCCTCATATGCTAGTCTTATTGTGACAGCCCGAACTTTTATGATTAGCGTTACCTGATTCCTTGACCCTTCTCGTATGGTTGCGTTCTATGTCCCATACATATTGATCAAGTGTATGCTACGTAAATAGGTGATAGTTTTATGTGACAGTGTTATGAGATGGTACCTAGTTATGATTAGCAAGTGTTATATCCTACTAGAGGGTCCGTTAAAGCCCGTCGCACACTACAATTTGTAGGATCGTTTTCGGATCCGAACGAGTCGATCATAAGAGTTTTACTCAGTTTGAACGCGGAAACAGACAAACTGGGGTCAATTCAGCACACAAATCACTTTAACTGTCGATTTGATTGATGTAAATGCTTTTTACAGGATGACGACACTTCGGCAGCACTTCGTTGCAAACCGGAAGAACTAACTATCTGATTTCGCTCCAACTAACCTATATATAGACGACCAGATTCAGCTTGAACATGTTTCAAGCGGAACTAAAATGATTGATCTCAAGCGAAATCAGCAAATATACTCTCGAGCGGAATCAGAATGATTAGATTTCGCTTGAAATGACCAAATGTCATTTCAAGCGGAATCACCTACAATTTCCACATTTTTGATTTCCAAGCCCTAAACTATCTATTTCTATACAAGACTCGATACAAGACGAAGTTGACAGACGGATGCACCAACAAACTCCCCCTCGGATGTTGACGGAGTCTTCAGTGTCGAGTCTTCGGTTGTCAAACCTTCAGTCTTTATCAGTCTTCGTGCTCTCTCTAAAGTATTCTTCATTGTAAGCATCCTCACTGAATCTCTATCTTCTCTCTTCTATCTTTAGAATCTTCATCTGACTTTCTACACTTTTACACTCCCTCTCGATGTCTTCAGACTCCCCCTCTCAATTTGCTGGGATCGTAGTAGTCTGGAAATCACCATCTTCAGGTATTGGAACCTGTTATTTCCTACACAGACTCTACCAAACACATAAGTTTCTCAAAGTTTTAAGATTAAAAATTTAGAAACCATTTGCAGGAAACATTCAAAATGATTTATTCTCTGAAAACCAATTGAAAAATACAATCGCTTTCACATATTCTTTATCCAAACCTGTTCATCAAGTTTAGCACTTGGAATTTTGAACGTCAGCTCTTCAACACCAGTTGTCGAAAATCTTTTTGAATTTTTCAAAAATTTATGCTAAAACACACTGAAAATCTTTTTGGATTTTTCAGAAATTTATGCTAAAACACTCCGAACATCTTTTTAGATTTTTGAATGAATATAAATGCAATAAAGAAATATTTATAAACAATATTTTTGTGAGTTTGTGCAAGAGGATCATATCAGTTTTTGAGACAAATCACTGACACCGTTAAGCTTGATTTCATTTTAAGTTCTAAACAATTCACCTAGATTGTCAGTGTACTGATCCACTTAAATTTTCACACAAATTTCAACTGATCTGAGATACGAGATTAATGTTTTAAGAACTTAAACTTATTCACGTGTCCCACCACTTAAATATACTCCCATATCCACATCCCAATATTCAGTCTTACAGGTGAGTATACCACAGATGATATCTGTAAAGGGGTTAGATGCGAAACAGTGAGAGCTCAGGTCAGAACTTCCGTTCAGCAGAGAGATGACAGCTCGACTTTAGGTGTGTCCCCTTTAGAGGATCTTTTCTTCAACAGCAATGATTATCAATTTTGGTGTTTCATCATTTTTGCTGAGGGCGACGCTTATTTCAAGCAATGCGGAAAGTATTATACGGGGACTAGGTCAGAATTTCCATTCAGCAGAAGTCCCGGGACAATACCCCAGATATCACTGAGTATAAAGACCTAGTATCTCAGAAAGAGGGACCTTTCAAACAAGATTTCGGGGGTTACCCATATATCCAAGAAATATTCCCCATGAGATAAGCATGTTTGAATTTTATATTTATATCTCGACACAATTTACTATATGTGCAAAAACCTACTGGCACATCCACAGTGAGATTGTTTATCACATTTGACTTTTCATTTCTTTAGCATGTTGTGATAGTCCACTGATGTACTATCATTTCCTCTTTTATGCAACAAAAACTCATTTTTCATTTTATCATGTTTTTGGCTTTTTCAAATTTTCTAATGTTTTGGATTATTTTTTTTTAATTTTACTCCCCCTAAAATTCAAACACATTCAAAAGAAATTTGAAAACAAACTGTACAAGAACATAACAACTGATATTGAATCGCCTCAATTCTCCATCCACTTGGCATAAACAATCAGAACTCCCCCTCACAACAAACTATTTTCCCATTATGATTTCAAAACACTTAAGTTTGTTTTAATCAAAATGGTTTTTCCGGAAAATTAGTTTTTGTGACTTTACCATTTGTAGTAAATGGGGATCAAATCATCACATTGTTTACCAATCGTTTGAATGATAGCTAAATCAAATTCAACTTAATGACCTTGATTTATCACTAGTAAGATCAAAAACCAAGCACTTATAAACATGCTTTTCAACCAATTACCACCTGTTGGTAGAATTCTCAAGATGCCGATTCCTACTCCACACTTACCAACCTGGGAGTTCCGGCAATTCACACTTCTCAATTTTTATAATTTTAACAACATTTTCAGAATGATGCCGATTCATGCTCTGCGATTACCAACTTGGGAGCTCCGGCAAGTCAGGTTTTTACTCTTTGAAAAATATATCCACCCAAGCCTGACCATCCTTGGGTGTAACAACATCTTCTTCACCTTTACTTTCAACAGACTTGTGAACATTCATTTTGGAAGCATAAAATTCTTTCACTCCTTTGGCCTTACCATTGACCATTTTTCCAAAAATATGTTTCACATTTCCATTGAAAGTTTTCTCAACATCAAAATTTTTCTTTACAGAATAAAATTGACTTGAAATTTCAACTTTCCCAACTTTATTTTTAAATTTTTCTGCTCTTAGTGGTGGAAAATTCATATCATCCACGGTCAGAACTGATTTCTCAACTTTTTCTTCAACACGTGGCTCCTCTGATTTTGTGGAATCAGATTCATTACCAGAACTATTTCCTGAACCCTTAACCACCCATTTTTGGTTTTTCAGATTTTCTTTTCTTTTTAAAACATTCTTTGAACACTCGCCAACCTCAAATATTGAGTTTTCAAAACCATTAAATTTTCTGGTAGGTAGTTCAGTTTCATCAACAACTTTTTCTTTCAGTTTACCAGAGACTTCCTGTTGTTTGTTGATTGCCTTTGGACAATTCCTGGCAATATGGCCAACTATTTTGCAGTTAAAACAGGTTCTCATCTCTGTTTTCTTTTGAACAACACTTTTCCTCATGTCCTCTTGCTTCTTTGCAAGGAATTCTTTGTTTGTCTGCTTTCTGAATGCTTGCTCCTTTTCAGACAGACTCTGATGATTTTCCTGAAACAAACACAGTTTTTGGTTTATAAACTTTTTCAATTTATAATTTTTCGATTGATTAAAACCAAGGCCTTTCTTTTTGAAATTACCATTATGGTTTGGTTTCATTTGAAAACTATAACCATAATTGTAACCCATTTTCTTGTTTATTCTTTGTTGATCTCTTGAAGTGTATTGTTTAGGTTTTCTAGAAAGATTTAAAACTTTTATCTCAGAAATATTAATTTCTGTGATTTTGAAAACCTTTTTAATCATTTCGGTTTTAACACTTCTTATTGGAAAAATCTCATCAGAATATAATTTGTCAGAATCTTTCAAAGTATATGCTACTTTGACCGATTCGTCATTCAAATTAGATTTTGAAAACAAAAATTCCCTCATAAACCCGTTTGTCCTTTTTGATTGTTGACTTTGATGTGTCGGACTCAAACTTTGACTTGGATTTGGACTCCGTTTTTGACTTCTCTATGTTATCTTTATCTAACACCTGATCGACCACACTTTTTATCAACTTGGACTCATGATCAGTGTCAGACGATGTGAACGTAACATCAATATTTTCTGGCAAATTATCTGACGACCCAGACTCCCACTGTAGGTTTGTTGCCTTTTTGACTCTTTCAGAATTTGGATTTCGAGGAGAATATCCATTTTCGACCGGGGGTGGACATCTATTGTAGACAACACTTGGTTTCTTACCAGAAATTTCCACTTCATCATCTTCTTTTGTCTCTAACTTCTTTTCTTCAGAAGTCTTCTTTTCCTCAAACGTCTTCAATCTTTCCACAATTGGGTAAATCCCGTTAACAACAAAAGTAGAACATGAGTAACTTTTCAATAAATTTTTAACTCTTTCAGTTTCAATTCTTTGTGTTGCCAACTTCAATTCAAGCTCAACACACTTCTCTGTGTAGTAGTTGACATTGTCAAGCTGTCTCATGTATGCTCCTTTGAGTGTATTCATTGCTACAACTTGTTCACTACTAGACTCGTTGTACTTGTTCATTTCTCTGTTCAAGGTATCATATGATTCTTTCAGCCTTTTTATGTTGTGAAGCAACTCGTTGTTTTGCTAGATCAGAGAATCACAATTCATGCACTTCTCAGGAACTTTGACTGCCTCAACATCTATTTTGATTTCAAATTCTGGAACTTCTTTAACTATTGTTACTGGAATTTCTTCTTTAGTCTTTTTCTTTTTCTCAGCTTTAGCTTGTTCCTGTTCTTCTTCTTCTTCATATTTCTTCCATTTCTATTCTTCAGCTTCTCTAATTTTTCTGTATTTTTCTGCCCAATATTCATCACAAGCATTAGCAACAAAAGCTTTTGCATTTAGCATTTCTTTTGTAACAACCCCAAAATTCCACCTGCGGAAACCCCGCGAGGCGTGTTACGCATCAGAGTTCGAGCCACCAATCACATTGAACCAATGATAAGTATTTAAGTAAGTCATGACATTAATTACCAAAATAAGATGTCAACATGATATCAATTCTCAAATGTTGTGTAGCGGAAGCATGTAATAAATCGTTTAGCAATAATTTCATGATAATTATCAAAATCCATGTATCGTTTATAAGTCAATCCAAGAGTCTCGATCCATGACCACTCCAGCACTCCCAGATAGCAAGTCCATGTTCCAAGGTTAACGACCTACAAGCATGCAAACAAGTGTGTCAGACTACGCTGGTGAGTTCAAGGTTTTGTTAACGTGTTGAGTTACCAGATGTATGTTAATGTGATTCAATATTGCGTTACGATGTCGCTCACGTTAGATACCCTAGGGAGTGTGCCCATATGTATCCGGGGAGTGTGTACCCCTTAACGACCGATGCTATGTTGCCTTCGCTAGATACCCTAGGGAGTGTGCCCATATGTATCCGAGGAGTGTGCCTCTAACAACCATAGCCATACCCAGATAATTAGTTCACGCCCGTCCTTACGGCCCGGTGTGAGGTTTCCCACCTAATAGCACTATCAACTAATTACCCCCATTGCCCTCCAGGCAATCCGATGATAGATCCCATGTTCAATAACCAAAACCGATTAAGTTGTTTACCCAAAGTTTCCCTTCCAAATGTTTACCAGTTGTCCCAAACCACCGGGACGCATGCTTGAGAAAATGCAATGAACTCACCTGGGGTTGCTCGGTATGATACACGAAAAGGTTCAATTAAGCTACAATGTGATCAACCACGTCCTAGCAGGTTTATCATACAAGTCAGGTTTGTGTTCAAGTATAGCACGTACAGTTACACATAGTTAACACGTTACAAACATGTAGAGGTCATGGCAACACTTAACAGTTAAACAATACGAGTTAACAGTCATAACATATCCAAACTTGTACGATTTAATAAGCCCATAGTTCCTGGCCCAACATCATAAGCGATTCACAACATATACGGCCCAAATAACAATTAACAGCCTTGTGCAATACAAACAGTTTGTGCGTTTACGATTTGGGCTGCTCGGCCCAAATGACGTATCAGTGTGTGTAGCCCAACATCTTGTGCGACCAGCACCCGCTTGTGCGATCCACAAGATGTTGTGCGATCACGTTTAACTAATTCATCTTGTGCGTTCGGATTGGGTTGAGTTGTGTGTGCTTGTGACTTGGGCTTTAAGGCCCAATAGTTTGATCATAACTTGTGCGATTCAAGATACTTTGTGCGTCCGGAGAGCTTGTGCGACTCAATGATTTTTGTGCGATTGAATAGCATGAGTGGGGTGCACATGTGATTTAGATGACATAATGTGAGGTTGACTAGTCAACCATTCCATTTTCCTTATTTTCCGTAAACATAAGTTTCCAAAACAATTGAAGGATTAAATCAATTACAGTTCCCCAAAATTACCCAATCCCCATCATCATTCTCAGTTACATCTTGACCCACATTCAGCAATAATTCGTGTAACATGATCATTCTCATTATTATCTATCTTTAACAAGCAATCATTCACATACACATTCAAATCCAATTGATTTGAAATAACATTATAATTCAATCGTTCTAACCATGCGTCCATCTATACATTAACAATTAAGGTTCCATTAACTAATATATATTCCTAAACAGATCATTACGAGCACACACATTGCCAAGCATTAACAATTCAACCACTAACATTGTGCATCCCTAAATCAATGATTATTTCTATTAAACACCTTACACAGAATCCCATATCACCATGTTTATTTCTCATGCTCAAGAATAATCCCTAAGATAATTCATATGGATCTAAAGCAATTCGAAAAGAACAATCACAAATAATCAATAAAGATCTGGTTACTACATGGCAAACATACTAACCGAATTACGAGATGAAGAGTAGCGTACTAAATCCAAGAAGAAGGAGGCTTCGATCTCGTGAGAGGGTTGCCGTCAAGAGCTAGACATGTTTAGGGTTTGAAAATAAGTTTTGAAAAGGAATATGTGAATGCTCTCATGTTTACTTACGTACAAGAGAAATAGGGGGGGATGGGCCGACCCACTCTTGGGCTGCCCTTTTGATCCGAGTGCAAGCAATACGGCCCAATGGCCTTGTGTGTTCGAGTGTGTGTGTTGTGCGGTTGGTTCATGTTGTGCGGTTGGGCCATTATACACATACATACATAGCACACATCCACATAACAACATATCATGCATTCATCAATCATATTATTCACATAATCAGTCAAGTTCATAAAGTAATCAGTCAAGTTCATAAAGTCGTGTCGTGTTCACGAATGTTACACAAAGGTAGGTTCGGAATTACGAGTTGTCACAGTATCCCCAACCAAAAAGAAATTTCGTCCCGAAATTTGGTACGCACTCACTGAGAAAGCTAGATAAGTTAAAGCTAGGTAAGTTATATCGTTTGCTGGTTTTCCTGGGGTGTCACATCTTTGGCCATGAATTCTTTGTCTGGGCAATAATTGTCCCAACTAAAACCTTCTGGCAATTTTTCATCTTCTTGATCTGCCAAGCATACTTTACTATTCGTTGGAATGTATTTATCCCAACTGAAATCACTATCCTTGCCCTGATAACCAGACATGCTCTTTTTGAATCTTCAATTTCTTTTCTACCATGTGCAGTTTGTGCATGTTGTTGATGATGTGGCTGTTGTGTAACTTGATGATAAATCGCCTTTTTATAGTAGTCGTTGTTTCCAAAAGGATTTTGAGCTCCACTTGCCTCGTGATTTGTGCACTCCCTTTTGAAATGCCCTTTTTCCCTGCAACGAAAACAAGTAACTTTAGACTTATCAAAACCTAAAGTGGAAACATGTGCCTCGCGAAAATCATCTCTGCCTGTAATTTGTTTAAACTTTTCAGCCCGTCTCAACACACTAGCCATGCACCATTTTATATCTATCAATTCCATCTCTTCAGCATCAATTTGATCATAATCCTCCTTCGTGAGCATTGGATTCCCGATCCTCCCTGCAGCTAAACCTCCATAGGATTCAAGCACAGTCACCAACAAAGACATGTGACTTTCAGCAACTTCCTTAGTATAATTTTGATCATTTTCAAGATTTAACGCAATGTTGCATTGAAGAACTTTGCCACTCTTTGTTGTAGAAAAATGTGGATCAAATGTTGGAAATGAAGAAAATCCTGTTTTGCTGCTTGATCCCTGAGATGAACTTTCAGAAGAAACTTTTGCATTAAAAGCAGTTTCAACTTTTGGAGAAAAATTTGTCTTATCACTAACACCACTTTTGAAATACAATCCGATGTCTTGTTCTCCATCATAATTCTTCATCCTAGCAATCTTTCTTTGCTCCATCTCTTGAGCTTCAAGATGTTTAATAAACTCACCCAGTGTTAACTTTTTATATTCTTTTCTATTATTTCTCAACATCATCAGATACGTTCCCCAAATATCATGTGGTAACGCATCAGCTAGTTTTTCAATCAGCTCATCTGTATCCTTTTTGATTCCTAATTTCGACATATTTTTCACCAAGTTACAATATCTTTCAATAATTTGCTTGGTGTTCTCTGATTTCAAACCACGGAATAGATCAAATTCTTTCTTCATAAGTGACATTTTATTCTTGAGCATATCATCACTTCCCAGAAATTTTGCTTCCAATTCATTCCAAAACGAATAAGCACTTCCATCATGTTGAAGAAGAACCAATATGTCCTCTTTAATCGCTTGCTGTAACAGACTAACCATCAGTTTCTCATCTCTATACTTCTTTTTCTCATCAGCACTCATTTCTCTAATTGGCATTATCTGATTGTTGTTCTTTGTGGGTCTTTCATATTGAACTTCAGTATGTTCCCAAGCATCCAAATGATAAGCTTCAACCCAGTTACCAAAACGTTCAGACCAACCATTATAATCATCAATATCCAAAAGCTTAGGTGGTTTTTGTGATGTCCCCGTTTCATTCTCAAGCAATGTACTCTGAGTAATATTCATTGGACCAGCAAAGGCATTATAAAACTCATTCTCCATGATTCGGATAATCAAGGATCACAAAACTGACTGTTCAAGCGAAATAACAAACTCAAGTGAAACCCCTGATTCAAGCGAAATCAGTCAACACTTTCAAGCGAAATACTGCCCCAAGCGGAATCAAAACAATTTCCCAAGAGAAATACTGGTTCAAGCGGAATCACCAGTATTTTCAAGCGGAATATGAAATTTCAAGCGGAATCAGCAGAAACTTTCAAGTGGAATCTCGTTTTTCAAGCAGAATCAACTAGAAATGCTGCTGATGTCATCATTCACACGCTGATTTTCCAGCGGAATCAAGAAAAATATCAGTTTTAGATCGATTTACGCCTGAAAAATTTAAGGCTTTGTTAAAACACTATTCCACACATTCTGTGAGAAATTGAGCCAATTTTAACCGTGAAAAGTTGTAAATTTTGAAAAAGAAGGTGTAGAAAACAGAAAATGGAGCTGAAATGGTATGAAATCTTCCTCCTGAGCTCTGATACCACTTGTAGGATCGTTTTCGGACCCGAACGAGTCGATCAGAAGAGTTTTACTCAGTTTGAACGGCGGAAACAGACAAACTGAGGTCAATTCAGCACACAAATCACTTTAACTGTCGATTTGATTGATGTAAATGCTTTTTACAGGATGGCGACACTTCGGCAGCACTTCGTTGCAAACCGGAAGAACTAACTATCTGATTTTGCTCCAACTAACCTATATATAGACGACCAGATTCCGCTTGAACACGTTTCAAGTGGAACTACAATGATTGATCTCAAGCGAAATCAGCAAATATACTCTTGAGTGGAATCAGAATGATTAGATTTCGCTTGAAATGACCAAATGTCATTTCAAGCGGAATCACCTACAATTTCCACATTTTTGATTTCCGATCCCTAAACTATCTATTTCTATACAAGACTCGATACAAGACGAAGTCGACAGACGGATGCACCAACACACTTTGGTCGCACACTTTTGTGTGAGTATACCTTGTGTTCTCGGCCCAGCTCTCTCGAAAGCCCAACGCTTTAGGGCCCAAGATCAGGCCCGATTCAATTATTTGGGCGCATATACCCACTCATAAGCCAACCCTAATTCCCTATTCCCTTTCTACACCTTGACGGCAGCAAGAAGGCGTCTCCCAATCAGTCGCATCAGTCCGAAGCTCTCTCATCCGAAGCCCCACTCCTTAATCTCTCAGGTTAGTTGTTACCACTGTTTGAATTCGCTTGTTGTGCATAAGATTATGGTGTTATAGTTGCTAGAAATTCTATGATTATGTCTCAAAAAGGAATGAATGATGTGATGATAAGATTGCATGATGTAGGACTTCTTGTGCCAACAACCTAAAGTAAATCTAGATATATGATTTAAAAATCCGTGTTGCAATATAACGTGAGTAATCATGAATCTTTCATAATGATAACAATTGTTATAAAACTGAGAAGTGGTTATGATGATTGGCCTATGATTTAAGATTTCATGATAAGTGGAATTCTTGATGGATGCATCGTTATAATAAACTGTATGGTTGACTTAGAAGTATGTGTGTGATGTTAATGGATAACTTAGGGTTGTTTGTATACAAACTGATGCTAATTAATTCGTAACGATCAATTATTATCGTGATTTGGATGTTACCCGATAAAGTTTGGGTCAGTATGTTACTGAATAATCATTGGAATTATGATGTTTCGATTTGAATAGGGGTTATGATTGTGAAACCGTAAAGGATGACTAGAATGAATGAAATAATAGAATCCGTCATTGATTGTGTTGTGCCAAGATGAAACGGTTACGAACTTGGAACTTGATCCAGAATAATCCGGCGGTTACAAGATTGACCAAACAATCATCTGGTTAGTCGCACACTAGATCATCTGATCACAATGTTTGAAGGAATTGCACACACTTGAACTCAATCGTACAATCAAGGCTGGTCGCACACCTTGAATTCGGTCGCAGACTATACGATTGGGCCAGCCAGGTTGGGCCGTAGACTATAAGTTTGGGCTGGGTAAAATAACGGGTCGCACACTTAAGAGTGGACCGCACACGCACACCTTTGAATGGGCTGTTTGTTTGTGTGAACCATATGTGGAAACTTGAAATGTGCATACTTGATTATAATTGCTCGAATATGTGTTTAGATGCGAGATTAAATTATATATGTAAAACTGATTGCTACAATGAAGGTTATGAACTGTGGTGTTGCACGATTCCTTGTTACGTTTTGCATGATGATATATGCTTTACTTGTACGCTACTTGTATAATGTGAATGTGGTACACGTGATTTATGTGCATACAAAACTGATTGTCTTTGGTAACCACAGTAGGGTTTGGTTGACCAACTTGGAACGGGTAACATAACATACCGAGCAATCTAAGGTGAGTTCACTTCTCTTGAGAATGCGTCCCGGCGGGTGGGACAGTCAAACGGGTATTCTTGAGAGGAATACATCTTTTCTGGGTTAAACTGGGATGTTGGATAATACACTCATTCCTATCATTTTAAGTCCCATCTTATACCAAATTAGTTACCTGAGAGGTAACGGGGTATTAGTTGATAGCGCTATTAGGCTTGGAAACCTCACACCGTACCTGAGAGGACGGGCGTGAACTAATGACCTTAAATCATGACCAATGCTTTGATATGGGGCATTGGGGACGGGCAAACAAACTGACACCATCTTGTACGGTATCGAGTTATTATCAACATTGCTTTTGAATTGAATTAAACACTTGGCAACTAAAACGTTTTTACAAAAACTGTGAACTCGCCAGCGTTATGCTGATACACTTGTTGCATGTTCGCAGGTTATTAGATATGTGGCTGTGGAACTTGCTGTCTGGGATGCTGAAGTGGTCATGGGTCGAGATACATAGAAATACAGAACAAGACTAATTGGTTACATACACTTGGGTTTTGACTTGATTAAACATTGTATTATGCTTCCGCAGAACACACTGAGCTTATAAATAATGCTTTGTTATACTTTGTCTTAATGAATGAAAAATTTTATTTTTAAATCTTGTATGAGTCCAATGTGATTGGTGGCTAGATCCTGGTACGTTATACGCCTCGCAGGGGTTTTCGCTTGGGGTATTTTTGGGGGTGTGACAGTTTGGTATAAGAGCCACTGGTTATAGTGAACTTGGTTTTAAAACGTTTTTATAAAACCAGACTATAATCGAACAGTTCTGAACACGACCTTGACACTCAGCTCCAGATTGCAAGGTTCGTCTCTCGTTTACTTATTGCACAACGTAACTAGTGAATACTTGTGATATTGCATATGATTGCACCCTTAGCACTATAGTATGAATTCATGTGTTATTTGCCTGTGTTATGTGATTGATAGTGTGATGGTGTGTCATTTCCTGTAGACTTCCATGATCCATGTTTGGTGATGTCCCTTGTCTTGCTACTCGAATTTGGGGAACCATTTGACACGAGTTAGGAGGAACTGAGACGAGCATGCAAAACGTGTTATTATTGTGGGTGCACACATAATAATAATGTGGAGTGCATGTGAGTCCCAGTGAGGCTTAACAAGTGAAAAAGGGGTTCTGTTCCGTTATTAGAGAAACACAACAATCTATATGAGTCATACCGATGATTTCCTCCTATTCAAACGTGATCCTTTCACTCCCCCTGAACCCTTACGAATATCGATGAAAATTTTTATTTTTAAATCTTGTATGAGTTCAATGTGATTGGTGGCTAGATCTTGGTACGTTATACGCCTCGCAGGGGTTTCCGCTTGGGGTATTTTTGGGGGTGTGACAGTTTGGTATAAGAGCCACTGGTTATAGTGAACTTGGTTTTAAAACGTTTTTATAAAACCAGACTATAATCGAACAGTTCTGAACACGACCTTGACACTCAGCTCCAGATTGCAAGGTTCGTCTCTCGTTTACTTATTGCACAACGTAACTAGTGAATACTTGTGATATTGCATATGATTGCACCCTTAGCACTATAGTATGAATTCATGTGTTATTTGCCTGTGTTATGTGATTGATAGTGTGATGGTGTGTCATTTCCTGTAGACTTCCATGATCCATGTTTGGTGATGTCCCTTGTCTTGCTACTCGAATTTGGGGAACCATTTGACACGAGTTAGGAGGAACTGAGACGAGCATGCAAAACGTGTTATTATTGTGGGTGCACACATAATAATAATGTGGAGTGCATGTGAGTCCCAGTGAGGCTTAACAAGTGAAAAAGGGGTTCTGTTCCGTTATTAGAGAAACACAACAATCTATAAGAGTCATACCGATGATTTCCTCCTATTCAAACGTGATCCTTTCACTCCCCCTGAACCCTTACGAATATCGATGATATTAAGTGTTGCCTGAACACGTATCTGAACATCTAGAGAACAGTATAAGAATGTTAGGTGCTAATGTGGACGTCTCTAAGTTAGTTGGCGAAGCGTCGAATGTTTGGTCTATACCTTCCTCACTTTTCTTGTTTGTTTGGACTCAACGAATTGACGCCTCAAATTCAGAAGGATGATTACCTCTGTAAGTCTCTAACAATCTACCGAGTATTAATTCAATCGACACACAAGGCCGATGGACATGAAGTGGAACGTGATGCATTACCGACCCTAGAATTATGACGACACTGATTACCGATAACGAACGCCAGTAGGTTAACTTCAATTGAGTCCCTAATCCTAGTCAACAACCTTTGGGAGCCAACTCTTACAAACCAATCGGGACATAAAACACTGACAACCAACCGGAGTATGGGATGTGTAGTTGCTAGCAGCATGGGCAGAACTCCAAGACGTATCGAGAAATATGAAAAGGTGGACCCTTTTAGCGGGAGATTGTAGGGCACTATCTTCAAAGCAACAACATCACAACATCAGAGGCAACAGCCACGACAACAACTAAATACTCATAATCGTTACCATTGATATGGGAATTTGGGTAACTTCGACAAGAATTGGCCGCTGTTAAGTCAAGATGCTAACAACCGCGAGAACAATAACAATATGGAAGATCCTTGTAACAATAACAGCGACAATGGAAAATGGTGCTTGTGGAGTAGCGTTTACGATTGGCATGGGTGACTCAAGAAAGGATAACAAAACAGTGATTTGTACGTTTTTGTGATTAATCACTTCGCCTCTGTTTTGTTCGACCCCGATACCTCTTGAGACCAAACACGTTGTAGAAGTGGCTGATGGCAAGCCAATTGAAGTCTCACACGTTTACTTAGGGTGCAAACTCAATCTTGTAGGTCACGTGTTCGACATTGACCTTCCTCCTGTTACTTTAGAAGCTTCGACGTAGTCGTTGGTATGGACTGGATGTCCAAGCCTCGAGCATAAATTCTCCGTAAGAAGAAAATCACATGTATATCTTCCCCTGGTGAAGACTCACTGATTGATAGTGTCACTTCGACGACGGAAGCCCCGAAGTGTTTCAGCTTTCCTGCTATTCTATCACTGGTTACCGTTACGCAGCCCGAAGAACTTCCAGGTTTACCTCCACAACGTCAGGTGGAATATCAGATTTGTATCACGTCAGAAGCAGCCCTGATTACTTGTACTCCTTATCGTTTTGCACCAGGGAGGTTGCAAGAACTGTTTAATCAACTTCAGGAACTGTTGGACATGGGTTTTAATTGATCTAGCTTCTCGCCTTAGGGAGCCCGAGCTCTATTTGTGGAAAAGAAGGACGAGTCCTTTCGTACGTGTATCGACTACCGTAAACTCAGCAAGGTGACACTTGGAAACCGTCACCCTTTACCTCGCATCGATGATCTGCTTGACCAACTGCAAGGGTCAAGCTCCTATTCGGAAATCGACTTAAGATCAGGCTATTATCTGATGGAAGACCGGGAAGAGGATGTTCCAAAAACGGCATTTCGAACGCAGTACAACCATTACGATTTTCTGTTCATGTCATTCAAGTTACCCAACATACCAGCAGCTTTATGGATCATATGAATCGTGTGTGTAAATCTCATCTCGGCGAATTCGACAACCGTGATTATTGATGACGTTTTAAATCATTTCCAAGAGAAAGGGGGACCATGAATCCTTCGGAGGTGCAGCGATTTGGGGGAGAAGTTACTCTACACGAAGTTTTTCTAAGTATGACTTCTGGATTCGAGAAGTACACTTTCTTGGCCTCATAGTTAACGATTTGAGAATACACGTGGATCCCGCTAAGGTCCCTCATATCAGAAATTGGCCGGCACCGAAGAATCCTTCGGAGGTGCAGCGATTTCTTGGTCTCGCTAGGTACTATCGCAGATTCGTTAGGGGATCCTCGAAGACCGCTCAACTTTTACTGCTTTGACACGAAGGGGTGTTGTGTATTCATGGGGAGCAAAACAGGAAACGCCTTCCAGCTTTTGAAATGAAAACTCTGTAGTGCACCGATATTGTCCTTAACCGATGGTACAAAAGATTTAGTGGTGTACCGTGTTGTTTCGATTCAGGGTCTCGGTTGCATGCTGATGCAACACGAGAAAGTGATAGCTTACGTTTCTCAGCAATTGTAGATTTACAAGAAGAATTTCACTACTCACAAGCTGGGGCGGAAGCCATGATCCTTGGGTCTAATATTTGGAGGCATTACTTGTACGGTACCAAATGCACTATTTAAACCGATCACAACGGCCTTCAGCATATCCTTGAGCAGAAAGAGTTAAACATGCGATGGAATCGCTGGATGGAACTCTTAAACAATTACGACCGTGAAACCTAAACATGTACGAGCTTTGCAGCTCACCATCGACTCTAACCTACCTAATCAGATTCGTTCTGCCAAAACCGAAGCATTGAAGGAAGAGAATCTCCAAGCTGAATCCATGCGGGGCATGGGGAAGCAACTTTTAGCAAAATTAGACGGCATTCGCTACTTCATGGAGCGAATATGGGTCCCACTATACGGCAACCTTAGGGAACTTGTGTTGGGCGAAACATATAAGTCTCGATATTCTATTCGTCTGGGTTTAATAGGATGTAATAGGATCCAAAGATCTGGTACTGGTGACCGGGCATGAAGGCCCACATAGCAATGTATGCGAATGATGTTTGACTTGTGTGAGAGTCTAGGTGGGAATATCAAAAACCATCTGGTTTGTTTCAGCAACCAGAAACGCCCATATGGAGATAGGAACAGACTGCCATGGAATTGTCACTGGTCAGCCTAAAATCTGAAACGGAAATGATACCATTTGGGCAATCGTTGATAGTCTCACGAAATCAGCACGCTTTCTTGCGATCAAGAAAGCTGACAAGTCTTCGCAGCCTGCGGACTCTTATTTCAGAGGGGCGGCTTCTAGGCACGAGGTGCCAACCTCTATCATCTCCGATCGTGATCCGCGTTTATACCTGATTTGTGGCAGGCAATACACAAATCCCTTTCCTCACATCAAGACACGAGCACTGCTTATCACTATCAGACAGATGGTCAGAGTGAACGAACAATCCAGACACTCGAAGATATGCTGTGAGCATGTGTGATTGACCTTGGTGAAAGTTGGAGAGACATGTACCTTTGGTAGAGTTCTACTGCAACAGTTACCATTCTAGTATTTAGGAAGCTCCGCTCGAGGCATTGTTTGGGCTACAATGCCGATCACTTTGTGAGGTTGAGGTGCGTGACAGCTTAATCACAGGTCCGGGACTTGTACTCGAAACTCCTGAGAAGATTGTTTAGATTGAAAATCGTAAGGCGGCAGCGCGTGACCGCCAGAAAGCTGATAAGCTTAGGAAACATTGGGAGTTCGCTGTAGGCGATCGTGTCATGTCGAAAGTCTCACCCTGGGAGAGTTACGCTTTGGAAAGCGTGACAAACTTAATCCACGATACGTTGGGCCATTCAGGATTCTGGAAGGAATCGGTAAAGTGGCCTACAAACTCGAATTATCTATTAAACTGGGCAATGTTCACGTTGTTGATCACATCTCAAATCCGAAGAAGTGTTTGCCCGACGAAACACTTGCCTCCCCCCCTTGCGAGAACCATAGATCGATGATAAGTTGCAGTTGTTGAGGAACAAAGAACAGTCGAATTCCAATTGCGAGAGTTTGTTGGAACTCAAGATGTGGACCGGAGTTCACATGGGAACGCGAGGATCAGATGAAGCTCAAGTATCCTTAATTGTTCAAAACTGCTGAATCAAATCCTGGTACGACTGGTGAATTTCGGGACGCAATTCCCTTTCAAGTTGGGGATGATGTGGCACCCAAGGAAAATCCACAGTCATCCTGAACCACTTCTCCTTTCGAGACTGTGATAACTCGAGTTTCCAAGATTCCATATTCGCATTAATTGCACGTTAATTGTTTAGTCGTTTGGTTACACGACTTGTTTGCCTTGTAATTTTACACGTTGGATTATATGCTGAGATGTTGATTTGATATGTTATCCATGTAATGTGATTAAGGTGTTTATCATGAATACTGTTTGAAAAACTTAAACCGTTAAACTTTGAATGGCCCGACGAAACAGGATTGTTTCGCCATGAACACACCGACGAAACAGAAGGGTTTCGCCATAACCCATAGCGACGAAACAGATGTTGTTTCGTTACAAACACCCCGACGAACCAGGCGTTTCGCCGGCCCAATGTACGCCGAAGCCCAGTAAGGGCCCAACCTGTTATAATGTCCATATAAACGAGTTTAGTTTACGTAAACCTCTTTTTAGAAAACCCTAGAGTCTCTCTCTAACCTTGTATGCGACGACAACCCTCTCCTCTTTCGAAGCTGGATCTCTATTGCGTGATCATTCTTAGTTCGGTTAGTGATTTGCATGTTTGGTTTGATTTCAATTATGAATATATGTGTATGATGTTCTTGATCTCGGTATGCATGATTTAATCAGATACATAACTCTATGGTGAAACCTAATATTTGGCTTAGGGTTCTAATAATCAGTTTGTGTATAAAACGAATAGGTGGATTAACTCTATGCGGAACCATGATTTATATGATTGAATGCTTGACCTTGAAAGTTGTTAATGTGATCTGGATCTGAATGCATGATAGCCTACTAATAGGGTTCGATGATGTGATGTATTATGTTAATCGACTCATTGTACAGATAAACTAGGGTTCATGCTAGACGTTAAGTACTTTAATGCTTATGTTATGATGATGGGATGATGATTTCTGTGTGAATAATGATTACTGTATGATTTCTGTATGATGATGACGACAGTTAGGGTTTATGTGATTTATGTAACTGTTATGTGGCGAAACTGATGCCTCCACGAAACGCTGATGTGTTTCGTCAACATTGCTCACCACGAAACAGACACGGCGAAACATGGGGTGTTTCGCTGAGAGTAGTTATGACGAAACGAAGGGTGTTTCGCCGAAGGGATCATGACGAAACGAAGGGTGTTTCGTCAAGGGGTTAAACTAAACAGTAACTGAGTTTGATTCTGTTAGGGGTTAACTGGGTTAGTTCACTGCTGTTAAATGATAAGCATGACTTGTATGAGTTTGAATACGTGCTTTGTGCTATTCGGTGATCCTTGATTCAATAACCACTGTGATTGTGCTTATACGTGAATTTCGTGAATATAAACTGATCATGTACACGTGCGTACTTTAGGTCTTGACTGATAAATTGTGAACACATACTTTAGCATACCGAGCAAACCAAGGTGAGTTTACACTCCTTCCAAGGCATGGGATTCCCAAGGGTTGGGAATGGGTAAATGAACTAAACGGTAACTACAACCATCCTCTGGGAGTAGGATGCCAAGATTTCACACTGGACCAAACCTCTATGATTGAAGTCCCTCATTTATATCGACTTAATCGCTGAGGCCTATGGCGAGCGGGTCATTAGTTTATAGCGCTATTAGGTTTAACAAACCTCACACCGTGTCGTTCGAACGGGCGTGTACTAATGGACTATGGGCAAAGTGGCAATGCTGATAGACATTGACTTAGGGCACCTCTTACATTTTCGTAGCAGTCGATACACTCGGTCTGGTAACACATGGGAAGCCCCCACTAATCTTCGCAAACATGTCTGGGAGACCGCGATACGAATTAATACGATGCTTGGTTTACAAAACAAACATATGATTTCGGAAACAAATACCATAACAAAACAACCAACTGTGAACTCGCTCAACTTTGTTGTTGACTTGTTGTTACATGTCTTGCAGGTCGTTAGGTACTCATGGAACTTGCACAGGGAGGCGCGGTCGTTGTGGGACGTGGGAGTGTGTGCCATGCTAAGAACATTACTTTATCGTACTTGATACTTACATTAGGTTTTACAATTATGCTTCCGCTAAACACTTAACTATATTTTTGATTTGAAACACCTTTCATATTGTATGGTTGAATTTTACTTATTACTTGTTATGTTCAATATGATTGGTGGCTTGATCCTGGTCAGTCACGCCTCCAAGCGGTGGTATTCCGCTTGTGGATTTTGGGGCTGTGACAGATTGGTATCAGAGCCATTGGTTATAGAGAACTTGGTTTTAATAAGGGGAAACAGTTTTTGTTAAAACCAGACTATAACCAGAACAGTGCTCAACGATCCACAACGACGCTTCGCTCCACGTGCAAGACTCAACACTCTAAGTGATATGGTTTATGTTTTATTGCCGACTTGTTAGTTACATAGAACTTTGCTCATGGTGTTCTTAGATAAACGTAGCAACTATTGTTTGAAACACATGCGTGCGTACTCTCTTCTGTTATCGCACTTTCGCGAACCTCTCTCACTCATGTTTCCCTTTTGTTATGAAGATCATGAGTGGACATGTTAACATGACTCAAGCCCAGTTAACGGCTTTGGTTAACGAACAAGTTGTTGCGGCACTTGCAGCCGCCCAAGCAGGAGGTATACCCTGCAGTCGCAAACTCACTTTAGGATCTTTAGATCCTACACTCCTAAACCAACTCTTATGTTTAACCTTGTCCTGTTCTTATACACAACAGGTCAACACGCTCAGCTACCTGTATGCACCTTCAAGACTTTCATGGACTGTCGTCCTAGCACATTTAGTAGCACAGAAGGAGCAGTTGGACTCCTCCATTGGTTTGAGAAGCTCGAGTCCGTCTTTGAGATGTGTGAATGCCCTGAGGCTCGCAGGGTGAAGTATGCCACTGGTGTAACATCCGTCAAAAATGGATTTCCAAAATCCGACCCGTTTTGAATTTTGGATCCTAATCCTTGAAACTCATACATTCCATGCGAATTAAATAACCGTCGAAAGATCTTTTCCTAATTTAATTCGTTTATAAATATGATTATTTATTTAATCATTAGTTTAATTAATTAAATTGATTAAATTTACAATTAAAAGCTTTGTTACTTTCTTTAAAAAAAATGAAAATAAAAATAATAATAATAATAACCTAGTTAGTTTGAAAGTTGTTGAGAGATAGCTTTATTTAAAAGTGTCACAACTTTAGGGACCAATATTGTCATTATAACCAAATATCAAAATTGATATTTATATGTTATAATAAACAAATAATAAACCTAAACCAAATCTTTCAGATTCATGTGTTACAACTTTTCACTTCCAAATATTAATTCTACATAATTCGTACAAAATAAAAGTAGGTGCAATATACACGACCATTCATTTCACGTTAACATTATTTACTAGCATTAAAAGGAGGTATTATATTGTAACAATTCAAACCTACAAACTCCATTATCAACTATCAAAAAAACTCTAAGGACTTGAACTAAAAAAAATTCATCTTATAATTTCAAACGTGACATCTTTGAAACATCCTTTTTGCCGCCACTGTTGACAGCCATGAGCATTGCCAAGTTTCCATTTTTTTCGCTGATTTTCCGGGATTACATACGGTTACGCGTTTCCATTTTTCGTGATGAATGAATTATCTCTAAATAACCGCAAATCATTTCTAAACTTACGAAGCTCGCAAAATACTATATAATAGATACCCACCTCTTCCGTTTCGACACCCACACCGCACAACTGTTCTCGAGACACCTCTTATTCACTCACAAAGAAAACATCTTGCTCTCGTTACTGAAGGTCACCAACGGAGACACGAAGGACCCGCCAGAATTCCTCGACGCGGCCGGAGACATCCGCGGCTCTTCTTTTACGTTTCGGTATACTTTGTTTACCCGTTTGATTCTCGATTAATCTTAGTTTTACATTAACAGTCACCCTCTCTTGTTGACTCATAACTTACCGGAGACACCCGAAGGCTTCGCCGGACTACCTACTACTCGCCGGAAGATCGAAGAACGCGCCGGAACAACATCGCGAGTTCCTCGACTCGTTTCGGTATCGATTCTTTTATTCCCTTCATTTCAATCTATTCGTGTATTATTATTTTGCTTTTGGTAAAACTGCCGAACACATATTAATATACTAACAGTGGTCCTTTCCTTTGTAATGATGAACATAAATAGTAATTTGTATGAACTTGACTCTGTTTGTAAGAAGAAGATGACATAACAGTTGTCTTGGGTTATCAAACTATATACAAGATTTTTTTAGAAAGAAAACAATTTGCATATTATTTAAATATTGACTTTTGGTTTGTTTTCTATAAACATTTTTTATATAAATGGAATGGAGTCATTAAACACTAACATATATTTTCAAATAATTCCTTATAATTTTAGATAATTTAGTTAACTTGAAAACCTTAAACATTAGAAATCATATTTAACCATCAAATAATCCTCTTTATATATTTCTTTTCGCTATTTTTTTTATAACATGAAAAGTAACTAATGAGATGACCATAAAATATTAAGGAATAAATAATAACGAGTTCGTATGTGTTATCTAGGATAAACGTATCTCGTTCGTTACTTTGGGAATTCTCCATCTTTACTCGTGCGTTATTTACAAGAAATCGCAACGCCATCAATGTGAGTATACATGACCCATTTTCCATTTTAACACTTTTGGGTGCAATATGTATTCTATATCAATCACATTATTCATTTCAAACAGCTTTATGCACACTCTATCCAAATTGCACGTGATACATTTGATTCATGTTATACATGTTATGCTATTATAAACTCTCATGACTATGTGTTCATTAACTTTGCAAGCCTCCCCTAACAATGGTAGCGCTATAGGTTGAGAAACGCCCATCTCGTTATATTAACGGGTATTGTTAGGTTAATCTATGTTAAAACCACCCATACTCTTTTGGGTAGGCACGTTAATTGCGTTAAACTTTGGTTTGGACACGTAGAGTAACATCGTTTCGAGTATACAATCAATATGATATTGTATTTCACATTTGGATATGAGCAACATTTTAAACACATATTATGCTATGTATGAAAACTTGTATACTCTCCAACATGCTTTTGTTGATTTTATTTTGATACATATTGCAGGTTGACTATTCAAGAATCAAGAAACAAGCTAGGATGGCATTAGAATCCCATTTTAGCATTTTAGTTAATGTTGAATTTATGTTTGTTTATTTGAGACAATGTACCTTACTTTAGAATTTAATAAAATGATTTAATTTATATTGTCACATTTAGTGTTATGTTGCTTTGAGCAATTTGTTCGTCTTATCCCAATGTTTCCGCCATCGGTTGGGGTGTGACAACTGGTACTCTCGAAGGCATTGCGCTGACTTGGTGGAATGCGCAAGTTCAGATGCTGGGGTTGGCGGCTGCTAATGCCACCCCATGGAACGACTTTAAGGAACTAATTAAGCGAGAATACTGTAGTCGTGATGACATCCACAAGCTAGAAGTGGAGTTCTTTAATCTGAAGATGACGGGGTCAGAGATAGAAGCGTATACGAAGCAATCCAACGAGCTGGCTATCTTGTGTCCAACTATGGTGGACCCTCCTATCAAATGCATTGAGTTGTACCTCAGAGGCTTAGTACCAGAGATTCAAAGCCATGTGACGTCTGCCAACCTTGCTACTATTCAGGATGTTACCCGTCTTGCTCATCGTCTCACAGATCAGGCAGTGGAATAGAACAGACTGCCTAAGCGTATCAGTGATGCTACTACTACTTCTTCTACCCCCAGTGACAACAAGCGAAAATGGGATGGGGATTCCAGCAAGGGTTCGACTACAGTTCAGTCCCAGGCACAGCAGCGAAAGACTAATAACTACCAGAGTCCTGGTCAGCAATCTTCTGGTAGTCAAAGGCAGGGTGGATACCGAGGAAGTCTTCCGAAGTGCAACACATGCAACAGGCACCACAATGGTCAGTGCAACAAGGGTCGTTGTCAGAGGTGTCTCAAGATGGGTCATGAAGCTAAAGATTGTAGAAGCTCACGACCTGCGAGTCAGAACCATCAACAACAACCACCAGCTCCACAGAACCAGCAGCAACAACAGCAGCGAGGCAACAGGGGATGCTTTCAGTGTGGTGCTGAAGGCCACTTCAAATGGGACTACCCCCAATTAAACAAGAATCAGAACAACAACAACAATAATCAGGGAAATGGGAACAACAATGGGGGAAACAATAATGACAACGGTGCTAGGGGTCGTGCGTTCGTGCTGGGGCAGGGTGAAGCAAGGAATGATCCTAATGTGGTGATGGGTAAGTTCCTTCTCGATGACTTTTATGTTACTGTTTTATTTGATTCGGGTGCGGATACCAGTTATATGTCTCTGAAAGTTAGTCAAATGCTTAAACATACACCAACTCCTTTAAACATCAAACATGTCGTAGAGTTAGCCAATGGTAAAAGTTTAGAGGCCACTCACATAGTCAAGGGTTGTAACATCGCCTTAGCTGGTCAGACTTTCTCTATTGATCTCATTCCTATAGCTTTGGGTAGTTTCAACATCGTTATTGGGATGGATTGGTTATCCCAACAGCAAGCAGAGATTCTATGCAAAGAGAAGATTGTTCGTATTCCACGTTCTGGTAAAGAACCTCTCGAAGTTCAAGGCGACAAGAGTGGTGCTGTGGTAGGCATCATCTCCTTCCTTAAGGCCCAGAAGTGTTTACGAAAGGGCCACACCGCCATTCTAGCGCTTGTTACTGATGCATCAGCGAAAGAGAAGAGATTAGAGGATATTCCAGTAGTACGCGACTTTCCTCAAGTGTTTCCTGAAGATTTACCTGGTTTACCACCTCATCGCAAGGTCGAATTTCAAATCGAGCTAGCTCCGGGAGCAACGCCCATAGCTCGAGCACCTTATCGCTTAGCGCCATCAGAATTGGAAGAACTATCCAAACAACTGCAAGAACTCTTGGATAAGGGTTTCATTCATCCTAGCTCTTCGCCTTGGGGAGCTCCAGTATTGTTTGTGAAGAAGAAAGACGGTACCTTCCGTATGTGCATAGATTACCGCGAACTCAACAAGGTGACCGTTAAGAACCACTATCCTCTTCTACGCATTGATGACTTGTTCGACCAGCTACAAGGGTCGAGCTACTACTCAAAGATTGATCTGAGGTCAGGCTACCATCAACTGAGAGTCCAGGACGGGGACGTCTCCAAAACAGCATTCAGAACTCGCTACAGCCACTACGAGTTTCTAGTCATGCCATTCGGGTTAACAAATGCGCCTGCAGTCTTCATGGATCTTATGAACAGAGTGTGCAAGCCTTACTTGGATAAGTTTGTGATCGTATTCATCGATGACATCCTGATGTACTCTAAGAGTCAGGAAGAGCACGAGCAGTATCTACGGCTTGTTCTGGAACTCCTTCGAACAGAACAGTTGTACGCCAAGTTTTCCAAATGCGACTTTTGGCTTCGTGAAGTTCACTTTCTAGGCCACGTGGTAAACAAGGATGGGATTCACGTTGATCCATCCAAGGTAGACTCGATTAAGAACTGGCCTGCACTGCGTACACCAACGGAAATATGCCAATTCTTGGGTTTGGCGGGTTACTACAGGAGGTTTATCAAGGATTTTTCCAAGATTGCGCAACCTCTCACCTCACTAACGTAGAAGGGCGTTACTTATCAATGGGGTAATACGCTGGAAACCGCTTTTCATCACTTAAAGGATAGACTTTGCAGTGCACCTATTCTTTTATTGCCAGAGGGCACATACGATTTTGTAGTTTATTGTGACGCATCAATTCAGGGTTTGGGTTGTGTATTGATGCAACGAGATAAAGTCATTGCCTACGCTTCGCGCCAACTTAAGATTCACGAAAGGAATTATACTACGCGCGATTTAGAGCTGGGAGCCGTTATTTTCGCGCTTAAGATATGGAGACATTACCTGTACGGTACCAAATGAACTATTTACACCGATCACAGGAGTCTCGAGCATATCTTTAAGCAGAAGGAATTAAACATGCGCCAACGTCGGTGGGTCGAGTTACTGAACCATTACGAATGTGCCATCAAGTACCATCCAGGCAAAGCCAATGTTGTGGCAGACGCCCTTAGTCGAAAGGATTCTGCACCGAAATGCGTGCGAGCGTTGCAACTTACCATCCAGTCTAGTCTTCCTGCACAGATACGAGATGCTCAGGTGGAAGCATTGAAACCAAAAAATGTCAGGGCTGAAGCCTTAAGCAGCTCAAGGCAACGGTTGGAACAAAAGGAAGACGGTGCCTACTATGTAACAGGGCGCATTTGGGTCCCCCATTATGGAAACTTATGCGAGCTGGTGATGGATGAAGCACATAAGTCTCGCTACTCAGTACATCCGGGTTCAGATAAGATATACCACGATATCAGAACTACGTATTGGTGGCCTAGCATGAAAGCCCACATAGCAACTTACGTTAGCAAGTGTTTGACTTGTGCGAGAGTCAAGACGGAATATCAGAAACCATCAGGCCTACTCCAGCAACCAAAGATACCACAATGGAAATGGGAGGAAATTACCATGGATTTTGTTACTGGCCTGCCTAGATCTCAGCGTGGGAACGATACTATTTGGGTGATCGTGGATCGACTCACTAAGTCTGCACACTTTTTGGCTATTAAGGAAACAGACAAGTTCTCTACTTTAGCAGACATTTACTTAAAAGAAGTGGTTTCGAGGCACAGGATGCCAACCTCCATTATTTCCGATCGTGATGCACGATTTACTTCAGAGCTTTGGCAAGTGATGCATAAATATTTTGGCTCTCGATTAGACATGAGTACAGCTTATCACCCTCAGACGGATGGGCAGTCTGAGCGCATTATCCAGACTCTAGAAGACATGCTTCGGGCATGTGTTATCGACTTCGGAAATGGCTGGGAAAAACATCTCCCGTTAGTGGAGTTTTCGTATAATAACAGTTAGCACACCAGCATTCAAGCCGCTCCATTTGAGGCATTGTACGGGCATAAATGCCGATCACCTCTTTGTTGGGCAGAGGTGGGTGATAGTCAAATTACGAGTCCAGAACTTGTAGTGGACGCAACGGAAAGAATTGCTCAGATACGACAACGCATGGCGGCAGCTCGTGACCGTCAGAAAAGCTACGCTGATAAGCGCAGGAAACCACTCGAGTTCCAGGTTGGGGATCGAGTTCTACTCAAAGTCTCACCCTGGAAGGGTGTAGTTTGTTTTGGTAAACGAGGCAAGCTCAATCCGCGATATGTCAGACCGTTCGAAATCATCGAGAAAATAGGCAAGGTGGCCTACAAACAGAACCTACCAGCAGAAGTTGGTGGAGTTCACAACGTATTTCACGTGTCAAATCTGAAGAAGTGTCTGTCAGATGAGACCCTCATAGTTCCTTTGAAGGAGCTCACTATCAACGATCAGTTGCGATTCGTTGAGGAACCTGTTGAAGTCACGGACCAGGATGTTAAGGTCCTCAAGCACACCAGAATACCTCTTGTTCGAGTTTGTTGGAACTCCCATCGTGGCCCAGAGTTCACCTGGGAACGAGAAGATCAAATGAAACTCAAATATCCCCAGTTGTTCGGAAACAATGCAACTACTACTGAGGCTGAAGCTACTACAGAATTTCGGGACGAAATTCCAAATCAACGGGGGGATGATGTGACACCCCAGGATAATCAGTAAACAACACAACACAACTAGCTTCCTCAGTAACCGCATGCTAAATTTCGGGATGAAATTTCTTTCAAGTTGGGGATAATGTGACAACTCGAGTTTCCAAGATTCCATATTCGCATTAATTGTACGTTAGTTGTTTAGTTGTTTGGTTACACGACTTGTTTGCCTTGTAATTTTACACGTTGGATTATATGCTGAGATGTTGATTTGATATGTTATCCGTGTAATGTGATTAAGGTGTTTATCATGAATACTGTTTGTAAAACTTAAACTGTTAAACTTTGAATGGCCCGACGAAACTGGATTGTTTCGCCATGAACACACCGACAAAACAGAAGTGTTTCTCCATAACCCATAGCGACGAAAAAGATGTTATTTCATTACAAACACCCCGACGAAACAGGCGTTTCACCGGCCCAATGTACGCCGAAGCCCAGTAAGGGCCCAACCTTTTATAATGTCCATATAAACGAGTTTAGGTTACGTAAACCTCTTTTTAGAAAACCCTAGAGTCTCTCTCTAACCTTGTGTGCGACGGCAACCCTCTCCTCTTTTGAAGCTGGATCTCTATTGCTTGATCATTCTTAGTTCAGTTAGTGATTTGCATGTTTGGTTTGATTTCAATTCTGAATATATGTGTATGATGTTCTTGATCTCGGTATGCATGATTTAATTAGATACATAACTCTATGTGAAACCTAATATTTGGCTTAGGGTTCTAATAATCAGTTTGTGTATAAAACGAAGAGGTGGATTAACTCTATGCGGAACCAGGATTTATATGATTGAATGCTTGACCTTGAGTGTTCTTAATGTGATCTGGATCTGAATGCACGATAGCATACTAATAGGGTTCGATGATGTGATGTATTATGTTAATCGACTTGTTGTACACATAAACTAGGGTTCATGCTAGACGTTAAGTACTGTGATGCTTATGTTATGTTGATGGGATGATGATTTCTGTGTGAATAATGATTACTGTATGATTTCCATATGATGATGATGATGGCAATTAGGGTTTATGTGATTTACGTAACTGTTATGTGGCGAAACTGATGCCTCCACGAAACGCTGATGTCGACGAAACGCTGATGTGTTTCGTCAACATTGGTCACCACGAATCAGACACAGCGAAACAGGGGGTGTTTCGCCTAGAGTAGTTATGAAGAAATGAAGGGTGTTTTGTCAAGGGGTTAAACTGCACAGTAACTGACTTTGATTCTGTTAGGGGTTAACTGGGTTAGTTTACTGCTGTTAAATGATAAGCATGACTTGTATGAGTTTGAATACGTGCTTTGTGCTATTCGGTGATCATTGATTCAATAACCACTGTGATTGTGCTTATACGTGAACTTCATGAATATAAACTGATCATGTACACGTGCGTACTTTAGGTCTTGACTGATAAATTGTGAACACATACTTTAGCATACCGAGCAAACCAAGGTGAGTTCACACTCCTTCCAAGGCATAGGATTCCCAAGGGTTGGGAATGGGTAAATGAACTAAACGGTAATTACAACCATCCTCTGGGAGTAGGATGCCAAGATTTCACACTGGGCCAAACCTCTATCATTGAAGTCCCGCATTTATATCGACTTAATCGCCGAGGCCTATGGCGAGCGGGTCATTAGTTAATAGCGCTATTAGGTTTAACAAACCTCACACCGTTTCGTTTGAACGGGCGTGTACTAATGGACCATGGGCAAAGGGTCAATGCTGATAGACATTGACTTAGGGCACCTCTTACATTTTCTTAGCAGTCGATACACTCGGTCTGGTAACACATGGGAAGCCCCCACTAATCTTTGCAAACATGTCTGGGAGACCGCGATACGAATTAATACGATGCTTGGTTTACAAAACAAACATATGATTTCCAAAACAAATACCATAACAAAACAACCAACTGTGAACTCGCTCAACTTTGTTGTTGACTCGTTGTTACATGCCTTGCAGGTCGTTAGGTACTCATGGAGCTTGCACAGGGAGGCGCGGTCGTTGTGGGATGTGGCAGTGTGTGCCATGCTAAGAACATTACTTTATTTCGTACTTGATACTTACATTGGGTTTTACATTTATGCTTCCGCTAAACACTTAACTATGTTTTTTATTTCAAACACCTTTCATATTGTATGGTTGAATTTTACTTATTACTTGCTATGTTCAATATGATTGGTGGCTTGATCCTGGTCAGTCACGCCTCCAAGCGGTGGTACTCCGCGTGTGGATTTTGGGGGTGTGACAGAGACTGCTTATTAAATTTCGGGACGAAATTTCTGTCACACCCCCAAAATCCACCTGCGGAGTATCACCGCTTGGGAGCATGACTGACCAGGATCAAGCCATCAATCATATCGAACATAGCATTTAATATTAAAAGTAGATAATATAATTCAACAAGACATGATTGATGTTCAAAACCAAACATTTGTTTAAGTAGCGGAAGCATGTAAGTAAACCCAACATAATTAATAATGTAATGTCATAAGTGTTTAAAGAAACAATCACGATCCACGCCCACAACGACCTGCTCCTCCCTGTGCAAGCTCCATATACCTAACGACCTGCAAGGCATGTAACAGAGGATCAACAACTAATTGAGCGAGTTCACAGAAAGTAAATGCATAATAGTAAGTTCGTATGTAACAGGTGGCTCTACTGGGCCGTTAGTACATTCTATTGGTGGGGGCTTCCCATGTTGTATAACCACTAGACTACTCGTAACCATAAATATCCTTCACAACCGAGGATAGTAGTGAATATAAGTACACGTAGGTTTTATGTGTGTATCCTTCGCAACCGAGGATAGTAGTAAGTATAAATGCACGTAGGTTTTACGTGCGTATCCTTCACAACCGAGGATAGTAGTAAGTATAGATGCACGTAGGTTTTATGTGCGTATCCTTCACAACCGAGGATAGTAGTAAGTATAAGTCTACGTAGATTGTAAGTATGTGTCCTGCACAACCGAGGACAGTGAATAGCATAAGTATGTGTCCTGCACAACCGAGGACAGTGGTATGGTAGTCTAGCATTAGGGTTAGTACGAATCTAATCAATCTTATTCCTTCAATCCCATTCCCAAGCCCTTGGGAATCCCATGCCTTAGTAAGGGTGTGAACTCACCTTGGTTTGCTCGGTATGCTAGGGTATGTGCTCACAGTTAATTAATCAAGTCCTAGAGTGCACGTATACATAATCAGTTTATATTTTCGAAGTTCATGCATGCACATACCATCGTATAAAGTAACACATATACAATTACCAAGTAGCACATAGCACGTATTCTGAATTATATAAGTCATGCGTATCAGCTAACAATTGTTAATAATTCCAGTTAACTTCTAACGGAAATTAACCAAGTTACTGAGCAGATTAACCCATCGGCGAAACGCCCCACCCTGTTTCGCTGCGACCCCTCTCTGACGAAACACTTCTGTTTCGCCAAAGTTGATTCGTCGCAAAAGGGTCTTGGCAAAACACCTTTGTTTCGCCAATTCGGTTTCGTCAACCGGTGATTCGCCGGTATTTTATTTTTATTTTTTTTTTCCAACATAACGGCAACAATATAAATTCTTAATTAAATCCGGTTGACACTCATTGACTAGTGGGCCGTTACAACAGCCAGTAGCCTTCTTTAGGCTGCCCAACACCGCCAATCAAATTAGTTGGCCGCCCAAACCCCCACATGACCTCCTGCAACTATTGACATGGTAACCACACTCACATGCACTATTATCCATTCAACATTAAGAGTTTACCTTTTTCCTAACACTTTGACAGTAAATCACATGCATTTCATTCAATAGCCAACATATACCTAAGCCTAGAACCCTAATCTGTTACTCATGACATCACCATAATAAGATCATCAATATTAATTGGACATAGACAATGGGCATCACATGGCCGCCCTTATATCAGTTTGTAAGGATTCTAGTATGCAATTAAATTCAATCATGTGTTCACACATAACCCATGATAGCAGTCAATACAGGATGCCAAACAAACAATAAATAATGATTTCGGTCAACCCATCATATTCACATTTATTCTTCTGACATGGTGCACATGATCCCTCCCTAGATCATAATTTAATCAAGAACAAGTTCAAAAACTATAAAATTTGGCGGCCCAGTACAATTAATTTGGTGAATGATTGGTCCAATAGAAATCATTCCTAAAAGAATTCAATTCAAAGTGTCGGCCACTTTATAAAACAAAGTCTTGGTTAAATTAGAGAATTCTAAGATCAACAATATCTGACCATGTGATTATCTCAGTAGGCGGCCCATCTAAACACAATTAATCAATATCTCGGTCCAATGGTGATCGAACACATACATCACCTAATTCAGTCATGATTCCAACATGTAAACATTATTATTCTAATCATCCTAAGCAATCGGTTAATACCGCTGAATCTTGTATTTATCAATAATCTATCATTATAACATAACATCTATAATCATGCAACTTAATTTCAACTATGACCATAATCACCAATTTCAAACATGTATCAACACACTAGACATGCATGACACAAACAACAAGCACATAGTCTCATAAACACAAAAGATATAGAACACAGGAACTAACCGAGATCCCATGTTAACTGAGATAGAGTCTCGCATGAGGGGGGGTATACCCACTGCCGTCGCACAATTCCAAAAGAAGGGAGTAGGGTTTTTCATAGTTATCGATTACATGTACGGGTTTAAAACAAATCCTATATTAAACGTTACTGGGCCAAAGCCCATTCCATGTTTTCGTTGGCCATGCTAATGGACTAAAAACACTTAGGTGGGAAGGATGATTTTGTGTGGGGTGTAGGGGTGTAAAGGATCCATTCGTTTATTAAATATACAAATCAAATAAACAATACAATATACATATAACATCTATATACATATCATGTATACTAAAATCTACACCCAACACGTGGATTGCACATCATGTAATTATAAAAGCACACTTAACACCCACCATATATAACATACCAACCACAATACGATTTAACATATTATAACGTGTGTACAGTTGTGAAACAAACAAGTCGTGTCAACAAACAATCTAAACAATTAACATGCAATAGTGCGAAGATGGAATCTTGGAAACTCGAGTTGTCACATTATCCCCAACTTGAAAGAAATTTCGTCCCGAAATTTGGTACGTACTCACTGAGGAAGCTAGTTAAGTTGCATCGTTCACTGGTTTTCCTGGGGTATCACATCATCCCCCCGTTGATTTGTAATTTCGTCCCGAAATTCAGTAGTAGTAGCTTCAGCCTCAGTAGTGGTTGCATTGGTTTCGAATAACTGGGGGTACTTTTCTGTCATCTGGTCTTCGCGCTCCCAGGTGTACTCTGGGCCACGCCGGGAGTTCCAACGAACTCGAACAAGAGGGATTCTCTTGCTTTTGAGGACCTTAACATCCCGGTCCGTGATTTCTACAGGTTCCTCGACGAACTGCAACCGCTCGTCGATAGTGAGTTCCTTAAAAGGAACTATGAGGGTCTCATCTGACAGGCACTTCTTCAGATTCGACACGTGAAATACATTGTGAACTGCACCGAGTTCAGCTGGTAGGTTTAGTCTGTAGGCTACTGGGCCTATTCTTTCAGTAATTTCGAACGGTCCAACATACTGTGGATTGAGTTTGCTTCGTTTACCAAATCGAACCACACCCTTCCAGGGTGAGCTTTAAGTAAAACCCGGTCCCCGACCTGAAATTCCAATGGCTTCCTACGCTTATCCGCATAGGCTTTCTGACGGTCGCGTGCTGCCGTCATGCGTTGTCGTATTTGTGCAATCTTTTCTGTGGCGTCCACTACAATCTCTGGACCCGTAATCTGACTATCCCCCACCTCTGCCCAATAGAGAGGTGACCGGCATTTACGCCCGTACAATGCCTCGAATGGTGCGGTTTATATGCTGGTGTGATAGCTGTTATTGTATGAGAACTCCACCAGAGGGAGGTGCTTTTCCCAGCCATTGCCGAAATCGATAACACACGCTCGAAGCATGTCTTCTAGAGTTTGAATCGTGCGCTCAGACTGCCCATCCGTCTGAGGGTGATATGCTGTGCTCATGTCTAAACGAGAGCCAAACGCCTTGTGCATCGCTTGCCATAGCTCTGAAGTGAATCGTGCATCCCGATCCGAAATAATGGAGGTTGGCACTCCGTGCCTCGAAACCACTTCTTTCAAATAGACGTCTGCTAAGGTAGAGAACTTATCTGTTTCCTTAATAGCCAGGAAATGAGCAGACTTTGTGAGTCGATCTACGATCACCCAAATAGTATCATTCCCACGCTGGGATCTAGGTAGGCCTGTAACGAAATCCATGGAAATTTCCTCCCATTTCCACTGTGGTATCTTGGGTTGCTGCAGCAGGCCCGCTGGTTTCTGATACTCCACTTTGACTTTTGCGCATGTCAAACACTTGCCAACGTAAGTGGCGATGTGGGCTTTCATACTTGGCCACCAGTATGTTGTTTTGATATCGTGGTACATTTTATCCGCCCCTGGGTGTACCGAGTAGCGAGACTTGTGCGCTTCGTCCATCACAAGCTCTCGTAGACCGCCATAAAGTGGGACCCAAATACGCCCCGTTACATAGTAGGCGCCGTCTTCCTTTTGTTCCATGCGTTGCCTTGAGCCGCGTAAGGCTTCAGCTGTGACGTTTTCGGGCTTCAATGCTTCCACCTGAGCATCTCGTATCTGTGCAGGAAGACTAGACTGGATGGTGAGTTGTAAAGCTCGTACGCGTCTAGGTAGAGTGTCTTTTCGACTGAGAGCGTCAGCCACAACATTGGCCTTGCCTGGATGGTACTTGATGGCGCATTCGTAATCATTAAGCAGTTCGACCCATCGTCGTTGACGCATATTCAATTCCTTCTGCTTGAAGATATGCTCGAGACTCCTGTGATCGGTGTAAATTGTGCACTTGGTACCGTACAGGTAGTGTCACCATATCTTAAGCGCAAAAACGACAGCTCCCAGCTCTAAATCGTGCGTCGTGTAGTTCCGTTCATGAACCTTGAGTTGACGAGAGGGGTAGGAAATAACTTTATCCCGCTGCATCAATACAAAACCAATCCCCTGTATCGATGCGTCACAATAAACCACGAACTCGTCTGTGCCCTCTGGCAATGAGAGAATAGGTGCACTGCAAAGCCTATCCTTTAAGTACTGAAAAGCGGTTTCCTGGGACTCTCCCCAACGGTAGGTGACACCTTTCTGTGTCAGCATAGTAAGCGGCTGCGCGATCTTCGAAAAGTCTTTAATGAATCGTCTGTAATACCCCGCCAAACCCAAGAATTGGCGTATTTCCGTCGGTGTACGCGGTGCAGGCCAGTTCCTGATCGAATCTACCTTGGATGGATCGGCATGAATCCCATCCCTGTTCACCACATGGCCTAAGAAGTGGACTTCACGAAGCCAGATGTCGCATTCTGAAAACTTGGCGTACACTTGTTCCTTTCGAAGAAGTTCCAAGATAAGACGTAAGTGCTGCTCGTGTTCCTCCTGACTCTTAGAGTAGATCAGAATGTCGTCGATGAAGACAATGAAAAACTTGTCAAGATAGGGTTTGCACACCCTGTTCATAAGATCCATGAAGACTGCAACTGGTCGAATAAGTCGTCAATGCGTGAAAGAGGATAACGGTTCGTCACTTGACCTTGTTCAGTTCACGGTAATCGATTTCACATCCTGAAGGTGCCATCCTTCTTTTTCACCGATAATTGGTATCCAATAGTTCTTGTAGCTCCCCAAGGCGAAGATATAGGTCGGATAAATCCCTTATCCAAGATTTCTTGTAGCTGCATCGATAGTTCTTCCGATTCTGATGGAGCTAAGCGATACGGTGCTCGAGCTATGGGTGCTCCTCCTGGAGCGAGCTCGATTTGAAATTCGTCCTGACGATGAGGCGGTAGACCAGGTAAATCTTTGGAAAACACCTGAGGAAAGTCGCGTACAACTGGATGATCTTCCAACTTCTTTTCTTTCGCTGATGCGTCAGTAACGAGAGCCAAAATTGCGGTGTGGCCCTTCCGCAACCATTTCCGAGTCTTCAAGAAAGAGGTGATGCCAACCACAGCACCACTTTTGTCGCTTTGAACTTCGAGAGGTTCTTGACCAGAACGAGGAATGCGAACAATCTTTTCTTTGCATAGGATTTCTGCTTGCTGTTGCTGCTGGCGATTCCAATTTGCAGGCCGTGGGCTCCTGAATCCTTAGCTTCATGGCCCATCTTGAGACACCTCTGGCAACGTCCCTCGTTGCACTAACTACCATGGTGTCTGTTGCATTAGTTACACATTGGGTGAATTCCCCGATATCCACCCTGCCCCTTGACCACCAGAAGTTGGCTGACTCGGCTCTGGTGATCACTATTCTTGCGCTGCTGCTGTGCTTGAGACTGAACGGTAGCGGAACCTTTGCTGGAATACCCATCCCATTTCCGCTTGTGCTGGAGTAGCAGAAGTGGTAGCGGTAGTAATAGCGCTGATACAACTAGGCAGCCTGTTCTGTTCCACTGCCTGATCCGTGAGGCGATGAGCAAGACGCTGAATGTCTTGGATATTGTCGAGGTTAGCCGATGTAGCATGGCTCTGAATCTCTGAGGCTAGACCCTTGAGGTACAATTCGATACGCTTGCTTGGAGGGTCCACCATGGTTGGACACAAGATGGCCAGTTCGTTCGACCGTTTCGTATAAGCATCAATTTCCTGACCCCGTCATTTTCAAATGGTAAAACTCCACTTCCAACTTGTGGATGTCATCACGCGTGCAGTATTCCCTTTTAATGCGTTCTTTGAATTCGTTCCAAGGGGTGGCGTTAGCAGCTGCCAGCCCTAATATCTGAACTTGCGCGTTCCACCAGGTTAGCGCGATTCCTTCCAACGTACCAGTGGCGTACTTGACCCTGCGAGTCTCAAGGCATTCACACATCCCGAATACTAACTCGAGCTTCCCCAAACCAATGGAGTAGTCCCACTGCTCCTTCTGTGCCACTGAATGTGTTTGGACGACAGTCCATGAAGTTCTTGAATGTGCAGACAGGTTGCTGTGCGTTCCGACCCATTGCGCGAGAAAGATAGGTCAAGGTTAAGCGCGAGAGTTGGGTCACGAGAGTAGGATCTAACATCCTAGGATAGGTCTGGAATAGCAGGTTATACCTCCTGCTTGTGCGGCTACAAGTGCCGCAGCAACTTGTTCGTTAATGAGAGCCGTCAACTGGGCTTGAGTCATGTTAACACGTCCAGACATGATCGAACAGTAAAGGTAGCGTAAGCATGAATGGTTAGCGAGTAGTGCGATGACATAAAAGTGTAGGCATATAGGTATTCTCATGTAATAGTGTCATGTGTATCTAACCATACTACGAGCAAGGTTCTATGAAATTCTAGCAAGCAGGTAATAAACATAAACCATATTACCTAGGATGCTGAGTCTTGCACGTGGAGCGAAGCGTCGTTGTGGATCGTTGAGAGCACTGTTCTGGTTATAGTCTGGTTTTAATAAAACGTTTTCCCATATTAAAACCTAGTTCTCTATAACCAATGGCTCTGATACCAATCTGTCACACCCCCAAAATCCACCTGCGGAGTATCACCGCTTGGGAGCGTGACTGACCAGGATCAAGCCATCAATCATATCGAACATAGCATTTAATATTAAAAGTAGATAATATAATTCAACAAGACATGATTGATGTTCAACACCAAACATTTGTTTAAGTAGCGGAAGCATGTAAGTAAACCCAACATAATTAATAATGTAATGTCATAAGTGTTTAAAGAAACAATCACGATCCACGCCCACAACGACCTGCTCCTCCCTGTGCAAGCTCCATATACCTAACGACCTGCAAGGCATGTAACAGAGGATCAACAACTAGTTGAGCGAGTTCACAGAAAGTAAATGCATAATAGTAAGTTCGTATGTAACAGGTGGCTCTACTGGGCCGTTAGGACATTCTATTGGTGGGGGCTTCCCATGTTGTATAACCACTAGACTACTCGTAACCATAAATATCCTTCACAACCGAGGATAGTAGTGAATATAAGTACACGTAGGTTTTACGTGTGTATCCTTCGCAACCGAGGATAGTAGTAAGTATAAATGCACGTAGGTTTTACGTGCGTATCCTTCACAACCGAGGATAGTAGTAAGTATAGATGCACGTAGGTTTTATGTGCGTATCCTTCACAACCGAGGATAGTAGTAAGTATAAGTCTACGTAGATTGTAAGTATGTGTCCTGCACAACCGAGGACTGTGAATAGCATAAGTATGTGTCCTGCACAACCGAGGACAGTGGTATGGTAGTCTAGCATTAGGGTTAGTACGAATCTAATCAATCTTATTCCTTCAATCCCATTCCCAAGCCCTTGGGAATCCCATGTCTTATTAAGGGTGTGAACTCACCTTGGTTTGCTCGGTATGCTAGGGTATGTGCTCACAGTTAATTAATCAAGTCCTAGAGTGCACGTATACATAATCAGTTTATATTTTCGAAGTTCATGCATGCACATACCATCGTATAAAGTAACACATATACAATTACCAAGTAGCACATAGCACGTATTCTGAATTATATAAGTCATGCGTATCAGCTAACAATTGTTAATAATTCCAGTTAACTTCTAACGGAAATTAACCAAGTTACTGAGCAGATTAACCCATCGGCGAAACGCCCCACCCTGTTTCGCTGCGACCCCTCTCCGACGAAACACTTCTGTTTCGCCAAAGTTGATTCGTCGCAAAAGGGTCTTGGCGAAACACCTTTGTTTCGCCAATTCGGTTTCGTCAACCGGTGATTCACCGGTATTTTATTTTTATTTTTTTTTCCCAACATAACGGCAACAATATAAATTCTTAATTAAATCCGGTTGACACTCATTGACTAGTGGGCCGTTACAACAGCCACTAGCCTTCTTTAGGCTGCCCAACACCGCCAATCAAATTAGTTGGCCGCCCAAACCCCCACATGACCTCCTGCAACTATTGACATGGTAACCACACTCACATGCACTATTATCCATTCAACATTAAGAGTTTACCTTTTTCCTAACACTTTGACAGTAAATCACATGCATTTCATTCAATAGCCAACATATACCTAAGCCTAGAACCCTAATCTGTTACTCATGACATCACCATAATAAGATCATCAATATTAATTGGACATAGACAATGGGCATCACATGGCCGCCCTTATATCAGTTTGTAAGGATTCTAGTATGCAATTAAATTTAATCATGTGTTCACACATAACCCATGATAGCAGTCAATACAGGATGCCAAACAAACAATAAATAATGATTTCGGTCAACCCATCATATTCACATTTATTCTTCTGACATGGTGCACATGATCCCTCCCTAGATCATAATTTAATCAAGAACAAGTTCAAAAACTATAAAATTTGGCGGCCCAGTACAATTAATTTGGTGAATGATTGGTCCAATAGAAATCATTCCTAAAAGAATTCAATTCAAAGTGTCGGCCACTTTATAAAACAAAGTCTTGGTTAAATTAGAGAATTCTAAGATCAACAATATCTGACCATGTGATTATCTCAGTAGGCGGCCCATCTAAACACAATTAATCAATATCTCGGTCCAATGGTGATCGAACACATACATCACCTAATTCAGTCATGATTCCAACATGTAAACATTATTATTCTAATCATCCTAAGCAATCGGTTAATACCGCTGAATCTTGTATTTATCAATAATCTATCATTATAACATAACATCTATAATCATGCAACTTAATTTCAACTATGACCATAATCACCAATTTCAAACATGTATCAACACACTAGACATGCATGACACAAACAACAAGCACATAGTCTCATAAACACAAAAGATATAGAACACAGGAACTAACCGAGATCCCATGTTAACTGAGATAGAGTCTCGCATGAGGGGGGGGGGTATACCCACTGCCGTCGCACAATTCCAAAAGAAGGGAGTAGGGTTTTTCATAGTTATCGATTACATGTACGGGTTTAAAACAAATCCTATATTAAACGTTACTGGGCCAAAGCCCATTCCATGTTTTCGTTGGCCACGCTAATGGACTAAAAACACTTAGGTGGGAAGGATGATTTCGTGTGGGGTGTAGGGGTGTAAAGGATCCATTCGTTTATTAAATATACAAATCAAATAAACAATACAATATACATATAACATCTATATACATATCATGTATACTAAAATCTACACCCAACACGTGGATTGCACATCATGTAATTATAAAAGCACACTTAACACCCACCATATATAACATACCAACCACAATATGATTTAACATATTATAACGTGTGTACAGTTGTGAAACAAACAAGTCGTGTCAACAAACAATCTAAACAATTAACGTGCAATAGTGCGAAGATGGAATCTTGGAAACTCGAGTTGTCACAATTTCTTTCAAGTTGGGGATGATGTGACAACCCGAACTTTTACGATTAGCGTTACCTGATTCCTTGACCATGCTCGTATGGTTGCGTTCTATGTCCCACTACATACTGATTAAGTGTATGATACGTAAATAGGTGATACTTTTATGTGACGGTGTTATGAGATGGTACCTAGTTATGATTCGCAAGTGTTATATCCTAGTCGAGGGTTCGTTAAAGCCCGTCGCACACTACACTTTGGTCGCACACTTTTGTGTGAGTATACCTTGTGTTCTCGGCCCAGCTCCCTTGAAAGCCCAACGCTTTAGGGCCCAAGATCAGGCCCGGTTCAGTTATTTGGGCGCATATACCCACTCATAAGCCAACCCTAATTCCCTATTCCCTTTCAACACCTCGACGGCAGCAAGAGGGCATCTCCCACTCAGTCGCATCGGTCCGAAGCTCTCTCATCCGAAGCCCCACTCCTTAATCTCTCAGGTTAGTTGTTACCACTGTTTGAATTCGCTTGTTGTGCATGAGATTATGGTGTTATAGTTGCTAGAAATTCTATGATTATGTCTCAAAAAGGAATGAATGATGTGATGATAAGATTGCATGATGTAGGACTTCTTGTTCCAACAAACTAAAGTAAATCTGGATATATGTGTGGGATCGTGTATTGACCCGAACGAGTCTATCAGAGGAGTTTTACTTTGTTTTAGGTGCGGAAAACAAGAAACAAAGGTAGAAACAGCTAATCTTCACTTTAAACACTGATTATATTGAAATAACAACAATTACAATCAGTCTTCACACCGGCAGCACCTCGGTATTGAAAATCACAAATGTCACAACTGATCTCGCTCAAACCACTCAACACCTATATAAAGTGTCTCTGATTCCGCTTGAACATGCTCAAGCGGAAACAGCAACTCAAGCGAAACCTCACAATAACTATTCGAGCGGAATCAGAACTTATGATTTCGCTTGAAATGATCAGATTCCATTTCAAGCGGAATCAGCCTAAAACACACTAAACTATCCTATTTTCTCGATCTACGTGCCCTGATCTATCCTATCGAGACTAAGACTCGATACAAGACGAAGTCGACAGATGCATGCACTAACAGACTCCCCCTCAGATGTTGACGAGTCTTACGTGTCGAGTCTTCGCATCTTCAGTCTTTATCAGTCTCTGGGCTTTACTCTTTCACTCTTCATCAACAACAGACTCCCCCTAAGGATGTGCTGGCATTCCTTTAGTTCTTCAGCATCATCTGCTTCAGGATCGTAGTCAGGCTCATATCCCAAGATCACCTAGCTCTATTCTTCAATTCAGAGTCTTCAGGTACCGGAACCTGGCTCTTTAAACACAAGCTTCTCAAGATCGATCAACCTGGCTCACATCCAGCTTAGGATCATCACCTGGCTCAAACTATCACCTGCACAATCTCTACCTCAAAATAAATTTTACACATTTAAACATTTCAAATATAGAGGCATGCACTAACTCAGACTCCCTCTCACTACACGTATGATGAACCACTTGTAAATTTGATCCCAACATATTTGAATTACAATCATAGACTCTTCCTCACAAAATGTCATTATGTTTAGCACTTGGAATTTTGAAAATCAGCTTTCCAACACCAATTGTCAAAAATCTTTTTGTATTTTTCAAAAGTTTATGCTAAAGCACACTGAAAATCTTTTTGGAATTTTGAGATAATATGAAATGCAGTAAAGAAATATTTACAAACAATATTTTTGTGAGTTTGTGTAAGAGGATCATATCAGTTTTGAGACAAATCACCAACTCCGTTAAACTTCATTTCATTTTAAGTTCTAAACAATTCACCTAGATTGTCAGTATATTGGTCCACTTAAATTTTCACATAAAGTTCAACTGTTCCGAGATACGATATTGATGTCTTAATTACTTAAACTTATTCGCGTGTCCCACTACTTGAATATACTCCCGTATCCAGATCCCAATATTCAGTCTTACAGGTGAGTATACCACAGATGATATCTGTAAAGGGGTTATATTGCGAGGGCCGTGAGAGCTCAGGTCGATACTTCCGTATAAGCAAAGAGATGACGGCTTCGACTTTTGGTGTGTCCCCTTTAGAGGATCTTTTTTTACAACAGCAATGACTATCAATTTTATTGTTTCATCAATTTACTGAGGGCGGCGCTATATTTCAAGCATTTGCAGAAAGTATTATGCGGGGACTAGGTCAGAATTTCCATTCAGCAGAAGTCCCGGAATAATACCCCGGATATCACTAAGTATAAAGACCTAGTATCTCAGAAAGAGGGACATTTCAAACAAGATTTTGGGGGTTACCCATATATCCAAGAAATGTTACCCACTAAATAAGCAAGTTTGAATTTAGGTTTATATCTCGTTACAATCTACTAAATGTACAAAAACCTACTGGCATATCCGCAGTGAGATTTTTTATCACATTTAACTTTCCATTTCTTTAGCGTGTTGTGATAGTCCACTGATGTACTATCATTTCCTCTTTTTGACAACAAAACTCATTCTTGAATTGATCATGTTTTTTGGATTTTTCAAATTTTCTAATGTTTTTGGATTTTCTGAAATTTCTACTCCCCGTAAAATGTAAACACATTAAAGAAATTTGAAAATAAACTGTACAGAAAGTTGACAACCGATATCAAATCGCCTCAAATCGCCATCCATTAGGCATAAACAATCAGAACTCCCCCTTTCAACAAACTATTTTCTCATTTAGATTTCAAAACACTTAAGTTTGTTTTAATCAAAATGATTTTTCCGGAAAATAAGTTTGTTTTTACCACTTGTAGTTTTGATAAAAAAAAACCACTTGTAGGGATTGGTTCATCATATTGTCGTCAACCACTTGTAGAAAATCAAGAACAAATTAATGTCCCTGATTTACCACTTGTAAGTATATCCAAATCATTTAACCACATGTAGGAATAAAACATCTACACAAACCATTTTACCAATCAAGATGCCGATTCCTGCTTCGCACTTACTAACCTGGAAGCTCCGGCATAGTCCTTCACCTGTAAAATCTTTCACAAAATCTATCATAATAAGAATGATGCCGATTCCTGATCCACGATTACAAACTTGGGATCTCCGGCAAGTCCTGATTTTCAAGGGAAAAGAATTTCCACCCAAGTCTTACCAACCTTGGGTGTTTTCAATATTTGTTAAGTAGGGTTATAAGTTGCTTTCTTGGTAGCGTAAAAATCTTTAACCCCTTTTACTTTCCCATCGATCATTTTCCCAAAAATTTTCTTAACATTTCCATTGAAAGCTTTCTCAATATCAAATTCCTTTTGATCAGAAAAGAATTGATTTGAGATTTCCACCTTACCAATTTTTTGCTTAATTTTTTCAAACTTCAAAGATGGAATTTAAACATCATCTTTTGAAGATACTAACTTTTCCTCAACTAATTCAATCTGTGCCTTCACTTGTGGCTCCCCTGATTTTGTGGAATCAGATTCATTGCCGACTTTTTCATCACCCTTCTTTACAACCCACATTTGGTTGTCTTTTGCTTTCTTTTTGTAAAAATTTTTCTTTGAACATTCACCAACTTCATAAGTAGAATTTTCAAAAGTTTTGAAGTTTTCAGTTGGTGGTTCAACATCGACAACTTTTTCTTTCATTTTATCAGATACTCTCTGTTTGGTTTTGCCATTTGAGAACAAACTGATGCAATGTGACCAACTTCATTGCACTTGAAACAGGTTCGAGTATCCTTCCTGTGAAACACTCCAGTTCCTGTTCTCTTCTTCTCAGCAAGAAACTCCTGGTTTGATTGCCTCCAGAAAGGTTTCTTCTGTTCTTCTTCTGCACTTCCTCCTGAAACAAATGTCATTTTTGATTTAAAATCACGAACATGTTTTTCATTTTTGTGATTTTCAGGTGGAATAAAACCTAATCCTTTCTTTTTGTAGCTACCATTATGGTTTGGTTTCTTTTGAAAACCAGAACCAGAATTGTAACCCTTTTTCTTGTTTAAACGTTGTTGAACTCTTGAAGTGTATTTTTTTAGGTTTTCCAGTAAGATTTAAATCTTTTATTTCAGAAATATTAATTTTTGTCATTTTGAAAACCTTTTTGATCATTTCAAATCTAACATTTCTTATTGGAAACTCTTTGTTATAATATAATTTGTCAGAATCATTCATAGTATAAACTACTTCGAATGTTTCATCATTCAAATTCGATTTTGATAACAAAAATTCTTTACTGTAAGACTGTTTAACCGACGATTTTGGACCGTTGACTGACGAACTTGACCCTCCAGACTTAGACTTTGACTCAGACTCCTCATCAGTATCCAACACCTAATTGACCACCTTTTTGATTAACTCAGACTCATGATCAGTCTCAGACGATGTGAATGTGACATCGATGTTTTCTGGTAATTCATCAGTTGTGTCGGTTTTTAACTTTATATTGACTGCTTTTTCGACCTGCTCCTCATTTTGTTTTCTGGGAGAATAACCTTCCCAGATTGGAGGCGGACACTTGTTATAGCTAACGGTCGGTTTCTTACCAGTATCCTTCTTCTTAGTCTTCTCATCCTTGAATGCTTCGAAACCTGCAACAGTCGGGTAAATTCGATCAATAAGATAATCAAAACTAGAATAACTCTGCAATAATCTTCTGATCCTCTCATTCTCAATTTTCTCCTTCTCTAACTCTCGTTTCAGTGTAGCACATTCTTCGATGTAATGATTTATAGCTTTTTGCTTCAACATCATCGTTGCATTCATCATTGTTAAAGCATCTTCTCTTTCAGAGTTAGTCTTTTGAAGACCAGTTACTGTTCTGTTCAAAACATCATATGATTCTTTCATGTAGTTAAGATTGAAGAGTAATTGTTCTTTCATCTTCTCAAACTCTGCCAGCTTCTCATCTTTTGCTGCACATTCCTTGCAAGATTCCAGACACTTTGTGCAAGGCTTGATGACTTCCACAATCTTTTCAACTTCGATGATCTTCTCAACTTCAACCACCTTTTCTGCTTCAGTTACCTGCTCAGTTTCAACAACCTCCTCAGCAACAACTTTAACTTTTTCATTTTGAACAGTCTCATCTTCTTGAGCAACACTTTCAGATTTCATTTGCTTTTGCTCTTTTGCAGCTCGTTTCTCCTTCAGCTTCTCTAATCGATCTACAAAATAAAAATTAAAACTTTCTAGAGAGAGATGAGATTTTAATATTAATATGTTTTTCTTCCTCATCATCACTACTGTCATCAGTTGGCGAATGATCAAACTCTACTGATTTATCAGAACTATCATCCGAAGAACCAGAATCAGATGGTGTTTGATCAAAAACAGCTTCTCTGTTCTTGCATTCCCTCTTGAAATGACCTTTCTCTCTGCATTTAAAACTAGTAACTTTAGATTTATCGAAACCTAAAGTAGAAACATGTTCATCAAGAAAGTCATTTCTTCCGGTGATCAGCTTGAACTTTTCAGCTCGTCTAAGGACACTAGCTAAACACCATTTGATGTCCATAAGCTCCGTCTCTTCAGCGTCTATCTGATCGTAATCCTCCTTTGTTAGCATAGGATTCCCGATCCGTCCTGCAACTAACCCTTCATAAGATAGTAGCACTGAACCAAGCAATGCCATGTGATCTTAAAGCAATGTTGCACTGTATCACAGAACCATTTCCAGTCTTTGTGCTTTGAGAATGAAAACTTTCAGATGAACTCTTGGGATTAACACTCGGATATGAAGAGAATCCGATGCTTTTGTTAGAACTTTGATCAACTTTTTCAGATGATTCTCCAGCACTAAAAGCAGTTTGAATTTTTGGGCTTCTTTTAGCTTCTTAAACACTGCCTTTGTAGTACATTTTCACATCTTGTTGACCACTTGGATTAGTCATCCTCGCAATCTTCTGCTGTTCAAGATCTTGACCTTCAATTTTCTCGATGAACTGAGAAATTGTTAACCCATCATAAACCCCAGTGTTTTTCAGAATCATCAAGTAAGTACCCCATTCTTTCTGCGGTAATGCATCCGCTAACTTATCGACCCACTTTTCACGATCTTTTGTTATGCTTAACATCGACATGGATCAAACTAAGTGGCAATATCTTTCGATAAGCTTCTTTGTATCTTCCCCAGGCAAACTTGTAAACAGATCAAATTCTTTCTTGAGACGTGCCTTCTTGCTTTTAATCATGTGTTCACTACCCTCAAACTTGACTCTAAGAGCATCCCAAATTGATTTTGAAGTTTTGTCGTGCTGAAGTAACACAAAGATGTCTTCTTTGATTGCCTGCTGAAGTAAACTGATCATCATCTTTTCAGCTCTGTACATTTCCCGTTCTTTGTCATTGAATTCTGAGATTTCTTTTATAACTTCCAGCTCAGTCTGTGGTAGAACATATCTCTTCAAAATACACTCCCATGATCTCAAATGATTAGCTTGTACCCAGTTTTCGAACCTATCTTTCCATCCGTAATACTCCTCAATGCTCATTAGTTTCGGGGGTTTTTGTGTAGTTCATGTCTCGTTTTCCAAATTCATGACTTGAGCAATGACAGCCGGAGTAGACGGAGTAGCAAACATCTTGTAGAAATTGTTATCCATGTTACTAGTTCAAGCGAAATGACCCAATACAGTCTTTTCGAGCGGAATCTGACTGTGATTTTTGGAGCGGAATCACTAGGAAACTTTGAAGCGGAATCAAAATTTTGTACCCTGGAGCGGAATCAGCAAGTATTTCAAGCGGAATGTCCAATTTGAAGCGGAGTCAACGCAGTTTCGAGCGAAAACATAAACTTATCTGTTCAAGCAGAATCACTTCAAAGGACTGTTTATGCCATTTTTAGTCCAAATTTTTTACTATGAAACTTTCAAGGGTTTGTCTATATGAACTTTTACGCAGTTTGTAAAAAATTGATCCGATTTTGACCGATAAAACTTCCTGAACTGATGAAAGAAGGTGTAGAATATAGAAAATGCAATCAATTCCAGCTGTAAATTGCAGAACTCCTCCTCCTGAGCTCTGATACCACTTGTGGGATCGTGTATTGACCCGAACGAGTCTATCAGAGGAGTTTTACTTTGTTTCAGGTGCGGAAAACAAGAAACAAAGGTAGAAACAGCTAAATCTACACTTTAAACACTGATTATATTGAAATAACAACAATTACAATCAGTCTTCACACCGGCAGCACCTCGGTATGGAAAATCACAAATGTCACAACTGATCTTGCTCAAACCACTCAACACCTATATATAGTGTCTCTGATTCCGCTTGAACATGCTCAAGCGGAAACAGCAACTCAAGCGAAACCTCACAATAACTATTCAAGCGGAATCAGAACTTATGATTTCGCTTGAAATGATCAGATTCCATTTCAAGCAGAATCAGCCTAAAACACACTAAACTATCCTATTTTCTCGATCTACGTGCCCTGATCTATCCTATCTAGACTAAGACTCGATACAAGACGAAGTTGACAGATGCATGCACTAACAATATGATTTAAAAATCCGTGTTGCAATATAACGTGAGTATTCATTAATCTCTCATAATGATAACAATTGTTATAAAACCTAGAAGTGGTTATGATGATTGGCCTATGATTTAAGATTTCATGATAAGTGGAATTCTTGATGGATGCATCGTTATAATAAACTGTATGGTTGACTTAGAAGTATCTGTGTGATGTTAATGGATAACTTAGGGTTGTTTGTATACAAATTGATGCTAATTAATTTGTAAAGATCAATTATTATCATGATTTGGATGTTACCCGATAAAGCTTGGGTTAGTATGTTAATGAATAATCATTGGAATTATGATGTTTCGATTTGAATAGGGGTTATGATTGTGAAATCGTAAAGGATTACTAGAATGAATGAAATCATAGAATCCGTCATTGCTTGTGTTGTGCCAAGATGAAACGGTTACGAACTTGGAACTTTATCTAGAATAATCGGGCGGTTACAAGAGTGACCAAACAATTATTTGGTTAGTCGCATACTAGATCATCTGATCACAATGTTTGAACGAATCGCACATACTAGAACTCAATCGCACAATCAAGGCTGGTCGCACACCTTGAATTCGGTCGCACACTATACGATTGGGCCAGCCAGTTTGGGCCATAGACTATAAGTTTGGGCTGGGTAAAATAACAGGTCGCACACTTAAGAGTGGACTACACACGCACACCTTTGAATGGGCTGTTTGTTTATGTGAACCATACGTGGAAACTTGAAATGTGCATACTTGATTATAATTGCTCGAATATGTGTTTAGATGTGAGATTAAATTATATATGTAAATCTGATTGCTACAATGAAGGTTATGAACTGTGGTGTTGCACGATTCCTTGTTACGTTTTGCATGACGATATATGCTTTACTTGTACGCTACTTGTATAATGTGAATGTGGTACACGTGATTTATGTGCATATAAAATTGATTGTCTTTGGTAACCACGGTAGGGTTTGGTTGACCAACTTGGAACGGGTAACATAACATACCGAGCAATCTAAGGTGAGTTCACTTCTCTTGAGCATGCGTCCGGTTGGTGGGACAATCAAATGGGTATTCCAGAGAGGAATACATATTTTTTTGGGTTAAAATGGGATGTTGGATAATACACTCATTCCTATCATTTTAAGTCCCATCTTATACCAAATTAGTTACCTGAGAGGTAACGGGGTATTAGTTGATAGCGCTATTAGGCTTCAAAACCTCACACCGTACCTAAGAGGATGGGCTTGAACTAACGACCTTAAATCATGACCAATGCTTTGATAGGGGGCATTGGGGATGGGCAAACAAACTGACGCCATCTTGTACGGTATCGAGTTATTATCAACACTTCTTTTGAATTGAATTAAACACTTGGCAACTAAAACGTTTTTACAAAAACTGTGAACTCGCCAGCGTTATGCTGATACACTTGTTGCATGCTCGCAGGTTATTAGATATGTGGTTGTGGAACTTGCTGTCTAGGATGCTGAAGTGGTCATGGGTCGAGATACATAGAAATACAAAACAAGACTAATTGGTTACATACACTTGGGTTTTGACTTGATTAAACATTGTATTATGCTTCCGCAGAACACATTGAGTTTATAAATAATTTTGTTATACTTTGTCTTAATGAATGAAAACTTTTATTTTTAAATCTTGTATGAGTTCAATGTGATTGGTGGCTAGATCCTGGTACGTCATACGCCTCGCAGGGGTTTCCGCTTGGGGTATTTTTGGGGGTGTGACACTTATCATCCTCGATTCCTGCAATCATATGGCACTTAGGATGTGTGCCCGAAAAATATTTGGGACTCAACTGGTGAGTTCATGAACATAAATGATTTTATGCAAAACGTATATTTTTCGACTATAACATCAATCAGATATAATCATGCCAAACAGATAAGGGTTACAAGTGGGTATCAGAGCACATAGTAATTAGAGAATTCACAACGAAAGCATTTGAACTTTTATTAAGCATTAAATTGCAACTACTTCTCTTAATAGCAAAACCAACTTCATTAAAAATTATAGATGAAAACGTGCTTTCATAATTTTAATTTCTAACGCTTAGAATGTTACTCAACATTCTATAATGGGTGTTAAATCAAAAGGTTTTGTAATATATCATTATGTGAAGTGATCAAACTATTCAACGTAGATAGTGTGTGCGTAATTAGTTTAGTGCTCCAATTTACCATGCTTGTGGAGAACCTCCCATGGTTCCATGACTTTAGGTTACCCATATGTGTTCGAATTAGGGATTAAGTGTAAGTGTAAGTGTAAGTTGATGAAGCATCTATTTGAAGTACAACAATTGAGGAGCCAATTAAGGGTTCAAAGAAAGGTATTAACTTAGGGTTCATGAAAGCGCTATATAGATGGTAATGGTTGAATTTGAAGCATGGTGAACAGGGGAGGATAAGGCAGGTGGTAGCGATAACTAATTTTGGAGTGGAGGTGTATTTAAGGGTCTAGTGGTTGTAAATGTGGAACAATGAAGCAACAGGTGTGTCGTGTGACATTAAGTTTACCATGTTGTGTCGGATGAACAGTTCTAACCTGCATTATTAATTGTATTCTTATATAATTCGTAACTAGAACTTCTCGATTATTAAATGTGTAATTTTTCAATATTTTCTTTTTCGATTAGTTGTTATTGTTTAAGAATATTAATGAAACGGTTGTTTAAAATAGGGTTCTATCACTTTGCGTGGATCGTCGTAAAATTAAATTTAACCATATTTTGCATGATATATTAGCTATTTTGTTAGGTTCCATGTGGTAGTGAAACTATGGTCCCTCACACTTACCTAATATGGGTTAGTTTTCTAAAAAAAGATCTGTACATTGGAACACAATAATCAAATTAGTATTATGAATAAGATGTTAGAACTAGAAAGATCACTTACCACATCTTAGTGCACCCAACAAAAAGGAAGTTATATTGCTGAAACAAACAAATAAGTCATTGAGCTTAAAATGATGAAAGAGGAATGTCTTAAAGGCTTTTAAAAAAAGTAATTTCTGTTGGACCGATCTGATGTCCTTAAACGTCAGCAAAAGTAGTTCATCTCAGTTTACAAAGGCGGAATCAAAGTAAACCAAGTCAAAAGAGCTTGTTCCTTCCAATTTCGCTTTCTATTACTGATTGTGAGTCTTTACAATGATTCTGATACAAATCCGACAGCACCTCGACTCACAAACACACACATGCATCTCTGCTGACCGTTTGAACTGAACAACTATTTATAGACAACCACCCTTCCGTTTGAATGATGTTCTATGTTCAAACGACCAGAATTGTTCAAACGGTCAGGGTTCTAACGGTTAGGACTGTTACAACCGGATAGCCTGCTTCAAACGGCCAGGGTTCATTTCAAACGGCCAGGCATCCTAAAACCTATACAAACCCTAATTTAATCATGTTTATGCACCCGTTTAACCTATCTAGACACAAGACTCAATAAGACGTAGTCAGCAGACATTTAGTGCACCAACAGACTCCCCCTTGGATGTTGACGTAGTCTTTAGCACCTGAGTCTTTAGTCTTGGTCTTTTCTCCAACTTTATCTCTTCATTATAACAACTCAATCTTCACAGGTTCAAAATCTTTTCCGAGCTCCATCTTCAGACTCCCCTTTTGCTGTTGATCCAGACTCCCCCTTTCACAGACTCCCCCTCTTAGTATGCTGGAATCTGAGGTTTCTGGTTCAAGCTTTGACAATTAGCTTCCGTGGGTATAATGAAATCTCCAAACCTGTTACTCAACCAATAACATTAGACTTTATCTTTTCAAACAATAAACACAAATTCAATCAGCTCTAGAAATCCACTTAAGTATTCAAGTTCAAGTTAATGACCCTGACTACTTGATTTATCTACCAAGTTCAATTTAACGACCCTGGTTGATCTTTTGATGAATCCAACTGATTTTAGTAAAACACACATTTTTTTTTTTAAATTTTCTGAAAATAACAAGTATCAATTTAATGAACTTGTTTTTGTCTTTGAAATAATTCAACTTCCAACAATGTAAGCTCTCCTCATTCTTCAGCTCAGAATTTCCTGCATCTGCTTCATCTTTCTAGAATCCGACAATCAACTTTCCACTCTGGTTTGTCTAAAATAAAGCAGAAACAAAATCTTTTTGGATTTTTAATGTGATCTAAACAAAGAATTGAAATAATAGAAAACTTAAATTGCAGAAAGTAAACTATTTACAAATTTATTTTTGGCGAGCATGTCAGGGAATCATATTAGCTTTTTAGACAAATTACTAGTACCGTTAAGCTACAATACATACTCAGACTTAAACAATTCACCACGATTGTCGATATACTGATCCATCTTAAAATTCTCACACAAACTTCAATCTATTCAGGATACCGTTTAAGTGTCTTAATAACTTAGATCAATTCATGTGTCCTACCTCTTGAATATACTCCCGTATCCAGAATCCCAATAGTCAGTCTTACAGGTGAGTATACCACAGATGATATCTGTAAGGGGTTAGGTGCGAAACCGTGAGAGCTCAGGTCAGAACTTCCGTTCAGCAGAGAGATGACGGCTCGACTTTTGGTGTGTCCCCTTTAGAGGATCTTTTAATTACAACAGCAGCGACTATCAATTTTATTGTTTCATCAGCTTGCTGAGGGCGATGCTATGTTTCAAGCATTTTGCAGAAAGTATTATTCGGGGACTAGGTCAGTACTTCCATACAGCAGAAGTCCCGTAATAATACCCCAGATATCACTGAGTATAAAGACCTAGTATCTCAGAATATGGGACCTTTCAAACGAGATTTCAGGGGTTACCTATATATCCAAGTAGTGTTCCCCATGAATTTCACAAGTTTGAAATTTTAGGTTTATATCCCGAATAATTTTACTAAATGTACGAAAACCTATCGACACATCATTAGTGAGACTGTTTAACTCATTTTGTCTTTCCAAATCTTTAGCATACTGTAATTGTCTAGCTGATGTACTATCATTTTCCCTATATACACAAGCTCTTTTTCAGATTTTATCATGTTTTTGTATTTTTCATTATTTTTTACTGTTTTTGTATTTTCTGAAAGTATAACTATGTACAACTATCTATCTCCCCCTGAATACCAAAACACGTAAAAAAGCGACAAACCATTGCAGATTGTTTCTCGTCTTCATCCGCAACAGTACTCTCATCAACGCTCACAACCCCATCCAACACTGAAAGCAATTTCATACCATTAAGTTTTAACAAATATTGAAACCGATTTTTATCAAAAGCTTTGGTATGCAAATCAGCTTTTTGTTCGTCAGTGTGGATTTTCTCAATTCGTATCAACTTTTTCTCGAAGCAATCGCGAATAAAGTGATGATGAATTTCTATATGTTTAGTTTTAGCGTGATGTACTGGATTTTTAGTAATGTTAATTGCGGCCTCATTATCAACAAACAAAGGTGTGTTAAGAAACTGCAAACCGTAGTCGCGCATCTGTTGCTGTATCCATAGGATTTGAGAGCAGCAACTGCTAGCAGAAACGTACTCCGCTTCACATGTAGATAACGCCACAGATGTTTGTTTCTTACACTGCCAGGTAACGAATCTCGGACCAAAGAACTGGCATCCTGCAGTTGTTGATTTTGCGTTGACTTTGTAGCATCCGAAATCTGAATCAGAATACCCTTCGAGCGTAAAATCGCCTTTCCTAGGATACCATAACCCCAATGACGGAGTACCTTTTAGGTAACGTAATATCCTCTTGACAATAATCATGTGTGATGCTCTCGGGTTAGACTGAAATCTTGCTGCGAGGCATGTTGGGTACATAATATCAGGACGTGAAGCAGTCAGATACATCAAAGAACCTATCATGGAATGGTAAAACGTTTCATCAGCCCTGTCTCCGGTGAGATCTGGGTGAATCCCATGATTAGTCGCAAGTGGGGTAGCAGCTGGAGTAGAACTTGACATTCCAAATTTCTCTAGAATATCATGCACATACTTCGTTTGATGAATGAAAATTCCCTCAGGAAGTTGTTCAACTTGTAGACCCAGAAAGAATTTCATCTCCCTCATTGATGACATTTCGAATTTCTGCTTCATCACCTGTTCGAAATCTTTGCACAATTTCTCATTTGTTGACCCAAAAATTATATCGTCCACATAAATTTGTACTATCAGAAGATGACCATCAATGACTTTAGTGAAGAGAGTGGCATCCACTTTTCCACGTATAAACTGGTTAGCGAGTAGGTGTTGAGACAAAGTCTCGTACCAGGCTCTCGGTGCCTGATGTAGACCATACAACGCTTTGTCCAGCAGATAAACTTTGTTCTTGTGGATTGGGTCAGTAAAGCCCGGCGGCTGACCAACATAAACCTCCTCTTTGACCTTCCCATAAAGAAACGCTGACTTTACATCCAACTGATATACTTTGAAATTCTTCCAAGACGCAAATGCTAGGAAAATTCTGATAGCCTCTAGTCGAGCTACAGGAGCATAGACTTCGGTAAAATCAATCCCCTCCTGTTGACTAAAGCCCTGAACAACGAGTCGAGCTTTGTTCCTTACAACCACTCCTCTATCGTCCCTCTTACATTTGAAAACCCATTTTGTATTGATTTTCCTTTGACCATCCGGCAAATCAACTAACTTCCACACCCCCAACTTTTCAAACTGACTTAACTCTTCTTGCATTGCTATGACCCAGGAGTCTTCAGTAAGCGCCTCTTTGTAAGTTCTCGGTTCGACCTGCGAGATAAAACAACTTAATGAAAATTCAGTTTGTAAAGGTGCTACTGTAGAATAAAAACATGTTAAGCCCTGGTCAATTTGACGTCTCGTGCGAACGCCTGATTGCAATTCTCCTATGATCAACTCCTCTGGATGATAAGACATAGTTCGCGGCATCACTTCGCTTGGAACATCTACATTTCCCTCCAGATTTGTAACATTCTGCTCTGCATCTTGTTCACCAACTTGGTTTGTTTGACTTGATAACTGGATCTGCTCCCCCTCAAGATCTGAATCACCATGATCAAATACTGGCATGTTATCAGCTTCTTGATCATCATTCACCTCCGACTGATTACCAGGAGCAACTTCATCATCATGATCACCAGCATTACTAGGACCTGCTTCATCGTCATTTGAAGTTTCCCGAGGTCTTCTAGAATACTCCGCTGGGAACCTGAGCTGCGACTCATACTCTCGCAAAATATCTAGCTCATCCAAGAAATATTCTTCTTCCTCAGATTCTTCCCTCATGTCAAACGAATCCCAAAGTTTGTCATAATGATATCGCCATGAATCACCAGGATTCTGTGGCGGCATAGTGTACCCCTGACATTCAACATTAGTTGCATCAATAATCCGCTTCTCGCTTGGAACAAAGACACGCCGTGTAGGACTTGAATATCCAACAAAGATTCCCTCAATGCTCTTTGAACCAAACTTGCCATTAGGCTCTATCACCGTACATGGTGACCCAAACGGTTCTAGATACTTCAAATTCGACTTGCGTTTATTGAGTAGCTCAAAACACGTCTTGTTGAATTTCTTGACAGTAAGAACTCTGTTGAGAGTATAGCATGCAGCAGAAACAGCTTCAGCCCAGAAATTAATTGGTAACTTAGAATCTGCAAGCATCGTTCTGGCTGTCTCGATTAGCGTCCGGTTTTTGCGTTCTGCAACTCCATTCTGCTGTGGAGTGTACGGAGCACTAAACTCATGCAGTATACCTCTTTCATCACAAAATTCTTCCATCTTACTGTTTTTGAACTCAGTACCATTATCACTGCGAATTCTACAGATCGGCCTCTGGTACAGATTCTCAATTCTCTTAAACAACGCCATCAGGCTGTCAAACGTTTCGTCTTTGGATTTCAAGAACATAACCCAAGAAAATCTGGAATAATCATCAGTCACGACCAAACAGTAGGAATCTCCTGTTATACTCTTGACATTCACTGGACCAAACAAATCCATGTGAAGTCTTTCTAAAGGTCTTGAAACTGAATTGACTTGCTTTATAGGGTGTGACTTTTTCTTCTGCTTTCCTCTGATGCAGCTTATGCACTCCCCTTCCAGATGAAAACCTTTGACATGCACTCCTGTGACCAAATCGTTATGCACCAAGTGATTCATCTTCCTAGATGAATATGTCCCATCTTTCGGTTCCATAATCTTGACTCTTTTTCCGTTGCTCTAGACACAAAACAGTGAGCCTGACCCTTGGTTGTAGTAGCAACGCTCATGTCCAACACGTACAGATCATTGACTCTTGGTGCCCTCATGATGATCCACTCTTCAGGTATCACAAATCCCGGTTTCAAGATCAAACATTCTTTGTTGGTGAAATGAGTAGTATACATCCTGTCACATATCTGGGAGATACTCAACAGGTTGTTCTCCAGCTCAGCGATGTAGTTAACTCTCTCAAACGTTATGATGCCATTCGACAACGTTCCTTCACCTATGATCCTTCCTCCTTGGTTACCCGCAAAACCCACATAACCACCGTTAATGTTATTCACATTATACAGCAGTGTGGTCTTCCCTATCATATGTCTCGATGCTCCACTATCCATGATCCACCTAGAGATAAGTTATGGAAGATCCTGCACATAACAAATCATCATTTTAAACAACTTCAAGAAAGATGCCGATTCATGCTTCACAATCCAGGAAGCTCCGGCACTTCAAACTGTTTAGTCAAACATGGTGTCCACCCAGGCCTCATCTGCCTTAGGTGTAACCTTGACTCTAGCAATTTGAATTTTGAAATTTTCAGCCTTGAGTGGCGGAAAATTTGCATTATAATCAACAGTAATTGGATCTTCATCCTTTTTCACCACAGAAGTTGAATTTTTCTTCTCAACTTTTGATTCAATTTTAGGTTTACACACCTGTTGAGTTACTGCAACCCTTTTGTAAAATGTGTCATTTTTAGTTACCGACTTCTTTACGGGTTCATTCTTCACTTTGTAGTTGTCAATTTTAACATTCTTCTTCTCAACAAACATTGGTGCTTTACCCTTCACCTCAACCTTTTTCTGTTGAACTTTCACAGCTTCAGTCTTAGGCAACACATATGTACACTTTCGTGCAATATGACCAACCTGATCGCATCTGAAACAAGTACGAGTATCAGCTACTCGACTCGTGCCTTCAGACTGAGCCTGTGAAGCTCTCTTCTCAAAAAATTCTTTGTTAGATTTTGAAAAAATTTCTTTTTCTTCATCAGCAAGTGAACTTGAACTGTTCACAAACACTTTCTTTTTAGCAAACCTCTTGTTTTGACCATACCAATTCTGATAACTCCTACCACCCTGATAACTTCTCGACCAGTTATTTCGATTGTTATTGTAAAAACGTGGTGGATTAACAGACTTCTTGTTGTAAACCTTTTGTTTCTCAAAACTCATTTTTGTTTTTGTGTGACACAAATTGTTCACTTCTGACAACTCAACTTCAACTAGTTTAAAAACATTTGACAATTTGTTCATGTTAACATTCTCAATCGGAAACTCTGAATCCGAAAACAACTTATCCGAACCCATCATCTTGTACATGACAAGGTTTGATTCTTCATCTAAGTTGTTCTTGGACTTTTGTTTCGGAATGTATTTATCCAAAAAACATCCATCCTCCTCAGAAGTGTCACAATCCGGCTTAAGCACTTTGTCTACCACACTTTTCACCACATCATTTTGGACACCCTCGTCATTGGAAGACGTGAACGTAACATCAATGTTCTCAGGAAGTTTAACATCACTTTCTTCCTCAATTTCCACCAAACTAGACTGCTTTTTCGTGTAGTTGTCTAAAATTGGCGGTGGAACTTTGTGAAACCCTACACCCGTTCCATCAGAAAACACATCCTCGCCAGCTTTGTTTTTCCCTATAGGTTTAGGAACAATATGCTGCAAAACAAAGCTTGCTGAGCTATAGCTGTTTAACTTCAACTAAATTCTTTCATTTTCAATTTCAGCTTCTTGAACTTTAAGTTTCGGTTTAGCAATTTCATCTAGTTGGTTGTTAATTGATTCTTCTTTTATTCTCACCACAGCTCTTAGATGTTCATTTTCTTTAAACGTTTTGCCATTACGATCATCACTATCTTTCACAATAGTCTTAAGTTTTTCAAACTTTTCTGAAATCTGACGGTGTTCAAGAATTAACTTTTCATTTTCACACTTTATTTTCTCACGTTCAGTTTTATCAAGTTCAATTTGAACCGTTAATTCTTTGATCCGTTCGGTTGAAGCTTTTACAGTTTTGTCACGACCGAGAATCTGATCCTCAACACTTTTAACTTTTGTTGTCAGATTCTTGATTTTCTCATTGTTAAGGTACATGACAGTGCTACAAAAATTGCATTGTTTGGTGCAATTTTTGCAGTCAGCATTTCCATCAATCTTGTTACCTGACGCATTTGTTGACACAATTTGACTGACCAGCCCCGTTGACTCAGTAACAAAATTAGGATCTACCTCAAGCGCTTTCGCAGCCAGCACCTTGTCAGTCATCTTTCCCAGGTTCTCATCTGCCAACTCCTGCATAGTATCAATCAAGCCTTTATCAACCTGCTTTATTTGCTCAATTTCTTCTTTTTATTTCTTCTCTTTCTCTTCTTTCTCCTTTCTCTCTTTCTCCTTTTCTTCTTCAATCATCTTCTCAGTTGGCGTTCCCCACCACTTGTGCTGCCAGTATTCGTCTTCTTCTTTGTACACCTTGATGATGGCTTCGATATCTAGCGTTTTATCATCAATCGCGATGTTGCCATACCTATCAAGGTAGCATTCTCTGTCTGGATCCCATCTATTTGCTATTCTAGCTTCCAGAAAGATACCAGAAAGTCTGATAATCTTGTTTTCAGCAATCATCTTCCGATATTTATACTTCTGCTCTTCAGTACGATCATCTTTCCACGGAATCGGTTCATCGTTACTTGCCATGAATGCGTAACCCACCGCATCTTCTTCCGGTAGAACTTCCTTACTCCAATCGTACCCCTCATCATCGTAAATCACAGCCAAAGCCCTTGATTTGTCTCTGTTATCTTCAGACTGCTTCAATCTAGGCGGCTCGGATTTATTCTGATGGTAGATTGCCTTTTGGTAATAATCGTCTCTAAACGGATTCTCTGACTCATCAGCGTACACATTTCTGCATTCCCGCTTGAAGTGACCCTTCTGCTTACACTTAAAGCACGTCACCTTGGATTTGTCGAATCCCAACTTTGTAGACGGACCACCGATCGTCTTTCTCCTGGTAATTTCCATGAAACGCTGAGCACGTCGAACATCACTTGCCATCGCCCAACGAATGTCGATAAGCTCCATTTCTTCGGGGTCTATCTGATCGTAATCTTCTTTCGTCAGATTTGTATTCCCAATCTTACCAGCCACCAACCCTTCGTAGGATTCCAACACCGACGCCAAAAAGACCATTTGTTGCTTAGCTGACTCCTCATCAAAATTTTGTGCGTTCTTCAAATCTATCACGATATTGCAAGAAAACTTCGCATCTGAACGATTTGCAGAAGACGTAGATCCACTGTGAAAACCACTGTGACTTCCGCAGCTTGAACTGCTTTGACTTTCTTTGCTTGCTGAAGATACATTCTCAGCTGAAAATGCAGTCTTTGGAGAAGTTGCTTTTGGCATCATGCTTTTTGGATAATAGAGATCCAAATTCTGCTGAGAAGAAGAGTGATTGACTTTGTAAGTTTTCTTCAGTTCCAGCTCGTGACTTTCAAGTCTCTCAATCACCAAATCTTTAGGAGCAATAGTGTTCTTCAACATAAGCGCATAATATCTCCAATCAACCTCATCTGGTAATGAATCGAACAGTTTGTCAACTAGTTCTTCATCAGAAAACTTGATTTCATGTCTTGCGAATTCTAGTTTTAGATGACCGAACCTCTCTATCATTTTACACACCGATTCATTCTTTAGACAACCAAAAAGATCAAATTCTTTTCTAAGAAGCTTTTGTTTGTTCTTTACAATCTCTTTGCTTCCAAGACACTTCTTTCCGAGTTTATCCCACAAATCTTTAGCATTGGAGTAATCTATCAGCGAAATGATGTCTTCCCGCACCGACTGAAACAATAATGCCACACACTTTTGCTCGGCCACAAAACTCTCAATCTCTTCAGCCGATCTCAATGCTTCACCATTCTTCTTTCCCTCGGCATAACCATTCTTCATACTTTTCCAGCTAGGAAAAGCGAATGCCATCAACCAGTCTTCAAACTTTGTTGCCCACCTGCTGTAATCTTCTATAGCCATCAGCTTAGGAGGTTTGTTAAAAGTTCCAAATGCGCTTTCGGACTCCCAAGCTTCCTTCTTTCTTTCTTTAGGTGGACTCTTGTCTACATTGCTTGAAGAAGTATCGTTGTTTCCTGAACTACCCGTGAAAGCATACATGTCGCTAAACGGATTCAAGAAAATATCGTCCATCGTGAATGTACCTATAAAATCAGACTACACTTAGAAAAATTTTGATTTTTGAAAAAATCAGATTCAAACGGAACCTGTTCAAACGGAATGCTTCAAACGGTGATTCAAACGAGCAGGTTATTTTCAAACGGAATGGACTTGTCCGTTTGAAATAACAATAGTTTCAAACGGAAGGTATTCAAACGACCACCTTCAAATGAAGTGACTTCAAATGGTTACACTTCAAACGATATGATTCTAATTCAAACAACAATTTCAAACGGTCTTCATTTTTCAAACGATCAGTATATTTTCAAACGATAGGACTTGTTTTCAAACGATACGTTCAAACGGACTATGCCTTTTCAAACAGATGACGTCACTTTTCTCGAACAGTTTCAAGCGGACACGATGATTTCGGTAAGTTTTAGGTCGAATTTTAGTTCCAAATTGTCAAGGATTAGTTAAAAGTGAATTTCATTTGATATGTGAACGTTTCAAGCCATTTTAACCGTGACAACTAGTTCAAATCAGAAAAGAAAGGTAGAAGTGAGATAATCCGGCGATTTCAAGCTGTATTTGGTATGAGCTCCTCGTCCTGATCTCTGATACCACTTGTTGGATCGATCTGATGTCCTTAAACGTCAGCAAAAGTAGTTCATCTCAGTTTACAAAGGCGGAATCAAAGTAAACCAAGTCAAAACATCTTAGGGCACCCAACAAAAAAGGAAGTTATACTGCTGAAACAAACAAATAAGTCATTGAGCTTATATGGATGAAAGAGGAATGTCTTAAAGGCTTTTAGTATATATAATTTCAATTCAAGTTAAAACCTTGCCTACTTTGTTGTTATTGTTTGTTCTAAAAACAAATCATTAGATGATAGACTTGATGTGCCACAATTACATGATTAGAAGTTATTAGATATATTGTTAAATGTTTAGTATTGCTATAGAATTTACATTAAGTGTTCTTTTATTTATAAGGACTTTATAGATGCAATCAACTGACTAACAACAACATTGCAATTTTTTTTATTCATCTCTATAGCACAAAATTTGGTTTCTTTTCTTTTTTGGTTCATTGATTTTTTATGGTTAAATGTTAGTCATATCATAGTCGATTGTTCTTTATTTCGTATTAAATTTTGTATATTTTCTTATAGTAATAATAATAATAATAATAATAATAATAATAGTAATAGTAATAATAATAATAATAATAATAATAATAATAATAATAATATATCTAATTTTAACGAAGACACCTACAAAATAAAAAATCAAAACAAGTAAAATAAAAGAAGCAAGACGTGGTTCCATGTTAAAAAAAATAACGGTAACAAAAACTTGGTTACAATTACTGACAACAAGTTGGGTGTTTATGGCATTGCATCAATTCTTTGACAATGATATGTTTAATATTTTACAAAATTATGAGATATTGTGTTGTTGCATTTAGTCTAGACGGAAAACCTCAAATTTTTTAGTAATTATGCAATTAGGATATGTTTTTTTTGTAATTCATAGTTAATTTTTGATATTTTTTGAAATACGATATTTCTCATAAAGCTTGAACCCTAGACCTTCAAGGGGAGCTCAACTTTAAGTTTCCTAGTAATTATAAATAATAATACATGTAACTGTAACTGTAGTAAAGACCCGCAAAAAATCTAAAAAAATTTGGTTAATCTTCAGAGAATTTTATCAATTCTTTAACAATGATATGTGATATATTTGACGAAATTCTAAAAACAACATCGTATTGTATCAGATAGTATCAATAGAAACCCTCAAAATTTGCACACGGAATCATTTATGAATAAACTTATGACATAGGTAGATGAAGGCAAGCTAGATAATAATTCTTATGTGGGCAAGAAAAGTGATAATGTTCTATATAAGTCTTCCTAGACGAATATGTTTATATAACTAAAATAAAGTAGTGATACCACTTAAATTTAGCGCTTAAGATTTTGAGTTATTTGACAACACATTGGTAATAAGATTTACTAGTTAACGCAATTAACATACTTTTTCATATTTAACAGTTATTTTTTTTACTTTGTTTTAAATGTGATGTTTTTTCTGAAGTCTTCAACCCTTGAAAAGAAATTCAAAACAAGTAAAATAAAACGAACTAAAGCTTAATTATATGCAGAAAAATAAGGGCAACAAAAAGTTGGCTATAATTATCTACAAGATGCTGACTATTCATAGAATTTTGTTAATTCTTTGACAATGATATGTGTAATATTTGAAGAAATACTATGAACAACATCATGTTGTAGCAACTAGTATTAAATGAAAAAAGAAAATAATGCTCACAAAAACATGGTTATAATTTTCCACAACATGCTGACTGTTCATAGGATTTCATCAATTCTTTAACAATTTATGTGAGATATTTGACGAAACTCTATGAACAGCATCATGTTGTAGCAACTAGTCTTGATGGATGAGGTTATGTGGTATAGAAAAGTGACAATGTTTTATGCAAGTCTTGGTAGATGGTTCTATTTATATAGCTAAAATAAATTAGTGATATCTCTTGAAATAAATGATTGATATTATTAGTATTTAATTTTTTTATGTAAAATGGTCATTTCCAAAAGACAAAGCTTACTAACTTTTTTCACTTTATTATATTTTAAATTTTTATTTTTATTTTTGTAATAATGTGTTTTTTTCTTGAGGTCTCATAAATAAAATTTCACTACGTTGATGATGTTTAAAACGTTAACAAAATACTGTATTGTATAAAACTTGAGTTTAAAATATGTTTGGGTTAATGAAAATTTCGATTTTCTTAATGAAAATACATGATGTCAATAAATTTAGTTACATAGGTTGAAAAGTTGATGATGGAAAAATACTACAAACAAAAAACTTACAGTTTGAAAATTTTAAAAACAACTACAAGTTTAAAACAAAAATCAACATAAAAAATACATGATAATGCAAAGATAAACAATAATTTTTTTTTTTCAAAAAATACAACATTCTATATCCTCTTTAATTTTATAATCACAAGATGTTTAATTTGTTTGTTAAAAGTTAGTAATTTGACATAAATACATTGTTTTGTACGTTATGGTATAAATTTTAGCTGAAAACATTGGAATGTTATTCCTTGAGATGCATTACACTTCAATTCTTTTGCCAGTTTTATACTCTTTTTATGTAGACTAACATTTTCATTTAATACCCTTCTTTCATTAGCAACTTTACAATCATTTCAAACCATGGTTTTTGGCTAAAAGGTTTTATTCAAAGCCTTAGATTGTCACTATAATTTCATATCACCAAAAGCTTCATAGTCTTTTTCCAAGATTAAGAAATTATAATAGGGTTAATAGATGATCTAAGTTTTCTATAATCTCCAATATAGGGGGATTATGTTAGTTCGGTTACACAGAAATGTCTAATTCAATCAAAATCACAGTCTTACTTTCAGCACATGATTAAAGCATTTTAGCTTGGTAGATATTTATTTTTATAATTATCTCATACCCATTGAAAAACAATGCTCTTGTTGTCGTCTAATACTCACTGAAAATACTTCACTAGTCCTGTCAAAGTAATTCTTCCTTTATTGTATATGTTGTATACTTGAGATCTTTGATAGTCGTGTAATAAGAGATTCTGGATTCATTCATTTGGTAATTGTAAAAAACTCAATGTAAAGATCCGGTTCAGAGATTAGTGGAAGACATTTACATGTGCAAGTTCAAAATAAATGCTAATGAAGATTTGAAGTTTGTTAAATGGAGTGGGTCGATGTATTGTTGAAAGTTGATTTTTTTAAACATCATATAATAGCGCTACGTTTAAACTTCTAATAAATATTACGACTCAAATTGGTTAGAACTTGAAATGGTGATACTGGATTCGTTAATATGTACACTCTACAAAATCTTTAGGATCCTCGGAAAGGAGACTCGGCTTTGTGACAACCCTCACCAAAACAGGTATCCGTACAAATTAATTAATATTTAATTAATACTTAATAACTGTGCTTGCTTACAATTGTGGTTAAACTGCTTCTTGATTTCTGATACATACATATTCATGCATCATACTTTATTACTGTCACTCCATTATTTACACACAAAACTATAGTGACAAACTTAATGCACAAAAGCACAGTTAGCACAATGAACGGATAACCCAGTAAACAAGCTGACATTGCTAGCACTAGACAGACACTGTCTATGAGGCCAGTATGAGTCGGGAATAGAACACTACACTAGTAGGGAGTGTAGGGAGGTAAGGATTGTAAAACTGCGTCACTAGGTGATAGTTATAATGACCGGATGTGCCTAAAACATGCTTTAACTACAGAATTCTGCACTTTATACAAAGCATTTAACATAACTAGTAAAGTGCAAAAACTTGGCAAAATAATACTAGACACATTCCAAAGTGTGGGGAATTTATTGTGTCACTAAAAACACTATTAAAGACACTTTAAATACTTATTTAGCACTTTAACGAATCAATATCCAACCGAACAACCGGACTTTACCCGGAACATAAAAATATTGTCAAAGACATTGTTTTTGCTTTTCTAAGCTAGTTAGGGTCCCCGAACACCCTAACACCTTTTATATTACATAACACACATAATAACACTAACTTTATCATTCTAAGCTAACTAGTTCCTAACCATCCAATTGAAAACCAACCATATACCCCCCTCTTCCATGGACGGTCACCATGTGGTGACCCACACCACAATTACTTGATTATTTTAATCACCCATGTCCAATATCTAGTAAACACTTTATATGATGGATAAAAGCACAAAGTTGGACTATAAGTTTACATACAAGGTTATCACTTTCATTCACAAATCACCAACTTAAAAATTTGCTCTCTTCTCTCCCTCTTCCTTTGTGTTCGGCCGAGAACACTAGTGCCACCACCATCATCATCAAGTCTTGATCTAGCAACATTACATACATACAAAGGTGCAAGGTGACATACAAGGAGGCTCGGTGCTTACGGAAACTCAAGAAACTCTCTAGATTGCTATTATCCACCTTGTTTACGCCTTGATTCTTCCCTAGCCACGAGCTAGTAGTAAGTGCTTCTAAACATCCTCTTGTTCTTGTTTAAAGTGGTTAATAGGTGATTTAACGGTTAAAATTCAAGAACACACAAGATCATAACTAAAAGTCTTGAAAGTAAGATAAACTAGTTGGATAAAGAGAAACTAATGGTGTAAATCTTGTAAATCTTGACTTGTTGTGATTATTTTATGTTGTTTGTTGCTAGTAGTGGGACGGATCATCATCTAACCATACTAGATCATGTTCATGGAACATGTTGGGATTGAACCCTACCAGAGGAACATATAATGAAAGCCAAAACCAGATCACAACGTTGGACTCATAATAAACAGCTGCTTACACTTGGTTTTCCCCTTGATAGTGGTATTCTAACAGCTAATGGATCTTAAGTACTGCTCACTATAACAACTGATGAACCAAACACTGATGAGATTCTAAAGACAGCTGAAGACAAACACTGTTGCTCTATCTACTGTTGTTTCATAAGTACTACTGAAGACACAAGCACTGCCCATTCAAAGACTGATCACCTTTGAAGAAAGCACTGAAGCTCAACATCAGTGCTCAAGCTACAACAGTGGAACAGTTGTTATCTCTTGTTTTGTATTGTACTTATAATCAGATGTTACACATTAGTAGTTTGTTTAGAACAGTGTTTATAGGTTGTTAGTTTGTTAGATGTCACTATCATGGTGATGTCAGCTGAGATGCTTCAGTGGTTTGGTTTGCCTATAAATGGAGCAGTACCCTGTGCTGTTACATTTGATTGACTGAGTGGTTTCTTCTCCTCCAGTCTAATCCTTTCATCTTGTGCAACCAACCTTGGGGTATTAGGCTGAGGGGGAGCTTAGTTATGTAAGCATGCTTGTAATCTTTTGATTTTCATTATAATCATTTGACTCAAAGTAAAGCAAGTGTTTATCATACTATTCTCTTCTTTGATTGTGTTTACAAAGTTTGTATCCATTTCCGCTGCACTTTACATCATTTCATATACTCTGAATGTTCAATTCATACAAACAAGCACAATCATGACAGCCTTCGATCCTAACAATTGGTATCAGAGCTCGGATAGTCAAATTCGATCTAACAATCAATTTGACATAACAGTTCAGCTCAAAATTCATTGATACTAGGGTTGATTGTATTTAGTTAAAAAACAGAGCAACGAGAAATCATGTTCAAAATGATGGATCTGGTACTCTGTAAAACAACCAAGATGTCATAAGATTCACAAATCTCAAACAACTACTGATATCATGCATAAATCACTCATAGTCCCCAGATCTAGAAACTTATCTGATAACTATGATATGATTATCTTCATTCGAAATTGATTTCAACTGTTGTTATGAAATTTGTGATGATTTCATCATATTTTATACTAAAGTATGTACCTCAGATTAGCGAAACCTATGTTCATATAAACATTAGTGTTTTGTTAACTTAGAAAGATGGAAATAAAGCTTTAGTCATAAAATCTTATGTGTTAAAGAGCAGGTTGAGAATCCTCAGAAGGACCAAATCAACTCTATCAAAACACATGAAGAAAATCTGGGGTCAAAATAGTCCAAATCATATGTAATGTGAGAATTGATAATAAAACATGTACAAATGTGGCTAGATCTGTCAAAACATTGCTGAAAATGATTTTGGATTAAGGAGTCTTTCATAAAAACCTCCCAGTAAGTATTTTATTACTTATGAATGGGATGGGTAAAAGGGGAAGAAGAAAATGAACAAAACTCAAAAGTGTGTTTATCTCAAAACTTTTGAAGCCAAAAGAAAAGGAGTATAAACAGAAAACACTTATGAGTCCAAAATTGGGTAAACAATGGTCATCATGCAACTGTGTGCATTCATCAATACAGGAATTGTTCAGGTAACAATGGCATCTCTAGTGATTGACCTTAAAAGAAGAATTTACAATCAATTGGCAAGAAAATGATCCTAAACAGTGGTCAAAATAACTTGAGAATGATATGATCATGGGCTTATTTGGAAAATTACCAGATCCTTTTGATGTTATTTTCAAAATTTTTACAGAAGTTTTTCTCTGAATAAAACCAGATATATTATTTTTTATATATAATATATTTTGTACTTTTACTCATTTTTATAGTAAAAAGTTCATCTCTGGTCAGGATGTAATTTCCTTATTTTTTGTGAAATTACTATTCCTAAAACTAATCAAAAGGAAATCGTACACATGTCAAGGTTATGTCAAGCTCAAGTTAGTTTATTACAGATCAAAAATTGATTGCAAATTGATTTTGAACTACTAAGATACTCATGTTCTAATTCAAATAATTAGACACAAAATGAGTAGCCTTAGTAGAAAAGTCTTCATCACCTGGAATGCTAAGCCACTGTCAAGAAAAATGAACATGTGGCAAAACCTTGAACAAAGATTTCTGAGATAACTACTGGCAATTTAAATTTGATCATCTACATCAAAAATGTATTTTGTTAAGCATAGCATTCCTGAAGCTAAACAGATGCTGGACATGATATTGTGTTTACACAAGACAAAATCAATTCCTACATCTGAACAAGCAGATGCTAACATTATTTGTCAAAAGTTAAAACATTACTGCACTAACAGTTGTTGTACTAATGGTCTTCATTTTTCTACCACTGTTCTCCCTTAACTGCTGTCGTGCCTTAACATCTACTCCCTAATATCTGTCCACTGCTAAAAGTCAACCCCTGTTCTCATTTTCCTTTGATAAGCACTGATGTTCAAAATCAGTGTTGTATCCACTGATATGCTATCCACTGATGTAGTAAAAACATCCACTGATGGTAAAAAATCACCCACTGCTTCATTTATTACCGTTGTAACCACTGATATTTGTTTCATCAGTGGCCCCCCCAAAACAACTGTCCTCCATTATTTACTCTTTCATCAGGGATTGGCACGTGGTCAGTTTTGAGTCGTCAGATCATTATAACCACTGCCACGTCAGTGTTCACTTTTTCCCTAAAATAAAACCCTGATTAAACCCAAACAGGGGCTCACACTGTCGAATTGAATTCCAAAATTCTCTTCTCAAAGCAGTTTCCCACTCTTCTTCACAAAAACTTTCTTCGATCTTCTTCATCAAAAATGACGAAACCAAAATCGAAGTCAAAATCAAAACCATCTTCTTCCTCCACCCCAACAGACGCCACTCAAATGGCCGCTGAAACCACAGAAATCCGTTACAAAGCCCCTCACAATTATGTGGGTATACTCACAAAACCTACAACCGACAACACTTTTGACACCATCATTGACACCTTATCTGCATCAAAGTATAAAACTTTGATAACTGCAGATGCTCCCATCTATCTAAAAACCCAGAGAGAGTTCTGGAACAATGTCACCCTTGAAAAACAAGGAGACACTGTCACAGCCATCAACTCCTCGATACAGGGTAAAAAGATTCAAATCTCTCCACAAACTATTTCTGAAGTCTTCAAACTCAATGATCTGAAAGGTAAAACTTCTTTTTAGAAAACTGAGTTGAAAAAGGATTTCATAAATAGGGGCTATGCAGAGCAACCAAAAAGGGATACCTTACAAAAAGGCTATTTCCCTTCTGCACCCAGATTTTTGTTTCACACTCTATTGATGTGTGTTTCTAATAAAACAATGTCTTTTAGTGAAATATCATCGAAAATTCAATGCCTGGGGTATGCAATTTTAAACAATGAAAATTTTAACTATTCCCGGGAAATATTTGATGACTTGGTAAAAAACGTTGATAATAAAGCATTTCTGCTCTTTCCAAGATTTTTAAGCTACTACTTTGAACAAAAATTTGTAAAGGAAGATGCAGAATTGCCCAAACAAGGTGCTTCTTTTAAAATAAACTGTTTAACACCTGAAACATTCTCTAGAATGTTGGCACCAATAAAAACAAAAGCAGAGGTACCTGAGCAGAATTTAGCAGATGAAACTGCTCCTCAAGTATTGGCTGCTGAGCCCACTGCTCCAGGTGATCAAAGCAGCACACCCACTGTTTTGAAACCCACACCTGCCACCACAAAAAGAACCAAAAAGAAAACATCTAGAAAGCCCACCAAACCCAAACCAAAGGCACCTCTGGAAGATGAGATCCCAGAGTCAATGCCAGTGACAACACAAAAGTCACCAATAACCACTGCTGCTACTTCCTCATAGCAGATGGAAGAAAGATCTCAACCCTTGCCTCAGACTCCTCCTGCATCCTCCCAAAAGGATCAGGTTGTAAGCACAGGGACCCCACAATGTGAAGCTCTTGACCCACTCGGATCCATCTTCCACAGTCCTAATCCCAAGGACATGTCTCTTTCAACCCCTTCACCCTCACCATCCATATTACCACAATCCATGATACCCTTGTTGCATACAGTTGGTATTACTCAGACATAAACCAGTTCTTCTCAAACACCTATCACTGAGAATATACTCCCACAAATGACTGGGTCTGATGTTGATATCTCTGTTATCCCAGCAACAACTGAGGAGGTTACACTGTAGAAATTACAAGTAATTCCTGTTAGTAGTTCAAGTGGAGCAGCCACTACAAATGTTAAACCCACTAGTTTACATTTGGACAGTGGTTACATTCATAAGACTCCCTTGAAGGCAATTTCTTCGATAGCACCACTGAGAACCACCAGTGAGATTGTTTTAACTACCGGCAACATCAAAAGGTTATCAAGTGCTGAAGAAAGAAGTCCCTAGTACCAAGAACAAGGGGCATCAATGGCTGATTTTTGGGACTCTGTTCCTAAGTCATACATTGGTAAAACCACTGCTGGTGGGGATTCAGATGATCCTGTTAATTCAGGTGATGATTCAAAATACCAGGAATTGAGGGGCAGGGTTGAAAACCTGGAAACCTCAGTTGCTGAAATAAAGGATATGGTGCAGCAGCTGTTAAAAGCTCAGAAAGCCCAATCCACTGCTCCTCCAGCTCAAGCACCTGCTCAACAGGCACTTGCTGCAAATGAGTTATGGAACATGTTCCAACCACTGCTGGAAAGACAAAAGCAGATGGCAGATCAGCAGCATGCTATACATGTTCAAAAGCTGACAAATATGGTGGAATCAAGATTCAAAGATACCCAGGCATATATCAAAGCTATCAAAGCTTACATTCAAAGTGCGTCTGGAAAAGTTCCCTCCACTGTTCTCTTCATGAGTGAACCCTTCTCAGATAATGCCAAAAAGGGGGAGAAAATCAAGTGGAAGAAAAAGGGAATTGATGATGGTATATATGTTGAGCTAGAAAATAGCCAAAGTAAAACTGCAGTATCAACACACACCACATCACCACACACCACCACAACTACTGCTCCACCACCATCTGCGTCTACAGCACCAAAACCATTATCACCATCAAAATCTGCCACCCCATCATCACCTCCTGCCAAAAAGCCGAAGACAACAGATGTTACAACATCTGTTGTAATGACAACAGTGGTTGAAACACCTATTGTTCCAACTACTGTTAGTAAGTCACTCATCACCACTCAAACAACTGCTATCACAACCCCTGCTCAAAAGCAGAAGACATCTGCTGATACATCAGTAGTTGTAATGACAACAACGGCTGAAACACCAGTTGATTCAACAGCTGTTAGTCAACCATCCAACACTGCTCTCACGTTTCCTACATCACAACCAAAGCTCTTTACCAGAAAAAGAAAGCCAATCTCTGCCGATGAGGACATATATAATCCTAATGCTGCAAAATATCCACTAGAACTTGAAGCTATCAAAAATGAGATGAGGCAATTCTATACAGAGGAAGATCCTGTAAAAAGAAGATTCCCCTCACTCATAGGCTTTATGGCACCAGAGGATATGGATGATTATCTCAAGCTCAAGGAAAGACAGGCTAAAGTAAGAGCTAAAGTTGAAAGTGAAGGTCTAAGTGACGAGGCCATTGCTGAAAAACTGGAATTCTTCCTCTCAAAAGTAAAGCAGATGAAAGAGTTTGCACAAGAACTGAACAAAGAAAAGGCTGATCAACGAAATAAGTTAAGAAAAGAATATCTAGCCTACATCATGAAATTGAAATTCTATCCTGCTAAAGAAAAACAGTTTGAAGAATGGCCAATAGTTGCTTTAAAGCATGAGGCAGAAAGGATTGAAAAAATTAAGAATGATCCTAAAAAGAAGAAGAATGCTCCAAATTGGAGCAAATACAAAAAGCTCATTGCTGACCTAAGTACTGAGTACAAAAGGAAGAAAAAGGAGCTGGTGGATGCTAAAATGGATACGGCTGAAGCCATATCAAAATGGTCAAAGCAGCAGACTGATGAAGCCTATGAAAGGCTGAAGAAAAGGAAGATAACTGTCTTAGGCACTTCAAAGAAACGTGAACAAATGATGAAGCTTGAACAGCAGATTGAAAACCTCAAAACAATGTTCAAATCAGCAGATAATCCTACTCTTGTGACAAACCAAGAAGAAGGAAAACAACTGTCTGAAGAAGAGGTCAAAGAAAAGGAAGCTGAGTACTTCAATGATGCCATCATGAAAATGGGTCTAAAAGAAGAGAACTCAACAAAGCTTCAGAACCTTTTTAAGAAGGTATTAACCAAGCCTGCATCACCAACACTTTGACAGGCATGACAGACTTTGAAAGGCAGGAGCTGATCGAAAAGGAGACTGCAGAAGACATAGCTGCAGCTAACAATGTCATTGAGATGGCCTTCAAAATAATGTCTGAAAGTCTGCAAGTTTTCACAAGGCCAACATCTCCAAACTCATCTTAAAATAAATCTCTCCCAAGAAACCCATTAGGATTAAAGTACTAAAGTGGATGTCTAATCAAAAGACCCACGTATTGACCTTGGTCAGATCCAATGGCGAAATGAAGTATATATCAAGGAAAGAAGCACTAGGCCTTAGTGTTGAAGATTTGCAGGATCTCCTTGAACTTACATTGTGTAGGGATGAAGATGACCCGAGTTCCAAGAATTTTGAAGAAAAATTTAAAGAACAAGCTAAGGAACTTCTGATGAGGAATAAAGGTCCAGAATAATGAAGGGTTTTGGCATTATCTGTTCCAGGGGGAGATTGTTGGGATTGAACCCTACCAGAGGAACAAATAATGAAAGCCAAAACTGGATCACAACAGTGGACTCATAAAAAACAGCTGCTTACACTTGGTTTTCCCCTTGACAGTGGTATTCTAACAGCTGATTGATCTTAAGTATTGCTCACTATAACAACTGATGAACCAAACACTGATGAGATTCTAAAGACTGCCGAAGACAAACACTGTTGCTCTATCTGCTGCTGTTTCATAAGTACTGCTGAAGACACAAGCACTGCCCATTCAAAGACTGATCACCTTTGAGGAAAGCACTGAAGCTCAACATCAGTGCTCAAGCTACAACAGTGGAACAGTTGTTATCTTATGTTTTGTATTGCACTTATAATCAGATGTTACACATCAGTAGTTTTTTAGAACAATGTTTATAGGTTGTTAGTTTGTTAGATGTCAATATCATGGTGACGTCAGCTGAGATGCTTCAGTGGTTTGGTTTGCCTATAAATGGAGCACTACCTTGTACTGTTACATCTGATTGACTGAGTGGTTTCTTCTCCTCCAGTCTAATCCTTTCATCTTGTGCAACCAACCTTGGGGTATTAGGCTGAGGGGGAGCTTAGTTATGTAAGCATGCTTGTAATCTTTTGATTTTCATTATAATCATTCGACTCAAAGTAAAGCAAGTGTTTATCATACTATTCTCTTCTTTGATTGTGTTTACAAAGTTTGTATTAATTTCCGCTGCACTCTACATCATTTCATATACTCTGAATGTTCAATTCATACAAACAAGCACAATCATGACAGCCTCCGATCCTAAAAGAACATGAACTAGTAATATGTTAAGTGTAAAAGTTGTAAGATGATGAACCCTTCCACTCATGAACATGAACTTGTGTGAATGCAAATTTTCTTGTAAAATAAGGTTCTAAACTTGTAGATCTAAAGATCTACAAGTGGTTTTTCGGAAGAACCAAGTGAAAGATGCAAGTCTTGTTTAAAACCCGGATCTAACATAAACTAAAGGCATTTTAGTGAATAAAAAAGTGTGTAAATACTTGTGTAACAAGAAGATTTAACAAAGAAATATTTTCGTAAATCTTGACTAGAAGTTGTAAAACTTCAAATTCTTTAAAAGTAAGGTTTTTAAGAAAATAAGGTTATTTTTAAAGATAACAAAACCTACTAAATATGTTGGAAAGTTACTAAGTATTTCTACACAACTTTCAAGTTCATGAGTTTGTGACAAGTGTTTATAAATATATTTTTTTAACTTGTTTTTCCAAACAAACTTCGCCATGATTTTTATTATAAAATAACCAAGTATTCGGAGGTGGATTTTCGTAAATAAAACTTGTTAAATATATATTTAGAATATATATTTCATAGTAAAACACATGTGTGATTATATGATTATTTTGTGAACTAGATATATTATTTTTAGAATAAAAATAATATAACTTGAACACACTAAGAAGTTACGACTCCCAAAATAATACCAACGCCCTCACAAATAAATATTTAAGTTACACCGGTATTATTACCACACGAACCATAAAATGTAACTTATGCATTTTCGGAAAATACTCCTGAATGTGTATTTTGATAAGGTATTATTTCGGAAATTGTATGAAATAAAGTATAATATTTTTGGGAAAAATATGTATATTTGGAATCAGACTATTTTAGACAAGTGATTTAAAATATATTTACAAGTGAGACTTAAAAATATATTTTCGGAATTATAAAACACACATGTATTAAAACCCCCATCCTTGGGAAGGAAAATACTTATTAAATAATTAAGGAGTGTAAATACAAAATAGTTGTCTAACTATTTCCCAAAAACGTTAAACCTTAAGCCAAGGCACGGTCGTCCGTCTAATAGAAGTTAGTACGTGTAGGTCGTCACGCAGCAGGTTGATTGGGATTGATTATTTCGAGACGCACTTCTGTGAGTTCATGTCCCCCTTTTCTCTTAACTGTTTTCAGTTTTTATACTTCGGGGGTGAAATACATGTTACTATGATTACGAATACTTTTTACATGGTATGGTTAGCGTATGGAGGGTTACTACTTAGATCATGTGAGTGGGTAGGCGGAAACTGGAGGCCATTAATCCACATTGTAGGACCGAGGGTCATTAGCGGTAGATCTATATGGGTGTAGCGAGCCCAACTCCAGGCCCAACTGTACGGACCTCGGGGTGACTTTGAGCCCGACGCAAAAATCTGCTAGGTTTGAGTCTTCCTACAACACTTCACACATATCATTGGCTTTGCAACCCAATGGTGATCTCTGTGTCCTTATTTGCTACATACCAGGGATTTTCATACATACAAATGTATTACAAAGGTTTTTACATACTCACTTTTACATGAACTCGCTCAACTTTTGTTGATTTTTCAACTTACATGTATTTCAGGGAATTAGGGATCTGGCGAGGTACGCTATGTCTTCATGCTGCGTAGAGATATGAGGTCATCCAAGTTTAGGGGTTGTGGCTTTTGCCTGGACGAGTCACAAGTCTTAAACTATGTTATTTCATGTTATGTGGTTGTGTCTTATGAACAAGATTTTATTTTGTTGTGTTGTATTTTCGTTGCATGTGTCGACGTTTAAAAACAATGTTGTCGTATTTTACTTTTAAAACTCGAATCAATGGATGATCATCATGGTTTTACTTTCAGATAGCTTTGTTGTGATTAAGCTATAGTATTAAGAAGTCACACCAAATAAACCCACGCTTCCGCAAAGCCAGGGTGTGGCAGCTTGGTATCAGAGCTTTGATCATAGCGAACTAGGATTCCTTCTCGAGTCTAGACTATGATCACTAGGGCTCTCACGAAAACATTTTTACATTGCATACATTACGTCCAGATCCAGGGTACAAAACATTTTTACAAACAAAAGTTTGAGCACTTTTTTAAAAATTTATGGTTCAGTCGGGGAGACTGAGGGAGTTCAGCCCTAAAGGCTGGGTGGTTCAGTCGGGGAAACTGAGGGAGTTCAGCCCTAAAGGCTGGGAGGTTCAGTCGGGGAGACTGAGGGAGTCAGCCCTAAAGGCTGGGAGGTTCAAGCAAGTAGACTGAGGGGCTAATCCGTGAGATTGGGGAGGTTTTGGTCGGAGAGGCCAGGGAGTTAGTCTGAGAGACTAGGAGGTTTTGGTCTGAGAGGCCAGGGAGTTAGTGTGAGAGACTAGGAGGTCCAGTCTGAGAGACTGGGAGGGTAGTCTGAGAGACTAGGAGGTTCAGTCTGAGAGGCTTAGAGGGTAGTCTAGTGGGACTAGGAAGGATTGCTTGATTGCTTATTGGTGAGCTAACATGTTTATTTGATTATATGATTGATTGTTTGTGCATATGTGTGTTTGCGTTACATACATCATGACTTCTTCATCAGATACTGGAGTTTCAGACACTACAGATCCCATGGCGATAGTATCAGATGACAGAGTTTCATCGGAGCACGAGGTCCACACTTCCGATACTACCAGCACAGACGATGACGACTTCCAGCCCTTTGCGCTGCCTGACGTCGTAGCCGAGCCTGCTGATGGCCATCTCGCTGGGGATTTACCACTCGCGGTGATCCCTGCTCCTGTACCCCTTGCTGCGTATCCGGTTGTTGATATGCCCCGCGATATTGTTTCCGACGATGACGTTGATTTGTTTGAGGAGGACCCACTTGAGGATGACCTTGAGGGTGAGGTTCCTATTGCTGCTGATGATATCCTACTCATTGCTGATGCTCCTGCAGAGGAGGCTCCTGTTCATTCACCTGTTCCAGACTCCTTTGAGTCTGTGGCATCCGCACCTTCGCACACTCAGGGAGTGCAGCACCACTCACACGACGCCGACCCTGACATGGCGTCATCAGCTGCACCTGCTCCCGCACACAGTTTTGAGTTTGATCACGATGTTGATGGTGATCCAGATCCTGTTTTTCCACCTGGTTTTGATCCTGACCATGATATTGAGTTCATACACTTAGACCAGCCCCTGGAGGATCCTGTAGCCTCTGTCGATCCTTTGTTTGCCGATCCAGCTGATTTTGACATGGAGTTTGTTGATCCGGAGCCTGCTGTGGCCCCTGAGCCAGTCGTTGCTTCTGACCCCGCATTAGAGCATGAACCTGTTCATGCCAATACACCTGCTGTTGCTCCTTTTGTTGATGATATACCTGTTGACGATCATCCTGTTGTTGCTCCACCGTTGGTGGATGGTCATGCTGTCGATGCTCATGTTGATGCTCCACTTTTGTTAGAGGATCCTGTTGTTGCACCACTTCCTGATCCAGTGCCGGTACTATTCGACCGTGCACCTTTTGCGACCCATATTGATCCACGATACGCTCACACCTGCAACGGGTGGATAGATGATGACGATGATTACCCACCTTTCGTGTTCCCTGTTACACCACCTGTAGCCCCCGTTTCAGCCCCTGTTTCAGCTCCCATTGATGTACCCGTGCTTCCCACACACACCACAGATGCTCTCCGCACTGACTTACCTATCATGTTTCTTCAGGACATACCTCCACCACATCCTGGGGAGGGTTCATCTCGACAACCGTTTGGTCATACATCTTTCGTGTCAGGAGGAGGCCAGTTTGTGCCCCAGATTTCTCATTCTAGTGTTGTTCCCACATACCTCCACCACATCCTGGGGAGGGTTCATCTCGACAACCGTTTGGTCATACATCTTTCGTGTCAGGAGGAGGCCAGTTTGTGCCCCAGATTTCTCATTCTACTGTTGTTCCCACTGTTGCACCATTTACTGTACCATCCTTCACCCCACTTAGTGAGCCATTCCTCTGGACTACGCCCCCCATTATGCCACCGTCTGATCCGTATCACCCATACCACGTGGGGTATTCCACGGAGGATATTCTCACATCTTTCATGATATAGCAGAAGGCGCTGACCCATCGCGTACAGGAGCTGGAGAGAGCTCAGCGACCCCCGTGCCATTGTTAGACTCCACCTACAGTATCACACCCTCCGCGTCCACTTTCACCCAATTTTGCCGCTCGCTTTTGGACTCCTGAGCAGCAGATAGCATACTTGTTGCGCTCTCATCACGCTATGAAGGAGGACTGGTTACATATGCGACGTTTACTCTTTTCTCGTTTCCCCCTCCTCCGCCGCCATCAGCTTAGGCCTTTTTGATTCGACGCAGGTAGACTTTTGATGAGAGGACCGCGATTGTGCAGATTATACAGCTTTTTGGGAGACCGCATTTTGATGATTATGACTTTTGATGTTTTGTATTTTGGTTGTTGTTGACACTGATTAGATAGTTTGGACTAGGGCGATGTGACCCTTAGTCACTGATGATGTACGATATGGTTGTGGACTTGTAAACCTTACATTGTGGTCTTGATTTATGATAGCGTAATCGCAGTATTCTCATTATACGTGATGTTGGATTGATTGTTTATATTTTGTAACATGAGATGTTATGTGTTTGATAAATGGTATACGTATGATTCATTTACTTATTATGACCTGACCAACATGAAACATCTTTCAGAAGATGCCGCCGAGACATGGTCCACGCATGCCTACCAACGAGGCAGAACTCCAACAAATCATTGCTGCCGCCATAGCATAGTATGCAGCCTCACAAGGGGGAACCAACGGAAGCAACTCGAACAACAACGGCAATAACTATCCACCTCATGGTAATGTTAAGTCGTTTAAGACATACTACGATACATTTGGATATTTATAGCACGTCCGCTAATACCATTTGTATATTCTAACGTATGTGCAGGGTGCACTTATAAGTAGTTCCTCGACTGCAAGCCCGTGAACTTCGACGGCACCGGAGGTGCTGTTGCTTTTGTAAGATGGGCGGAGAAGACTGAGTCTGTTCTTCGAATGAGAAAATGTGCTCCCGAACAACAAGTAACCTACATTTCTGGGCTATTTTTGGATGGAGCCCTATCCTGGTGGAACTTACAAGTACAAACTCTTGGTGAAGCCGCTGCTTATGCGATGATATGGAATGAGCTGAAAGAGCTTATGCGAAGAAAGTACTGCTCACGTGCGGAGATTCAGAAGCTGGAAATGGAATTCTGGCACTTGAAAATGGAAGGTCCCAAAATTGCGGAGTATGTTCAAAGGTTCCACGATTTGTCACATGTGGTACCTTATATGGTCACACCAGAGTTCAAACGAATCGAGCGCTTTATCTGGGGTTTAGCTCCTCAGATCATGAGTATGGTCACTACTTCTAAGCCTGCGACAATCACAGAGGCTATCGATCTGAGCGTGGCGCTTACTGAGGAAGCCATCCGCTTAAACAAGTTTTCAAATGTTGAGCAGAAGAAGAAGGAGACTCCCGTAGAGTCGTCTGGCGAGAACAAAAGGAAGTTCTCAAACTTCAAGCAGGGTACAAGCATTGTTAGCAGGAAAGGAGAATCAAGCACACCGGCGAAGGCTGCAACCGGTGTTGAGAAGAAAGGGAAGGGTTATATGGGTACACAACCCAAGTGTAACACCTTCCAGCGTTATCATTCTGGCCGGTGTGGGCCAAAAATATGTGAAGCTTGTGGAAAAGTTGGCCATTTGAAGGATACTTGCTGGGCTAGTGCTGGCCAGGGAGGCCAAGGAGGTTTTGGTAATAGGAACAATAACCGTGGTGGTAATGGAAATCGTTCACAAGGGAATAATGGAGGCAATGGAAACCGAGGGAACAATGCGAATCAAGCTGGTAATGCAAATCGAAATCAAAACAACACTCAAGCTGGGAACGGAGGTGGTAATGGGCAAAGACTGGGCTGTTTTAACTGTGGGTATGTTGGGCATTTCAAGAAGGAATGCCCACAGATGAATCAAGCCCGCGGAAGAGTGTTTAACATCGAGGCGAGGGAAGCGCGCCAGGATCCCAATGTTGTTACTGGTACGTTCCCTATAAACCAACGCTTTGCATCCGTTTTGTTTGATATTGGTGCCGATTATAGCTTCCTGTCGTTAGAATTTAAGAATATGCTTGGGTTAGCTGCTAGTAAATTAGATATCCCGTACTCAATTGAACTGGCTAATGGAAAGCTAGTTGAAGCTAATGATGTTGTCAGAGGTTGTGTAATCGAGTTGGGAGAGCGTGAGTTTACTTTGGATCTCCTACCAGTCAAGTTAGGAAGCTTCGACGTAGTAGTAGGGATGGTTTGGTTATCGAGCAACAAGGCTGAGATTGTCTGCCACGAAAAGATCATTCGCATTCCAACAGAAGATGGAGAAACGATCGTAGTTCATGGAGAAAAGCGCGATACACCTCTAAGAATCATTAGTTGCCTGAAAGCTCGAAAGTGTCTACAGAAGGGATGTGCTGCCTTCTTGGCACACATCATGGATAAGAAAGCTACTGAGCCGAAGATCGAAGACATCCCTGTCGTGAAGGAATATCCTGAAGTCTTCCCAGAGGACTTGCCAGGATTGCCACCCCAAAGGCAAGTGGAGTTCCACATTGACTTAGTTCCAGGCGCCGCGCCTGTGGCTAAGGCACCTTCAGAGATTCAGGAATTGTCGACACAACTTCAAGAGCTACTAGACAAAGGATTCATCAGACCAAGCTTCTCACCTTGGGGAGCTCCAGTTCTGTTTGTCAAGAAGAAAGACGGTAGTTTTCATATGTGTAAACAAGTTGACTATCAAGAATAGATATCCTCTGCCAAGGATCGATGACTTATTCGATCAGCTGCAAGGTCCAAGCTACTACTCGAAGATCGATTTGCGATCAGGTTATCATCAGCTGAGAATACAAGAGGAAAGTATTCCCAAGACTGCTTTTAGAACCCGATATGGACATTACGAGTTCTTGGTTATGCCGTTTGGGTTGACAAACGCGCCAGCTGTTTTTATGGATTTGATGAACAGAGTTTGTAAACCGTACATCGATAAGTTTGTGATTGTGTTCATAGACGATATCTTGATTTATTCGAAGACGAAGAATGAACAAGAACAACATTTACGAGCTATTTTGGAGCTACTGAAAAAGGAAAAGTTGTATGCCAAATTCTCGAAGTGCCAGTTTTGGCTACGCGAAGTCCAATTTCTTGGACACGTGGTTAATGGAGACGGAATCCACATGGACCCCACAAAGATCGAAGCAATAAAGAATTGGGAGACTCCAAAGACGCCAACCGAGATTCGACAATTCTTAGGTTTGGCTGGGTATTATTGAAGGTTTATTGAGGATTTTTCAAAAATCGCTCAACCCTTGACCTTCCTCATGCAGAAGGATAAGAAGTTTGATTGGGGAATCAAACAGGAAGAAGCATTCCAGTTGTTGAAAGACAGACTTCGTAATGCGCCGATCTTATTGCTACCAGAGGGAACTGATGATTTTGTGGTATACTGTGATGCCTCACGTCAAGGATTGGGTTGCGTTTGATGCAACGCCAGAAAGTTATAGCTTACGTGTCACGCTAGTTGAAAGTTCATGAAAAGAATTATACCACGCATGATTTGGAACTAGGCGCAGTGGTATTTGCATTGAAAATCTGGAGACAATATTTATATGGTATGAAGTGTACAATCTTCACGGATCATAAGAGTCTGCAACACATATTCGACCAGAAGGAGCTAAATATGAGACAAAGACGTTGGGTCGAATTATTGAACGATTACGACTGCGAGATCAAGTATCATCCAGGGAAGGCGAATGTGGCCGCCAATGCCCTAAGTCGAAAAGAAAGGATCAAGCCCATAAGGAGGCTTTAGAGATGATTATCCAGACGGATCTTTCCTTGCGTATTCGTGCCGCGCAGAAAGAAGCTCTTAAAGAAAGGAACATTGAAGAGGAATATCTCCGTGGAATGGAGAAGCAGTTAGTGCCAAACGAGGAAGGAACGTTATGTTTCGTGAAACGGATTTGGGTTCCTCTGTTTGGTGGTTTGAGAAAGGTTATTTTTGATGAAGCTCACAAATCACGGTACTCTATCCATCCAGGAGCGGATAATATGTACCAGGACCTTATGGATTACTATTGGTGGCCTTGGATGAAAGGCGATGTTGCTGTTTATGTTAGCAAGTGTTTAACGTGCGCCAACGTAAAAGCTGAATACCATAAGCCTTCAGTACTTCTGCAACAACCTGAGATTTCCAAGTGGAAGTGGGAACAAATTTCAATGGATTTTATAACAAAGTTACCAAGAACGCCAAAAGGTCACGACACTATTTGGGTAAAAGTAAACCGGTTAAGAAAATTTGCGCACTTCTTACCCATCAGAGAGAAGGACAACACGAGCAAATTAGCAAAGATTTACATGAGAGAGATCGTTGCACGTCATGGAGTTCCTCTCTTGATCATCTCTGAGAGAGACGGAAGGTTTGTGTCAAGGATTTGGCAGTCTTTCCAAGAAGCTTTTGGCTCACAATTGAACCTAAGTACAACATTTCACCCGCAAACTGATGGCCAGAGTGAGAGAACCATTCAGACATTGGAAGATATGCTGAGGGCATGTGTTATGGATCTGGGTGGTAGCTGGGATAAACATTTACCATTGGTCGAGTTTTCGTACAACAACAGCTACCACACCAGCATTGGAGCCGCGCCATTTGAAGCTCTATATGGACGCAAGTGTCGATCACCACTTTGTTGGTCTGATGCAGGTGATAGACAATTGGTTGGTCCTGATGTGGTCCAGGAAACCACAGATAAGATTGCACAGGTCCGAGATCGCATCAAGGCGGGTCGCGATCGACAAAAATGCTATGCGGACCGAAGTACGAAACCTTTGGAGTTTGAGGTAGGAGACTTGGTAATGTTAAAGGTATCACCCTGGAAGGGTGTGGCACGCTTCGGAAAGGTTGAAACGGTGAATCCGTGATATATTGGTCCATTCAAGATTCTAGAAAGGATTGGTTTAGTAGCATATAAGTTGGACTTACCTGCCGAGCTGAATGGTGTTCACGATACATTTCATGTATCAAACTTGAAAAAGAGTCCAACGCAAGAAACTGTTGTCATTCCCACAGACGAGATTCACATTGACGACACGCTCCACTTTGTCGAAGAACCCGTTGAGGTTACGGATTGGAAGATAAACAAAACACGCAGGAGTAGTGTCAAACTCGTCAAAGTTTGATGGAATGCAAGACATGGTCCAGAATATACCTGGGAACATGAGGATCGAATGAAAGAAAAGTACCCCCACCTTATTTCCTAAGACCCCTGCAACCAGAAGAAGAACCTAAAATTTCGGGATGAAATTTTCTTAACGGGGGGAGAATGTGACAACCCTCACCAAAACAGGTATCCGTACAAATTAATTAATATTTAATTAATGCTTAATAACTGTGCTTGCTTACAATTGTGGTTAAACTTCTTCTTGATTTCCGATACATACATATTCATGCATCATACTTTATTACTGTCACTCCATTATTTACACACAAAACTATAGTGACAAACTTGATGCACAAAAGCACAGTTAGCACAATGAACGAATAACCCAGTAAACATGCTGACATTGCCAGCACTAGACAGACACTGTCTCTGAGGCCAGTATGAGTCGGGAATAGAACACTACACTAGTAGGGAGTGTAGGGAGGTAAGGATTGTAAAACTGCGTCACTAGGTGATAGTTATAGTGACCGGATGTGCCTAAAACATTCTTTAACTACAGAATTCTGCACTTTATACAAAAATTTAGCATTTAACATAATAAGTAAAGTGCAAAAACTTGGCAAAATAATACTAGACACTTTCCAAAGTGTGGGGAATTTATTGTGTCACTAAAAACACTATTAAAGACACTTTAAATACTTATTTAGCACTTTAACGGATCAATATCCAACCGAACAACCGGACTTTACCCGGAACATAAAAATATTGTCAAAGACATTGTTTTTGCTTTTCTAAGCTAGTTAGGGTCCTCGAACACCCTAACACCATTTATATTACATAACACACATAATAACACTAACTTTATCATTCTAAGCTAACTAGTACCTAACCATCCAATTGAAAACCAACCATATATCCCCCCCCCCTCCATGGACGGCCACCATGTGGTGACCCACACCACAATTACTTGATTATTTTAATCACCCATGTCCAATATCTAGTAAACACTTTATATGATGGATAAAAGCACAAAGTTGGACTATAAGTTTACATATAAGGTTATCACTTTCATTCACAAATCACCAACTTAAAAATTTGCTCTCTTCTCCCCCTCTTCCTTTGTGTTCGACCTAGAACACTAGTGCCACCACCATCATCATCAAGTCTTGATCTTGCAACATTACATACACACAAAGGTGCAAGGTGACATACAAGGAGGCTCGGTGCTTTCGGAAACTCAAGAACCTCTCTAGATTGCTATTATCCACCTTGTTTACGCCTTGATTCTTCCCTAGCCACGAGCTAGTAGTAATTGCTTCTAAAAATCCTCTTGTTCTTGTTTAAAGTGGTTAATAGGTGATTTAACAGTTAAAATTCAAGAACACACAAGATCATAACTAAAAGTCTTGAAAGTAAGATAAACTAGTTGGATAAAGAGAAACTAATGGTGTAAATCTTGTAAATCTTGACTAGTTGTGATTATTTTATGTTGTTTGTTGCTAGTAGTGGGACGGATCATCATCTAACCATGCTAGATCATGTTCATAGAACATGAACTAGTAATATGTTAAGTGTAAAAGTTGTAAGATGATGAACCCTTCCACTCATGAACATGAACTTGTGTAAATGAAAATTTTCTTGTAAAATAAGGTTCTAAACTAGTAGACCTAAAGATCTACAAGTGGTTTTTCGGAAGAACCAAGTGATAGATGAAAGTCTTGTTTAAAACCCGGATCTAACATAAACTAAAGGCATTTTAGTGAATAAACAAGTTTGTAAACACTTGTGTAACAAGAAGATTTAACAAAGAAATATTTTCATAAATCTTCACTAGAAGTTGTAAAACTTCAAATTCTTTAAAAGTAAGGTTTTTAAGAAAATAAGGTTACTTTTAAAGATAACGAAACCTACTAAATATGTTGGAAAGTTACTAAGTATTTTTACACGATTTTCAAGTTCATGAGTTTGCGATTTATACTTATTTTGACAAGTTTGATGTTTAAATATTGTATATTGATGATTGGTGAATTGTTTAATTGAATTGTGAAAAGAAAATGATACGCCAGTAAGCGTGGCCACCTCCGGTTACAGAGAAAACTCTGGCGAAATTTTTCTAGAAATATAACACTAAGAAATATTTTTGTGACAAGTGTTTATAAATATATTTTTTAACTTGTTTTTCCAAACAAACTTCGCCATGATTTTTATTATAAAATAACCAAGTATTCGGAGGTGGATTTTCGTAAATAAAACTTGTTAAATATATATTTAGAATATATATTTCATAGTAAAACACTTGTGTGATTATATGATTATTTTGTGAACTAGATATATTATTTTTAGAATAAAAATAATATAACTTGAACACACTAAGAAGTTACGACTCCCAAAATAATACCAACGCCTTCACAAATAAATATTTAAGTTACACCGGTATTATTACCACACGAACCATAAACTGTAACTTATGCATTTTCGGAAAATACTCCTAAATGTGTATTTTGATAAGGTATTATTTTGGAAATTGTATGAAATAAAATATAATATTTTGGGAAAAATATGTATATTTGGAATCAGACTATTTTAGACAAGTGATTTAAAATATATTTACATGTGAGACTTAAAAATATATTTTCGGAATTATAAAACACACATGTATTAAAGCCCCCATCCTTGGGAATGAAAATACTTATTAAATAATTAAGGAGTGTAAATACGAAATAGTTGTCTAACTATTTCCCAAAAACGTTAAACCTTAAGCCAAGGCATGGCCGTCCGTCTAATAGAAGTTAGTATGTGTAGGGGAAGTTAGTAGGTGTAGGTCGTCATGCAGCAGGTTGATTGGGATTGACTATTTTGAGACGCACTTCTTTGAGTTCATGTCCCCCTTTTCTCTTAACTGTTTTCAGATTTTATACTTCGGGGGTGAAATACATGTTACTATGATTACGAATACTTTTTACATGGTATGGTTAGCGTAAGGAGGGTTACTACTTAGATCATGTGAGTGGGTAGGCGGAAATTGGAGGCCATTAATCCTCATTGTAGGACCGAGGGTCATTAGCGGTAGATCTATCTGGGTGTAGCGAGCCCAACTCCAGGCCCAATTGTACGGACCTCAGGGTGACTTTGAGCCCGACGCAAAAATCTGCTAGGTTTGAGTCTTCCTACAGCACTTCACACATATCATTGGCTTTGCAACCCAATGGTGATCTCTTTTTCCTTATTTCTACATACAAGGGATTTTCATACATACAAATGTATTACATAGGTTTTTACATACTCACTTTTACATGAACTCGCTCAACTTTTGTTGATTTTTCAACGTACATGTATTTCAGGGAATTAAGGATCTGGCGAGGTATGCTATGTCTTCATGCTGCGTAGAGATATGAGGTCATCCAAGTTTAGGGGTTGTGGCTTTTGCCTGGACGAGTCACAAGTCTTAAACTATGTTATTTCATGTTATGTGGTTGTGTCTTATGAACAAGATTTTATTTTGTTGTATTGGATTTCCGTTTCATGTGTCGACGTTTGAAAACAATGTTGTCGTATTTTACTTTTAAAACTCGAATCAATGGATGATCATCATGGTTTTACTTTCATATAGCTTTGTTGTGATTAAGCTATGGTATTAAGAAGTCACACCAAATAAACCCTGTTGATGCAGATTTTGTGTCCGATGCTTGTCGAATAGATTAGTTATTATTTTACGCTGAATTTGTAATAGTTAGTGAAACGGTCTATCGAACGTGTATAGACCCGCTCGTTTGAAGTGGTCAAACGAGAGGGTTATTCGTTTGACCGTGTGTGTTTGCTAGACAAATTATGGTTGTATAATGTTTGGTGTCGAAGGATAAGGCATCGAAGGATTGTGTATATCCTTCGATGAGCTCGAAAGATATCCATCGATAGATGAAGATGGACCTCGAAGGATATGTCATCCTTCGAGGTATATGTGTATCTTTCGATAGCTGGATGATCGACAGATGATCTATTGATCAGTCAGTTAGATCCTTCGACCATACAACCTATGTTGGGTATAAATACCAACACTTTGTCATTTGCAACACAAGAGAGTTAGAGGAGGTTTGAGACCTCACCGGGAGAGATCATCACTTGATCTCTTCCCGAATGTATACTCCTTTGGTATTAGTTCGGTTATCATGTAATCGGGCCGACTTGTAATGTTTTACTACCGGATTAATACAAAGTTGTTTGTTTATCATCTCTTATCTCTTCCGTCTTTGAACATAATTGTCACACCCCCAAATTACCACCTAGGGTATGGTCCTATTGGAGGTGCAACGATCCAACAAAGAGCCACCAATCATATCAAACACAAGTCATAATGTATTAAAATACCCAATTGAAATAAATATAACGTTTGAAAAGTTTAACCGAAACCAAAGTATTGAGCGGAAGCATAAAAGTATAAATGTATAAATGTGTCGAAACCCAATCAATATAAATGTTTATCATGACCATAACCACTCCAGCAGCATCAGACAGCAAGTTCCCAAGTTCCTTCAGTAATTACCTACAAGCATGTAAACAAGTGTGTCAGACTACGCTGGTGAGTTCAAGGTTTTGTTAACAAGTTATGTTACCATATGTATGTTAATGCGATTTAACGCTGCGATACAATGTTGCTCATGCTAGATACCCTAGGGAATGTGCCCATGTGTATCCGGGGAGTGGGTACCCCTTAACGACCGTTTACTATGTTGCCTTCGTTAGATACCCTAGGGAGAGTGCCCATATGTATCCGAGGAGTGTGCCTCTAACAACCATAGCCATACCCAGATAATTAGTTCACGCCCGTCCTTACGGCCCGGTGTGAGGTTTCCCACCTAATAGCGCTATCACTAATTACCCCCATTGCCCTTCCGGCAATAACCAAAACCGATTAAGTTGTTTACCCATAGTTTCCCTTCCAAGTGTTTACCAGTTGTCCCAAACCACCGGGACGCATGCTTGAGAAAAGTGCAGTGAACTCACCTTGATTTGCTCGGCAGAATATTTCACTTGTTAATTTATTCAATACTCGCGACCTAGGAGAGTGTTTGGTAATGATCAGTTTTACAGTTTGTTTACACATAGATCACATCAGTGATTGTCACGTATGGCACGTATAACAGTTAAGCAACAACTCAAACAAGAACAATGATTATTCAAACAGTTGATCCAATAGTACACAGTATCGAGTAGCTCAATCAAGTTATCATTCTAACAGGGTTATATGACTGAACGGGGTTTGTAAGATTAATAGAGTTACTGAACTGATTACATAAACCAACATGGTTATTTACTTAACAAGGTTACTTATTTAACCGGGTTAATGAACTAATCACAGCTTACAATTTTTAACAAGGTTAATCATCTAAAAAGGTTTACAACTAGTAGAGTTAACAAATATAATTTAATAGACACTTGGGCCGCAACCCATATATACAGCCGTAAACCTTGGGCCGAAGATACAAGTCTGGGCCAAAAATCTTCTTTGTTTTTCGCTAATAATTATTATCAACATCGAACAGTACTAAGATTTATTAATAAATTCATGTTGTTCCATTCAGATTAATCCCAGCCGTCCCCCCCATTGGGCCTTTGTTTGGTCCACTAGATGATCAACACCTAAAAAGGCCGCCAATTCGAATGATCAACACATGTATATGATAAACAATTATTCTATGGAAAACATGGCTGCCAATTTCAAAAACAACACACACACACGGCCGGAACTATTACCTATCATGTTAATATATGTTTATTACCCATTGGACCTTTTACTTCATGAGTCACCCAAGTCAATACACCATTATTCTGTGGAAAACATGCACATGGCGGCAAACAATATATAATACACATCAGTGGGCGGCAACTAATTCCTATTGGTTGAACATGCACATGAGTCGTCCCTTTCATCACATCAACTCATCACTCAATTCATATGCACATCGGTCAAGGACAACAACTCATGCACATAATCTATGAACATAAAATATTCATGTCATACACATATACTACATATTAATCATACACCTACCAAACAACCAATTAATAAGTGACGTAGTAGGCTTCACTAACCAAGATATTGATAGGCTACCACGTAAGGGTGGGGTTCTGCCGCTGAAACCGTGCAATCAGAAGAGAGGGGTAGGGTTTCCACTGAATTCGTGCGATCAAAGATTGGTAGGGTTTGTTTTGCGTTGGAATTTTTATCTAATCAATTAGCACATTACGAAGTTATATAATAAGTTAGTTTGGGGCGGTTCACCTACTAGGCCGAGATAATAAGACTCCTTAACCAACTCGAATTCTTCTTTGGGTCGATATAAGGACATATCAGACCTCATTGTGGCTTGAACTGGGCTGCCCATCACTATATATATGCAGTAAATTGAGATTATGGGCTTGACTGATTGTAATATGTTGGTTATGTAACTGTTAATTATATAACAATGATGACCGGCCCAGTGTAATGTGTGTATGATAAATATACACCTGACATCAACTACCCAATGATATATGGCCCACTAATACACTCGAACATAATCTGACGCATTTACGTTAAATAACTAATCGTAGCGGAAGCGAAGGAGGAATAACGAGGAATCAAAATTTGCGAGACTAACCTTAGAAGTTCGGGTTGTCACAATAATCACGAGAATCACGGTTTCGGTCCTGAAACACGAACCTACAATTGGTATCAGAGCCATGGTGCCCGATTTAGTAAATCTAACCGTTTACTAAGTCACATGTGCTCTAGATCTGTGATTTTTGTGCTTTTTGTTCAAGGTGTAAAAATGGTAAAAAATCAAGAAAAACCCAGATCTGACCCGAATGGATGGGTCTGACCTTACACGAAATGCATCAGAGGGTTATTTATTATGATTTACACCATGTTTTTCAAGTTTTCATTATCAAATGAGTGTTTTCGTCAAATCTGCATATTTACACAGTCTCCTGTGTTCTTGATGTTCTTATCATCTTCAAATTTCGAAGGATCATCTGTTTCTCGAAGGGTCACCCTTTTTGTTTCGAAGGGTCATCCTTTCTGTTCGAAGGATCATAGAGATCAGATAGATAATAAGGCTGCTCGAAAGATCATCTTTACCTCAAACAGTTTTCGAAGGGTCAGATCTTCATACTTCGAAAGATCACATTTACCCCTAAATAACTTTGAAAGATCAGGCTTGTTGTGTATCGAAGGGTCATCACAACAGAATCGAAAGATCAGATGTTTTTCGAAGGGTTATTTCTTTAAAAGTTCATCATTCTCAACAACTTCGAAGGATCCAGATCTGACATGTGCTTGAAAAATCAGTGACATGTGCTCAAAAGATTTACGAAAGATCTGCTAATCATCTTTCGTTTGTATCAACCTACGAAAGATCATCTTTCGAGAGAAAAGAGCTGCTGGTTGTTATTGTATTACAGAGGAGAAGATGACAAAGATGATGTTGGCGGCTGTAAAATGAAGACTTCGACAGAATCCTTTTTGGCATCTAGGTCTTCTATTTTGTTGGATTCATTGATGGGCTCCACTAGATTATTCATGGTCACACTTTGTTTCATTTGGGCTTGCATCAAGGTTGTGAAGTGGGCTGAGTTGGTTCTTCATGGACTTAGTAAATGTTTGTTGAAACATTATAGAGTTATTGAGCCCAGTCAATAATATTTGGAAAACATCAAGTCTTCGTAGCACTCATCATTTTGTCATCCACTCAACTGTTAGTGGACTTTTATGAAAACAAGAACAAATTAAGTCCTCATGGAAATCTTATTTGGGCTTCACAGTTTTTTTTTTTTTTTTTTTTTTTTTTTTTTGGGGTCTTGGTGATGGTCAGTGGATTTTTATTCAGATTTATCATTATTAATTGGTATTGGGCCTATTATTTTTGGTTGTTGATAATGATAAGACATGGGGTAGTGTACCCGTTTTTATTCGTGAGTTGCAAAGTGAGGTCGGGTGTTCGCGAAGTTGATTTGAACCGTGCTTCTATTTTTCGACGCCAAATCCGTGCGAATTTGGGAGCGCGCGGGATGATGCGGCATGATGAAAACAAGAGATGATGAAAACTTGATTTTTGAAAAATGTGGGGTAGTCACGGTTACCGATGCAAATGGCAAAAATGGTGACACGACTATTATGGGCCAAAAACAACACGGTATGTTCACTTCCGCACGTCAAAATTTATGATTTTTACCGGTTATTCGGAAATGTTCGAAAGCATTTTGTTTATTGTCATATTCTCGCATTTGAAAACGAACGTATGAGTCTGGAACGTCTATACCGGTCCTAACGAGTTCACAAAGTCTTTGGAGGGATACAAGTCGGATCCTACGGGGTACTAGGCGAAATTTCTTTATCAACTAGAATATGCAACGAAGAAATCTTTTTGTTTATTGTCATATTCTCGCATTTGGTAACGAATGAATGAACCTAGAATGTCAATACCGGTCCTAACGAGTTCACAAATTCTTTGGGGGGATACAAGTCGGATCCTACGGGGTACCAGGGGACGCTCTTATTCAACTAGAATATGCAAAGAAGAAAGTCGTTTTCGTGAATTTTCGGAACCGAGAACATTCAATGAAGATTGATGACAGTTCCGCTCAGTGGAGGGAATTGGTGAACATTTGAAAATAAATTCTACTCAGTGGAGAGAATTTGTTATGTGAAAGTGACGACAGTTTCTTTGAAGTGGAAAGAATCTGTTAAGGTTTAGAGATTTTACCAAAGAAATGGGGGGATAAAAATTTTCATATGTTGAATTTCTTCGGTAAATTTCTAAACGCAATCACAGGTGGTAGAGTTTGTGATTTTCTGGTGATACAAATGGTTCGGAGTGGAATGTTTTGCACAGACACATATTTGAGGATTTTAATTAATTCTCCAGCCAGCGTGAAGGGTTTTGCACGGAAACATACAGGTATCTAAAGTCGACAGTTGTTTCAAAGCGCTGTTTACTGAAGACCTGGGGGAATCTTTATGGAAGTTGATAATTCAAGGCTGAAGACCTGCAGGATTCGGTTTTGGGTTTGACGTTTCTTTGGGATTTTACAGGGATCTGGGGGTAACTCAATTAGTTGAGTTTGCAAACGATGTACTTGGTCAAGCTGACTTCCTGAGTACTGATGCTGAAGATCCGTAGTGCATTACGTGGTCAACTTCACAAAGGCGAGACAATGAGATCTGGATGTAGTTCAACTAAGCGTGCCGTTTGGTTGAGCTTGCAAGGGTACACTTGGTCTAGCTGACTTTCCTGAGTGTTGATGCTGAAGATTAAAGTGCATTAGTTGGTCGATTCCACAAAGACGGTTTACAGAAGACAGTTCACCAGAAATCTCTATCAATGTAGTATGCTTGAAGATCAAGACTTGATGCAGTTTTTTTTTTAAAGATTGGAACCCTTATCAAATGCCGGTTGGAGTATTGGAAGATCAGCGGAAGATCGGTCAATTGAGCCTTTTGAGGAAATTGCACAACACCCAACACGGATATGCGTACTCTGAGGGGGAAATGTTATACAAGGAGCATCAAGATACTACTTACCTGGATCATCGGTCAAGGGGGAATTTGTTAACACAGAGAAGATGAATACTTGACTGAAGATCGATTGCAGTTGCATTTTCAGCATTCGACAGCAACGGACAAGGGGGAATTTGTTGATGCAGATTTTGTGTCCGATGCTTTTCGAATAGATTAGTTATTATTTTACGCTGAATTTGTAATAGTTAATGAAACGGTCTATCGAACGTGTATAGACCCGCTCGTTTGAAGTGGTCAAACGAGAGGGTTATTCGTTTGACCGTGTGTGTTTGCTAGACAAATTATGGTTGTATAATGTTTGGTGTCGAAGGATAAGGCATCGAAGGATTGTGTATATCCTTCGATGAGCTCGAAAGATATCCATCGATAGATGAAGATGGACCTCGAAGGATATGTCATCCTTCGAGGTATATGTGTATCTTTCGATAGCTGGATGATCGACAGATGATCTATCGATCAGTCAGTTAGATCCTTCGACCATACAACCTATGTTGGGTATAAATACCAACACTTTGTCATTTGCAACACAAGAGAGTTAGAGGAGGTTTGAGACCTCACCGGGAGAGATCACCACTTGATCTCTTCCCGAATGTATACTCCTTTGGTATTAGTTCGGTTATCATGTAATCGGGCCGACTTGTAATGTTTTACTACCGGATTAATACAAAGTTGTTTGTTTATCATCTCTTATCTCTTCCGTCTTTGAACATAATCACGAGAATCACGGTTTCGGTCCTGAAACACGGACCTACAAACCCACGCTTCCGCAAAGCCAGGGTGTGACAGGCTTCTCATTAGTAATTTAAATACTCCACATTAACATGTTTTTTTAAACAACTAGTCCTTATAATGATATCACTTTTGAAGTCAGTTGTCTAGTTATAAAAATTAAAGAGCATAGATATTTAACAAATATCTCTTTGATACTTTTTTTATTTTCATACGTTTTAATTTTACTCTTGCATAATTGAAGAACTTTTTGTTTTAAGTAAACTATGCTCTTGCAAAAAAAAAACCTATTTTGTGTTGATAAATAAGGTTTCAAATATGTTAGTTAATATCTCTTTCATGTTTTCCAAGGTTGAGAGAATGAGACTTGGGCTTATAAATAAAATAACAAAAATAGGACATGATGTGATTTTATGTTAATTGATTACTTTCTCCTTCAGGATGAAGTTATCCACCATTGTTCATAGAATTATCTCAATCCTTCAAAAATTTTTAGTTGAATTTAACCAACCATTCAAAATTATCCATAAGGGATGCTCATTGTTCAAAAAAATTCATCAACCCTTACCTTGATGTTGACAATTGAATAAATTACCATGAAAAAGAGCTGGAAGCTAGTTCTCTTAATATCCTGAGCTACACCCAAAATTCATTATGTTGGTCCTAGTTTAGACTTAAAAACTTCTTTTCATGTAATATGGCAAGTGATTTCAACAAATATGAAAATAGTGTGCGGTAATAGAAATCAAACTTTCAAGAAACAAGACCTACAAAATTTTTAAGTTTATATCACTTTGAAACAAAATGGTTTACAAGGTGATTGTAAGATTATTATCTATTACAAATGAGTACTTTTGAATTCTGAGGTGAAAGGACAATGGAGTTTTTGTTGTATATGTTGAACGCTTGGCTTAACTCATCGTCCTTTGCTTGATGAGCTTTCTATTTATAGAAGGGCTTGATACATGAATAAACATTTGTTTATTCATGTATATGTCCTGCAAAAAGTAGCTTCTTAACATATTCATTGAATCCAATAATCAAGTTGCCTTTGTCATCATGATATCCAATAATGTCAAGTTACTTCGGTTATTGTAGCAGGGTAGAACTGATTTCAGACAAGTTGGGTTATATCAGAATTTCTGATAACCACTTCATCAGAAATTCTGGTGAACAAATCATCAGAAAGTCTGATGATCAGATTTGCCAGAAACTGATGATCAGATCCATTAGAGTGACCTTTTCTGATAATCTTCTTTAGTTCCGTGATCAACTTATGATTCCTTGAAGTAGATGTTGTTCTTTTCTGTTGCCCTATCCAGTTATCTTCTTGTTGATTGATCTTCAGGACTTTATCTTCTTCATAGATCAGGCTGAATTTGATTTTCTTCAATACTTTCAAATAAAGTTTCCTAACAGTTTCCCCCTAAGTATTGTAAGAAAATGAACTACCTCATGAACAGAAAATTTCCCAAACAGTGGAAACTTAAAATTTGCAAATCAAACAAGTTACTACTATTTTGAAAAACAAATTACATGATGAAATAAAATATAAACAACCATGTTCTTCAAAACAGCTTTGCCCTTTTTAGTATATCTCCATCTTTCAATTTCTTCTTGTAAGAGATGTATTTGTTGCAGATGTCATACATCTCCTTGTACCAGCCTCTTGCTTGAATCCATTCTTCAATCATTTGTTCAATTTCCTGCCTTTGATTCTCTTTGTTCATTCCTGTCTTCGGAAGTTGTTCTTGTCTCTTGCTCATGGATTTCATAATAAACTTCAGAGTCTGATTTGAGTACTTGCAGATATCAACACTTCTGTACAGAGCCTTGTTCTTCTCAAAATCTCTGTAGACTTCACTGTAGTTATGTCTGTCTCTTATCATTGGTAGTTCAATGATGTCTCCAGATCTTGCATCTTCTATCAGCTCTGAGGGAGTGCTTGTGTCTGGTGCACTGAGATAGACCTTTTTGTTGTGCACATAATTATAGTTGATACATAAATAAAAGTGAGAGAAAGCAACTCTTTCAAATAACTTTACTCCATCATTTGATATGCTTTTCAATGCTCTTCTGATCTCTTTTGTGTTTCCCTTTTCTTTTTCATAGTAATCCTTCATGAACAGAATGTCCAGAGGATGCAATTCATCAGCAAGGTCTCTATCAGTCACTTTTTCTTCTTTACCATTTTCTCTGAGAAATGTGTATCTGTTCTGCAGATAAGTTCCTCCAACACCATCAGTTCCAATTTTGACTTCATCCACTTTCAAGATTCTTATTACTGGATTCACATTGGTGTAGTGAATGCTTCTTGGACCTCTTTCTAACCTCTCTTCCCTTATAACCAATCTGTAAGGAGTTGGTGGCTTTTCTGGTACATCATCCTTTGGCCAATAGTATTTCACCAGATTGTATTCAGGGAATATCATAATATCCCTGTCTGTCACACCCTCAAAATCCACAAGCGGAGTATTACCACGAGGCGTGTGACTGACCAGGATCATACCACCAATCATAATAAACAATAAGTAAAGTAAAGTGAAACCATAGCAAACAAACGTTTAGTGTTCCGAAAACCAAAGTCCAAAACCAAATTCAAAAGTTAGCGGAAGCATAAAGTATCAAAACCCATAAAGCAGTTTTGAAGCATAAAGTTTAAATGTTAGGAACCCAACAGTTGGTTCTCTGCCACAACGCCCACTCCTCGTGCAAGTCCCAACCATGTACCTAACGACCTGCAAAGAATGTGGTAACGTGTCAACAAAAATGTTGGCGAGTTCACAGTTGGTTGTTCGTTTTAATGTTGTTCCAAAAACCCAAAAGTAGTTAAGTTCCTTGTTCTTTATAAAAACATGCCATGGGGAGCTACCCCACTGTTTTAAACCACTAGACCCATTACCGTACCGACTACTGACTGTAGTTATGTTAAGTGCCCCGTTTTCAATGTCTTTCGTCATTGACTAAGTGCCCAAGTACATTTGTCCACGCCTGTCCTCTGCGGCACGGTGTGAGGCTTGTCAAACCTAATAGCGCTATTTAACTAATGACTACTTGTGAATTCTGAGGTGAAAGGACAATGGTTTTTTTGTTGTATGTGTTGAATGCTTGGCTTAACTCATCATCCTTTGCTTGATGAGCCTTCTATTTATAGAAGGCCTGGATACATGAATAAACATTTGTTTATTCATGTGTATGTCCTGCAAAAAGTAGCTTCTTAACATATTAATTGAATCCAATAATTAAGTTGCCTTTGTCATCATGATATCCAATAATGTCAAGTTGTTTCAGTTATTGTAGCAGGGTAGAACTGATTTCAGACAAATGGGGTTATATCAGAATTTCTGATAACAACTTCATCAGAAATTCTGGTGAATAAATCATCAGAAAGTCTGATGATCAGATTTGCTTTTCACCAGAAATATCATCAGATCCATTAGAGTGGCCTTTTCTGATAATCTTCTTTAGTTCCTTGATCAGTTTATGATTCGTTGAAGTATATGTTGTTCTTTTCTGTTGCCCTATCCAGTTATCTTCTTGTTAATTGATCTTCAGGTCTTTATCTTCTTCATAGATCAGGCTAAATTTGATTTTCTTCAATACTTTCAAATAAAGTTTCCTAACACATTAACGCTTCCAAAGTTATCCAGAACATGCTCATTGTTCATAGAATTTCATCAACTATACAAAACTACCTACATGTTGAAAATTAACAAAATAGCATGAACAAGAGCAGGTTGTAGCAACTTCTCTTAAAAGCTTGAGCATCACCCAAAAACCATCAAAAGTTATCCACAACACGTTCATTGTTTATAGAATTTCATCAATTCTCCACAACACGTAGTAATTTGAGAATTCACAACGGAAGCTTTTGAACTTTTATTAAACATTAAAGAGTACTTTACATATGTATTATTATACATTAACATTTTCATTAGTTAAACTAGACAAGAGATCTAAATCTTTAAAAGCCCTCTAGACCTCTATCTCCTCATATGCTAGTCTTATCATCCTCGATTCCTGCAATCACATGGCACTTAGGATGTGTGCCCGAAAAATATTTGGGACTCAACTGGTGAGTTCATGAACATAAATGATTTTATTCAAAACATATATTTTTCGACAATAACATCAATCAGATATAATCATGGCAACCAGATAAGTGTTACAAGTTGGTATCAGAGCACATAGTAATTAGAGAATTCACAACGAAAGCTTTTGAACTTTTATTAAGCATTAAATGGTAACTACTTCTCTTAATAGCAAAACCAACTTCATTAAATTTATATATGAAAACGTGCTTTCATCATTTTAATTTCTAACGCTTAGAATGTTACTCAACATTCTATAATGGGTGTTAAATCAAAAGGTTTTGTAATATATCATTATGTGAAGTGATCAACCTATTCAAAGTAGATAGTGTGTGCATAATTAGTTTAGTGCTCCAATTTACCATGCTTGTGGAGAACCTCCCATGGTTCCATGACTTTAGGTTACCCATATGTGTTCGAATTAGGAATTAAGTGTATGTGTAAGTGTAAGTTGATGAAGCATCTTTTTGAAGTACAACAATTGAGGATCCAATTAAGGGTTCAAAGAAAGGTATTAACTTAGGGTTCATGAAAGCGCTATATAGATGGTAATGGTTGAAATCGGAAGCATGGTGAACCAGGGAGGATAAGGCAGGTGGCAGCGACAACTAATTTTGGAGTGGAGGTGTATTTAAGGGTCTAGTGGTTGTAAATGTGGAACAATGAAGCCACAGGTGTGTCGTATGAAGCAAGATTGGAAGCTTGGGAGACTTGACATTAAGTTTACCATGTTGTGTCGGATGAACAGTTCTAACCCGCATTATTAATTGTATTCCTATATAATTCGTAACTAGAACTTCTCGGTTATTAAATGTTTAATATTTCAAAGTTTTCTTTTTCGATTAGGTTTTATTGGTTAAGAATATTAATGAATCGGTTGCTTAAAATAGGGTTCTATCACTTTGCATGGATCGTCGTAAAATTAAATTTAACCATATTTTGCATGATATATTAGCTATTTTGTTGGGTTCCATGTGATAGTGAAACTCCGGTCCCTCACACTTACCTAATATGGGTTAGTTTTCTAAAAAAAGATCTGTACATTGGAACACAATAATCAAATTAGTATTATGAATAAGATGTTAGAACTAGAAAGATCGCTTACCACATCTTAGTGCACCCAACAAAAAAGGAAGTTATATTGCTGAAACAAACAAATAAGTCATTGAGCTTATAATGACGAAAGAGAAATGTCTTAAAGGCTTTTAAAAAATGTATTTTCAATTCAAGTTAAAACCTTGCCTACTTTGTTGTTATTGTTTGTTATAACAACAAATCATTTGATGATAATCTTGATGTACCACAATTACATGATTAGAAGTGTGACAACTGTGCTCTTTAATCGATAAACAATGCAAAACAATGTTAATTATTTATAATACAATGTGCTTTGGTGTTATTATATGTGTTTTATGTGTTTGATGATTTTACAATTCGATCCGATTCGATTTCAAGCTTTAAATCGCTTTCTGGAAAGTTATACGCAAACTGGTGCGTGAACGCAATCAGTTAAACGCGACAAACACTCCGGAATAGTGAAATAGGCTTAACATACCTTAAATAACCTTCACATAACTTAGAAATAAGTTTTGGATGGTTTGGTGTGTCGAAAACAAGTTTATTCGATCGAAGGGACTATTTATGTCAAACTGCGAAACTATACCGATTCGTATGATGTCGAATAGTCCAGAACTTGATCATAAGCTAAACATACCATAAATAACCTAAACATAGCTTAGAAATAAGCTTTGAGGGGTTCGGTGTGCGAAAACATGCTTATTTGATCTTACAGGGACTAAAAGTGTCAAAAACGACGTAAGTTTGCATTTTCGCGCATATCTTACATTCTGACCACATCTGGACATCCAAAATTTTTGTACACACTAAAATATTTTTATTTTAGTGATCAGCATGCAAAAATTCCATTCATCGCTTAATTTGGATCGTTTTTGCGTTCGTTACGACTTTCGTCGTAATTTAACGAACAACGCGACCGTACGACCAAACAAGCCGACATCCGAGAGTGTTCCAAGCATATTTTGAGTCCTCTAAACTTTATTGACCTTGTAGAGCCTTGAAAATGGCTTAACGGGGGTCAAAAAGGCCTGAAATGGGCTTAAAACACGTGCAGGGACCATTTCTACCAAACTTTGAAAGTTCAGCCTACATCGTCGCGCAACGCGACGGGGCCGTAAGGCCTTGTGGTCGCGCTACGCGACAATCACATCTGGGCAGAAACATTGTTTTCAGCATCAGTTTGTAAATTCAGGGGCCAATCTTGCAATTTCTTTGTGTGGTAGCCAAGTTACCACCTCTCCAAGGCTTCTAATTAGCTTGTAACAAATGGATGGCCATGATTTCTTGCTTAATGGCTAAACAAACCACTTGGAAAGATCTGTTTTCATGCTCTACTATAAATAGTTGGCCAAACTCCTTCATTCTTTGCTCATTTCTTCTCATTCTCTTCTCTCATCTGCTTGGGAGCTTATCTAATCTGATTTGGGACTTTGTCTTCTTGTTGTAAAGATAGCAAGGACCCTTAGTGAGCATTCTTTCATATCTTTTTATTGCTTTTTCCTTATGTAGTGCAGAAAGTCAAACGTTTGGCCAACAGTTTGACTTTCGGTTTTGACCATCAATTGGTCAAGTCAAAGTTCAATTGAACTTTGAAACGTGATTGTAATCACGATAGTTATAATCCTTCGTGATTATAGCCGCTGATTACCACGTTAGCTAGTTATAGTGTCGAGTCAAAGTTTCGGTCAAAATGCGTTTTAGCACGCATTTTGCCTCGGAACTACTTTAGGGTATCAAAACACTTTGTTTTGATACCAAATCAGTAGGTTAGACATGTTTTGACATGTTTAACTCGACACTATTAGTTTGTGCTTGTTTAGGGTCGTAAGGTAAGCGGTCTAAACAACCGCTTATACTTCCGAACCCGACCCGTTTGGTCGATCTTTAGGATCCGACCAAGCACACTTAGTGATGATGGTTACATAGGTAATAACCACTGAGGTTATACCTTATGATCACATAGGATTGGTTAGTCATATGCTTGTTAGCTTGTATGCCCATAGGAAATGACCAAAATGCCCTTTTGAAGCATAAATCCGTATTTTGACTTATGATTCCTTGAAGTAGATGTTGTTCTTTTCTGTTGCCCTATCCAGTTATCTTCTTGTTGATTCATCTTCAGGACTTTATCTTCTTCATAGATCAGGCTGAATTTGATTTTCTTCAATACTTTCAAATAAAGTTTCCTAACAGTTTCCCCCTAAGTATTGTAAGAAAATGAACTACCTCATGAACAGAAAATTTCCCAAACAGTGGAAACTTAAAATTTGCAAATCAAACAAGTTACTACTATTTTGAAAAACAAATTACATGATGAAATAAAATTTAAACAACCATGTTCTTCAAAACAGCTTTGCCCTTTTTAGTATATCTCCATCTTTCAATTTCTTCTTGTAAGAGATGTATTTGTTGCAGATGTCATACATCTCCTTGTACCAGCCTCTTGCTTGAATCCATTCTTCAATCATTTGTTCAATTTCCTGCCTTTGATTCTCTTTGTTCATTCCTGTCTTCGGAAGTTGTTCTTGTCTCTTGCTCATGGATTTCATAATAAACTTCAGAGTCTGATTTGAGTACTTGCAGATATCAACACTTCTGTACAGAGCCTTGTTCTTCTCAAAATCTCTGTAGACTTCACTGTAGTTATGTCTGTCTCTTATCATTGGTAGTTCAATGATGTCTCCAGATCTTGCATCTTCTATCAGCTCTGAGGGAGTGCTTGTGTCTGGTGCACTGAGATAGACCTTTTTGTTGTGCACATAATTATAGTTGATACATAAATCAAAGTGAGAGAAAGCAACTCTTTCAAATAACTTTACTCCATCATTTGATATGCTTTTCAATGCTCTTCTGATCTCTTTTGTGTTTCCCTTTTCTTTTTCATAGTAATCCTTCATGAACAGAATGTCCAGAGGATGCAATTCATCAGCAAGGTCTCTATCAGTCACTTTTTCTTCTTTACCATTTTCTCTGAGAAATGTGTATCTGTTCTGCAGATAAGTTCCTCCAACACCGTCAGTTCCAATTTTCACTTCATCCACTTTCAAGATTCTTATTACTGGATTCACATTGGTGTAGTGAATGCTTCTTGGACCTCTTTCTAACCTCTCTTCCCGTATAACCAATCTGTAAGGAGTTGGTGGCTTTTCTGGTACATCATCCTTTGGCCAATAGTATTTCACCAGATTGTATTCAGGGAATATCATAATATCCCTGTCTGTCACACCCTCAAAATCCACAAGCGGAGTATTACCACGAGGCGTGTGACTGACCAGGATCATACCACCAATCATAATAAACAATAAGTAAAGTAAAGTGAAACCATAGCAAACAAACGTTTAGTGTTCCGAAAACCAAAGTCCAAAACCAAATTCAAAAGTTAGCGAAAGCATAAAGTATCAAAACCCATAAAGCAGTTTTGAAGCATAAAGTTTAAATGTTAGGAACCCAACAGTTGGTTCTCTGCCACAACGCCCACTCCTCGTGCAAGTCCCAATCATGTACCTAACGACCTGCAAAGAATGTGGTAACGTGTCAACAAAAATGTTGGCGAGTTCACAGTTGGTTGTTCGTTTTAATGTTGTTCCAAAAACCCAAAAGTAGTTAAGTTCCTTGTTCTTTATAAAAACATGCCATGGGGAGCTACCCCACTGTTTTAAACCACTAGACCCATTACCGTACCGACTACTGACTGTAGTTATGTTAAGTGCCCCGTTTTCAATGTCTTTCGTCATTGACTAAGTGCCCAAGTACATTTGTCCACGCCCGTCCTCTACGGCACGGTGTGAGGCTTGTCAAACCTAATAGCGCTATTTAACTAATGACTACTTGTGAATTCTGAGGTGAAAGGACAATGGTTTTTTTGTTGTATGTGTTGAATGCTTGGCTTAACTCATCATCCTTTGCTTGATGAGCCTTCTATTTATAGAAGGCCTGGATACATGAATAAACATTTGTTTATTCATGTGTATGTCCTGCAAAAAGTAGCTTCTTAACATATTCATTGAATCCAATAATTAAGTTGCCTTTGTCATCATGATATCCAATAATGTCAAGTTGTTTCAGTTATTGTAGCAGGGTAGAACTGATTTCAGACAAATGGGGTTATATCAGAATTTCTGATAACAACTTCATCAGAAATTCTGGTGAACAAATCATCAGAAAGTCTGATGATCAGATTTGCTTTTCACCAGAAATATCATCAGATCCATTAGAGTGGCCTTTTCTGATAATCTTCTTTAGTTCCTTGATCAGTTTATGATTCTTTGAAGTATATGTTGTTCTTTTCTGTTGCCCTATCCAGTTATCTTCTTGTTAATTGATCTTCAGGTCTTTATCTTCTTCATAGATCAGGCTGAATTTGATTTTCTTCAATACTTTCAAATAAAGTTTCCTAACACATTAACGCTTCCAAAGTTATCCAGAACATGCTCATTGTTCATAGAATTTCATCAACTATTCAAAACTACCTACATGTTGAAAATTAACAAAATAGCATGAACAAGAGCAGGTTGTAGCAACTTCTCTTAAAAGCTTGAGCATCACCCAAAAACCATCAAAAGTTATCCACAACATTGTCATTGTTTATAGAATTTCATCAATTCTCCACAACACGTAGTAATTTGAGAATTCACAACGGAAGCTTTTGAACTTTTATTAAACATTGAAGAGTACTTTACATATGTATTATTATACATTAACATTTTCATTAGTTAAACTAGACAAGAGATCTAAATCTTTAAAAGCCCTCTAGACCTCTATCTCCTCATATGCTAGTCTTATCATCCTCGATTCCTGCAATCACATGGCACTTAGGATGTGTGCCCGAAAAATATTTGGGACTCAACTGGTGAGTTCATGAACATAAATGATTTTATTCAAAACATATATTTTTCGACAATAACATCAATCAGATATAATCATGGCAACCAGATAAGTGTTACAAGTTGGTATCAGAGCACATAGTAATTAGAGAATTCACAACGAAAGCTTTTGAACTTTTATTAAGCATTAAATGGTAACTACTTCTCTTAATAGCAAAACCAACTTCATTAAATTTATATATGAAAACGTGCTTTCATCATTTTAATTTCTAACGCTTAGAATGTTACTCAACATTCTATAATGGGTGTTAAATCAAAAGGTTTTGTAATATATCATTATGTGAAGTGATCAACCTATTCAAAGTAGATAGTGTGTGCATAATTAGTTTAGTGCTCCAATTTACCATGCTTGTGGAGAACCTCCCATGGTTCCATGACTTTAGGTTACCCATATGTGTTCGAATTAGGAATTAAGTGTATGTGTAAGTGTAAGTTGATGAAGCATCTTTTTGAAGTACAACAATTGAGGAGCCAATTAAGGGTTCAAAGAAAGGTATTAACTTAGGGTTCATGAAAGCGCTATATAGATGGTAATGGTTGAAATCGGAAGCATGGTGAACCAGGGAGGATAAGGCAGGTGGCAGCGACAACTAATTTTGGAGTGGAGGTGTATTTAAGGGTCTAGTGGTTGTAAATGTGGAACAATGAAGCCACAGGTGTGTCGTATGAAGCAAGATTGGAAGCTTGGGAGACTTGACATTAAGTTTACCATGTTGTGTCGGATGAACAGTTCTAACCCGCATTATTAATTGTATTCCTATATAATTCGTAACTAGAACTTCTCGGTTATTAAATGTTTAATATTTCAAAGTTTTCTTTTTCGATTAGTTGTTATTGGTTAAGAATATTAATGAAGCGGTTGCTTAAAATAGGGTTCTATCACTTTGCATGGATCGTCGTAAAATTAAATTTAACCATATTTTGCATGATATATTAGCTATTTTGTTGGGTTCCATGTGATAGTGAAACTCCGGTCCCTCACACTTACCTAATATGGGTTAGTTTTCTAAAAAAAGATCTGTACATTGGAACACAATAATCAAATTAGTATTATGAATAAGATGTTAGAACTAGAAAGATCGCTTACCACATCTTAGTGCACCCAACAAAAAAGGAAGTTATCTTGCTGAAACAAACAAATAAGTCATTGAGCTTATAATGATGAAAGAGAAATGTCTTAAAGGCTTTTAAAAAATGTATTTTCAATTCAAGTTAAAACCTTGCCTACTTTGTTGTTATTGTTTGTTATAACAACAAATCATTTGATGATAATCTTGATGTACCACAATTACATGATTAGAAGTGTGACAACTGTGCTCTTTAATCGATAAACAATGCAAAACAATGTTAATTATTTATAATACAATGTGCTTTGGTGTTATTATATGTGTTTTATGTGTTTGATGATTTTACAATTCGATCCGATTCGATTTCAAGCTTTAAATCGCTTTCTGGAAAGTTATACGCAAACTGGTGCGTGAACGCAATCAGTTAAACGCGACAAACACTCCGGAATAGTGAAATAGGCTTAACATACCTTAAATAACCTTCACATAACTTAGAAATAAGTTTTGGATGGTTTGGTGTGTCGAAAACAAGTTTATTCGATCGAAGGGACTATTTATGTCAAACTGCGAAACTATACCGATTCGTATGATGTCGAATAGTCCAGAACTTGATCATAAGCTAAACATACCATAAATAACCTAAACATAGCTTAGAAATAAGCTTTGAGGGGTTCGGTGTGCGAAAACATGCTTATTTGATCTTACAGGGACTAAAAGTGTCAAAAACGACGTAAGTTTGCATTTTCGCGCATATCTTACGTTCTGACCACATCTGGACATCCAAAATTTTTGTACACACTAAAACATTTTTATTTTAGTGATCGGCATGCAAAAATTCCATTCATCGCTTAATTTGGATCGTTTTTGCGTTCGTTACGACTTCCGTCGTAATTTAACGAACAACGCGACCGTACGACCAAACAAGCCGACATCCGAGAGTGTTCCAAGCATATTTTGAGTCCTCTAAACTTTATTGACCTTGTAGAGCCTTGAAAATGGCTTAACGGGGGTCAAAAAGGCCTGAAATGGGCTTAAAACACGTGCAGGGACCATTTCTACCAAACTTTGAAAGTTCAGCCTACATCGTCGCGCAACGCGACGACCGTAAGGCCTTGTGGTCGCGCTACGCGACAATCACATCTGGGCAGAAACATTGTTTTCAGCATCAGTTTGTAAATTCAGGGGCCAATCTTGCAATTTCTTTGTGTGGTAGCCAAGTTACCACCTCTCCAAGGCTTCTAATTAGCTTGTAACAAATGGATGGCCATGATTTCTTGCTTAATGGCTAAACAAACCACTTGGAATGATCTTGTTCTTCATGCTCTACTATAAATAGTTGGCCAAACTCCTTCATTCTTTGCTCATTTCTTCTCATTCTCTTCTCTCATCTGCTTGGGAGCTTATCTAATCTGATTTGGGACTTTGTCTTCTTGTTGTAAAGATAGCAAGGACCCTTAGTGAGCATTCTTTCATATCTTTTTATTGCTTTTTCCTTATGTAGTGCAGAAAGTCAAACGTTTGGCCAACAGTTTGACTTTCGGTTTTGACCATCAATTGGTCAAGTCAAAGTTCAATTGAACTTTGAAACGTGATTGTAATCACGATAGTTATAATCCTTCGTGATTATAGCCGCTGATTACCACGTTAGCTAGTTATAGTGTCGAGTCAAAGTTTCGGTTAAAATGCGTTTTAGCACGCATTTTGCCTCGGAACTACTTTAGGGTATCAAAACACTTTGTTTTGATACCAAATCAGTAGGTTAGACATGTTTTGACATGTTTAACTCGACACTATTAGTTTGTGCTTGTTTAGGGTCGTAAGGTAAGCGGTCTAAACAACCGCTTATACTTCCGAACCCGACCCGTTTGGTCGATCTTTAGGATCCGACCAAGCACACTTAGTGATGATGGTTACATAGGTAATAACCACTGAGGTTATACCTTATGATCACATAGGATTGGTTAGTCATATGCTTGTTAGCTTGTATGCCCATAGGAAATGACCAAAATGCCCTTTTGAAGCATAAATCCGTATTTTGACTATGTGAACATAATTTTGACATATAACCTGATTTAGTAACATGTTTAGGGATTATTGGGCATGTAAGACTTGGCATAGCACATAGTTAACCATCCGAACATAGTTTTACGCTAATGACGCCTTATAGTGACTTATGTTACCATAATGTGTCGAAACGGGTCAAAAGCACTTAGGTAGGCTTTCTAATCAGAATGTTGGGACTATTAAATCATACCATATGAGTTCAATTACTCATTTTATTTATAGAACCTCATTCTATCCTATCTCCCGATTTAGGAGCCGATTTATTAACATAGTTACTATACTAGGTGCCGGTTGATTCCGTGACCCTTGGAGCTTAAATTGGTTTTATTCTCAAGACTAATTAGCAATCCCAAGTGAGTACATAGTTCCCCTATTTTACTGTTTTCAATTGTTTTGGGGTGATTCATATGTACAAAACGAATTTCAAGGTTTAAACAATAATTTCAAAAACAATGGTTTATACTAAACTAATAACGATTTCAATAAGGTGAACAAGACTTGTTGGTTGTGATTACATAACAAATGACATTCATTAGCTTTGGCCGAGCCGACCAGTATTAGGTTATGGTACCATAGGATCTGACAAATCCCGTTATCAGACTACACCCATGGTTATGTGTGGGGGTTATGTAGGTAACGACCGAACCTGATGATTGTTAACATACCCTTTGGTGGTTTGTTAATACGAAATGAGAAACGAGTTAGACGAGTCACGAAGGTTTGAATGTTGTTAACGAGACGACCAAAAGTAGTTTCACTATTTAACGAATACGATTTTGGGACGAGTTAAACGATTTGAAACGAGATACACGATTTAAAACGAGTTAAACGAATTAAACGATTGGTTTTGGGTAGTGATTAGATAATGGAATGGGTGTAGTATGATAGAATCATGGTAGATACGCCGCTGGTACATCTTATATATAAGTGCTTCTATCATGTTACATTGCGTGTCATTATTTAGTTCACTGGGGAAACGATGTCACACAACGAGGTTTTCGAAACGATATAAACCATACGAGTTTTATTAACAAGTTTTTACGAGATGTTTACAAGCTTGTTATACTAAAACAAATATTTTTGAGTTAAGAGTCATGGCTACGAGATTTTATAAACTATAACCAATTAGATTTGTGTTGGTTATTTATGTTGCAATACACTTTTGTTAGTGCACCTACGTCTGCTGACTACGTCTTCCATCAAGTCTTGATGATTGTACAAATAGAAAATGGCACGGAATCCTAGAAATAGTTGTTTGTATAGGAATCGCTTATATGTACACATCTAGGATCGCTCATGTGTCAAGAAATGTTCTGGATCGCTTATTAGGATAGTATATGGATCGCTTATATGGCATTGATCTAGGATCGCTTATGTGGACTGCCATATAAGCGACCCAAGCTTGTCTATATATAGGTCTGTAGAGCGATTCACAACACATAGATAATGGTGTATTGTTCCGGTACTCTGCCGAAGTGCTGTCAGATCTTGTAACTGAGTTTGAAATCAATACAACAGCAAGTTTAAAATGTATACAGCTTGAATAGCACCAAATTATTAGTTTCCGCCTCTTAATTCGGATACGAACTTCTCTGAACGACTCAAACAGGTCGACAAACGATCCTACAATTGGTATCAGAGCTCAGGAGGAGGAGTTCTTGCCATTTTAGCTGATATTCTTCTGATTTTCTACACTTTCTTCACTTTTTCAAAATTTTTTCACGGTAAAACAAGCTCAAATTCACACAGTACACTAGGAATCATGAATTAACAAATCCTTGAAGTTTTCAGATCTAAAATCGAAGTAGAAACCAAGATTTTAGGTGATTTGTTCATTCAGGTTCGCTCAAAAGATGACGTAAGCTTCTGGACCGCTCGAAATTTTGATTGTGGACCGCTCATCAGTACATTTTTGAACCGCTTTTAGTGAAATTTTGGACCGCTCGAATAGACATCGTGCTTGGATCGCTCCAAAATCAAGAGGTTGAACCGCTCGAACGGACCTTGTCTGAACCGCTCGAATAATTTTTCCTGGACCGCTCATTGGAATTATATTGGACCGCTCATTTGATATTTGGTCGGATCGCTCGAGTGGACATTGTGTTTGGACCGCTTATTTGACAATCTTATTGGATCACGTATAGAACAATTCGCTTTTGTGAACAGATTGCTAAAATTTGAAAAACATTGTGAATTTGTGAACAATTTGAACAATGGACACGGAGTTTTATAACGCTTTTGCTACCCCAGTCTCGATTACTCAGAATGCTTTGATCGAAAATGAAACCGGAACGTCTCAGAAACCACCGAAACTCATGGATATTGATGATTACAACGTGTGGTCGGAATGATTCGGAAATTTGGTTGAAGCTTATCATCTTGATGCATGGGAACACACTGAGGAACCATATGTTAAACCAGTTAAAAATGGTGTGCAATTAACACTTCGAGATATGAGTACAGATGAGAAAAAGAAGTATCGAGATGAGAAATTGATGGTCAGTCTACTTCAGCAAGCGATAAAAGAAGATATTTTGATACTGCTTCAACATGACGGAACTGCATATTCGATTTGGACAGAATTGGAAGCAAAATTTACAGGAAGTGATGACATGTTAAAAAACAAAATGTCTCTTATGAAGAAAGAATTTGACTTGTTTCGGTGATTAAAAAATGAAACCACCAAACAAATTATTGATCGATACTGTAATTTGGTGAGAAATATGACAAAGTTAGGTGTTAAGAAAGATACTGATGAATTAATTGAAAAACTTGCAGATGCGCTTCCATATGAAATCTGGGGAACATTTTTAATGATGCTGAAGTCCAACAAAGCAGAATACAAAAAGATGAAACTAGGGGACTTCATAAAGCATTTGGAAGCTCAGGAAATGGAGCAGAGAAAGATCGCTAGGATGAAGAACTACGATGGAAACAGGATATCAGTCTGTACTACAAGCATGGTGCTACTGATTCAACAAAGTTTTCTCCTAAGATCGAAACTGCTTACAGTGTTAAAGATTCTACTGAAAAAAAGACATCTCAAGGATCAAGCAGCAGCACAAGATTTTCATCTTTTGATCCTAACATCTCTGTAACAAAGAATGGTAGAAAACTTCAGTGTAACATTGTATTAAGCCTTGAAAATGATCAAGACTACACTGAAGATATTGCAAAAAATCAAATGTCTTTGTTAGGGATGATATTAGAATCTTATAGTTGTTTTGTTGCAGGAAAGATCGGAAATCCAATGCTCACGAAAGAGGACTACGATCAAATTGATGCTGAAGAAATGGAATTGATGGATATAAAATGGTGTATGGCGAGTGTGATGAGACGCGCTGAAAAGTTCAAACAAATTACCAGCCGTGATGATTTTCGTGATGCAAATGTTTCAGCTTTAGGTTTTGACAAATCTAAAGTTACATGTTTTCGTTGCAGGGAGAAGGGGCATTTCAAGAGGGAATGCAAAAACCGTGAAGCTACCGGTGCCCAGAATCCTTTCGGAAACAATGATTATCATAAGAAGGCCATTTATCATCAAATCACTCAACCAGCACAGCAGCATCAGACACAAACAGCTCATGGGAGAGATGTGGTTGATAAAAAGGCATGTGTTGTTAGTCAGGGAAAATATGATAATTTTACCTGGGAAAAATATCTTCCGAAAGAAAGCAAAGTGTGTGTAGCTGAACAAAATGACGAGAAGTTGGCTGAAGGATTTACTTGGGATGATTTCTGTACAGATCAAGACTTTATGGCCAAAAATACTTCTCATGCTTTCTTTGCTAATGCTTATGATCTAAAATGTGCAGAAAGATGCAGAAAAGTCATGGAAGCTGCTGAAGAGAGACGAAGAAAGATCAGGGAGGAGGAAGAAGAGGAAGAGAGATTGAAGGAAGAAGCGAAAGCTGAAAAATTGAGAAGAGCTCATTTTTTAAATGCAGGCAGGCCAGTGAAAGAAGTTCCTGAATTTGAGATTAAAGTGGATGCTGAACCGGTCATGGTCCAAGAAAAGTGCATGAACTGTGATTCGCTGATTAAACAGAACAATGAGTTGCTGCACAACATTCACAAGTTGAAAGAATCGTATGACACGATGAACAGAGAAATCAACAAGTATACAGATTCTGATGGTGAACAAGCTGAAGCTATGAATACTTTGAAGATAGCTTACCTAAGACAGCTTGATACGGCAAACTATAACATAAAGAAATGTGCAGATCTCGAGCTTGAGTTAGCAACACAAAAGATAGAAACTGAGAAAGTTAAGAAATTATTAGACAGTTACTCATGTTCTACTTTTGTTGTTGACAGGATTTATCCAGTTGTGAAAGATTTGAAGACTTTTGAAGAAGTGAAGATATTTGAAGAAGAAAAATCCGTGACAAAAGATGAAGAAAAATTGAACACTTCTGGTAAGAAACCGAGTGTATCTTATAACAGATGTCCGCCCCCAGTCGAAAATGGATATTCACCTCGAAATCCAAATTCAGAAAGAGTCAATCAAGCGATCAATTTGAAATGGGAGTCTGGGTCGTCGGTTAACTTACCAGAAAGTATTGATGTCACATACACGTCATCAGACACTGATCATGAGTCAAAGTTGATAAAAAGTATGGTCGATCAGGTGTTAGACACAGATGACAATGAGGAATCAAAACCGAAGTCAAAACCCGAGTCAAAGTTTGGGTCCAGTGCGTCAAAGCCAACAGTTAAAAAGGACAAACGGGTTTATGATAAAGAATTTTTACTTTCGAAATCTAATTTGAATGATGAATCGGTCAAAGTGGCATATACTTTGAAAGGTTCTGACAAATTATATTCTGATGAGAGTTTTCCAATAAGAAGTGTCAGATTTGAAATGATTCAAAAGGTTTTCAATATCACAGAAATTAATATTTCTGAAATAAAAGATTTCAATCTTAATGGAAAACCTAAACAATACACTTCAAGAGATCAACAGAGAATTAACAAGAAAATGGGTTACAATTGTGGTTATAGTTTCCAAAAGAAACCAAACCATAATCGTAATCACAAAAAGAAAGGTCTTGGTTTTATTCCACAGAAAAACTATAAAAATGAAAAAATTTATAAACCAAAAACAATGTTTGTTGCAGGAAAAACAACAGAAGCTGAAAAAGAAAAATCATTCAGAAATCAGACAAATCAAGAACTCCTTGCTAAGAAGCAAGAGAACATGAAGAAGAAGGAAGACCCGAAGAAGGTTGAAAAGAGATCTTGTTTTCAGTGTAAAGCTGTGGGCCATGTTGCGAAAGATTGTCCAAAGACATTTCGACCAAAACAAGAAGTCTCAAGAAAAATGAAAGAAAAAGTTGTTGAGAAGACTGAACTGTCAACCCGGAAGTTTACAGGCTTTGAGAATTCAACTTATGAGAAAGGAGAATGTTCAAATAGTGCTTCCAAAAGAATAGACAATGCCACAAATCAGAAATGGGTTGTAAAAGGTTCAGGTAACAAGTCTGGTGATGAATCTGATTCCATAAAATCAGAGGAGCCACGTGTTGAGAAAAAGATTGAAAAGAAAGTTCAAAAAGTGGACGATGTGAATTTTCCGCCACTAAGTGCTAAAAATTACAAATCTAAAATTGGAAAAGTTGAAATTTCAAATCAGTTTTATTCGGACAAGAAGAAAATTGATGTTGAAAAAACTTTCAATGGAAATGTGAAACATATCTTTGGAAAAATGGTCAGTGGTAAGGCCCAAAGCATTCAGGATTTTTATGCTTCCAAAGGATGGGTTTACAGGTCAGCTGAAAGAAACAATGAAAACGATGAGGTTACACCCAAGGAAGGTCAGGCTTGGGTGGATACATTTTTTCAAGAATGAAAACCTGACTTGCCGGAGATCCCAAGATGGTATTGCGGATCATGAATCGGCATCCTTCTTAAAATGTTTGTGAAGTTTTTTGCAGGACTTGCCGGAACTCCCAGGTTTGTAAGCGAGGAGTAGGAATCGGCACCTTGAGAATTCAACCAAGATGGTAATTGGTTGAAAAACAGGTTTGAAAGTTTTTTAGTTGTGGAATGGAGTTGATCTTTTAAGTGGTTAAATCAGGGTCATTAAATTGGACTTGATTTAATTATCATTCAAGAAATTGGTAAACAATATGATGATTTTTGCCCCAATTTTACAAAAGATAAAAGCAACTAAACTTATTTTCCGGAAAAACCATTCTGATTAAAACAAACTTGAGTGTTTTGAAATCATTATGGGAAAATAGTTTGTTGTGAGGGGGAGTTCTGATTGTTTAAGCCAAATGGATGGAGAATTGAAGTGTTTCGATATCAGTTGTCATGTTCTGTACAGTTTGTTTTCAATTTTCTTTAAGATGTATTTGAATTTTAGGGGGAGTAAGAATTTTTTTAGAAAATCCAAAAACATTAGAAAATTTGAAAAAGCCAAAAACATGATAAAATTGAAAAATGAGTTTTTGTTGCATAAAAGAGGAAATGATAGTACATCAGTGGACTATCACAGCACGCTAAAGAATTGTAAAGTCAAAATGTGATAAACGATCTTACTGCGGATGTGTCAGTAGATTTTCGCACATTTAGTAAATTGAAACGAGATATAAACCTAAATCAAACTTACTTAATTCGTGGGTAACTATTCTTGGATATATGGGTAACCCCCGAAATCTTGTTTGAAAGGTCCCGTATTCTGAGATACTAGGTCTTTATGCTCAGTGATATCTGGGGTATTATTCCGGGACTTCTGCTGTATGGAAATACTGACCTAGTCCCCGAATAATACTTTCTGCAAAAAGCTTTGAAACATAAGCGCCGCCCTCAGCAAACTGATTAAACAATAAAATTGGTAATCTTTGCTGTTGTAACAAAAGATCCTCTAAAGGGGACCCACAAAAATTCGAGCCGTCATCTCACTGCTGAACGGAAGTTCTGACCTGAGCTCTCACGGTTTCGCATTTACCCCTTTACAGATATCATCTGTGGTATACTCACCTGTAAGACTGAATATTTGGGATCTGGATACGGGAGTATATTCAAGTGGAGTGATGCACAATTAAGTTTAAGTTTCTAAGACATTAATATCGTATCTCGAATCAGTTGAAATTGTGTGAAAATTTAAGTGGACAAACATACTGACAATCTAGGTAAATTGTTTAAGAACTTAATATGTAATCAAGCTTAACGGTGATTGTGATATGTTTCATAACTGATATGATCCTCTTGCACTAACTCACAAAAATATTGTTTGTAAATATTTCATTTCTGCATTTATTTTTCATTCAGAAAATCCAAAAAGATTTTTAGTGGGTTTTAGCATAAATTTTGAAAAATCAAAAAGATTTTCGTCAACTGATGTTGAGATGCTGATTTTCAAAATTCAAAGTGCTAAACTTGAAGAACTGGTTTGGGGAGTATTTGTTTGTAAATGATAAAGTTGTTTTGATAAGAACCAATAATATTCTTGAATGCAAAATCATTACTGTATTTGTTCAACATAGTTTCTAAATTGTTGAAAAGTTTAATCTTTGTAGAAACTTATGGTTGGGTAGAGATTGTGCAGGACTTGAGCCAGGTATTGATCCCGAGAGAGAATGGAGCCAAGTATCGATCTTGAACCTGATGGGAGCCTATTTACTATCTCAGAAATAGTGAAAGATTGAATTCTAGACTACGATCCCAGCTGTGTGAGAGGGGGATTCTGAAGACACAGAGTCAACATTCAAGAAAGAAGAGTTTGATGATATTGAAGATAGAGAACGAGGATTCTTGGAATGACAGATATTTCAGAGGCAGATTGTCGACTGATGAAGATTGTAGATAGACATGTGCGAATGCAGACTGGAATGATCTATGAAGACAGTTATAAAGACTCCGTCAACATCCGAGGGGGAGTTTGTTAGTGCACCTACGTCTGCTGACTACGTCTTCCATCAAGTCTTGAAGATTGTACAAATAGAAAATGGCACGGAATCCTAGAAATAGTTGTTTGTATAGGAATCGCTTATATGTACACATCTAGGATCGCTCATGTGTCAAGAAATGTTCTGGATCGCTTATTAGGATAGTATATGGATCGCTTATATGGCATTAATCTAGGATCGCTTATGTGGACTGCCATATAAGCGACCCAAGCTTGTCTATATATAGGTCTGTAGAGCGATTCACAACACATAGATAATGGTGTATTGTTCCGGTACTCTACCGAAGTGCTGTCAGATCTTGTAACTGAGTTTGAAATCAATACAACAGCAAGTTTAAAATGTATACAGCTTGAATAGCACCAAATTATTAGTTTCCGCCTCTTAATTCGGATACGAACTTCTCTGAACGACTCAAACAGGTCGACAAACGATCCTACAACTTTTCAAAACAAGGTTTGTATTTTGACTCTTGTAGTCTAACGAGATAATGCAACATATAAACGAGCCATGAATCCGATACTCCCATAAAACCTATGTACTCGCCAGCATTTCTTTGTTGACTTTATTTTTACATATGTTTCAGGTGGTATTGCTAGATGTTGCTTGCTAGGAAGCAAGTTCACTTAAGATCTGTACAAGGCCTTAGTGACTTAAAAACAATTATAAACAATATGTAGTTTGTTTATTTGGTTTAATGACAATGAACATTTCATAATATTTCAATAAAACAAAACTTTTAACTACCATGGTTGTGGAACAATAATTCTGTCGCCTCACTCCCCGGCGTTTCCGTCGCGGTTTGTTGTTTTAACCCGGCCGGGGTGTGACAAGAAGATATTAGATATATTGTTAAATGTTTAGTATTGCTATAGAATTTACATTAAGTGTTCTTTTATTTATAAGGACTTTATAGATACAATCAACTGACTAACAACAACATTGTAATTTTTTTGTTCATCTCTGTAGCACAAAATCTGGTTTCTGATCTTTTTTTGGTTCACTGATTTTTTATGGTTAAATGTTAGTCATACGAGAGAATTCATAGTCGATTATTCTTTATTTTGTATTAAAATTTTGTATATTTTCTTATAATAATAATAATAATAATAATAATAATAATAATAATAATAATAATAATAATAATAATAATAATAATAATAATAATAATAATACATCTAATTTTAACGAAGACACCTACAAAATAAAAAATCAAAACAAGTAAAATAAAAGAAGGAAGGCGTGGTTCCATGTTAAAAAAAATAACCGTAACAAAAACTTGGTTACAATTACTGACAACAAGTTGGGTGTTTATGGAATTGCATCAATTCTTTGACAATGATATGTTGAATATATTACGAAATTATGGGATATTGTGTTGTAGCATTTAGTCTAGACGGAAACCCTCAAATTTTGTAGTAATTAATGCAATTAGGATATGTTTTTTTTGTAATTCATAGTTAATTTTTAACATTTTTTGAAATACCATATTTCTCATAAATCTTGAACCCTAGACCTTCAAGGGGAGCTCAACTTTAAGTTTTCTAGTAATAATAAATAATAATACATGTAACTGTAGTAAACACACACACAAAAAATCTAAAAAAATTTGGTTACTCTTCATGGAATTTTATCAATTCTTTAACAATGATACGTGATATATTTGACGAAATTCTAAAAACGACATCGTATTGTTTCAGACAGTATCAATAGGTAGAAGAAGGCAAGCTAGATAATAATTCTTATGTGGGCAAGAAAGCTGATAATGTTCTATAAGTCTTGCTAGACGAATATATTTATATAACTAAAATAAAGTAGTGATATCACTTAAATTTAGCGCTTAAGTTTTTGAGTTATTTGACTACACATTCGTAATAAGATGTAGTAGTTAACGCAATTAAGATACTTTTTCATATTTAACAGTTAATTTTTTTACTTTGTTTTAAATGTGATGTTTTTCTCAAGTCATCAACCCTTGACCTTCAAATAGAGTTCCACATTAAATTTTCAAATAATAATAATAATAATAATAATAATAATAATAATAATAATAATCATAATAATAATAATAATAATAATAATAATAATAATAATAATAATAATAATAATAATAATAATAATAATAATAATAATAATAATACATCTAATTTTAGCACAGACACATAGAAAAGAAATTCAAAACAAGTAAAATAAAAAGAACCAAAGCTTAATTATATGCAGAAAAATAAGGGCAACAAAAACTTGGCTATAATTATCTACAAGATGCTGACTATTCATAGAATTTTGTTAATTCTTTGACAATGATATGTGTAATATTTGAAGAAATACTATGAACAACATCATGTTGTAGCAACTAGTATTAAATGTAAAAAGAAAATAATGCTCACAAAAACAAAAACATGGTTATAATTTTCCACAACATGCTGACTGTTCATAGGATTCCATCAATTCTTTAACAATTTATGTGAGATATTTTGATGAAACTCTATGACCAGCATCGTGTTGTAGCAACTAGTCTTGATGGATGAGGTTATGTGGTATAGAAAAGTGACAATGTTTTATGCAAGTCTTGGTAGATGGTTATATTTATATATTTTTTTTGAAAGGAAAATATCATTAGAACACCAAAGCCCGGGGAATCTCCAAGGCGGAAATCCCCACAATACCACAAAATTACATTACATCAAAAAGGAAAGACTTCCTACCCTTCCAATCTACTACGCCAAATCTACCCCTATTACATAACCACAAATACGTCAACGATTTAACATCTGCCACAATGTCTACCACTGACCTGGACGTCTGGTTGAAAACCTTTTCATTCCTAGCTTTCCATATCCGCCAGCAAACCACCATGAAGATGCCGTATAAAATTTCTTTCTTACTCTTCGACCATCCCGAGTTAGATACCACCTCAACAATATCTTTGACCGTGAATAAGAAAATAGGAGGTAAGTGCACCCAATTCGCTATCCCGTTCCAAACACCATTCGCCACCCTACAAACAGTAAAAATATGGTATGCACTTTCTTCAACCTCATCACAAAACTCACAAAGACATTCTCCATGACTGATGTTTCTTCTCCGCAACGCTACTTTAGTAGGAATTCTATCTTGCAAAACCCTCCACATTAACACATTACACTTTAACGGAACCCACTTGCACCAAACAAAATCAAAATCACTTTGCGAATCAATCGGACGACCACCTTGCAACCATTTTTTTTACCTCTTGGACCATAAACTCAGTCGGCCCATCAACATCCCAAGCCCATTTATCTCTATTATCTGCCACTCGTTGATCTGCTATAAGCCGATGACAAGATATCAGGTCGCTGACTTCTTGATCCGAAGAAGGATACGTTTTCCATCTCCAACTAATCACCCCAGCCAAGTTTTTTGACCCAATTCTATCCGTAACCACACACCACTTTTCTTGCTCTAGCCGAAACAAAGCAGGGAACAACATTTTTAACGGGACTCGAGTAACCCACGGGTCTAGCCAAAACTTAATATCCGAACCATTACCAAGACAACCCCTTATCAAATATGACCCATACATATCACCAACCTACAAACGACAAAAACTATTCACTAATTTCGACCATGTACCTGAGAACCTAGCTTTAATCGGATAAGTCTCCCACCTCCTCATGGATCCATGAATGGTGTCAATAACTCTTCTCCACATGGAATTCCCTTCTATATGATAACGCCAAAGCCATTTATACAAAAAAGCACTGTTACTATCTCCAAGTTTACTGAGCCCCAACCCACCTCGATTCTTTGGTCTAGTAACTTTATCCCAAGCTACCCAATGAACTTTAGAAATATCCAAATCACCACCCCACAAAAAATTCTTTATCAAGGATTCCAAGCTGTTAATCACCCCAACCGGCGACTTATACAAAGAAAAATAATACGATGGCAAACTTTCCAACACCGATTTTATTAACGTCAACCGACCTCCAATAGAGAGAACCTTTGATTTCCATTTAGATAGACGAGATTTGAACACCTTTACCACCGGATCCCAATTGCTTATTCTACTCATATTGTCACACCCGCTTATAGCGGAAGCGCGAGGTGTGATCTGATCGGTTCTCATTGCATAACAATATAAGTGAACATACTAAATGAAGAAAAACAAGCTCCAATGCCATTGTCATACTCGTTTCTAAAGAACGCAACATAAGATAAATGTATTGGTTACAAACCATCAAATGAAAATAAGTTGTCATTGTTTTATACATCAAAATGTAAGTCTTAAAATGTCAAGGCTTTGACCACTATATCACCGCAAAGAGGCGGTATATAACGGCCAAGCGCTTCAAATGGTGGCATGGAGTCTTGATACTTGCTTTCCTTAACTGAAATGTCCGCATGGTCCACTAATTTCCTGAAATACATGTTAAGTTTGAAAACATCAACAAAAGTTGGCGAGTTCATGCATTTTAGTTGTATGAGATGTATCTATAAAATGTGAGTTGTATAAGATGTATTTGTATGTAATGATGTAGTATGTAAAGCGTCAACGAAATCCTTGATCATTAATGTTTCGCGAGGACATTAATATTTGTGACGAACTAGGAAGCAATCTAAACCTAGACGATTTCGTGTCGACTACTATCGACTGGGACACAAACGCACTCTTCTGTATGGGTACACGACCAAGAGTGGGGCTTGCCAACACCCATTAGATCTAACCCTTTGTACCTAGGTCCAAACTGGATTAATGGTGCTTAGATGTATGACCCTAATCGCACTTGATCTAAGGTGTTTCATTCCGTGACTTAACATACAATTGAACATGTATTTTCCTCGATAGTTGTAAAGTTGCAAAGCATTTAAAATGAATAGGGGACATGAACTCACAGAATTGGCGTCCGTGAATGGTAAGTAACTGTGATCTGACGTACGGTCGTCCTGACTAGTGTCACGACCTACAAACGTTCTATATTAGTTAGACACTTCAGTCTTTATAAATGGCTTGAGTACAAGTCTTGTGTCTTAAATATGTGTAAGACTTGTATGTCTTTGTTGTGCGTTGAACTGTGTTTTAGATGTATGATTTGTTAAACTGTTATATATATATATATATATTTCAGCACATATATATATATATATATATATATGTACATGTAACCTTGTATCTTGTGAGTTGTATCATTGGGTCTTGTCTGAATAAATTGTATAATTGTATTTTCATTAATTATATGTCATTGGGCCGAGCCCATGTCTTAATGTTATTGGGCTTAACCTATGTATTCATGTTATTGGGCTTAATGTTATTTGGCCTAAATAGTATTGGGCCTAAAGTGTATTGGGCTTAATGTTATTAGGCCTAAATAGTATTGGGCCTAAAGGTTATTGGGCTTAATGTTATTGGGCCTTAGCCCATATGTTTGGTATTGGGCTTAGCCCATGAGTTTTGATATTGGGCTTAGCCCATGTATTTATGTTAAGCCCATTTAGGATGATAAGCCCATTTATATAAAATAAGCCCATTTGTATAAAATAAGCCCATATGTTAAAAATAAGCCCATTTGTATAAAATAAGCCCTTTTGTATAAAATAAGCCCATAGGTAAAAATATATTCTTTCATTTTTATTAAAGTTACTAAATATAGGCTTTTTAATTAAAAGAATACATAATAGTTTTTATAAGTTTTCAAAACATCCGGATATTGTTGTCGGTGATTTGTATGTATTCGCGTCGAAAGATCGCCTAAACGTCGTAGTAACTCCTTGGAATGGCGATATGTTCATAGATTCGCCCGTCGTCCGTTTTGACCATAAGTTGTGTCCGAAAGCTCGGAATGTCCGTAAGTTGTTTTTAAGGCGTGTTTACATGTAGTCTTGTAAGACTTTAGTTGAAATGTACATTGTGTTTATTTGTACCATTGTATTCAAGTTCCTAGTTATAATACATATAACTAATACAAACAAATAACACATAGCACATAAGTTATTAAGTTAACTAAATATATATTTTCTTAAAAATATATATTTATGTCAAACTTTGCTTTAACAAAAACTATTCTTTAAGAAAAATTGGCCATATTTCATTAGAAATATGGACTTTGCCATGTTTAATAAAACATATCTTTTTCTTTCCAAAATCACCAACAAATTACTCATAATATTCTTAACAAAAACATATGAGATTTATAACATAAACTTAACAAGATGAACTCATAATCATGTAGGGTTTTAGTATGATCTTTACATATGTTTACTAGTTTAAAAAACATACTTTACTTCTTGTTTTATCAAACTTTTATAAAAAAAACATCTTGTATGCTTCTTTTTACAAATATTGTAAAAGCATTATTTTTAGTTAAAAACTTTATATACTTTAACAATACCAAATATTATGATCATCCATTAAACCTTATGTTTAACAAAAACCCTTTTAATACTTTCATGTACACTTGTTAGATCATGTTTTTAAACATCATCTAACAAGTTATTTTTATGATATTCATCAATACTAGATCAAATATGCAAGAAATAAGCTTTAAATCACAACATAAACAATCTTATATATCATGATTTTTATTATGCTTCTTTGTATCTTCATCTTATTTTGTATGATTGTTTTAGTTATAACTTGTTCTTTAAACAATAAATACATAAATAAGTATGAAAAAGGGATTTGGAAGGCTCACTTCTAGCTCTTGTGGCTAGGGATTATCTAGATGATGATAAAAGCAAAGAAAAATGATGATCTTGATGCTTGAAAGCTCTTGAATGAAAGGAATCACTTCTTCAATCTTGTGGTTGCTTTAGATCCTCCTAAGTTCCATCAAACTCCATCTTGATCATCAAAGAAAGGCTAGAAAAATGAAGGTTTTTGGTGGGTGTTCTTGGCTAAAATGATGAAGGTTGACAGAGTCTTTAAGTGTGTGTAATGAAAGATGAAAAGTTGTGATGAAATGGTTAGAAATGAAAGTAACTAGTTGTTATTACTTTCACCATGTTCACCACTAGTCCCACTTGGTAAACAACTTGCATCAAAGGGTAAATATCCAAGATATTTATGGAAACTAGTTGAAAGGGGGGTGGGTCCCACATGGTAAATTGTTTTAACTAGTTAAAGTGTTAGATTTTTTTGTAGAAAAAATGATTAGGAAGCTATAGATGTTTAAGGGATTCAAGTCTTTCAAGGTGTTAAGTGACCATTACTAGTCTAATATGATCCAAATAATATTTGATGGTCACTAAAAAAAAGATCTGATATTGTTCGGATATTCGTTTCACATTGTTTCCGTTAGACGTTATTTGAACGCTAAGTTGTGTAACTTGTGTGAATTGATGTAGCTATTGGTTCGGATGATACCCGAATGTATCCTCACATGAATTCTATGTTAAATAGCATTTTTACATGTTGTAAAAATATTAGAAAGCTGATTTCTGCAGAATTTCTGTGAAAAAGTGTTGAAATCGTCGCTTTTAGTGCTTTTCGGGCAATTTTTAGTGTTATCGGACTTCGGAAAGGTTTTAAATCAAACCCTTGCATTCCTAGTTAGGGTTTAATATATATTAGATGTTGGACTTCCGTCTGAGTCCTAAAGATGTCGTTTAGATGATTTCTGCGGATCCTGCGTTTTCGTCAGAATACTAGTTTACTAGGTGCTTTTCTAGTAGTTTTGATGCATTGTTTAAACTGTTTCAAATGTACTTAATAAAAATGAATCATATGCATCCTAAGTAAGTATTCCATGAGTATTCTAAGTGTATGCCATGAAATACGCAGTTCGGGTGTTCAAAATACATAAAAATGTAGCTAAAAATGAGTATTTTAAGTGTAAGAAAGTTACCGAAAAGTGGCAGTTATCACATTCTCCCCCTGTTATTGAGAATTTCGTCCCGAAATTCAAGCTGAGTCATCCATTGCAGGAGTATTCTCGAATAGGTGGGGGTATTTTGGTTTTGATTTGATTTTCACGTTCCCAAGTGTATTCGGGTTCGTGTCGAGAGTTCCAACGAATTTTTGCTAATATGTTATGACTCCTTCATGTTTTCTGGACCTTCCGGTGCATGACCTCAACAGGTGCTTTGGTGAATTGGAATTTGTTATCAATGTGAACCTCATCCTCCCGGATGAAAACTGTTTCTTGCGTTGGACTCTTCTTGAGATTCGACACATGAAACATGTCGTGCACACTAATAAGTTCTTCTGCTAACTTCAGGTTGTAGGCATTGGTGCTAATCCTTTCTAGAATATCAAATGGTCCTACATATCGTGGGTTAAGCTTCCCACGCTTACCGAATCTCGCTACGCCCTTCCACGGTGAGACTCTCAATAAGACTTTGTCTCCGACCTCGAAAGATAATGGCTTCCGTCTCTTGTCTGCGTAGCTATTTTTTCGGTCACGAGCCGCCTTGATACGGTCTCTGATCTGAAAGATTTTATCTGCAGTCTCTTGGACTAACTCCAGACAGATTAGTTGTTTATCGTCTGCTTCCGCCCAACATAGCAGAGAGTGACACTTCCGACCGTAAACAACTTCAAATGGTGCAGCTTGTATACTTGTACGGTAGCTATTGTTGTAGGAAAACTCAACCAAAGGTAAATGAGTATCCTAGTTGCCTACCAAATCCATAACACACGCACGAAGCATATCTTCAAGTGTTTAGATTGTCCGCTCGCTCTGGCCGTCAGTTTTTGAGTGAAAGGCCATGCTTAGATTTAAATGAGATCCAAAGGTCTGTTGGAATGACTTCCAAATTCTTGAAATAAAGGGACTATCTCGGTCTGAAATGATTGAAATAGGCACTCCAAGACGAGCCACTATTTCTTTGAGATAGAGTTCCGCTAGTTTCTCTGTGCTATCCTTCTCCCGAATCGGCAAGAAGTGTGTGGATTTTGTCAATCTATCGACGATTACCCATATCATGTCGTGGCCTCTTGTGGTCCTGGATAATTTCGTAATGAAGTCCATCGATATTCGTTCCCATTTCCAACCAGAAATCTCGGGTTGTTGTAGCAAGCCCGAGGGTTTCTGATATTCGGCCTTGCCCTTCGCGCAAGTCAAGCATCTCAAAGGCCACCAAAGAGTGGAACCCAAATTCTACCCAAAAAGTATAAAGTTCCATCTTCTTTCGGCGCTAATTGTTTTTATGTGACTCAAAGTGTTTCTGCTCGAATATGTTCTTCCTTGAGCGCTTCTTGTTGTACATGATGAATTCGTGTGGTAAGATCCGTGTGAATCGTCATCTCTAATGCTCGAACTCTCAAAGTTCTAACTCGTTCCTTGCGGCTCAAGGTGTCTGCTACAACGTTCACCTTGCCCGGATGGTACTTTATTTCACAATCATAGTCGTTCAACAAGTCAATCCAACGTCGTTAACGCATATTTAATTCTCTTTGATTGAATATATGTTGAAGAGTTTTATGATCCATGAAAAATGTACATTGAGTACCATATAAGTAACGTCGCCATATTTTCAAAGCGAATACCACCATACCTAACTCGAGGTCGTGAGTGGTATAGTTCTTTTCATGAACTTTCAGTTGACGTGATGCGTACGCGATAACTTTCTCCCATTGCATAAATACGCAACCCAATCCTTGATGCGAAGGATCACAGTAAACTACGAAGTCATCGGTACCATCGGGTAGTGATAAGATTGGTGCATCGCACAACTTATCCTTGAGAAGTTGAAATGATTCTTCTTGTTTCCCGATTGGGTGAGGGAGGTTAGCGGTTGAGAAAATTTTAGAAAAATTTCTATAAATCTCTGATAGTACCATGCTAATCCGAAGAATTGCCGGACTTCAGTTGGAGTCTTGGGCGCTTCCCAGTTCTTAATTGCTTCGATCTTCGAGGTATCTACTTGAATGACTTTCTTGTTCACTATCTGCCCGAGAAATTGTACTTCACGAACCCAAAACTCGCATTTGTCACACCCCCGAAAATACCCCAAGCGGAAACCCCCACGAGACGTGTGATGTACCAGAATCTAGCCATCAATCACATTGAACTCATACAAGATTTTAGATAAAAACTTTCTTTCATTAAATAAAGTACACCAAAACCATATTATGAATTCAACATATTCAGCGGAAGCGTAATACAAGGTTAAATCAATTTAAAGCCGAAGTGTATGTAACCAATTAGTCTAGTCTTGCGTTTCCAAGTATCACGACCCATGACCACTCCAGCTTCCCAGACAGCAAGTTCCACATCCAAATACCTATAACCTGTGAGGATGCAACAAGTGTGTCAGACAACGCTGGTGAGTTCATTGTTTTACGACAACTTTGATTACCAAGTGTTTAGTTAATCCATTGAGGTTAATTCCGAAAGTAATGTTGATAATAACCCGAATACAAGACGGCTTCTGATTATTTTGCCCTTTCTCCAATGCTCCTATTAAAGCATTGGTCATGACTAGGTCATTAGTTCAACACCCGTCCTCCCAGGTACGGGGTGAGGTTGCCAAACCTAAGTAGCGCTACTAACTAATACCATGTTACCTCCCAGGTAACCAAACAACATGGAGGGACTTTAAAGGTGATAGGAAGAGTATATTATCCAACATTCCCGTTTTTACCCAAAAGACTTATCCCTCCCCGGGATACCCACTGACTGTCGCAACCACCGGGACTCATGCTCAAGAGAAATGAACTCACCTTAGATTGCTCGGTATGTTACGTTACACTACCCGTTCCAAGTTGGTCAATAAAACCCTACCATGGTTACCAAAGACAATCAGTTTATATGCACATAAATCACATATTCTGCATTCACATTACCCAAGTAACATACACACATCATCATATGAGTTGTAACAATTGTTCATGTACTCCAACAGTATGTCATACTATCACATAATTAACGCATTGCACACCATGCACCTCATCCAGTAACACACATATCAGATATTTAGCACATATACAGAGGACAGTGCGGCCCCTGATGTGTTGCAAATGCATCTTATTTTCCTTCTGTATTTTGTATATTATTTTAATAGTTTAGAGTCATTTTTAGAATATTCGGACATATTTTATTATCATTTATTATTACATGTCCTAGTGCAAAAGGAATTAAAAATAAGCTTAAACGATTCATTTAAACGAGACTAAAACTGAATAGAGCTGAAAGTTGTTTAAAAATAGTTGTTGAAAGTCAAGGGACTAAAAGTAGCAAGAGGCTAAAACTTAATTAATTCTATGTCACTACATAACAAAAATAATACAATTCGTATTCCATGCATATGTTTTCTAATTTTTTTAGTGTTGTCTCAACCTTTAAGCAGTTGGCCGATTTCTTCTATTACCTTAATTGTATCCTTCTTTATGGGTTTTTCTTTTTCAACTTATAATAATTTACCCTTCAACAGTAGGTTACGAGCAATTCACAGGTTACCATATCATTGCATATAATTCCATTTATACAACTTTACCATCAATAACTAATATCCTAGCACACATACATATTGGGTCATCGATTATCATCATATGTTAGTTTTAATCTCATGCTAACAGTTTATCCCTCACAATATGCCATTGAATCCTCTAATGTTTTCATGACAGTTATTACCATACAAACTTCAGTTTTATCATGCAATATTCAAACACACGACCCAAGGACTTCCACCCACTTAACCCTAATGGACATAGAGTCTAAATGATACTGTTCCATCCATTTGCATTTGTGACATGCTCAAACTTGGTTGGACCCCCAAGTCTTTCTATTACGTGTACAATCAGAACCACAATTAATCATCATGATATTCCACATGTGTTTGTACTTATCCTATCTAGTTCATGCATCCAATCATGTTTTATGGCACATACATATATACTCTTTGTTAATCGAATCACACATACACAAAGTCAACAATTAAGAACTAACATAAACATAATCTACTAACCAATAGTTCGACCAGGCAAGATACTGAATGGATGGGATGTTGCGCCGTTGAGGGGGGGGGGGTCTTCCACTGTCGCACGTATCTTGGGATGACAGTAGGGTTTTGTTTGAGTTTATGTTATGAAACAAAGTAATATGCACCCATTATGATAAAGGTTTGGGGCGGTCAGGTCTTTTCTTGACCGAATTGGGCTTAAGCCCATGTAATTGGGTTGCCCTACTAACTGGGTAAGGCTGCCATCACAATGGACTAGGAACTAGTGGCGGTTTGGGCTTCTTATAAGCTGGGCCGAAGTATCAACACTCAAAGGTGGGCCGGGTTTAATAGATTCGGGTCTGATTATCGATGTGAGCCGATACATATTGAGAATAGTGTAGAGTTTAAAATATGAGCATGTGGCCAGATACATGTGCGGCCCACATAAAAACGTAATGTTTAACGGAATTAAAGCAGACACAATAGAAAGACATAACGAGGAGTTACAATCACAAGATTAAACGTTACCAACCATGAATGCTCGGGTTGTCACATCATCCCCAACTTGAAAGAAATTTCGTCCCGAAATTTGATAAGTAAGCACAGAAGAGTGAAGCGATAGAAACTCTAATTAACCTCTATGTAATACCACACAAATAATAATCTCAAATAATAATCAAGCATTACACGCAATCACTAAGCATCCAGATAACTGCACAGACACCACGTAAACAAAATTGTAAAAAAAAAAAAACAGGATTGCGAGGTCAGTTGGGTGCCACATCATCCCCAATGTCACACCCCCAAAATCCACCTGCGGATAACACCCGCTTCGAGGGCGTGACCGACCAGGATCCAGCCACCAATTATACTGAGTATTTGAGTTGATAACAAAAGTAATACTTACTATTCATAAGCTTAGTAAATATTAAGTTCAGAGTTTAAAGTTTTAAGTTCCAAAATAGCAACAAGTAGCGGAAGCATAAGTACGGTAGTTTAAAACAATGTTCATGATTCAAAATAAGGTAACACCCAACACAAGGGTGAACAGACACTACACGTCCCCAAGCTGCAAGCTCCTTCGTCACTGGTTTCCTGCAAAGCATGCGGTAAGGTGTCAACAATAATGCTGAGTGAGTCCACTAGTTGTCCAGTTTTAATTACCAAAAACTTTGTTTCGCCGGTTAATTTATCCGTTTATACATGCCCTGGGGAGCTACCCCAAAAGTTAGCTACTAAACTGTTTTTCCAATACCGAACACTAGGTAACCGTTGCGTATCCGCAGGATGCCCCGATGTCAATGTTCTATCATCATTGACGGATTTCTGAGTACATTAGTTCACGACCGTCCCAAACCAGGGCACGGTGTGAGGCTGGTAAACACCTAAATAGCGCTATCAACTAATAACCCGTTCGCCTAACCCGGCGACTAATCGGTATTTGTAGTAGGGACTTGAGTGATAGAGTTTCGTTTAGTGCCGTTAGTTGCAATCCGTATAAACAGTAATTAACCAAAAGGTTTCCCAATACCCGGGAAGGAAAAGTAAGTTTTGTTCCCAATGACTAGGGAAGGTATGTAAATGGTATCCCCTTTTACCAGGGGATAGGGTTGTTAGTCTCGTGTCCCAAACCACCGGGACGCATGCTTTTAAGTTGTGAACTCACCTTGGGTTGCTCGGTAGGTTTAGGTTACTTGTCAATCACGTTGGTCACCACGTCCTAACATGGTTACCGGTATAGGTCAGGTTCGGTGTGCAAGTAATCACGTAAGAACATATACAGGCACATAACATGCATACAAGTAATAGTCATGGGTTATTGGGCCGGCCCTAACAGTAACACCGTCAAACAGAACACAGCAACACATAGTCCAGCCCAAGTTAACACAGAATGGCCCAATAACTAAAATGGACAGCCCACTCGCAACCAGCTGGTCTCGAGTCGCAACCAGGTGGTTTCGGCTTGTCACGCTGTGGTTGCGAGTCGCAACCGTGGTCTCGAGTCATCACGTTTTGGTTGCGAGTCGCAACGGCATGGTCTCGAGTCGCAATCTCGAGGTTTCGACTTGTCATGCTTTGGTTGCGAGTCGCAACCGTGTGGTTTCGAGTCGTAATGCCGTCGTTGCGAGTCGTAATCTGTCACTTTCATATACACGTGATGATGCAGATATGACAGTCCAAATTGTACCAAGAATTCAGGCCCATTTTAGGAAACAACCAATAATATTTCACTAACACTTTGCCAAATCTGAATACTAGTAAAGATAGATCAAACTTTGCCATTTTTACATCTTCAAGTCATATTCAAACAAGTTCATCCTATCTTCATATTTTTCTAGGGTTTTCACCATAACAAATCACACATTTATGAACCAAAAATTACATATTTACAACAAGATCATGATGCAAAATAAGAAATCATGCATTATATATCCGAAATCTCATATTTAACAACATCATTTTGCAAGAACAATGAAGCATTCATTTTATAATCTTGAACATAGTTTTGGTTGGCATGAACATTCCTACACTACCATTTCTAAACATGTAACCACATAGTGTCAAACTTTTACAAATCAACCTAAAAGTCATACCAAAAACTACTAACCAAACATTTCTAGTTCATTTAATCCACATAAATCTCATACACAAAAGATAACACAAAAGATAGCACTAACCGGTTATGAAAGGAGGAGCCGAAAACAAAGAAAAGAGAACCGAGAAGATGGAATGTCCGAGGGATAGTCTTGACCGAGTTTCTTGTCCGGGATCTTTGCTTGAACCGAAAATAGGAAGGGATTGGGGTGTGTTGTTGAGGATTTCTAGTAGAGAGAGAGTTTGAGGAGTGTTTGTGTGTGTAAAATGGAAGAAGTGGGGGAAAGGTGGAATATATATACAAGGGGATGTTTCGGGTTGGGCTTGGGGTTTCGGCCCAAACCGGTTTCGGCTCATCGGCCCACTCGAGACCGAGTGGCCCACTCGCAACCGCCCGGTTGCGAGTCATGGTCTCGGGTCGTGGTTTCGGCTCTTATATATATATATAATACATACATACATCACATATCATGCACAAAGGTCACGTTTTCATTTAATAATATTTATGTACACGAAATATTACAAGGTGTTCGTTCGGAAAAACCTCAAGTGTCACATTATCCCCAAGTTTTAAGAACTTTCGTCCCGAAAGTTGAAGCAGCCACTGCCAAGCTAGCGTGTTTCAACGGGGTGTCACATCATCCCCCCGTTAGTTTGGAATTTCGTCCCGAAATTCGGTTGTAGCTTCAGTGCTGGGGTTTTCGTTTGGGAATAACTGGGGATACTTGGACTTCATCTGGTCCTCCCGCTCCCAGGTAAACTCTGGGCCGCGCCGTGAGTTCCAACGAACTCGTACAAGGGGTATCTGGCTACGTTTGAGGGTTTTGATCTCTCGATCCGTGATCTCAATCGGTTCCTCAGTAAAGTGTAGCTGTTCATCAATCGTCAGTTCCTTAAAAGGAATCACAAGTGTTTCATCCGACAAACACTTCTTCAGGTTAGATACATGAAAGACGTTGTGCACTGCACTCAGCTCTGCAGGCAGGTTCAATCTATAAGCAACCTTACCGATTTTCTCGGTAATTTCGAATGGTCCAACATACCGTGGATTCAGTTTGCCTCGTTTACCGAAACGAACCACACCCTTCCAGGGTGAGACTTTAAGTAGAACCCGGTCCCCGACCTGGAATTCTAACGGTCTCTTACGCTTGTCAGCGTAGCTTTTCTGACGGTCACGAGCTGCCGCCATGCGTTGCCTGATCTGGGAAATCTTTTCCGTTGTATCTACCACTAGTTCTGGGCCTGTGAGTTGACTGTCACCTATTTCCGCCCAGCAGAGAGGTGATCGGCATTTACGACCGTACAATGCCTCAAAAGGTGCCGCCTGAATACTAGTGTGATAGCTGTTGTTGTAGGAGAATTCCACCAGCGGCAGATGCTTCTCCCAGTTCTTGCCAAAATCGATCACACATGCTCTAAGCATGTCTTCCAGGGTTTGGATGGTGCGTTCAGACTGCCCATCCGTTTGCGGGTGATAAGCGGTGCTCATGTCCAAACGTGAGCCAAAGGATTTGTGCATAGCTTGCCACAATTCGGAAGTAAAACGAGCGTCTCGGTCAGAAATAATAGAAGTTGGCACCCCGTGCCTGGAGACTACTTCCTTCAAATAGATTTCTGCCAAGGTAGAAAACTTGTCTGTTTCCTTAATGGCCAGAAAGTGTGCAGACTTAGTCAATCGATCTACTATCACCCAAATAGTGTCATTCCCGCGTTGAGATCTAGGTAGCCCTGTAACAAAATCCATGGAAATTTGCTCCCATTTCCATTTCGGGATTTCGGGCTGCTGTAGTAGGCCTGCTGGTTTCTGATACTCGATCTTGACTCTTGCGCAGGTCAAGCATTTGCCAACGTAGGCTGCTATGTGGGCTTTCATGCCAGGCCACCAGTATGTGGTTTTCAAATCGTGGTACATCTTATCTGCACCAGGATGTACTGAATAACGGGACTTATGGGCTTCGTCCATCACAAGCTCTCGTAGATCTCCGTAAAGTGGGACCCAAATGCGCCCTGCCACATAGTAGGCGCCGTCCTCTTTCTGTTCTAGTTGCTGCCTCGATCCTCGCAGGGACTCAGCCCTGATGTTTTCCGGTTTCAGAGCTTCAATCTGAGCATTTCGAATCTGGGTAGGGAGACTAGACTGGATGGTAAGTTGTAATGCTCGCACGCGCTTTGGTACAGTGTCTTTCCGGCTGAGGGCGTCCGCCACAACATTTGCCTTGCCCGGATGATACTTGATGGCGCACTCATAATCATTCAAAAGTTCAACCCATCGGCGTTGCCGCATGTTTAATTCCTTCTGCTTGAAGATATGCTCGAGACTCCTATGATCGGTGTAAATGGTGCACTTGGTACCGTACAGGTAATGTCTCCATATCTTAAGCGCAAATATCACTGCTCCTAGCTCCAAGTCGTGTGTTGTGTAGTTCCTTTCATGTGTCTTAAGTTGTCGAGAGGCGTAAGCAATAACTTTCTCGCGTTGCATCAACACACAACCGAGTCCATGAATAGACGCATCACAGTAAACCACAAAGTCATCCGTTCCTTCAGGTAACGAGAGAATAGGAGCACTGCAGAGGTTATCCTTAAGCCTCTGAAAAGCAGATTCCTGTGCTACATTCCACTTGTAAGTGACGCCTTTCTGAGTGAGTGTAGTGAGGGGTTGTGCAATCTTTGAGAATCCTTGAATGAATCTGCGGTAGTAACCTGCCAATCCCAAGAATTGGCGAACTTCAGTGGGAGTTTTAGGGGTAGGCCAATTCTTTATAGAGTCGATCTTAGCTGGGTCGACGTGGATTCCGTCCTTGTTAACCACGTGCCCAAGGAAATGGACTTCTCGAAGCCAGAAGTCGCATTTCGAGAACTTGGCATACAGTTGCTCGTTGCGAAGGAGTTCGAGGATAAGGCGTAGGTGCTGTTCATGCTCTTCCTGACTTTTCGAGTAGATCAAGATGTCGTCTATAAACACGATCACAAATTTGTCGAGGTAGGGTTTGCATACCCGGTTCATGAGATCCATGAACACTGCAGGGGCGTTGGTCATTCCAAAGGGCATAACGAGGAATTCATAATGACCATAACGAGTTCTGAATGCAGTCTTGGAAATATCTTCGTTACGGACCCTTAACTGATGGTAGCCTGATCGCAGATCAATCTTAGAATAGTAGCTCGATCCTTGCAGTTGATCAAACAAATCGTCGATTCGCGGGAGAGGGTAACGATTCTTGATGGTAACCTTGTTCAACTCACGATAGTCTATGCACATTCGGAACGTGCCATCCTTCTTCTTAACAAAGAGTACCGGTGCTCCCCAGGGTGATGAGCTAGGACGGATAAATCCTTTATCCAAAAGTTCCTGTAGTTGAATAGAGAGTTCCTTCAATTCTGCGGGGGCTAGTCGATAAGGTGCACGAGCTATAGGCGCTGCTCCGGGAGCTAGCTCGATCTGGAATTCGACCTGACGATGGGGAGGGAGTCCAGGTAATTCCTCAGGAAATACCTCGGGGTAGTCACGCACTACTGGAAAGTCTTCAATCCTCTTTTCCTTTTCCTGCGTGTTGGTAACAAGTGCTAAGATAGCGGTGTGCCCTTTCCGTAAACACTTCTGGGCCTTCAAGAACGAGATAATGCCGGAGATTTCTCCACTTTTGCCACCTTGTACAATGAGGGGTTCGCCAGAACGGCGAGGAATACGAACTGCTTTCTCTTGACAGAGGATCTCAGCGCGATGCTTGGATAACCAATCCATACCAATAACGACTTCGAAGCTTCCAAGAGTAACAGGGAAAAGGTCGATACTAAATGTCTGACCAGACAACTCTAGTTTGCAGCCTTTGACAACATGTGAGGCCTCGATGTTTCTACCATTAGCTAACTCGACGATATGAGGAGAACTTAGTAACGAAAGCGGACGCTTAAGCTTCTTACTAATACGTAGGGATACATAACTAGCATCGGCACCGGAATCAAATAACACAGAAACATAACGATCATCGAGTAGGAACTTACCCGTCACGACATTGGGGTCATTCCTTGCTTCACCAGCTCCAATCACGAATGCTCTTCCTCTAGCGCCATTCCCAGCATTGTTGTTCTGATTGTTGTTCCCAGCTCCTTGATTGTTGTTGCGGTTCTGATTCAGTTCAGGACAATCCTTCTTAAAGTGCCCCTCAGCTCCACACTTAAAACATGCCCGGTTGTTTCCCTGCTGCTGTTGCTGTTGGGGTTGTTGCTGATTCTGTCTAGCTGGGAACTGACTTCGACAATCCTTGGCGTCGTGCCCCATCTTGTGGCATCGCTGACACTGGCCCTTATTACATGCCCCATTGTGGTGCTTGTTACACTTGTTGCACTTAGGGTAGCTTCCCCGGTAGCCACCCTGTTGCTGAGTGCCCTTGTTGTTTTCAGTTTTCCTTTGCTGTGCTGGGGCCTGAGTGGGGTTAGCATCCTTGCTTTGACTTCCTTCCCACTTACGTTTGCTGTCACTGGAAGTTCCAACCGTAACACCGATCCTTTTGGGCAACCTGCCCTCTTCTACGGCCTGATCAGTAAGTTTGTGAGCAAGTCGAACAATCGGCTGAATGGTAGTGTGGTTGGCTGTAGTGACATGGCTTCGAATCTCTGGAGCCAAACCTTTGATGTACAGTTCGATCCTTCGGTACATTGGTCGTGACATGTTCGGGCAGAGAGCAGCATAGTCATTGGACAACTTGGTGTAGGTTTCAATCTCTGACCCAACCATCTTGAGCTCATAGTACTCGTTCTCAAGCTTGTGGATGTCATCCCGGTGACAGTATTCATCCTTAATCATATCCTTGAAATCCTCCCATGCCGTAGCATTAGCAGTTTCCAACCCAAACATCTGAATCTGCGCCTTCCACCAAGAAAGCGCGCTTCCTTCAAGCGTAGCAGTAGCAAATTTCACCCAATTTGCAGGAGGACACTCGCAAACGGCAAAAACAGCTTCAATTTTCTCAATCCAATGCAGAAGACCTATGGCACCCTCAGTGCCGTTGAAAGGGAGAGGCTTGCAATCCATGAAAGTTTTGAAAGTACACACTGGTGGTTGCGCCGGTGCATGCTGACCTGTTCGTGAGAAGCGAAGCGTATAGGTTTAGAGGCGAAAAGTCGATGTGGCGGTAGGATCTATACATCCTAAAACAACGAGCTTACCTATGGGGTGGGCTGCAAAAGCCGCAGCCACTGTGTTGAGCAGGTTAGTGAACTGAGCCTGCGTCATGTTAATGTTTCCTCTTCCGCGTCCACTCATTGTCTTCATAACCAGAAAACACAGTATGAGTGTGATGTCGTAGTGTAGCGAGAATGAGATAGAAGAGAGAGGTGTATCTATCTAGTTTAGGCACACTAGTACGTATATCATAACAGGAAACATAAAGCAAACAAGTAAACACTGGTCCGAGCTATGAGGTCAAATGTGTCGAGCCTTGCACTTGGAGTGTAGTGTCGTCGCGAGTCACGGGTTATAGTCTGGTTTTCTCCAAAAAGATTTTCCCCTTTTTAAAACCAAGTTCACTATAACCAATGGCTCTGATACCAATCTGTCACACCCCCAAAATCCACCTGCGGATAACACCCGCTTCGAGGGCGTGACCGACCAGGATCCAGCCACCAATTATACTGAGTATTTGAGTTGATAACAAAAGTAATACTTACTATTCATAAGCTTAGTAAATATTAAGTTCAGAGTTTAAAGTTTTAAGTTCCAAAATAGCAACAAGTAGCGGAAGCATAAGTACGGTAGTTTAAAACAATGTTCATGATTCAAAATAAGGTAACACCCAACACAAGGGTGAACAGACACTACACGTCCCCAAGCTGCAAGCTCCTTCGTCACTGGTTTCCTGCAAAGCATGCGGTAAGGTGTCAACAATAATGCTGAGTGAGTCCACTAGTTGTCCAGTTTTAATTACCAAAAACTTTGTTTCGCCGGTTAATTTATCCGTTTATACATGCCCTGGGGAGCTACCCCAAAAGTTAGCTACTAAACTGTTTTTCCAATACCGAACACTAGGTAACCGTTGCGTATCCGCAGGATGCCCCGATGTCAATGTTCTATCATCATTGACGGATTTCTGAGTACATTAGTTCACGACCGTCCCAAACCAGGGCACGGTGTGAGGCTGGTAAACACCTAAATAGCGCTATCAACTAATAACCCGTTCGCCTAACCCGGCGACTAATCGGTATTTGTAGTAGGGACTTGAGTGATAGAGTTTCGTTTAGTGCCGTTAGTTGCAATCCGTATAAACAGTAATTAACCAAAAGGTTTCCCAATACCCGGGAAGGAAAAGTAAGTTTTGTTCCCAATGACTAGGGAAGGTATGTAAATGGTATCCCCTTTTACCAGGGGATAGGGTTGTTAGTCTCGTGTCCCAAACCACCGGGACGCATGCTTTTAAGTTGTGAACTCACCTTGGGTTGCTCGGTAGGTTTAGGTTACTTGTCAATCACGTTGGTCACCACGTCCTAACATGGTTACCGGTATAGGTCAGGTTCGGTGTGCAAGTAATCACGTAAGAACATATACAGGCACATAACATGCATACAAGTAATAGTCATGGGTTATTGGGCCGGCCCTAACAGTAACACCGTCAAACAGAACACAGCAACACATAGTCCAGCCCAAGTTAACACAGAATGGCCCAATAACTAAAATGGACAGCCCACTCGCAACCAGCTGGTCTCGAGTCGCAACCAGGTGGTTTCGGCTTGTCACGCTGTGGTTGCGAGTCGCAACCGTGGTCTCGAGTCATCACGTTTTGGTTGCGAGTCGCAACGGCATGGTCTCGAGTCGCAATCTCGAGGTTTCGACTTGTCATGCTTTGGTTGCGAGTCGCAACCGTGTGGTTTCGAGTCGTAATGCCGTCGTTGCGAGTCGTAATCTGTCACTTTCATATACACGTGATGATGCAGATATGACAGTCCAAATTGTACCAAGAATTCAGGCCCATTTTAGGAAACAACCAATAATATTTCACTAACACTTTGCCAAATCTGAATACTAGTAAAGATAGATCAAACTTTGCCATTTTTACATCTTCAAGTCATATTCAAACAAGTTCATCCTATCTTCATATTTTTCTAGGGTTTTCACCATAACAAATCACACATTTATGAACCAAAAATTACATATTTACAACAAGATCATGATGCAAAATAAGAAATCATGCATTATATATCCGAAATCTCATATTTAACAACATCATTTTGCAAGAACAATGAAGCATTCATTTTATAATCTTGAACATAGTTTTGGTTGGCATGAACATTCCTACACTACCATTTCTAAACATGTAACCACATAGTGTCAAACTTTTACAAATCAACCTAAAAGTCATACCAAAAACTACTAACCAAACATTTCTAGTTCATTTAATCCACATAAATCTCATACACAAAAGATAACACAAAAGATAGCACTAACCGGTTATGAAAGGAGGAGCCGAAAACAAAGAAAAGAGAACCGAGAAGATGGAATGTCCGAGGGATAGTCTTGACCGAGTTTCTTGTCCGGGATCTTTGCTTGAACCGAAAATAGGAAGGGATTGGGGTGTGTTGTTGAGGATTTCTAGTAGAGAGAGAGTTTGAGGAGTGTTTGTGTGTGTAAAATGGAAGAAGTGGGGGAAAGGTGGAATATATATACAAGGGGATGTTTCGGGTTGGGCTTGGGGTTTCGGCCCAAACCGGTTTCGGCTCATCGGCCCACTCGAGACCGAGTGGCCCACTCGCAACCGCCCGGTTGCGAGTCATGGTCTCGGGTCGTGGTTTCGGCTCTTATATATATATATAATACATACATACATCACATATCATGCACAAAGGTCACGTTTTCATTTAATAATATTTATGTACACGAAATATTACAAGGTGTTCGTTCGGAAAAACCTCAAGTGTCACATTATCCCCAAGTTTTAAGAACTTTCGTCCCGAAAGTTGAAGCAGCCACTGCCAAGCTAGCGTGTTTCAACGGGGTGTCACACCCAACTTGAAAGAAATTCTGCCCCGAAATTTGCTAGTGACATCAGGAGTTGACTCAACCATTTGCACAATTGAGGATACTCGTGTTTTATCTGATCTCTGCGTTCCCACGTGAACTTCGGTCCTTGTATTGAGTTCCCACGAACTCTCGCGATTGAAATTCTACTAGGTTTTCAATGGTTTTCTCGACAAAGGTATCACAAGTGTTGCATCGAACAGACACTTCTTTAGGTTCGAGACATAAATGACATCGTGTACGTTATCTAATTCGTCGGGTAGCTCGAGTTTATAGGCTTCGCAAACGATTCTTCCCAGACTGTTGAATGGTCTATCGTGACGTCAGTTAAGCTCGTCATGCTTCCCAAGCATTCCACACCCTCCCAGGGTGAGACTTTCAACACGATACGATCGCCTACAGCGATCTTTCAGCGTTTCCTAATCTTTACAGCTTTCCTGACGGTCACTCGTTGCCGCCAAACGATTTCCGATCCAAGCAATCTTCCCAAGGGTTTTGAGTACCAGTCCTGGATTTGTGATTAGGTTGTCACCTGCCTTAGTCCAACAAGGAGATTAGTGTTACTGTCCAAGCAATGCCTCAACAGAGTTGTCTGAAAACTGGAATGGTAACTGTCGCAGTAAAACTCGACCAAAGGGAGATATCCCTCCAATTTACTAAAGTCAGCCGCACACATGCTCGCGGCATGTCTTTGAGTGTCAGGATGGTTCGTTCATTCGGACCGTTTATCCTACGGTGATAAGCAATACTCATATCTAGCCACGAGCCAAGGGTATTGTGTATTGCCTAAAATAAATCATGCATAAATCAAATTCAGAGGTAATAGGAGTTGGCACCTCGTGCCTAATAACCGCCACTCTCAAAGGAACATTCGCAACTGTGAAGACTCATCAGTTTTCTTGTTTGCAAGAGAGTGTGCTGGTAACTTGAGTCCATCAATGATCACCCAGGTGATAATGTTTCCGTTTCGAGTGGTAAGTAGACTGGTGACTAAATTCCCGGCAGTCTGTTCTCATTTCCATACGTGTGTTTTCTGGTTGCCAATATCCCACCTTGACTTTCCCAAATGTCAAACTTCGATCCCATATGTAGCTAGGTGAGCCTTTATGCCCGACCACCAGTACAAGGTTTATAGATCCTAATATCTCTTATCGAATTCCAGATGACTAGAATATCGAAGCCGGTGTGTTTTGCCCAACACAAGTTCCCTAAGGTTGTCATATAATGAAATCCACATTCGTTTCGTGAGGTAGTGAATACCGTCTGACTTGCCAAAGGTTTCTTCTTCATGCCCCAAATGAGTTCAACTTAAAAATTCTCTTCCTTCTGTTTTCCAGTTTGAACAGAGCGAGTCTGATCAGGTAGGTTAGAGTCGATAGTGAGCTGCAAAGCGCGTGCACGCTCAGGTTCCACAGTCATAATCATTCGAAAGTTCCATCCAGCGATGCCATTGCACGATGTAGCTCCCCCGAAACAACGGTATACGGGAGGCCCTTGTGATCGGTCTAGGTAATGCATTTGGTACCGTCCAAGTAATGCCTCCAACTTAAATTCAAAGACCAGGGTTTTCACCGCAAGTTGTGACTCATGCAATTCCTCTTGTAAGTTCACTATGTAAGCCATCACCTTCTCGGGTTGCATCAGCGTATAACTGGGACTCTGACTCGCACCATCATGGTATACCAATAGATCACCCGTACCCTTAGGTAAAGACGTTTTTTAGTGCATTGTGGAATTAGGTTTTCAAAAGCTGAAAAGACGTTCTCCTGTTTTGTCTCCCACGAATACACAGCACCTTGTTGTATTAAAGAGATTTAAGCCACGCAATCCTCGAAAATCCCATGATGAATCCGTGATAGTCTCTAGCGAAACCAAGAAATTGCTTTATCCTCGAAGAACTCTTTGGTGTCGATCAGTTTCAAATGAAATGGATCTTAGCGAGATCCATGTGTATTTCCACTTCGTTGGTTACACAACCAAAAATGTACCTCTCGAATCCAGAATTTGACTTCACCAGTCTTCGCGTGTAGTAGCTTTAAGATAATGTGCAATTGCCGCCTAGGGTGTTCCTTCCTCCTGGATATGATTCAAAACGTCTTCAGTAAACATGGTCGATTCATGTGATTCATAAAGCTGCCAGTGTGTTGGTTAACCCCGTAAGTCATGGAATACAAAGTCGTAATGGCCGCATTGCGTTTGATATGCCGTTTTAGGAACACCCTCCCCTTGGACTTCCCTCTGACGAGAGCTTTTTCGTTAGCCATTCCTCGAATGGGAGCTTGACCCTCGCATCTGGTCAACAGGTTGTCATTACCATGGTCGAGACAGATGGTTCTTGACTGTCACCTTGATGAGTTCCCGATATTCAGTACACATACGAAAAGGCTTTATCTTCCCGAATATAGCTGGGGCTCCCCAAAGCGAACAAAAACAATGCCCAATAAAACTCCTGTCCAACAATTCCTGTAGATAGTCCTTGCAACCCTCCTGGTGCAAGACGGTATGTAGCACGAGTAATCAAGGTTGCCCCTGTCGTGAGATCAAACTGAGATTCTGCCTAACAGTGGTGGAAGTAAATCTGTAAGCTCCTCGGGTAGCACACTGAGAGGAATCGCGAACAATTGGTGGATCCTCGATCCTCTTTTCCTTAGCCCTAACATCAGTAACGGTTGTTAACGTAGCGGGGTAATCCCTCCATAAATGTTCCCGGCTTTCGTTGCTGAAATGATACTAACCTTTACACCACACTGAAGCTTCAGGACAGACGACGATTCGCCACTAGAGAGAGGGATACTCAAATTTTCCCCTCATAAGGTATATTCGCACAACATCTAGACAATCAATCCATACTAACTACTACATTGCAACCATTAGGGGTAGTAGAAGGAAGGTCGATGTCGAACACCTGTCCCCTGAGGTCGAGTTTGCATCCAAGTGAACATATAAAGCTTCAATTGACTTGCATCAGCCGACTTCACAACAGGTTCGGTTTCAAGAATCATCAGGGTTAAACAGAACAGTGACAAAGTGATTAGTTACCAAGAACGTGTAGGCCACCATGTTGTTATAATCCTGGCATCGCCCACGCCCATCCTAAATGCCCTTCCACGAGTATCACATCCAGTGTCGTTGTCATTGCTACTAGAACTCCCAAAACTGTCATTATTCCCTAGGTTGTTGACGTCTTAACTTATCAACAGTCAATCCTCGTCAGCGTCACCTTCGTTTCCATGCTGCAGACTACGATTACGAGTTCTTTGATGGTGCCATGACTGGTGCCTCTAATATTGTTGCATGTAACGGTGTCCTGCGTCCTTTCACCAACAAGGTCCATCTTTTCACATTCCGTGCCACGTCCTAAGGCACTACTCATGGTGCGGGCGGTTACACAGTCCGCTCTACAATCAATCTTCATTGATTTTGTCCCGATTGGTTCGTAAGAGTCGACTCCCATGAGTCACTGGCTGGGGTTAAGGATTCGATTGGAGTCAAATCGCTGTTGTTCGTTGCCAGTAACTAGGGTCGTTCAAATGCCGAAGTCAGTAAGGTACTACGTTTACCCTCTTGTCCATCGTTCTTGCAAGTTGACTGATTAATACACGGTATGTCGCGAGAGTGTTGCAGAAGTGATCGCACATCGGGATCTAAGGCGTCAACACGCTAAGTTCCAGCAAACAAAGATAAGTGAGGAAAGTATAGTCCAATCATTTGACGCTGAGCCATCCAACTCAGGGACGTTCGTACTAGCACCTAACATTCTACACAGTTAGCTAGGTGTTCAGATGTGTGATAAGGTGATACTCGATAGCATCGAGATTCGTAAGGATTCAGAAAAGGGTGAAAAGATCATGTTCGAGTAGAAGACAATCACTGTTATGACTCCTATAGACTAACATAACATCAATTAACAAAGCGGAACCCGTCTCACACTCGTTAAGCCTCACTGGGACTCACATGCACCCCACATTATTATTATGTGTGCACCCATAATAATAAGGCAATTTGCATGCTTATCTCAGTGCCTCTTAACTCGCACAAAAAAGTTCCCCGAATTCGAGCAATAAGACAAATGACGCCACAACATAGATCATGAAAGTTCAAGAAGAGTCGCACTCTTAAAACACGTAACATGGGTTGGTAACATAGAAGTTCATACTGCAGTGCTAAGTGTGCATTCACGTGTGATGGTATTCGTAAGCGGACACTAGATATACTATGCAATAGTAAACGAGAAACGAACCTTGCAGTCTGGAGCTGAGTGTCATGGTCGATTTCGGATCTGTTCGGTTATAGTTTGGCTTTATAAAAACGTTTTAAAACCAAGTTCACTATAACCAGTGGCTCTGATACCAAACTGTCACACCCCCGAAAATACTCCAAGCGGAAACCCCCACGAGGCGTGTGACGTAGCAGAATCTAGCCACCAATCACATTGAACTCACACAAGATTTTAGATAAAAACTTTCTTTCATTAAATAAAGTACATCAAAACCATATTATAAATTCAACCTATTTAGCGGAAGCGTAATACAAGGTTTAATCAGTTTAAAGCCCAAGTGTATGTAACCAATTAGTCTAGTCTTGCGTTTCCAAGTATCGCGACCCATGACCACTCCAGCTTCCCAGACAGCAAGTTCCACATCCAAATACCTATAACCTGTGAGGATGCAACAAGTGTGTCAGACAACGCTGGTGAGTTCATAGTTTCACGACAACGTTGATTACCAAGTGTTTAGTTAATCTATTGAGGTTAATTCCGAAAGTAATGTTGATAATTGTCACACCCTGCTAGTAGCGGAAGCGTATTGTGTGTGAAGTAAGAAAGGTAATCATTGCATCCAAAAGTGTTAACAACATGAACCCACAACGATACCATAGATATATAGTTTTCAACAAAAGATTACAAGTTTTCAACATAGTTTCCAAGTTTCAACAACGTTTGACATGGCATAGTTCTAAGTTATTTACACATAACAAAAGTTAGTTTTTGACATAAAACATAATGAGGTTTTATCCCCTATATACCCATACGAAGTTGGGATATAAAAGACAAACCCTCCAAAAGTGGCCATCGTTGTCATTTGTTTTCCTGAATCCCATGGTGAATCACCGGCTCAAGACCTGTTTCCTGAAATACATGTAGTTTTAAAAAAACCAACAAAAAGTTGAGCGAGTTCATGCAGTATTTGTTATCATGTGAAATCTCATAGATGTTATCTTGTAATCATGGTATGTTCTGATTCATTCATGGAGTCTGTTAAGGATCTATCAGTGGGTAGCGAGCCCCCTGACATAATGCACCATAAGCAAATAACGAAACCGAGAACACTTTGTCATCATTGGGATCACAAAAGCACTCCAGGGTATACCAACCAGGAGTGGGGCGTGCCTCAAGCCCAATAGATCTACACCTTTTGCACGTTGGTCACTAAGTGATTAATGGTTACTAATGTAGTTTCCCTACTTATGCACATTGATCATGTCATCTACTTCGTAACTAACATACCAACAGTTTTAGCATGTATTTCCCCTCGATGTTTTTGAAAACAAAACATTGAAAACAGTGAAAGGAGGGACATGAACTCACAAATTTGCGTTCCGTGTAATATGATATCTAAGTGAGCGTCCGTACGTGTCAATAACCTACATGTGTACTAATCTCGTTAGACACTAGGTCTTTTGGACCTTGTACAAGTTGTTCATCTTGAATTCTTTGTTATGTTCTCGTTTGTCATCTTTGGAACAACTTTGTATTTTAGAGCGTTGATAGTTTACTCACTCGATTGTTATGTGTATTCATGTATTCTATACGTATTGAATTATATGCGAACGGCTTCGAACCTATGTCATTGGGCTTATCCCACATTTCATTGTTATTGGGCCTAGCCCTAGTTTTCTTGTTATTGGGCCTAGCCCTAGTTTTTAATGTTATTGGGCCTAGCCCTAGTTTTACTGTCATTGGGCCTAGCCCTAGTTTTTAATGTCATTGGGCCTAGCCCTAGTTTTAGTAATTTGGGTCTAGCCCAAATCTAACTTTATGAGTCCATTAAGATAATCTTGCAATTTTTACCAAAATGTTACCAAGTAGCAAACTTTAACTAAGTTCATTTTTCCTATGAAAAATACTTGGTAATTTGTATAGTTTTCGACTTTCCGGATTCTTGTTATAGGTCACTTATATATGTGATCGTTTTAACGTCCAAAATATGTTATTTTAGACTCGACTTTGTGGTAACTTGTTCACGATGTCGATACGCCCAATTTGTTGTCATCAAGTGTTATGTATTTCCGTTTCGGCCATTCTATTTAATTGTCCGATTTACTAGCATTTCTTGGACCATGTAGGAACATGTATGTGTAATTATTTTGATCACCCTATAGGTATCTAATACATACACATATATAGCACATATACATATACTTAACCAGTTTCCAAAAATATATAATTTTTACCAAAAATTATATATACATATATGGTTACTTACATTTTTAACCATTTATTTTTGTAAAAATATAAGTTTAAGTTCATAAGAACTTCTTGAATATTTAATCCTTAAATATTCCCATCAAGGTTTCCATAATGACGTTTAAGACCACTAATCGCGTTTAACCTTGTAAATCACCTTTTAATCCCTTCTTTAATCGCGATTAGATTTTTAGAAAAATTCGCCATAGCTTCCCCTAAAACTATGACGTTTCCCACGTTATAAAAACGCGTTTAAATCAATAATCAATTTTCCAAAATCACCATTATCCACCAATTTTCTTCCAAATATGTATTCTTAACAACATATTCACCTTTCATGAACTTACATATATATTTTTCATACACCAAAAATGAGACTTTTTATGGTGACAATTTATAATACACAAGTTATTTAACTTAACTTGTAAGAACCAAGTTTACTATACTTTCAGAACTCGGTTTTAAATACATTTAACTTGTTTCTTTATATAATCTAAAAATTACATGTTTAGTTCATGAAAGTGAGTATGATGATCTTTCATGATTTAAACATAAGCATGTTTAAATCATCTTTTTATGTTCATCATGGTAAGATGAACACTAATCTTGAATACTACAAGAATATCCTCACAAGATCATCATGTACATAAACTTTAAGTCACTAATATTAGCAAAATCAACATAAATAACATGAACATACAAACTAACTACACTAATCTACACATATCAACACATAATATAGTTAGATTTAGTGTTTATTAGCTTTGAGATTAGGGTTTTTGTTTATGTTTAACCTTAAATTCAAGATCATCAACTTGTACTTTTGAGATTAACTAGTAGTAAGAAACATAAATATGATGCTTAGGAGACTTACAACTATGCACAAGCCAAAATAAGAAAATAAGATAAGATTAAGCTCCACAAGTGCTTCTAATGATGCTCCATGCTTAAACCTTGCAGTAATGACCTTAATGTGCCTTAAATGTGGGTAATTTATGGTGATTAATGAAGATTTATGGTGATTTCTTGGTTTTCTCTTTGTGGCCGTGAGTTAGGAGGACCAAATGAAGGGTTTTGCTATTTCAACTTTGGTGAAAATGAGATGATAAATGATGGTGGTATGTAGGTGTTAATAATTCCCAAATCTTTTCAAGTATAATAACCATACACTCCATACTTTACCCCATACATAAAATCTCTACATTTTCAACACAAATATTTATTGAGTGGGCCCCACTTTGACCAATATACATGGATGGGGGGTAATATGTAACTTTTTTTATAAAAAGTATGGTTAAGACTAGTTAAAATAAGAGATATTTTGACCATTAAATTAATTATATTGATTAGGGGTTAAGCATACCATTAGTGGGGTAATTAGGGATTGGGACCTTAATTATCAATAACTAGTTCACTAGACTAGTTAAAATAGTGTTTAACTAGTTTAGACAGTTCCTGGTTAAGCGCCGGTTCACCCACGATGTCTTTGTGTCATACCGATAAGGATTTTCCGTAAGTTGTTTTCTTGCAGCCGAAGGTTGTATGAAGTGATTCTGAGTCCCAAATTTAGCTTAACTAGCTCGCTTGATTCTTCGTTTGTGTAACATTTGTGCTTGTAATCATTGTGAACAGTTCAATTATCAATAAAATAATGTTATTTGATCCCAATGTTTGTTTGGTTGTGTTTTACATTTTTCATGTTTTGGCTTTTGTTCAAATTCAAACTCTACATCGCTTTCTAGAGAATTATACGCAAACTGGTGCGTAAACGTACTCAGTTTAATGCGGCAAATACTCCGGAACATCAACATATACTCAACGTACCTTAAACAACCTTTACATAACTTAGAAATAAGTTTTGAAGGCTTTGGTATAGCAAAAACAAGTTAATTCGCTTACAGGGACTAAACTTGACAAACTGCGAAAGTATATCAATTTGAACTGTAACGAACATTCCGGAACATGTCCATAAGTTAAACATACCATAAATATCCTTTACATAGCTTAGAAATAGGCTTTGAAGGGTTTGGTATGCTAAAATAAACTTTTGGGTCATTCAGGAACTAAAAGTGTCAAAAAGTGCACAAGTTTGCACTTTTGCGCATAACTTACGTTCTGAATACATCCGGACATCCAAAAATTTATGTAAGCATCCTTATATTATGCCTTAGTGTTTGGCATGAGAAAAATCCATTCGTCGCGTCATTTGGATCGTCTTTCGCGCTTATGCGCATTCCGTCGTAATTAAGCGAACATTGCGATCGTACGGCCAAACGAACCAACATCCGAAACATTTTTGAGCATGTTTCATGTCCACAATGTTTAGGCATCATTTTAGGGCCTTAAAGTTGGCTTTACGGGCCTTAGAAGTGTCGGAAATGGCTTAAATACGCAACAGGGACCAAATATGTAAATTCTGCAAGTGGTGCAGATCAGACGGGACCAGGCGGCCCGCGTAAGATCTGCATGCACTTTCACGCGGGCCGCGTGAGGGTGTCTGACAGAAAATATTTTGCATTTAATGCAGTTTGGCCCTTCGTTCGATCAAGGGGCGATGCCCTTTCACCCTATTAAGAGCCAAGAGCCAATATCTGACTTACCACAAGAATTTGACAAGTGTACGCTCGAGATCGCGGCACGATATTCGTTAAACGATCCTAACGGTTCCACTTCTCCTATAAATACCCCCCCCCCTTTTGTGTAAAAACCCACAAGAATCAGATCTAAAGCTCTAAGTTGGAACCATTGTTTCATACCTGAGCTATTTGATCTAGATTAGCACTCGGGGACCCTCCGTAAGTCTTTTTTCGCTCTTTTATTCGATTTTCGAGTCCGAAAGTCAACGTTTTGTTGACTTTCTGCATTGACCAGCTTATGGTCGATGCGAAGTTCATGGAACTTCATAACGTGAGCGTGATCACGATGGTTATGGTCCATAGTGACCATACCTACTGATCACCACGTTATCTAGGCTCAGTGACGAGTCGTAGTTTCGGCCAAAATGTGCCTTCTTGCAAATTTTATAACCAAACTACTCGTGGGCATCAAAGCCGTTTGTTTTGATGTCAAACCTGTTTTCTAAACTTAGTTAAGCATGTTCTAACATGCTTAGCTCGTCACGTTTAGTATAGTGCTTATATAGGGTCGTAAGGTAAGCGATCTAAACCATCGCTTATACTTTCGAACCCAACCCATTTGGTCGATCTTTAGGATCCGACCAAACACATTAGGTGACCATAGCTATAACCTTCCGAGGTTATACCTTGTGGTCACGATGTTAGGCGTTCCGAACGCGTTCTACGCGAACGACGCGTTAGGGTAGCATAAGCTACCTAAACAGGTCGTGATGGACCGTAAGCACTTAGGATTAGTTTCATTTTAGTATGTAGGCTTTGTTAAACCATATTACACGAGTCTCCATACTCGTTTGGTTTTCGAACCCGCGTACTGTCCGATCCTTCCGATTTGGTCCGGTATATTAACATAAGCTACCTATTAGGTGCCGTTGATATTCCGTGATCTTTAGCACTATCTGGTTATTATACAAGGAACTCAAAGGAATCTCAGGTGAGTACGTTGAACCCCTCTTTTACTGTTTTTCAAACTGTTTTGGGGTGAAACACATGTGCCTATCTGTTACATTCATGCTTTCCTTGTTTTCACATCATATGCCGGCTATGTTGTTAGTACATTATAGTACACGATTTTATTACATTTTATGCTATGTATGCCCATTGTGTGCGTACTTAGTGCATTGATTTACATGAACATTACTGCTGCATATGTTTACTCAGCATATGGGCACATTGATTTACATGAACATTTCTGCTGCATATGTTTACTCAGCATATGGGCACATTGATTTACATGAACATTTTCTGCTGCATATGTTTACTCAGCATATGGGCACATTGATTTACATGAACATTTATGCTTCGTATGTTTACTTAGCATACTTAGTACAATTGTTTACATCACATGCCTTCATTTTGTTATGACATTTGGTTTGTTTAACATGGGACAATACATTCATTAACATTAGCTACGCCGTTCGTTAGTAGGTAGTGGTACCATAGGAATTGACAACTCCCATTCCTGAAGTCCTGGGTTTGATAGGACTGGAAGGAATGACCGAATTCGATATACATAACTTAGATAAACCTTTAATTTGTTTAAGGGTTTATCGCCGCAGTCTCAAGGCCTGGATGTATGCATAGTTTACAATACCGCATAAATGTTAATGTCAATAGAGCATGCATTTTTCCACAGAACATAACGTTGATTTAAGCCACGTGTTACTTCAACGACTTGTTTTGTGCATTTTACAAATGGTTTAAGTTGATACATTTCGCTTACCATACATGATACATTTTGGGATGTACATTACATGATTTACATTGAACATAAACACGTTGACATTGACATACACATTTGGTGGTTTACATTTGAACATAAACATTTGACATGGTTTACACAATAACACTTGACATTTGGTTTACACATGAACAATTTACATGGTGGATTGGTTTGGGTAAATGATTTAAGTAACATGGCGTGTGTAATATGATACAAACATGGTGGATACGCCGCTGGTACTTCCTATATATAAATGTTTGTATAATATTACATATAGTGGCGTTATCTAAGTCATTTCAGTTTAGACACATTACATTTTACATAAGTAACATATTCTTCACAAGACATTATTTTCACAAACAACTTATCTTATTCAACTCATTTTACTTGGTTATTCATTTAACCTTGCACTTATTTATACATATCCTTTGATGTTATCGTTTTTCAAATGGTTTACAAAGCAAGACAAATTACAAGGTTCATGACTGACTGTTATTAAACATTCTTTAAACACAAGTCATGAATCCCATTTTCACAAAAACTATGTATCTCACTGGCATTTTTATGCTGACGTACCTACTTTCACATGTGTTTTCAGGAGTTGTTCCATAGGACGATGAACACGACACTAGGGCGGACCTGTGCCTTAGAGCCTAACAATGAAGATAGGCTAGTATAAATATGTTATGAACTTGGTATTTCTTGTTTTGAAACAATGTACTACTCTTGTTTATAAATAAAATACAACTTTGTATGCCATGGTTATGAGACAAATTAATTCTGTTCACAACACTCCCCGACGTTTTCCGCCGCGGTTGCATGTTATACGCGGTCGGGGTGTGACAGAAGAGTTGGTATCAGAGCCATTGGTTATAGGGAATTAGGTTATTAGTAATGCTTTGACCTAGACTATCACTTTCTAGGACCCTAACACAAGTTATCTTGTGTTTAGAGTTTAAAACATGCACATCACCTATCCTTAGGTGATAACCACAACGGGAACTTCGGTTCCGAATCCGCTTTGAAAATTAATCATCTGTTCTAGGATGATTGATTACTAGGTTTTGAACCCTCTGTTATAAGGTTTTGAACCCTCTGTTATAAGGTTTTGAACCCTCTGTTATATTGTTTTGAACCTCTTTGGATTTCAAAAATCCCGTCAAAGTTTTGGGTTAATAGTGTGAACACGTGCGAACTGGAAGAGTGAATGCCTGTACCCTGGGTTTTCTGTCTAAGGCTAGAGTGTTCGTACAAATCCACATAATCGGACCAGTCACTCTTACCTGGGAACTCTTGGGGTGAGTGTTCACTTATAGGCGAGCATGTCTTCGCGATACACTAATCCTGACCCATTTACTTTGACTAGACATTTCATGTCGCTTATTTGCTTTGCGATGCATAACCGCCATCTTTGCTTTTGTTGATTTTGCTTCATCTCATTCTCTTCATCCAATCATCTCACTCGTTTCATTTCATGTTTTTCTCTTCTAGAATGCCTCCTCGACGCGACAACCAGATAGCTACTGCCGAGCTGGCGGAGATTATTGCGCAGCAGATGGCTGCTCAATTTCCGAATCTCTTTGCTCAATGGAACCAGGCCAACAACAACAACAACGGTACAAGCAAATACAAGGATTTTAGCTCGGCTAAGCCACTCAAGTTTAGTGGTTCTGAGGGAGCAACTGGGCTTCTTCAGTGGTTCGAGAGCATCGAGAACGCTTTCCGACATGTGCAGTGTCCTGACAATCGCAAAGTCGATTTTTCTTCAAGCGTGTTTCAGAAGAGGGCTCTTACATGGTGGAATGGGGTTATGAGAGATCAAGGTGCAGAAGTTGCTCTAGCTCAAACATGGGCTGAACTGAGAGCTCTTATGATGAGGGAGTTTTGTCCTCGTCATGAGCAACGAGCGTTGGAGAAAGAATTTGATGTTTTGAAGCAAGATAGTGGCGAGCACAGGGCTTATACAGATAGGTTTGAAGAGTTGAGTCTGCTTTGCCCAACTATGGTTACCCCACTCGATAAGGCCATCGAAAGGTACATCGACGGCCTACCTGACTCAGTACAAGACATCCTTACTGGTAGCAACCCTACCACACTCCGTAAGGCAATCGAGTTATCAGCGACACTGACTGAGTCGCAGATTCGGAAGAATAAGCTACACAGGAAGGGCGACAAGGGCAAGAAACAGTCGGATAACAAGGAAGATAGCAAGAAAGGTCAAAACAAGAAGGGAAAGGATTCTGGTTCCTCAAGGGGGTCAAGGAAGCGTAAGGCTTCCCAAAATTTTGCTGTGACTGCCCAAGCTAACCAGGCAGCTCCCAAACAGCCTCCAGCAAAGAAGCCCTATTCAGGAAGTGCACCTTTGTGCAATCGATGCAACAGTCACCACCAGCCACAATATCAGTGCCGTTTCTGTACTAACTGTGGGAAGTCGGGTCATCTTGCCGATGTTTGTCGGTTTGCTCAGAATCACGCAGTCCAGAACCCTGCTCAACAGGTTGCTCAGCAACAGGGTCAGGCTGCACGACCAAACTACCCACCAGGTGCATGTTATAATTGTGGGGATCTGACCCACTACAGAAATCGGTGTCCAAGACTAGTCAACCAGAACCAGAATGCAAACCAGAATCCGGCACCGGCTCGAGGTCGAGTCTTTAACATGAATGCACAAGAAGCACAAGCAGACAACGAGGTGGTGAACGGTACGTTCTTTATTAATAATCAGCCAGCATCTGTTCTTTTTGATTCGGGTGCCGACAAGAGCTTTGTGTCATTGTCTTTTGAGACAATGCTTCGCGTGTCTAGAACGAAACTAGGTAAACCTTTGACAGTAGAGGTTGCCAGTGGAGAACCCATTGTTCTGAATTCTGTTCTATGCAACTGCCAGTTGAACCTTAACGACCATATTTTTCCGATTGACCTCACGCCAATGCAACTTGGAAGCTTCGACATTATAGTGGGAATGGATTGGTTATCCAAGCATCGCGCAGAGATAGTTTGTTCTGAGAAGATTGTTCGTGTACCGCTGTCTACAGGCGAGATCCTACAGGTTCGTGGTGAGAATCCTGCCGGTGGTCTCAAACTTATGTCTTGTTTTAAAGCACGGAAGTATCTGCGAAAGCACAATGTGGCTTTCCTAGCACATGTTACAGCAGATAAAGGCAAGGGTAAGACTATTTCAGATATTCCTGTCGTTCGGGATTATTCCGAAGTATTCCTTGAAGACTTACCTGGTCTACCTCCAGCACGCCAAGTCGAGTTTCGTATTGATCTCGTACCTGGTGCAAATCCCATTGCCAGAGCTCCATACCGTCTTGCACCGTCTGAGATGCAAGAATTATCTAAACAGCTTCAGGAGCTCTCCGACAAAGGTTTTATCCGTCCTAGCTTTTCACCTTGGGGTGCTCCCGTTCTTTTTGTAAAGAAGAAGGATGGATCGTTTAGGATGTGTATCGATTATCGTGAGCTTAACAAGCTCACCATCAAAAATCGATATCCCCTACCTCGCATTGATGATCTCTTTGATCAATTGCAAGGCGCTTCTTATTTTTCAAAGATTGATCTACGATCTGGATATCATCAGCTTCGTGTGCATGAAGAAGACATTCCCAAGACAGCGTTCCGTACTCGTTATGGACATTATGAGTTCACAGTCATGCCATTCGGTTTGACTAATGCTCCTGCTGTTTTCATGGACTTGATGAATAGGGTCTGCAAGCCTTATTTGGATAAGTTCATCATCGTTTTCATTGATGACATCTTGATTTATTCTAAGACGCGAGCTGAACATGAGCAACATCTTCGTCTTACTCTGGAACTCCTAAAGAAAGAGCAACTTTTCGCCAAATTCTCCAAGTGTGAATTCTGGCTTAAAGAAGTTCAATTCTTAGGGCACATTGTCAACGAACAAGGTATTCATGTGGATCCCTCCAAGATCAGTGCCATTAAGGATTGGGATACGCCTACTACTCCTACTGAAGTTCGTTCTTTTCTTGGCCTAGCGGGTTATTATCGCCGCTTCATTGAGAATTTCTCAAAGATTGCAGTTCCTCTAACTGCTCTAACTCAGAAGAACAAGCCATTTGATTGGGGAGTCAAACAAGACAAAGCGTTTCTGACTTTGAAACAGAAACTTTGTGACGCGCCTGTCCTAACTTTGCCCGAGGGTAATGATGATTTCGTCGTTTATTGCGATGCATCTAAATTAGGTCTTGGCTACGTCCTGATGCAAAGAAACAAAGTCATAGCATACGCATCAAGACAGTTGAAGATACATGAGAAGAACTACACCACTCATGATCTTGAGTTGGGTGCAGTTGTCTTCGCTCTTAAGATTTGGAGACACTACTTGTACGGTACAAAATGTGTGGTTTTCACGGACCACAAAAGTCTTCAACATATCTTTAATCAAAAGGAACTCAACATGAGGCAAAGACGTTGGGTTGAACTTCTAAACGACTACGACTGCGAGATTCGCTACCATCCTGGTAAGGCTAATGTCGTAGCCGATGCATTAAGTCGCAAGGAACGTACTAAGCTTCATTGTGTACGTGTCCAATCGGTTATTCAAACGGATATCCAAGCCCGTATTTCTCAGGCTCAACAAGCTTGTGTTTCACAAGGTTTGATGGATAAGGAATTTCCTTATCACATAACGCCTGCTCTTGAACTGAAGGACAATGGATCGTATTACTTCATGGACCGTTTGTGGGTCCCAAGCCAAGATAATCTTCGTACCTTGCTTATGGATGAAGCCCATAAGTCTCGTTATTCTATTCATCCTGGCTCAGATAAGATGTATAAGGATCTTCGTATACAGTATTGGTGGCCTGGTATAAAGAAAGACATTGCCTTATATGTATCAAAATGCCTTACTTGTCTTAAGGTTAAGGCTGAACATCAGCGTCCTTCCGGATTATTGGAGCAACCAGAGATCCCAGTTTGGAAATGGGAAAACATTACTATGGATCTCATTACCAAACTCCCGCGCACAAAGAAAGGTCACGATGCCATCTGGGTAGTCGTTGATCGTCTTACAAAGTCAGCGCATTTCTTGCCAATCCGTGAGGATTTTTTGGCTGACAAACTTGCTCAAATCTACGTGGATGAAATTGTAGCACGACATGGGGTTCCTTTGAACATCATTTCTGACAGGGATGCTCGTTTCACTTCTCATTTTTGGAGAACCATGCAATCTGCTATGGGGTCTCAACTTAATCTGAGCACAGCTTATCATCCGCAAACGGATGGTCAATCTGAAAGAACAATCCAGACACTGGAGGATATGCTTAGAGCTTGTGTGATCGATTTTGGTGGTAGTTGGGATTCACATCTTCCATTAATTGAATTCTCCTACAACAACAGTTATCACTCCAGCATCAACATGGCTCCTTTCGAGGCTCTCTATGGTCGAAAATGTCGTTCACCAGTCTGCTGGAATGAGATCGGCGAGGCTCAGCTTACTGGACCTGCCCTCATTTTAGAGACAACAGATAAGGTTAAGAAAGTTCGTGATAACCTTCAGATAGCTAGAAGCCGTCAAAAGAGTTATGCGGACCTAAAACGCAAACCCTTGGATTTTCAAGTCGGTGATCGTGTATTACTTAAGGTCTCACCTTGGAAAGGTGTGATCAGATTTGGAAAGAAAGGAAAACTTGCACCTAGATACGTTGGACCATTTAAGATCGTCGAAAGAATCGGCAAGGTAGCCTACAGACTTGAGTTACCTCCTGAACTTGGAAATGTTCATCCAACCTTCCACGTGTCCAATCTCAAGAGGTGTTTAGCTGATGAAAACCTCCACATACCGCTTGACGAAATTCGTGTTGATAAAACACTGAAATTTGTTGAAAAACCGGTAGAAATCATGGAACGTGAAGTCAAGTGGCTTAAACGCAAGCGCATTCCTTTGGTCAAGGTTCGTTGGGAATCTAAGCGTGGACCCGAGTTTACTTGGGAACGTGAAGATCAAATGAAGGCAAAATATCCGCATCTTTTTCCATCAGTTTCCTCTAAATAAATTTCGGGATGAAATTTCCACAAGTAGGGGAGACTGTAACATTTGTGCTTGTAATCATTGTGAACAGTTCAATTATCAATAAAATAATGTTATTTGATCCCAATGTTTGTTTGGTTGTGTTTTACATTTTTCATGTTTTGGCTTTTGTTCAAATTCAAACTCTACATCGCTTTCTAGAGAATTATACGCAAACTGGTGCGTAAACGTACTCAGTTTAATGCGGAAAATACTCCGGAACATCAATATATACTCAACGTACCTTAAACAACCTTTACATAACTTAGAAATAAGTTTTGAAGGCTTTGATATAGCAAAAACAAGTTAATTCGCTTACAGGGACTAAACTTGACAAACTGCGAAAGTATGTCAATTTGAACTGTAACGAACATTCTGGAACATGTCCATAAGTTAAACATACCACAAATATCCTTTACATAGCTTAGAAATAGGCTTTGAAGGGTTTGGTATGCTAAAATAAACTTTCGGGTCATTCAGGAACTAAAAGTGTCAAAAAGTGCACAAGTTTGCACTTTTGCGCATAACTTACGTTCTCAATACATCCGGACATCCAAAAATTTATGTAAGCATCCTTATATTATGCCTTAGTGTTTGGCATGAGAAAAATCCATTCGTCGCGTCATTTGGATCGTCTTTCGCGCTTATGCGCATTCCGTCGTAATTAAGCGAACATTGCGATCGTACGGCCAAACGAACCAACATCCGGAACATTTGTGAGCATGTTTCATGTGCACAATGTTTAGGCATCATTTTAGGGCCTTAAAGTTGGCTTTACGGGCCTTAGAAGTGTCGGAAATGGCTTAAATACGCAACAGGGACCAAATATGTAAATTCTGCAAGTGGTGCAGATCAGACGGGACCAGGCGGCCCGCGTAAGATCTGCATGCACTTTCACGCGGGCCGCGTGAGGGTGTCTGACAGAAAATATTTTGCATTTAATGCAGTTTGGCCCTTCGTTCGATCAAGGGGCGATGCCCTTTCACCCTATTAAGAGCCAAGAGCCAATATCTGACTTACCACAAGAATTTGACAAGTGTACGCTCGAGATCGCGGCACGATATTCGATAAACGATCCTAACGGTTCCACTTCTCCTATAAATACCCCCCCTTTTGTGTAAAAACCCACAAGAATCAGATCTAAAGCTCTAAGTTGGAACCATTGTTTCATACCTGAGCTATTTGATCTAGATTAGCACTCGGGGACCCTCCGTAAGTCTTCTTTCGCTCTTTTATTCGCTTTTCGAGTCCGAAAGTCAACGTTTTGTTGACTTTCTACATTGACCAGCTTATGGTCGATGCGAAGTTCATGGAACTTCATAACGTGAGCGTGATCACGATGGTTATGGTCCATAGTGACCATACCTACTGATCACCACGTTATCTAGGCTCAGTGACGAGTCGTAGTTTCGGCCAAAATGTCCCTTCTTGCATATTTTATAACCAAACTACTCGTGGGCATCAAAGCCGTTTGTTTTGATGTCAAACCTGTTTTCTAAACTTAGTTAAGCATGTTCTAACATGCTTAGCTCGTCACGTTTAGTATAGTGCTTATATAGGGTCGTAAGGTAAGCGATCTAAACCATCGCTTATACTTTCGAACCCGACCCATTTGGTCGATCTTTAGGATCCGACCAAACACATTAGGTGACCATAGCTATAACCTTCCGAGGTTATACCTTGTGGTCACGATGTTAGGCGTTCCGAACGCGTTCTACGCGAACGACGCGTTAGGGTAGCATAAGCTACCTAAACAGGTCGTGATGGACCGTAAGCACTTAGGATTAGTTTCATTTTAGTATGTAGGCTTTGTTAAACCATATTACACGAGTCTCCATACTCGTTTGGTTTTCGAACCCGCGTACTGTCCGATCCTTCCGATTTGGTCCGGTATATTAACATAAGCTACCTATTAGGTGCCGTTGATATTCCGTGATCTTTAGCACTATCAGGTTATTATACAAGGAACTCAAAGCAATCTCAGGTGAGTACATTGAACCCCTCTTTTACTGTTTTCCAAACTGTTTTGGGGTGAAACACATGTGCCTATCTGTTACATTCATGCTTTCCATGTTTTCACATCATATGCCTGCTATGTTGTTAGTACATTATAGTACACGATTTTATTACATTTTATGCTATGTATGCCCATTGTGTGCGTACTTAGTGCATTGATTTACATGAACATTACTGCTGCATATGTTTACTCAGCATATGGGCACATTGATTTACATGAACATTTCTGCTGCATATGTTTACTCAGCATATGGGCACATTGATTTACATGAACATTTTCTGCTGCATATGTTTACTCAGCATATGGGCACATTGATTTACATGAACATTTCTGCTTTGTATGTTTACTTAGCATACTTAGTACAATTGTTTACATCACATGCCTTCATTTTGTTATGACATTTGGTTTGTTTAACATGGGACAATACATTCATTAACATTAGCTACGCCGTTCGTTAGTAGGTAGTGGTACCATAGGAATTGACAACTCCCATTCCTGAAGTCCTGGGTTTGATAGGACTGGAAGGAATGACCGAATTCGATATACATAACTTAGATAAACCTTTAATTTGTTTAAGGGTTTATCGCCGCAGTCTCAAGGCTTGGATGTATGCATAGTTTACAATACCGCATAAATGTTAATATCAATAGAGCATGCATTTTTCCACAGAACATAACGTTGATTTAAGCCACGTGTTACTTCAACGACTTGTTTTGTGCATTTTACACATGGTTTAAGTTGATACATTTCGCTTACCATACATGATACATTTTGGGATGCACATTACATGATTTACATTGAACATAAACACGTTGACATTGACATACACATTTGGTGGTTTACATTTGAACATAAACATTTGACATGGTTTACACAATAACAGTTGACATTTGGTTTACACATGAACAATTTACATGGTGGATTGGTTTGGGTAAATGATTTAAGTAACGTGGCGTGTGTAATATGATACAAACATGGTGGATACGCCGCTGGTACTTCCTATATATAAATGTTTGTATAATATTACATATAGTGGCGTTATCTAAGTCATTTCAGTTTAGACACATTACATTTTACATAAGTAACATATTCTTCACAAGACATTATTTTCACAAACAACTTATCTTATTCAACTCATTTTACTTGGTTATTCATTTAACCTTGCACTTATTTATACATATCCTTTGATGTTATCGTTTTTCAAATGGTTTACAAAGCAAGACAATTTACAAGGTTCATGACTGACTGTTATTAAACATTCTTTAAACACAAGTCATGAATCCCATTTTCACAAAAACTATGTATCTCACAGGCATTTTTATGCTGACGTACCTACTTTCACATGTGTTTTCAGGAGTTGTTCCATAGGACGATGAACACGACACTAGGGCGGACCTGTGCCTTAGAGCCTAACAATGAAGATAGGCTAGTATAAATATGTTATGAACTTGGTATTTCTTGTTTTGAAACAATGTACTACTCTTGTTTATAAATAAAATACAACTTTGTATGCCATGGTTATGAGACAAATTAATTCTGTTCACAACACTCCCCGACGTTTTCCGCCGCGGTTGCATGTTATACGCGGTCGGGGTGTAACAGTTTGCTTGTTTCGTGACCAAAAATGTCGCCTACTAGTTCGTCGAGTCGCTAATGGACTAGTTTAGTGCATAGCGACGTAACTCCGAAAACTTGTGATTATGAACATTCCGTTGATATCATCTTATTGTTTTAGTATGTTTTTTTATCAATTGGCATTATTCCGAAGTCCCGGAAATGCTTTGTTATAGGTTCGGACGCGTTGAAAGTGCTATATTTTAAGCCGAAACGGACGTTTTTGAGGTTAGGGCGTTATACCAGAAAGTCTTGTTTCTTTGCAAGATGTGTTTTCATAATAATGTTTTCTCATATAAATGGACTCAGTTATGTTATCCGAGTGTCGTTTTTCAGTGTTTCGGTCTGATTTCACGGTTTGCTGGCATGAATAGTATAACCGTGAATAGTGCACGTGGCACTTTCTACCAACACTTTTAGGACATTGTTTGCCTGATTTCGCATTGTGGCGAAAACCAACATATGTTTTAGCATTGTTTTCTTATCCTAACCTTGTTATCCAATTAACGACACTGTTACGTAACTAAATTATGCTAAATGCAGGAGATTATGTAAATGAAATAGTGATTAGTATGTACGGAATTGCCGGTTTATTGTCATTTGTCACATTCTCCCCCTGTTAAAAAGAATTTCGTCCCGAAATTCAAGTTGAGCCATCCTTTGCAGGAGTCTTCTCGAACAGGTGGGGATATTTTGCCTTAATCTGATCTTCATGTTCCCATGTGTACTCGGGTCCGTGACGTGAATTCCAGCAGACCTTGACTAGTTTGATATGACTTCTCCTTGTCTTGTGGACCTTCCGGTCCATAACGTCAACGGGTCCTTCGGTAAACTGGAGCATGTCGTCTACATGGATTTCATTCGCTGGGATGATAAATGTCTTGACGGTCGGACTCTTCTTGAGATTCGACACATGAAATGTGTCATGTACGTTACTGAGTTCTTTTGGCAGTTTTAACTTGTACGCGACGGTACCGATCTTTTCTAGAATCTCAAATGGCCCAATGTATCTCGGGGTTAGTTTTCCGCATTTCCCGAATCTAGCTCGCCTTTCCAAGGCGAGACTTTCTATAAGACTTTGTTTCCAACCTCGAAGGATAATGGTTTACGTCTTCTGTCCGCGTAGCTCTTTTGTCTGTCACGAGCCGCTTTGATACGGTCTCGTTTCTTTGCTATCTTGTCAGTAGTCTCTTGGACTAGTTCAGGGCCAATGAGCTGTTTATCTCCGACCTCTGCCCAACACAGCGGCGATCGGCACTTCCGTCCGTATAGTGCTTCGTATGGGGCGGCTTTAATGCTTGTGTGATAATTGTTATTATATGAGAACTCTACCAAAGGTAAATGAGTGTCCCGATTTCCGCCCAAATCCATCACATAGGCACGAAGCATGTCTTCCAAAGCTTGGATGGTTCGTTCGCTTTGACCATCGGTTTGCGGATGGAATGTTGTGCTTAGATCTAAACGAGATCCAAACGATTCTTGAAAGGATTGCCAAATCCTTGTCACAAAGCGACCATCCCGATCCGAGATTATTGAAATAGGCACTCCATGACGTGCTATTATCTCTTTAAGATAATGCTCAGCCAACTTCTCTGTACTGTCTTTTTCACGAATCGGTAAGAAGTGAGCTGACTTGGTTAATCGATCAACGATAACCCAAATCATGTCATGACCTCGAGAGGTCCATGGGAGTCCTGTAATGAAATCCATTGATATTTGTTCCCATTTCCAAACAGGAATCTCGGGTTGTAATAAACCAGATGAATTTTGATATTCGGCCCTGACTTTCACACAAGTTAGGCATTTCCCAACATAGGTCGCAATATCTCCTTTGAGGTTAGGCCACCAATAATACTCCTTTAGATCCTGATACATCTTATCAGATCCTGGGTGTATTGAATATCCGGACTTGTGTGCTTCACCCAGCACTAAGTCTCGTAGGCCACCAAAATAAGGAATCCAGATTCTTCCCATGAAATACAAAGTGTCATCCTTGTTCTTTTCCATTTGTTTCCCTAATCCTCGCAAGGATTCTGATTGAATGTTCTCCGGCTTTAGAGCTTCTAGCTGTACCTCGTGCACACGCGTAGTAAAGTTTGTTTGAATTGTCAACTCTAAAGCTTATACCCGCAATGTTTTGACTTTTTCTTTCCGGCTCAAAGCATCGGCTACAATGCTTGCTTTTCCCGGATGGTACCTGATTTCGCAGTCATAGTCGTTCAACAATTCTACCCATTGCCATTGGCACATGTTTAATTCCTTTTGGTCGAATATATGTTGAAGACTTTTATGATCAGTGAATATGGTACACTTAGTACCATAGAGATGGTGACGCCAAATCTTTAACGCGAACACCACTGCGCCCACTTCTAGGTCGTGAGTGGTATAATTCTTTTCATGAACTTCCAACTGCCGTGACGCATACGCGATGACTCTTTCGCGTTGCATTAATACACAACTCAAGACTTGGTGCGATGCATCACAAAACACCACAAAGTCATCGTTGTCGTCAGGGAGTGATAAGATTGGCGCTTGGAGGGAGTGATAAGATTGGCGCTTGACATAGCTTATCTTTGAGTGTTTGGAAAGCCATTTCTTGTTTTTCACCCCAATCGAACTTTTTATCCTATTGAGTGAGTGAGGTTAGCGGTTGAGGAATTTTAGAAAGATTCTTGATGAATCCTCGATAGTATCCCGCTAAACCCAGGAATTGTATTACTTCTGTTGGGGTCTTTGGGGCATTCCAGTTCTTTATGGCTTCTATCTTAGCTGGGTCAACATATATTCCGTTCTCGTTCAGCAGATGACCGAGAAACTGCATGTCGCGAATCCAAAATTCGCATTTTGAGAACTTGGCATACAATTGTTCTTTCTTAAGTAGCTCCAGAATAGTTCTCAAGTGTTGTTCAGGTTCCGCCTCGGTTTGTGAGTATATTAAGATTTCATCAATGAATATGATCACAAACTTGTTGAGGTATGGTTTACATACTCGGTTCATTAAATCCATGAACACGGCGGGAGCGTTTGTTAAACCAAAAGGCATAACAAGGAACTCGTAATGCCCGTAGCGAGTCCTGAACGTTGTCAAAAGAAAATGCTTTCCTCTTTGATCCTCAGCTGATGGTGTCCGGATCTTAGATCAATTTTGGAATAGAAGCTGGAACCTAGCAACCGATCGAACAAGTCGTCGATCCTCGGTAGAGGATACCGATTTTTGATAGTTAGCTTGTTTGTTCTCTGTAATCGATACACATTCGAAAGGTTTTGTCCTTCTTCTTGACAAATAGCACCGAAGCTCCCCAAGGTGAGAAACTCGGTCTGATAAATCCCTTGTCAAGCAACTCCTGAAGCTGAGTAGATAATTCCTGCATCTCTGAGGGCGCGACTCTATATAGAGCTTTCGCCACCGGTCCCGCTCCTGGCACAAGTCGATGCTAAATTCCACCTGTCGTTATGGTGGCAGTCCTGGCAAGTCTTCTGGAAAGACTTCGGGATATTCCCTTACCACATGGATGTCTTCCACCTTGCGCTCCTCGGCCTTCTTGTCAACGACATGAGCAAGAAAGGCGATGCATCCTTTTATCAAACATTTTTTTAGCCTTCATGCAACTGATGATTCGTAAGAGCGTGTCTTGTTTCTCCCCGTGTACTAGCAAATGTTCTCCATCGGGAAGGGGATGCGAATGATCTTCTCGTGACATGTGTTTTTGGCTCGATTGTCGGATAACTAGTCTATTTTAAATACTATGTCGTAATAACCCAATTGAATGAGTGAAAGGTCGATATTGGACTTTCGTGCTCCAAGTTTGAGTGTCCATCCTTTAATGTCTTCTCCCGACTCAACTAATTTACCGTTGGCCAATACTATGGAATGAGAGGACGTCTAGCTTACTTGACTCTAGACCAAGTATATTTTGAATTCTAAGGGGAATGAAATTAATACTGACACCCATATCAGACAAAATGGATGCAACGGGTCGGTTGATAGGAATAGTATCGGTGACCCTTAATGACTTCACATGACTCCGCTAATTCCCCATTAGTTAACTTGACTCTAATTCATGTATAGGCTTAATGTCAAGGGACTCTAAGTTAAGCTGACATTGGTATCCAAAGAATTGATACATGCTGGTTGTAGGGTAGTCCATACCCATGGCAACATTGGAATTTTGTGGAGTATTCCTAGTTCTATCCATACACTTGCTCATTCACTTGCTTGATTCGTCCCCAGACATCCATCCTCGTAGTGATCTCTTTGCCACAATTAAAATCTCCTTGCTCTTTCTTGAATATAACCAACTCATTAGTTTCCGTTTTGTGCCCAGTCTCACCACACTACTGTCACACCCTGGCTTTGCGGAAGCGTGGTTAATTTGGTGTGAATTCTTAATACCATAGCTTAATCATAACAAAGCTATATGAAATAAATTCATGCAAGATCATCCATTCGATTACGTTTTAAAATCCAAATACAACAACATTGTTTTAACAAAAACACACCCTAACAACATAAGCATTGTTCAACAAACACAAACATAACATAAACACAGTTTAAGGACTATGACTTGTCCAGGAAAGAGTCACATCCCCTAAACCCGGATGATCTCATAACTAGTGCAGCGGGAAAACGTGTCATACCGCGCCAGATCCTTTAATTCCCTGAAATACATGTAAGTTGAAAAATCAACAATAACGTTGAGCGAGTTCATGTGTAAGTGAGTAAGTAAACCTTTGTATGTATAAAACCCTGGTATGTAGCAAATAAGGAAAAAAAGAGATCACCAATGGTTTGCAAGGCCATTGATATGTGTGAAATGCAAGTAGGAAGGCTCAAACCTAGCAGATTTATGCGTTGGGTACAAAGTCACCCCGTGGTCCGTTATGCTGGGCCTGAGGCTGGGCTCGCTACACCCAGATAGATCTACCGCTCCTGCCCCTCGGTCCTATCCTGAGGATTAATGACCTCAAGTTTCCGCCTACCCATTCACATGATCTAAGTAATAACCCTCCTTACGCTAACCATACCATGTAAGAAATATTCTTATTCATAGTAACATGTATTTCACCCCCGCAGTTAAAAACTGAAAATAGTTAAGAGAAAAGGGGGACATGAACTCACAGCAGTGCGTCTCTACCAAGTATGTCTCCAAGTCAAGCAGCTGTGCAATGACCTACATGTACTAACTCTATTAAACGGACGACCGTACCTTAGCTTTATGGTTTAAGTTTTGGGAAATAGTTATACAACTATTTCGTGTTTACATTCTGTGCATACTTTGTAATTATTTTTCCTTCCCAAGGATGGGGGATTTAATACATGTGTGTTCGTATATCTTTGAAATATATTATTAAGTCTCACTTAATATATCTTTATTCCTAACTCCAAAATATAATTATTTTTCTCAAAAATATTATATTTTAACACATATGATTTTTCCAAAATAATACTTTAACAAAAATACGCGTTCATAATTATTTCCGTAAAATGCGTAAGTTACGTTTGAACGATCGAGTGGTAATAATAATTACCGGTGTAACTTATATGTTTATCGTGAAAGTGTTCGTATTATTTTGGATTCGTTAACATTCGATAATATTATTTTTACCCTGAAAATAATATTTATGTATCTTCACAAATAATTAACAAGTAACGTTGTGAAAAATATATTTACCAAATATATTTATCACGTTTAAATTTTGTGAAAATCCCACCTCCGATATTTTGCAAATAAAGTCGTGGCGAAACTTATATTTTGAAAACATGTCGAAAAGTATTTCTAACACTTATAGTGAAAATAATTCTAAGTGTTAGGTTTTTGGAAAAATTTTGCCAGAGTTTCCTCTGTAACCGGAGGTGGCCACGCTTTCAAGCGTATCATTTTCTTTTATAAATCAAATCAACAGTTTTCTTATTCAATCAAAACAATATTCAACGCATCAACTAGTTAATAAACATGTAAATCGCAAAAATTACATGAACTTGTAGTTTTTCCAAAACTATGGTGTAAATCCCATCACTTTTAACGGATCTTTATATAAAGCAATCCGATCTCGCAAAAACCTTGCTTTTAAAGAAATCCCGTCTTTACATCTTCTTGTAAATTTTACAAAAATTGTTATTTTGTCGAAACTTTGTGCTACACAAGTGTTTACAAACTTGACACAAGTGTTTACGCACTTGTGTGTTCTAAAAATCATTCTTGTTAACGTAAGATCCGTCTTTAGAAAAACATGATTTCTTTTATACTTGGTTCTTTGAAAATACCACTTGTAGATCCGTAGATCTACTAGTTTTAAACACTATTTTGTAAGTAAAATCACTTTTACACAAGTTCATGATTCGTGTGTGGTAGAGTTTCATCTTTTAACCCTTGTTATTCCGAAACATCCTTATGTCATGATCTATGATCATGACCAATCCGGGTTAAATGATGATCCGAGCTACCACAACATAGATCGGGTCCAAATAACCACACAAATCAAACACTACAAGATTTTCACAACATATAAGCTTTTAACCATCAATATTAGTGTTTTTAGTAGACTTTTGTGTGTCATCTTGTAATATTACGAGTTTTAACCGTTACAAGTCATATTAACCATCTTAAAATAGTTCGAGAAGGTGATTTAAGCAACTTACTACTAGCTCGAGGCTAGGGAAGAATCTAGACGCAAAATGAGAGGATAAAAGCAATAGAGTGAGGTCCTTTAAGCTCCGAGTGCACCAAGCCTTCTTATACGGGATCCTTAACGTTTGTATGAACTTGAAATGTGATGAAGGAAATCGAAAATATGATGGATGGATATAGGGGATCTCGGCCGAAAGCCTTGAGAGAGAGAGAGAGAGTGTTCTTGTGTGATGTTGTGGAGTGTAAGGAGTGATGTGCAAACTCTAGTTACTTATAGGCAAAAGTTAGATTATGATCCAAAGGTCTTTGTGTTACTTAGATATTAAACACCCTTGATTAAAATAATCAAGATTGTACAAAGTTAGGTTAGTTAGGTGGGGGGGGTAATCTAGTTCCAATTCAACCTTTAGTTAGTTAATAGTTAGGTTAGTTAGGTTAGTTAAGTGATTAACCCGGTTAGTTATGAGTTGTGCTTTATGGCGGGTGTTAGGGTATTCAGGGACCCTAACTAGCTCAGAAAAAGATAAATAGTGTTAATGACAATATTTTCATGTTCCGGGTATAGTCCGGTTGTTCGGTTGGATAGTAATTCGTTAAAGCGTTAAACAAAGCTTTAAAGTGTCGTTAATACCATTTTTAGTGACACAACTTATTCCCGACACTTTGGAAAGTGTCTAGTAATATTTTTCTCATGTTTTGGCAATTTATTAGTTAGCTAGAAGCTGAATTGTTTATTAAAGTGCTGAATTTTGTGCATAGTGTACGTTTTAGGCACATCCAGTCATTGTAACTTATTCCTAGAGACGCAGTTTTACAACCCTTGTATCCCTACACTCACCACTAGTGTAGTAAAATATTTCTGGCTCATACAGGCCTTAGAGGCAGTGTCTGCCTGATGCTGGCTTTATCAGCATGTTCAATAGGTTATATGTTTGTAGCGTTACTGTGCTTTTGTGCATCATGTTTGTCACTAAGGTTCAGCATGTAAATAATGTAGTGACGGTATGTAAAGTATGATGCAAGTATGTACATGTATCAACATTCAAGTAGCAGTTTATCAGTAATTTCAAGCAAGCATAGTAATTAAGCAGTAATTAATTATTAATTAAGTTGTAGGGATACCTGGTTTAGTGAGGGTTGTCACATTCTCCCCCTGTTAGAAAAATTTCGTCCCGAAATTTTAAGTTCTGCTTCTAGTCGCAGGGTTCTTGGGAAATAAGTGGGGGTATTTTTCTTTCATCCGGTCCTCACGCTCCCAGGTGTATTCAGGACCATGTCTGGCATTCCAACGAACCTTGACGAGCTTGACACTGCCCCGGCGGGTCTTGTTCACTTTCCAATCAGTAACCTCAACAGGTTCTTCAACGAAGTGGAGCGTGTCGTCAACATGAATTTCGTCGGTAGGAATGACAACGGTATCTTGAGTTGGACTCTTCTTCAAATTGGATACATGAAATGTATCGTGAACTCCATTCAGTTCAGCAGGTAAGTCCAGCTTGTATGCTACGAGTCCAATTCTTTCCAAGATTCTGAACGGACCAATATACTGCGGATTCAACTTCCCACGCTTCCCAAAGCGTGCCACACCCTTCCAGGGTGATACCTTCAACAAAACTATATCTCCTACCTCAAATTCCAGAGGCTTCCGTTTTCGATCCGTGTAGGCTTTCTGACGGTCACGAGCCGCACTGATGCGATCTCGGATCTGTGCAATCTTATCTGTGGTTTCCTGGACCACATCAGGACCAACCAACTGTCTATCACCTGCGTCAGACCAACAAAGCGGTGATCTGCACTTGCGCCCATATAAAGCTTCGAATGGCGCGGCACCAATATTGGCGTGGTAGCTGTTGTTGTATGAAAATTCAACCAAAGGCAAATGCTTATCCCAGCTACCGCCCAAATCCATAACACACGCTCTCAGCATGTCTTCCAAAGTCTATATCGTCCGTTCGCTTTGCCCGTCGGTCTGCGGGTGAAACGCGGTGCTCATATTCAATTGCGAGCCAAAAGCTTCTTGGAAGGATTGCCAAATCCTTGATACGAACCTTCCGTCTCTGTCGGAAATGATTGAGAGAGGTACTCCATGGCGCGTGACGATCTCTCTCATGTAAATTTCGGCCAACTTTCTCGTATTATCCTTCTCCCTGATAGGTAAGAAGTGCGCTGACTTTGTTAATCGGTCCACTATTACCCAAATAGTGTCATGGCCTTTTGGCGTTCTTGGCAGCTTTGTAACAAAATCCATGGAGATTTGTTCCCACTTCCACTTGGGAATTTCCGGTTGTTGCAGAAGTCCCGAGGGCTTCTGGTATTCGGCTTTCACCTTAGCGCATGTTAAACATTTGCTCACATAAACAGCAACATCGCCTTTCATCCTAGGTCACCAATAGTAATCCTTAAGGTCCTGGTACATCTTATCCGCTCCAGGGTGGATAGAGTACCGCGATTTGTGAGCTTCATCGAAAATAACCTTCCTTAAACCACCAAACAAAGGAACCCAAATCCTTTTCTCAAAACATAACGTTCCTTCCTCGTTTGGTACCAAGAGCTTCTCCATCCCACGGAGATATTCTTCTTCAAGGTTCCCTTCCTTGAGAGCTTCTTTCTGCGCGGCACGAATGCGCAAGGAAAGATCGGTCTGAATAATCATTTCTAAAGCCCTAACCCTTATGGGCTTGATCTTTCTTTTCGACTTAGGGCATCGGCGACCACATTCGCCTTCCCTGGGTGATACTTTATCTCGCAGTCGTAATCATTTAGCAACTCAACCCATCGTCTTTGTCTCATATTCAGCTCTTTCTGGTTGAATATGTGCTGTAGGCTCTTGTGATCTGTGAAGATTGTGCACTTTGTACCATAAAGGTAGTGTCTCCAGATCTTTAATCAAAAAATTACTGCGCCAAGTTCCAAGTCATGTGTGGTATAGTTCTTCTCATGTACTTTCAATTGACGCGATGCGTAAGCAATAACCTTTTGGTGTTGCATCAACACACAACCCAATCCTTGACGCGAAGCGTCGCAGTACACCACAAAATCATCCGTACCTTCTGGTAGCGATAAGATCGGCGCATTACAAAGCTTATCTTTCAATATCTGGAATGCTTCATCCTGTTTGATTCCCCAATCAAACTTCTTATCCTTCTGAGTGAGGAGCGTCAATGGTTGAGCGATTTTTGAAAAATCCTCAATGAATCTCCGATAATAGCCAGCCAAACCTAAGAATTTTCGAATCTCAGTTGGCATCTTTGGCGTTTCCCAATTCTTGATCGCTTCGATCTTGGTGGGATCCACGTGGATTCCATCTCCATTTACCACGTGCCCAAGGAATTGAACTTCTCGCAGCCAAAATTCGCACTTAGAGAACTTGGCGTACAACTGTTCTTTCTTTAGCAGTTCCAAAATGGCTCTTAAATGCTGTTCGTGTTCAGCCTTCGTCTTTGAATAAATCAAAATATCATCGATGAACACTATCACGAACTTATCCAAATACGGCTTGCAAACTCTATTCATCAAATCCATGAACACTGCAGGTGCGTTTGTCAACCCAAACGGCATAACTAGGAACTCGTAGTGTCCATAACGAGTTCTGAAGGCTGTCTTTGGGATACTCTCCTCTTGTATCCTTAACTGATGGTATCCAGATCGAAGATCGATCTTTGAATAGAAGCTCGAACCTTGCAGTTGGTCAAACAGATCATCAATCCTTGGCAGAGGGTATCTATTCTTGACCGTCAGCTTGTTCAACTCTCTGTAGTCAATGCACATACGGAAGCTACCGTCCTTCTTCTTGACAAACAAAACTGGAGCTCCCCAAGGAGAGAAGCTTGGTCGGATAAATCCCTTGTCTAACAACTTTTGAAGTTGTGTCGACAGTTCTTGCATCTCAGACGGAGCAAGTCTATAGGGTGCCTTAGCCACAGGCGCGGCACCTGGAATTAAGTCGATGCGAAATTCTACTTGCCTCGGAGGCGGTAGTCCGGGTAAGTCTTCTGGGAAGACTTCTGGATATTCCCTTACGACAGGGATGTCTCCGATCTTCGGTTCTTCAGCTTTCTTATTTACAATGTGTGCCAGGAAGGCAGCACATCCCTTCTGCAAACACTTTCGCACTTTCAAGCAGCTGATAATCCTCAAAGGCGTCTCACGCTTCTCTCCATGAACCACAATTGTTTCACCATCTTCGGTTGGGATACGAACAACCTTTTCATGACAAACTATCTCAGCCTTGTTGCCTGATAACCAATCCATTCCTACTACCACGTCGAAGCTTCCCAACTGGACTGGTAGTAGATCCAGAGCAAACTCATGCTCTCCCAATTCGATCACACAACCTCTGATTACTTCATTGGCTTCTACCAACTTTCCATTAGCCAATTCGATTGAGTACGGAACATCTAATTTACTAGCGGCTAAACCAAGCATATTCTTAAACTCTAACGACACGAAGCTATAATCGGCGCCAGTATCAAATAAAACGGATGCATAGCGTTGGTTTACAGGGAACGTACCAGTAACAACATTGGGATCCTGGCGCGCTTCCCTTGCTTCAATATTAAATACTCTTCCACGGGCTTGGTTCAACTCTGGGCAGTTCCTCTTGTAGTGCCCAAGATCACCACAGTTGAAGCATCCGGATCTTTGCCCATTTCCACCACCATTTCCAGCTTGATTATTCCTCTGGTTACGATTCACAGCGCCCGCTTGATTAGCATTGTTGCCTCGGTTTCCATTACCTCCATTGTTTCCTTGTGCGCGATTTCCATTTCCGCCCCGGTTGGTGTTTCTGTTTCCGAATCCTCCCTAGCCTCTCTGGCCAGCTATGGCCCAACAAGAATCCTTCAAGTGGCCAGTCTTTCCACAAGCTTCACAAACTTTCAAACCACAACGGCCAGAATGGTGGCGCTGGCAGGTATTACACTTGGGCTGGGTGCCCATGTATCCTTTTCCTTTCTTTCCGCTACCAGCTGTAACCTGAGCTGGCGTGCTTGATTCCCCTTTCTTAACCACATCGCTAGTGCCTTCCTTGAACTTCGAAAACTTCCGCTTGTTACCTCCTGATGACTCCACATGTGTCTCTTTCTTCTTTGGCTCAGCTTCATCAAACTTGTTCAGGCGAATAGCTTCCTCTGTGAGAGCCACGCTCAAATCAATCGCCTCAGTAATAGTTGCAGGCTTGGAGGAGGTCACCATGCTTATGATTTGAGGAGCTAATCCCCAAATAAAACGTTCAATCCTTTTGAACTCTGGAGTGACCATGTAGGGTATCACATGCGATAAGTCATGAAACCTCTGAACGTATTCTGCGATCTTTGGACCTTCCATCTTTAAATCTCAGAACTCTGTTTCCAATCTTTGGATTTCAGCGCGGGAACAATACTTTTTGCGCATAAGTTCCTTCAATTCGGTCCAGGTTAGCGCGTAGGCAGTAGCTTCACCAAGTGTCTGTACTTGCAAATTCCACCAAGATAGGGCTCCATCCAAGAATAGCCCAGAGATATAGGTGACTTGCTGATCTAGTGCGCATTTGCTCATGCGAAGAACAGATTCAGTTTTCTCAGCCCAACGAACAAAGGCGACAGCACCTCCTGTGCCATCAAAGTTGACGGGCTTGCAGTCTAGAAACTACTTGTAGGTGCACCCTGCACATACATTATAACATGCGAACGGCATTAGCATCTTTGCTAAAGATATCCAATTAGGTCATGGTATGTCTTAACGACTTAGTATTACCATGAGGTGGGTTGTTGTTGCCAGTGTTGCCTGAGTTGCTTCCACTAGTCCCTCCTTGAGAGGCGGCGTATTGTGCGATGGCAGCAGCGATGATTTGCTGGAGTTCTGCCTCATTGGTAGGCATTCGCGGTTGTTGACGTCTCGGCGGCATCTTCTAAAGATGTGTTTACGTTGGTCAGGCCATAGTAAAGCGTACGTATATAATGATAGTAATAGTACATAACATCTCATGTTATCAATATATCATTCACATATCATCTCATGTCACAAATATCATTCACACAACATCCCATGTCATAAAAATATAAATAATCAATCAAATATGATGAGAATACTGCGATTGCCATATATCGAGACCACATAGTAAGTGTACAAGTACATCACAGTGTCATACAACATCAGTCGACTAAGGACTACATCACCCTAGTCCAAAAACTATATCGAATCAGTGTCAATACATCAAATACATGTCAACAAAAGTCAGAATCAGAAAGTAGTCTCCAAAAATGCTGTGCAGTCAAAAGCAATCGCCGTCTTCTCACCAACGTCTACCCATACGGTACTGATGAGCTCTACACGGCTGGCGGTGGAGGAGGGGAAAATGAGTGTAAAACAAACGACGCAGCTGGAGCCAGTCCTCCTCCATGGCTCTCTGAGTACGCAAGAAAGAAGCAACCTGATGCTCTAATGCAAAGAGGCGTGCAGCATAGTCTGGTGGTAAAGGTCGAGAGGGCTGCAAAGGAGTGTGGGTCTGACCCTGGCACTGACACGGCGGCGGCTGGGCTCTCTCAGGCTCCTGAATGCGCCGTGTGTGTGCCTCGTGCTGGGCGACAAAAGACATCAAAACATCCTCAATGGAGTACCCCGTGTGGAAAGGATGGTAAGGGTCGGTCGGTGGCATGACAGGTGGTGTCGACCAAAGGAATGGCTCACTGGTGGGATCAAAAGGTGCCACATGAAATGGAGAGACAGGGGGTAAAACAGGTGAAAACTGAGGCATGAAGGGAACAGACGTCGGCACATGCCCAAAGGGATGGGCCGAAGAACCCTCTCCAGGTCGCGCTGGAGGTGTAAACTGAGGAAATGAAAAGGAGGTATCAACGTGGCGGGTATCAGTGGTATGAGGGGGAATAGGTGGAACCTCATCATCAGCAGGAATCCACCCGTGCTGGGCGTGCTCATCTCGTGGGTCCTTGTGGGTTGCGAACAGTGCATGCTCGGGCTCTAGTGGAACGGGATCAAGTGGGGGAGCAACAAGAGGGTCAACAGGTGCATCAGCAATAAGTGGGGGATTAACGTGATCAGCAGCAATGTCATGATCGCCCTCCAACAACGGAGCATCCACAGGGTGATCATCAGCAGGTGGGTCAGCAATCACAGGCTCAATACAACATGAACGGGATCTTGCTCAAGCACAGGGTCTAGAGCGGCTGCCTGCTCAGGGGCGATGGCAGGCTCGGGATCATCAAAGGCCATCTCAAAATCAAACTCAGGGTCAATGGGATCAACTGGGTCAGCTGGGTCGACTAGATCCTCCATAGGCTGATCCATAGGTATAAACTCTATATCCTGATCTGGGTCGAATCCTAGGGGAAAGATAGGATCGGAATCCTCCACATCATCGTGGTCGAAAACAAGGCTATGAACAGGGGCAACAGAAGATGCCTGATCAGGATCCGAATCATGTGAAAAGTGCTGTGCGCTCCGAGTGTGTGAAGGTGCGGAGGCCACAGACTCGAAGGAGTCTGGAGCAGGTGAGTGTGCAGGTGACTCCGCAGCTGGAGCATCTGCGAGTAGAAAAAGTCCTCCGTCGGCTATGAGGGCCTCGCCCTCCTCATCGTCCTCTAGGAGATCATCGTCAAACAGATCAATATCGCCATCAGCCTCGGCGTCAAGAAGTAGATCGTAGGCAGGGTAAACAGCTAAGGGTATGGGAGCAGGGATCTCTACAAGCGGTAAGTCCCCAATAAGAGGGCCATCAGCGAGCTCATCAGCCTCGTCAGGTAGCGCGAAGGGCTGAAAGTCGTCCTCGTCCGTGCTAGTAACGTCCGACGTGTGCACCTCGTGCTCTGAAGATGCTAGGTCATCTGATACTATAGGTCTAGGGCCTGTGGTGTCTGAGTCGCCAATGCCGGGCGAGTCCATGTGTCTGTAACATAAACACAAATATGCACAAATAATCAGTCATACAATCAGGTAAACACATTAGTCACCAAGTAAGAAATCACATAATTCTCCTAGTCCCACTAGCCTCCCAGTCTCCTAGACTGACACTCCTAGTCCCACTAGCCAAATTCCTCCCAGTCTCTAAGACTGCTCTATCATCTACCTCGACCTCTTAGGTCGAGCCTCGGCCTCCAAGACCGAGCCTCAGCCTCCAAGACTGAGCCTACTCTTCCTAGTCTTACTAGCCATCTACCTCGATCTCTTAGATCGAGCCTCGGTCTCCAAGACCGAGCCTCAGCCTCCAAGACTGAGCCTACTCTTCCTAGTCTTACTAGCCATCTACCTCGATCTCTTAGATCGAGCCTCGGTCTCCAAGACCGAGCCTCAGCCTCCAAGACTGAGCCTAAAAATAATATATAAAATGTGCTCAACATTTGTTTGTAAAAACGTTTTGGATCTGGAATTAAGTGGTATGCAGTAAAAATGTTTTCGTGAGAGCCCTAGTGATCATAGTCTAGACTCGAGAAGGAATCCTAGTTCGCTATGATCAGAGCTCTGATACCAAGCTGTCACACCCTGGCTTTGCGGAAGCGTGGTTAATTTGGTGTGACTTCTTAATACCATAGCTTAATCATAACAAAGCTATATGAAATAAATTGATGCAAGATCATCCATTCGATTACGTTTTAAAATCCAAATACAACAACATTGTTTTAATGGAAACACACCCTAACAACATAAGCATTGTTCAACAAACACAAACATAACATAAACACAGTTTAAGGACTGTGACTTGTCCAGGAAAGAGTCACATCCCCTAAACCCGGATGATCTCATAACTAGTGCAGCGGGAAAACGTGTCATACCGCGCCAGATCCTTTAATTCCCTGAAATACATGTAAGTTGAAAAATCAACAATAATGTTGAGTGAGTTCATGTGTAGGTGAGTAAATAAACCTTTGTATGTATAAAATCCTGGTATGTAGCAAATAAGGAAAAAAAGAGATCACCAATGGTTTGCAAGGCCATTGATATGTGTGAAATGCAAGTAGGAAGGCTCAAACCTAGCAGATTTATGCGTTGGGTACAAAGTCACCCCGTGGTCCGTTATGCTGGGCCTGGGGCTTGGCTCGCTACACCCAGATAGATCTACCGCTCCTGCCCCTCGGTCCTATCCTGAGGATTAATGACCTCAAGTTTCCGCCTACCCATTCACATGATCTAAGTAATAACCCTCCTTACGCTAACCATACCATGTAAGAAATATTCGTATTCATAGTAACATGTATTTCACCCCCGCAGTTAAAAACTGAAAATAGTTAAGAGAAAAGGGGGACATGAACTCACAGCGGTGCGTCTCTACCAAGTATGTCTCCAAGTCAAGCAGCTGTGCAATGACCTACATGTACTAACTCTATTAGACGGACGGCTGTGCCTTAGCTTTATGGTTTAAGTTTTGGGAAATAGTTATACAACTATTTCGTGTTTAAATTCTGTGCATACTTGGTAATTATTTTTCCTTCCCAAGGATGGGGGATTTAATACATGTGTGTTCGTATATCTTTGAAATATATTATTAAGTCTCACTCAATATATATTTATTCCTAACTCCAAAATATAATTATTTTTCTCAAAAATATTATATTTTAACACATATGATTTTTCCAAAATAATACTTTAACAAAAATACGCGTTCATAATTATTTCCGTAAAATGCGTAAGTTACGTTTTAACGATCGAGTGGTAATAATAATTACCGGTGTAACTTATATGTTTATCGTGAAAGTGTTCGTATTATTTTGGATTCGTTAACGTTCGATAATATTATTTTTACCCTGAAAATAGTATTTATGTATCTTCACAAATAATTAACAAGTAACGTTGTGAAAAATATATTTACCAAATATATTTATCACGTTTAAATTTTGTGAAAATCCCACCTCCGATATTTTGCAAATAAAGTCGTGGCGAAACTTATATTTTGAAAACATGTCGAAAAGTATTTCTAACACTTATAGTGAATTTAATTCTAAGTGTTAGGTTTTTGGAAAAATTTCGCCAGAGTTTCCTCTGTAACTGGAGGTGGCCACGCTTTCAAGCGTATCATTTTCATTTATAAATCAAATCAACAGTTTTCTTATTCAATCAAAACAATATTCAACGCATCAACTAGTTAATAAACATGTAAATCGCAAAAATTACATGAACTTGTAGTTTTTCCAAAACTATGGTGTAAATCCCATCACTTTTAACGGATCTTTATATAAAGCAATCCGATCTCGCAAAAACCTTGCTTTTAAAGAAATCCCGTCTTTACATCTTCTTGTAAATTTTACAAAAATTGTTATTTTGTCGAAACTTTGTGCTACTGTGTGTTCTAAAAATCATTCTTGTTAACGTAAGATCCGTCTTTAGGAAAACATGATTTCTTTTATACTTGGTTCTTTGAAAATACCACTTGTAGATCCGTAGATCTACTAGTTTTAAACACTATTTTGTAAGTAAAATCACTTTTACACAAGTTCATGATTCGTGTGTGGTAGAGTTTCATCTTTTAACGCTTGTTACTTCCGAAACATCCTTATATCATGATCTATGATCATGACCAATCCGGGTTAAATGATGATCCGAGCTACCACAACATAGATCGGGTCCAAATAACCACACAAATCAAACACTACAAGATTTACACAACATATAAGCTTTTAACAGTCAATATTAGTGTTTTTAGTATACTTTTGTGTGTCATCTTGTAATATTACGAGTTTTAACCGTTACAAGTCATATTAACCATCTTAAAATAGTTCGAGAAGGTGATTTAAGCAACTTACTACTAGCTCGAGGCTAGGGAAGAATCTAGACGCAAAATGAGAGGATAAAAGCAATAGAGTGAGGTCCTTTAAGCTCCAAGTGCACCAAGCCTTCTTATACGGGATCCTTAACGTTTGTATGAACTTGAAATGTGATGAAGGAAATCCAAAATATGATGGATGGATATAGGGGATCTCGGCTGAAAGCCTTGAGAGAGAGAGAGAGTGTTCTTGTGTGATGTTGTGGAGTGTAAGGAATGATGTGCAAACTCTAGTTACTTATAGGCAAAAGTTAGATTATGATCCAAAGGTCTTTGTGTTACTTAGATATTAAACACCCTTGATTAAAATAATCAAGATTGTACAAAGTATGTCCCATGGGGACCGAATTCGGGTGAAGGGGGGGGGGGGGTAATCTAGTTCCAATTCAACCATTAGTTAGTTAATAGTTCGGTTACTTAGGTTAGTTAAGTGATTAACCCGGTTAGTTGTGCGTTGTGCTTTATGGCGGGTGCTAGGGTATTCAGGGACCCTAACTGGCTCAGAAAAAGATAAATAGTGTTAATGACAATATTTTCATGTTCCTGGTATAGTCCGGTTGTTCGGTTGGATAGTAATTCGTTAAAGCGTTAAACAAAGCTTTAAAGTGTCGTTAATACCATTTTTAGTGACACAACTTATTCCCGACACTTTGGAAAGTGTCTAGTAATATTTTTCTCATGTTTTGGCACTTTATTAGTTAGCTAGAAGCTGAATTGTTTATTAAAGTGCTGAATTTTGTGCATAGTGTACGTTTTAGGCACATCCAGTCATTGTAACTTATTCCTAGAGACGCAGTTTTACAACCCTTGTATCCCTACACTCACCACTAGTGTAGTAAAATATTTCTGGCTCATACAGGCCTTAGAGGCAGTGTCTGCCTGATGCTGGCTTTATCAGCATGTTCAATAGGTTATCCGTTTGTAGTGTTACTGTGCTTTTGTGCATCATGTTTGTCACTAAGGTTCAACATGTAAATAATGTAGTGACGGTATGTAAAGTATGATGCAAGTATGTACATGTATCAACATTCAAGTAGCAGTTTATCAGTAATTTCAAGCAAGCACAGTAATTAAGCAGTAATTAATTATTAATTAAGTCGTACGGATACCTGGTTTAGTGAGGGTTGTCACAACTACTACTCTTGGCACTTTTGCAAGTGTCCTCATAATGAAAGTTTCACTTATCTCATTCAGGATCTTGGCAAGTTGTTAGCACACTTCTTGATGTCAGCTTCGTATCTCAGGGCTAAACCCCAAATGTAGTGCTCAGTGCATTTGAATTTGAGTGTTATCCAGTATGCAACAACCCTTAAGAGATCGTAGAGGCTTCAGGGGTAACTAACAACATTGGTTCTAATCATGATCGAGTCCTAGAGTTCGGTTCCCAACTTGGAATTTTCCCGCTAGCGAGTAATACTCCTCTCGCATAAGATCCTGTAGTTCTTCCAACGACTACCTCTTTGCTGTCTCCCTCAACAGATGACTATTCATTTACCAAATCGTTTACTTAGAAGTACATTTACTAGCATGGCTAACTAGCTTCATTGTCTTTGTTTAGCGGACATAACGTACCGCACCTCTCGTACCGATGAGGTCTCACGGCTTGTAATCCAGAGATGCCTTAGAATTAAAACCTGGTATGATTGCATCTCCAGGTGTGGCATTGCCACTCGTTCTCGTTCCATCGGAATTTGAACCACTTGAACTACTGGTACCATCAGTACCGTCACTAGTGTCGACTTGGCAACCTCATGTTGTGCAATTTCCGCAACCTCATGTTGTTTCATAAAAACTCAAGTTCAACTTAAATATTAGGGCGCTGACTAACTGACCCCCCGTCCGGGCCTAGATTTTCTTTTCGACCCCATGTTATTTTTGATACTTAGTTTCAAAGGGTCTAGACTTGTATTTGGACAGATATAGCCAACCATGCGCCTAAGAATTTAGAAAGTAATTGGTCATGGAAACCTCAAGACCGCATTGTTCATGCATGTTTGAATAATGATAACCTGAATAACCGCAACCCAAAATGCATAGTACCTCTTGCGTGTATTAGCCATGTGCCTAAATGGGAAAAGAAGCAATTCGTTGAGGAGGAGAAACGAAACGGTCATCTCCATCCTTACAGTATGTATTCTCTACCTCATGGACCTCAATCGCCCCAAGTAGGAAAGTCCTTCGCCGCACTAACCCGTGTGACGAATACATTGATATCCCTTAAGCTCCACGAGCTCCAAACAAATTGTTATAATTTCCATAGATGTCGAATAAAATGCAATGAGGGAGTCGTAGTATGGCTCATGCCATATCATCCCTTGGAACAAGACAAATGTCAAATGACGGAGTTTAATGTAATCCTTTCCAATAACTAAGATAAGGTATCATAGACACCAAGGAACCAACCCATGTTCAAGAATTCTGAGGATGTTGAGGAAAATCCTCCATGAGTGGCTAACGAGTTTTGTTTACTTTCGATGACTAGTCTCAGGCGACTCGTGTTATAGATCGAATGTTAAGTGCAAACAATACGTGTAGTCTTCCTGTATCGTAGAGTGTTATAGTAACCATTCCGGTTAGTGTTCTACTAGATAGAAATTTGGACAACTTAAGAACTTCGAATGGATAGTGATCTCTTGGTTTGACCCGCAGAGCCCACCATGTGACAACTCGAACTTTAGACTTGCTTGATGTATCGTTACGTGTTTATGTGACATTTTGAGCTAATGAATATTACGTGATTTATGAGATGTCATTATGTGTATTGTGTAATATACGTTGTATGTTAATTGAACCGAACCCAAACTGCACACGATAACCGGTCACACAAGCCTTTGGCCTTACACCTTATATTCGGTCCATTAGGTAACCGAGTGGGCTCGGCCCACTCCCCACTCGCAACCACTATACCAAAACTAAGGGTCTTGTTTTCCTCTCATTTGTTACAACACAAGAAAACACACACATAACCCTAGCTCCTCTATCTCGTCTCTCTCTCTCGGCTTGTTTAGGAACCGACGGCACAAGGCCACCCGATCACCCTCTTGTTCGGATCACATCTCGTTACTTGTAACCGGTTAGTGTGTTTGTTTGAATTCATGTTAGATTATATGTGATGCCATGATTGCTATCATTCGGTTATGCGATGTAACTAGGGTGTATGTTAGTAAAATTGATTGGTTGTTGATGTTGGATGCGAGTACTTATAATAGTGATGTTTGTTAATCTGATTTATTGTTGATGATGTTAATGATAATGTCTTGTTGATTGGCTATGCAATTCGAGTTAACGTTCATGAAATCGGATCATAATGTGATTGAGTGTTATGAATATTGTTATTGTTCATAAGTGGGATTATTAGGGTTCATAAGAATTGATGATTTATTCCCCTGTTTGATCGATGAATTCTTGAATAGCAAACTGTTAGTTGATAATTGATTTTTGGAAACTGTCAACGATGATTGAATTGCCTAAATGAATGGCATGAAATCAGGAAAGTCGTTACACACACGGTTGCGACTCGGCATCGCTTGTTGCGAGTCGGAACCCCACTCGAGACCAAACCGCACGAACCGCAACCACGGTTGCGAGTCAGATTACGACTCGTAACCAGACCATGATGAACCGAGACTGCCCATTGCGACTCGTAACCAGTCATTGCGACTCGTATCCAGCCGTTACGACTCGAGATCCTCGTTGCGACTCGAAACCCCGTTGCGAGTCGAGACCACCGTTGCACATTCACTGTCTTGGGCTTTCACTGTCACGGGTCCAATCATTTGGGCCCAACGATTTGAATTGTGGACTGTTTGTTATTGGACCAGCATACGTTTACTAATTGGGCCGATTGAGAATCTGAACTGTTTTGTTATTGGGCTGCTTATGTCATTGGGCCGGGTATGATTGGACTTAGAACAATTGGATCCTCACATGCTATGTCTTATCTGCTTACGTGCGTACATGTTTGCCATGACTATACGTGATTACTATATACGTGCTATATACGAACCTGACTCGTATAATAACCATGATAGGACGTGGTTGACCATTTACTTGCTACTTGTACTTTCTGTGTATCTGCCGAGCAAACCAAGGTGAGTTCACACAGCCAAGGCATGGGATTCCCGGGTTGGGAATTGGGTTGGATATGATGGATATGGAATGATTACTCGTACTTACGCATATACCAGACTATAGACCATCGTCCTCAGGTTAGTCAGGACACGTTACGTAAAGCCTACGTAACCCAGTATACTTGCCTTATGTCTCCCGGGTCGGGAGGACACGTTACGTAAAGCTTACGTAACCCAATACCATCTACTGGCTTCCAGGTTGGAAGGCCACGCTGCGTAAAGCCTACGTAGCCCCCACGCGTACCACTGTCCTCGGGGAAGGGCACGTCACGTAAAGCCTACGTGACCCTGTACGTATTCCTGTTCTCGGTAAAGAAGAACACATGGTCGGAAGTTAGTCTAGTAAGTACCGTTAATGAGAAGCCCTCATTAACTAGGATGAACATGGGAAGCCCCCACCTTTATTACACACTAGTATGGGAAGCCCCCGCTAGCTATACTTATGCATTGCACTATGAACTTACTTTCTGTGAACTCGCTCAACTAGTTTGTTGATTATTTGCTGCATGCCTTGCAGGACCTTAGGTATACTTGGAGCTTGCACAGGGAAGAGCAGGTCGTTGTGGGCAGATGGATCGTTAATGATGTTGAACTCATAACTCGTATAACTATTTGGATTTACTTTACTATGCTTCCGCTACTTAAAACAGTGTTTGGTTTTTGAAACATCAATCATGTCATGGTGACTTATATTAACTACTTCTATTATTAATTGCTATGGTTTGATATGATTGATGGCTTGATCCTGGTCAGTCACGCTCCCAAGCGGTGGTATTCCGCGGGTGGATTTTGGGGGTGTGACAGATTGGTATCAGAGCCATTGGTTATAGAGAACTTGGTTTTAGTATGGGAAAACGTTTTTATTAAAACCGGACTATAACCAGTACAGTGCTCTCAATGATCCACAACGATGCTTCGCTCCACGTGCAAGACTCGACATCTTAGGTAATAAGGTTCATGTTTATTGTCTGTTTGCTAGAACTACTTAGAACTTTGCTCGCATTACGCTTAGATACACATACTTTGATTACATGAGAACACCTATATGCCTACGCTTTTCTGTCATCGCCCTACTCGCGAACCATTCTTACGTATGTTACTTGTTACTATGAAGATCATGTCTGGACGAATCAACATGACACAAGCCCAGTTAGAGGCTCTCGTTCAAGCTCAAGTTGCTGCGGCAGTTGCAGCAGCTCAAGCAGGTAGTATATCCTGCAGTATAGGCACACACTAGGATCTTTAGATCCTACATTAACTCTCGTATTTAACTTCGTCCTATTCGTACACAATAGGTCAACACGCGCAGCAGCCAGTCTGCACGTTCAAGAATTTCATGGACTGTCGTCCAAACTCTTTCAGCGGCACAGAGGGGGCAGTGGGACTCCTCCACTGGTTTGAAAAGTTGGAATCGGTATTTGAAATGTGCGAGTACCCTGAGGCTCGCAAGGTCAAGTTTGCTACTGGTACTTTGGAAGGGATAGCACTGACTTGGTGGAACGCCCAAGTCCAAATCTTAGGGTTGGCAGCTGCTAACGCCACCCCATGGAACGATTTCAAGGAACTCATCAAGCGTGAGTATTGCACACGTGAGGATATTCACAAGCTAGAAGACGAGCTGTATAACTTGAAAATGGTTGGATCGGAAATCGAGGCGTATACTAAACGGTCTAATGAGCTGGCCGTTCTGTGTCCTACTATGGTGGACCCTCCATACAAGCGCATTGAGTTGTATCTCAAGGGATTGGCGCCAGAAATTCAGAGCCACGTGACGTCGGCTAACCTCGAAAACATCCAGGAAATCCAGCGCCTTGCTCACCGTATCACCGATCAGGCAGTTGATCAGAATAAACTGCCCAAGCGTGTTAACGCTACTGCTAATGTCACCACCTCAGTTACTCCTGCTACATCTGGTGACAGTAAAAGAAAGTGGGATGGGGATTCCAGCAAAGGTTCAGCATCTGTTCAGCCACAATCTCAGCAGCAGAAGATTGACCACTATCAGAGTCCCAGTCAGCAATCCTCTAGTGGTCACAGACAGAGGAGATACCAGGGTAGTCAACCCAGGTGCCACAACTGCAACAGGCATCACCACGGCCCATGTAACAAGGGTCGTTGTCAAAGGTGTCTTAAGATGGGTCACGAGGCCAAAGACTGTAGGAGTCCACGGCCTGCGAATCAGAATCAGCAGCCTCAGCAACCAGCTCCACAGAACCAGCAGCAGCAGCAGCAGCCACAGCGTGGAAACCGGGGGTGTTTCCAGTGTGGGGCTGAAGGTCACTTCAAACGCGATTGCCCTCAATTGAACCAGAACCGCAACAACAATAATAACCAGGGCAACGGGAACAACAACGGTGGAAACAACAACAACAACGGCAATGAAGCTCGTGGTCGCGCTTTTGTGCTAGGTCGAGGCGACGCAGTGAACGATCCCAACGTTGTTATGGGTAAGTTTCTCCTCGACAATATTTACGTTACTGTTTTGTTTGATTCGGGTGCGGATACAAGCTATATGTCTGTGAAAATGTGTCCACTGCTAAAACGTGAACCAACACTTTTACCCACCAAACATGTAGTAGAATTAGCTAACGGTAAAAGTCTAGAAGCCACGCACGTAGTTCAGGGTTGTAATCTTATCCTAGCTGGTCAAGTTTTCTCTATCGACCTCATTCCCATAGCTTTGGGTAGCTTCGACGTCGTGATTGGGATGGATTGGTTATCCCAACACCAGGCAGAAATCTTATGCAGCGAAAAGGTTATTCGCATTCCTCGTTCGGGTCAGGAACCTCTAGAAGTTCAAGGCGACAAGAGTGGTGCTGTGGTTGGCATCATCTCTTTCTTGAAGGCTCAGAAGTGCTTACGTAAAGGTCACACAGCTATTCTGGCACTCGTTACAGACGCATCAGCAAAGGAAAAGAAATTGGAGGATATTCCAATTGTACGTGATTACCCTCAGGTGTTTCCTGAAGACTTACCTGGCTTACCGCCTCATCGTCAGGTCGAATTTCAGATTGAGCTCGCTCCGGGAGCAGCACCCATAGCTCGCGCACCATATCGTCTAGCTCCATCGGAATTGGAGGAATTGTCAAAGCAACTGCAAGAACTCTTGGAAAAGGGTTTCATACGACCAAGCTCTTCGCCTTGGGGAGCTCCAGTGCTTTTCGTGAAGAAGAAAGACGGTACGTTCAGGATGTGCATCGACTACCGTGAACTCAACAAGGTGACGGTGAAGAACCGTTATCCTCTCCCACGCATAGACGACTTATTCAACCAGTTGCAAGGGTCGTGTTACTATTCGAAGATAGACTTAAGGTCAGGGTATCATCAGCTGAGAGTCCGGGATGAGGACGTCTCCAAGACAGCCTTCAGAACTCGTTACGGACACTACGAGTTTCTCGTCATGCCGTTTGGGTTAACGAACGCGCCTGCTGTATTTATGGATCTTATGAACAGGGTGTGCAAACCCTATCTCGACAAGTTCGTCATAGTTTTCATCGACGACATCCTGGTTTATTAGAGACTTTTCGAAGATTGCTCAGCCGCTTACGTTACTGACACAGAAGGGTGTTACCTATCGCTGGGGAGAGCCCCAGGAGACTGCTTTTCAGCACTTAAAGGATAGACTTTGCAGCGCACCTATCCTCTCATTGCCAGAAGGCACAGACGACTTCGTGGTTTATTGTGATGCATCCATTCGGGGACTGGGATGTGTGTTAATGCAGCGCGACAAGGTTATCGCTTACGCCTCTCGTCAACTCAAGGTTCACGAACGCAACTACACGACGCACGATTTAGAGCTGGGAGCTGTTGTTTTCGCGCTTAAGATATGGCGACACTACCTGTACGGTACCAGGTGCACGATTTACACCGATCACAGGAGTCTCGAGCATATCCTTAAGCAGAAGGATTTGAATATGCGTCAACGACGATGGGTCGAGTTACTTAATGACTACGAGTGCGCTATCAAGTACCATCCAGGCAAAGCCAATGTTGTGGCTGATGCCCTCAGTCGAAAGGACACTTTACCACGGCGCGTGCGAGCGCTACAGCTTACGATTCAGTCTAGTCTTCCTGCACGGATACGAAATGCTCAGGTAGAAGCATTGAAGCCCGAAAACGTCAAGGCTGAAGCCTTACGCGGCTCACGACAACAGATGGAACAGAAGGCAGACGGCGCCTATTATGTAACGGGCCGGATTTGGGTCCCTCTTTATGGCGGTTTACGCGAACTTGTAATGGATGAAGCTCACAAGTCTCGCTATTCGGTACATCCAGGGTCGGATAAAATGTACCACGATATCAGCACTACTTATTGGTGGCCTAGTATGAAGGCCCACATTGCTACGTACGTTGGAAAATGCTTGACCTGTGCAAGAGTCAAAGTCGAATATCAGAAACCAGCTGGCCTACTTCAGCAGCCTAAGATACCACAGTGGAAATGGGAAGAAATTTCCATGGATTTCGTTACAGGCCTACCTAGATCTCAGCGTGGGAACGATACAATATGGGTCATAGTTGATCGACTCACTAAGTCTGCACACTTCCTACCTATAAAGGAAACGGACAAGTTCTCCACTCTTGCAGACGTATACCTTAAAGAAGTTGTCTCGAGGCACGGGGTGCCCACGTCCATCATTTCGGATCGCGATGCACGATTCACGTCAGAACTTTGGCAAGCAATGCATAAATCCTTTGGCTCACGATTAGACATGAGCACAGCATATCATCCTCAGACGGATGGGCAGTCTGAGCGTACGATCCAAACACTTGAAGACATGCTTCGGGCATGCGTCATCGATTTCGGCAACGGCTGGGAAAAGCACCTCCCTTTGGTGGAGTTTTCTTACAATAACAGTTACCATACCAGCATTCAAGCCGCTCCATTCGAGGCATTGTACGGGCGTAAATGCCGGTCACCTCTCTGTTGGGCAGAGGTGGGGGATAGTCAGATTACGGGTCCAGAGATTGTAGTGGACGCCACAGAAAAGATTGCACAGATACGACAACGCATGGCGGCAGCACGCGACCGTCAGAAAGCCTACGCGGATAAGCGTAGAAAGCCATTGGAATTTGAGGTCGGGGACCGGGTTTTATTGAAAGTCTCACCCTGGAAGGGTGTGGTTCGTTTTGGCAAACGGGGCAAACTGAATCCGCGGTACGTCGGACCATTCGAAATTATCGAAAAGATTGGCAAGGTAGCCTACAAGTTGAACCTACCAGCTGAACTCGGGGCAGTTCACAATGTCTTTCATGTATCGAACCTAAAGAAGTGCCTATCAGATGAAAACCTCATCATTCCTTTTAAGGAACTCACTATCGACGAGCGGTTGCAGTTCGTTGAGGAACCAGTCGAAATCACGGACCGGGATGTGAAGGTCCTCAAACACAAGAGAATCCCTCTTGTCCGAGTTCGTTGGAACTCCAAACGTGGCCCAGAGTACACCTGGGAACGCGAAGACAGGATGACAGAAAAGTACCCCCAGTTATTCGGGAACAAGGCAACCACTACTGAGGCTGAAGCTACTACTTCGGATCAACGGGGGGAGGATGTGACACCCCAGGAAAATCAGTAAACGGTACAGTTTACCTAGCTTCCTCAGTGAGTGCATACCAAATTTCGGGACGAAATTTCCAATTAGTTGGGGATAATGTGACAACTCGAACTTTAGACTTGCTTGATGTATCGTTACGTGTTTATGTGACATTTTGAGCTAATGAATATTACGTGATTTATGAGATGTCATTATGTGTATTGTGTAATATACGTTGTATGTTAATTGAACCGAACCCAAACTGCACACGATAACCGGTCACACAAGCCTTTGGCCTTACACCTTATATTCGGTCCATTAGGTAACCGAGTGGGCTCGGCCCACTCCCCACTCGCAACCACTATACCAAAACTAAGGGTCTTGTTTTCCTCTCATTTGTTACAACACAAGAAAACACACACATAACCCTAGCTCCTCTATCTCGTCTCTCTCTCTCGGCTTGTTTAGGAACCGACGGCACAAGGCCACCCGATCACCCTCTTGTTCGGATCACATCTCGTTACTTGTAACCGGTTAGTGTGTTTGTTTGAATTCATGTTAGATTATATGTGATGCCATGATTGCTATCATTCGGTTATGCGATGTAACTAGGGTGTATGTTAGTAAAATTGATTGGTTGTTGATGTTGGATGCGAGTACTTATAATAGTGATGTTTGTTAATCTGATTTATTGTTGATGATGTTAATGATAATGTCTTGTTGATTGGCTATGCAATTCGAGTTAACGTTCATGAAATCGGATCATAATGTGATTGAGTGTTATGAATATTGTTATTGTTCATAAGTGGGATTATTAGGGTTCATAAGAATTGATGATTTATTCCCCTGTTTGATCGATGAATTCTTGAATAGCAAACTGTTAGTTGATAATTGATTTTTGGAAACTGTCAACGATGATTGAATTGCCTAAATGAATGGCATGAAATCAGGAAAGTCGTTACACACACGGTTGCGACTCGGCATCGCTTGTTGCGAGTCGGAACCCCACTCGAGACCAAACCGCACGAACCGCAACCACGGTTGCGAGTCAGATTACGACTCGTAACCAGACCATGATGAACCGAGACTGCCCATTGCGACTCGTAACCAGTCATTGCGACTCGTATCCAGCCGTTACGACTCGAGATCCTCGTTGCGACTCGAAACCCCGTTGCGAGTCGAGACCACCGTTGCACATTCACTGTCTTGGGCTTTCACTGTCACGGGTCCAATCATTTGGGCCCAACGATTTGAATTGTGGACTGTTTGTTATTGGACCAGCATACGTTTACTAATTGGGCCGATTGAGAATCTGAACTGTTTTGTTATTGGGCTGCTTATGTCATTGGGCCGGGTATGATTGGACTTAGAACAATTGGATCCTCACATGCTATGTCTTATCTGCTTACGTGCGTACATGTTTGCCATGACTATACGTGATTACTATATACGTGCTATATACGAACCTGACTCGTATAATAACCATGATAGGACGTGGTTGACCATTTACTTGCTACTTGTACTTTCTGTGTATCTGCCGAGCAAACCAAGGTGAGTTCACACAGCCAAGGCATGGGATTCCCGGGTTGGGAATTGGGTTGGATATGATGGATATGGAATGATTACTCGTACTTACGCATATACCAGACTATAGACCATCGTCCTCAGGTTAGTCAGGACACGTTATGTAAAGCCTACGTAACCCAGTATACTTGCCTTATGTCTCCCGGGTCGGGAGGACACGTTACGTAAAGCTTACGTAACCCAATACCATCTACTGGCTTCCAGGATGGAAGGCCACGCTGCGTAAAGCCTACGTAGCCCCCACGCGTACCACTGTCCTCGGGGAAGGGCACGTCACGTAAAGCCTACGTGACCCTGTACGTATTCCTGTTCTCGGTAAAGAAGAACACATGGTCGGAAGTTAGTCTAGTAAGTACCGTTAATGAGAAGCCCTCATTAACTAGGATGAACATGGGAAGCCCCCACCTTTATTACACACTAGTATGGGAAGCCCCCGCTAGCTATACTTATGCATTGCACTATGAACTTACTTTCTGTGAACTCGCTCAACTAGTTTGTTGATTATTTGCTGCATGCCTTGCAGGACCTTAGGTATACTTGGAGCTTGCACAGGGAAGAGCAGGTCGTTGTGGGCAGATGGATCGTTAATGATGTTGAACTCATAACTCGTATAACTATTTGGATTTACTTTACTATGCTTCCGCTACTTAAAACAGTGTTTGGTTTTTGAAACATCAATCATGTCATGGTGACTTATATTAACTACTTCTATTATTAATTGCTATGGTTTGATATGATTGATGGCTTGATCCTGGTCAGTCACGCTCCCAAGCGGTGGTATTCCGCGGGTGGATTTTGGGGGTGTGACACACCAGGATTCCTCATGCACTACAAGTTGTTATTACGTGGGCCCCCGTAATAATAAATTGTCTTGCATGGTCACCCTAGCATTCTCTCGTTCAAGCAGACGATCAGTCATAGAGAGGACATTGTCGTCTATATACCCTCAACATAGGAGGGACCTTCGTGATGGTCCACATGCTAACGCCCATTGTTATTATTCATGAAAGTGCATAATGTTAGCTTAAATAGAAATAAAAAGAATCCGTAACGATAACAACTGGAGGGGCACCTTTAAGATGAGTACTTCATCTTCCTTGTCTGGACGAGAGTGTCATCAATCACGATTAGTATGAGTCTCAGGGACCTCGTTCCGTTAATAGAGTTGTTGTCCAAGCCCGCCACCTCCGCCTCATCGTCACTACCGAAGCTAGACACATACCATCCGAGGGAAAACAACCATCTTCCACGGAATCCATGCTTAGGATCTCTCTTAGGGACCACGTCCACCATAAGCTTCGCAACAAACGCGAGGTTGTCATTCTCATCGCGTGAGTCATGGGTGATAATAGAATTCATAGTCGAGGGTATTTTCGTTCTTGGCAAATATTCCGTACAACACATATATAAATACATTATATATATAATCACTAAATCTCATGTTATTTTTGTTCTCGTGTTTTCACATGTAATTCCTAGTGTTTTGAGTCTATTCCTTACAGACTAAACATGTATTGATCCATATCCGTTACTTATGATTGAGCTCGCGTGATAGATCCCCATGTTATCGTGACACAATGAAAACCTTTTGTCATTTTTGTCATACTTTTGAAATCATTTGTGTATTGTTATCGACTTTGTTTTCATGTGAGGGCCCTTGGTGATTGTAGACCAAACTTTATAAAAGTTTGTCCCCGGTTCACTACAATCGGAGCCCTGATACCAATCTATCACACCCTGCTAGTAGCGGAAGCATATTGTGTGTGACGTAAGAAAGGTAATCATTGCATCCAAATGTGTTAACAACATGAACCCACAAAGATGCCATAGATATATAGTTTTCAACAAGTTTTCAACAACGTTTGACATAGCATAGTTCTAAGTTATTTACACATAACAAAAGTTAGTTTTTGACATAAAACATAATGAGGTTTTGTCCCCTATATACCCATACGAAGTTGGGATATAAAAGACAAACCCTCCAAAAGTGGCCATCATTGTCATTTGTTTTCCCGAATCCCATAGTGAATCACCGGCTCAAGACCTGTTTCCTGAAATACATGTAGTTCTAAAAAAATCAACAAAAAGTTGAGCGAGTTCATGCAGTATTTGTTATCATGTGAAATCTCATAGATGTTATCTTGTAATCATGGTATGTTTTGATTCATTCATGGAGTCTGTTAAGGATCTATCAGTGGGTAGCGAGCCCCCTGACATAATGCACCATATGCAAATAACCAAACCGAGAACACTTTGTCATCATTGGGATCACAAAAGCACTCCAGGGTATACCAACCAGGAGTGGGCGTGCCTCAAGTCCAATAGATCTACACCTTTTGCACCTTGGTCACTAAGTGATTAATGGTTACTAATGTAGTTTCCCTACTTATGCACATTGATCTTGTCATCTACTCCGTAACTAACATACCAATAGTTTTAGCATGTATTTCCCCTCGATGTTTTTGAAAACAAAACATTGAAAACAGTGAAAGGAGGGACATGAACTCACAAATTTGCGTTCCGTGTAATATGATATGGAAGTGAGCGTCTGTACGTGTCAATAACCTACATGTGTACTAATCTCATTAGACACTAGGTCTTTCGGACCTCGTACAAGTTGTTCATCTTGAATTCTTTGTTATGTTCTCGTTTGTCATCTTTGGAACAACTTTGTATTTTAGAGCGTTGATAGTTTACTCGCTCGATTGTTATGTGTATTCATGTATTCTATACGTATTGAATTATATGCGAACGGCTTCGAACCTATGTCATTGGGCTTATCCCACGTTTCATTGTTATTGGGCCTAGCCCTAGTTTTCTTGTTATTGGGCCTAGCCCTAGTTTTTAATGTCATTGGGCCTAGCCCTAGTTTTACTGTCATTGGGCCTAGCCCTAGTTTTTAATGTCATTGGGCCTAGCCCTAGTTTTAGTAATTTGGGTCTAGCCCAAATCTAACTTTATGAGTCCATTAATATAATCTTGCAATTTTTTACCAAAATGTTACCAAGTAGCAAACTTTAACTAAGTTCATTTTTCCTATGAAAAATACTTGGTAATTTGTATAGTTTTCGACTTTCCGGATTCTTGTTATAGGTCACTTATATATGTGATCGTTTTAACGTCCAAAATATGTTATTTTAGACTCGACTTTGTGGTAACTTGTTCACGATGTCGATACGCCCAATTTGTCGTCATCAAGTGTTATGTATTTCCGTTTCGGCCATTCTATTTAATTGTCCGATTTACTAGCATTTCTTGGACCATGTAGGGACATGTATGTGTATTTATCTTGATCACCCTATAGGTGTCTAATACATACACATATATAGCACATATACATATACTTAACCAGTTTCCAAAAATATATAATTTTTACCAAAAATTATATATACATATATGGTTAGATTTTTAACCATTTATTTTTGTAAAAATATAAGTTTAAGTTCATAAGAACTTCAATATTTAATCCTTAAATATCCCATCAAGGTTTCCATAATGACGTTTAAGACCATTAATCGCGTTTAACCTTGTAAATCACCTTTTAATCCCCTCCTTAATCGCGATTAGATTTTTAGAAAAATTTGCCATAGCTTCCCCTAAAACTATGACGTTTCCCACGTTATAAAAACGCGTTTAAATCAATAATCAATTTTCCAAAATCACCATTATCCACCAATTTTCTTCCAAATATTTATTCTTAACAACATAACTTCACCTTTCATGAACTTACATATATATTTTTCATACACAAAAAATGAGACTTTTTATGGTGACAATTTATAATACACAAGTTATTTAAATTAACTTGTAAGAACCAAGTTTACTAAACTTTCAGAACTCGGTTTTAAATTCATTTAACTTGTTTCTTTATATAATCTAAAATTACATGTTTAGTTCATGAAAGTGAGTATGATGATCTTTCATGATTTAAACATAAGCATGTTTAAATCATCTTTTTATGTTCATCATGGTAAGATGAACACTAATCTTGAATACTACAAGAATATCCTCACAAGATCATCATGTACATAAACTTTAAGTCACTAATATTAGCAAAATCAACATAAACAACATGAACAAACAAACTAACTACACTAATCTACACATATCAACACATAATATAGTTAGATTTAGTGTTTATTAGCTTTGAGATTAGGGTTTTTGTTTATGTTTAACCTTAAATTCAAGATCATCAACTTGTACTTTTGAGATTAACTAGTAGTAAGAAACATAAATATGATGCTTAGGAGACTTACAACTATGCACAAGCCAAAATAAGAAAATAAGAAGAAGATTAAGCTCCACCAAGTGCTTCTAATGATGCTCCATGCTTAAACCTTGCATTAATGACCTTAATGTGCCTTAAATGTGGGTAATTTATGGTGATTAATGAAGATTTATGGTGGTTTCATGGTTTTCTCTTTGTGGCCGTGAGTTAGGAGGACCAAATGAAGAGTTTTGCTATTTCAACTTTGGTTAAAATGAGATGATAAATGATGGTGGTATGTAGGTGTTAATAATTCCCAAATCTTTTCAAGTATAATAACCATACACTCCATACTTTACCCCATACATAAAATCTCTACATTTTCAACACAAATATTTAGTGAGTGGGACCCACTTTGACCAATATACATGGATGGGGGGTAATATGTAACTTTTTTTATAAAAAGTATGGTTAAGACTAGTTAAAATAAGAGATACTTTGACCATTAAAGTAATTACAATGATTAGGGGTTAAGCATACCATTAGTGGGGTAATTAGGGATTGGGACTTTAATTATCAATAACTAGTTCACTAGACTAGTTAAAATAGTGTTTAACTAGTTTAGACAGTTCCTTGTTAAGCGCCGGTTCACCCACGATGTCTTTATGTCGTACCGATAAGGATTTTCCGTAAGTTGTTTTCTTGCATCCGAAGGTTGTATGAAGTGATTCCGAGTCCCAAATTTAGCTTAACTAGCTCGCTAGATTCTTCGTTTGCTTGTTTCGTGACCAAAAATGTCGCCTACTAGTTCGTCGAGTCGCTAACGGACTAGTTTAGTGCATAGCGACGTAACTCCGGAAACTTGTGATTATGAACATTCCGTTGATATCATCTTATTGTTTTAGTATGTTTTTTTTTATCAATTGACATTATTCCGAAGTCCCGGAAATGCTTTGTTATAGGTTCGGACGCGTTGAAAGTGCTATATTTTAAGCCGAAACGGACGTTTTTGAGGTTAGGGCGTTATACCAGAAAGTCTTGTTTCTTTGCAAGATGTGTTTTCATAATAATGTTTTCTCATATAAATGGACTCAGTTATGTTATCTGGGTGTCGTTTTTCAGTGTTTGGGTCTGATTTCACGGTTTGCTGGCATGAATAGTATAACCGTGAATAGTGCACGTGGCACTTTCTACCAACACTTTTAGGACATTGTTTGCCTGATTTCGCATTGTGGCGAAAACCAACATATGTTTTAGCATTGTTTTCTTGTCCTAACCTTGTTATCCAATTAACGACATTGTTACGTAATTAAATTACGCTAAATGCATGAGATTATGTAAATGAAATAGTGATTAGTATGTACGGAATTGCCGGTTTATTGCCATTTGTCACAATAATAACCCGAATACAAGATGGCTTCTGATTATTTTGCTCTTTCTCCAATGCTCCTATCAAAGCATTGGTCATGACTAGGTCATTAGTTCAACACCCATCCTCCCTGGTACGGGGTGAGGTTGCCAAACCTAAGTAGCGCTACTAACTAATACCATGTTACCTCCCAGGTAACCAAACAACACGGAGGGACTTTAAAGGTGATAGGAAGAGTATATTATCCAACATTCCCGTTTTTACCCAGAAGACTTATCCCTCCCCGGGATACCCACTGACTGTCCCAACCACTAGGACTCATGCTCAAGAGAAATGAACTCACCTTAGATTGCTCGGTATGTTACGTTACACTACCCGTTCCAAGTTGGTCAATCAAACCCTACCGTGGTTACCAAAGACAATCAGTTTATATGCACATAAATCACATATTCTGCATTCACATTACCCAAGTAACATACACACATCATCATATGAGTTGTAACAATTGTTCATGTACTCCAACAGTAACATATGTCATACTATCACATAATTAACGCATTGCACACCATGCACCTCATCCAGTAACACATATCAGATATTTAGCACATATACAGAGGACAGTGCGGCCCCTGATGTGTTGCAAATGCATCTTATTTTCCTTGTGTATTTTGTATATTATTTTAATAGTTTAGAGTCATTTTTAGAATATTCGGACATATTTTATTATCATTTATTATTACATGTCCTAGTGCAAAAGTAATTAAAAATAAGCTTAAACGATTCGTTTAAACGAGACTAAAACTGAATATAGCTGAAAGTTGTTTAAAAATAGTTGTTGAAAGTCAAGGGACTAAAAGTAGCAAGAGGCTAAAACTTAATTAATTCTATGTCACTACATGACAAAAATAATACAATTCGTATTCCATGCATATGTTTTCTAGTTTTTTTAGTGTTGACTCAACCTTTAAGCAGTTGACCGATTTCTTCTATTAACTTAATTGTATCCTTCTTTATGGGTTTTCCTTTTTCAACTTATAATAATTTACCAATCAACAGTAGGTTACGAGCAATTCACAGGTTACCATATCATTGCATATAATTCCATTTATACAACTTTACCATCAATAACTAATATCCTAGCACACATACATATTGGGTCATCGATTATCATCATAGGTTAGTTTTAGTCTCATGCTAACAGTTTATCCCTCACAATATGCCATTGAATCCTCTAATGTTTTCATGACAGTTATTACCATACAAACTTCAGTTTTATCATGCAATATTCAAACACACGACCCAAGGACTTCCACCCACTTAACCCTAGTGGACATAGACTCTAAATGATACTGTTCCATCCATGTGCATTTGTGACATGCTAAAACTTGGATGGACCCCCAAGTCTTTCTATTACGTGTACAATCAGAACCACAATTAATCATCATGATATTCCACATGTGTTTGTACTTATCCAATCTAGTTCATGCATCCAATCATGTTTTATGGCACATACATATATATTCTTTGTTAATCGAATCATACATACACAAAGTCAACAATTAAGAACTAACATAAACATAATCTACTAACCAATAGTTCGACCAGGCAAGATGCTGAATGGATGGGATGTTGCGCCGTTGAGGGGGGGGGGGTCTTCCACTGTCGCACGTATCTTGGGATGAGAGTAGGGTTTTGTTTGAGTTTATGTTATGAAACAATGTAATATGCACCCATTATGATAAAGGTTTGGGGCGGTCAGGTCTTTTCTTGACCGAATTGGGCTTAAGCCTATGTAATTGGGTTGCCCTACTAACTGGGTAAGGCTGTCATCACAATGGACTGGGAACTAGTGGCGGTTTGGGCTTCTTATAAGCTGGGCCGAAGTATCAACACTCAATGGTGGGCTGGGTTTAATAGATTCGGGTCTGATTATCGATGTGAGCCGATACACATTGAGAATAGTGTAGAGTTTAAAATATGAGCATGTGGCCAGATACATGTGAGGCCCAAATAAAAACGTAATGTTTAACGGAATTAAAGCAAACACAATAGAAAGACATAACCAGGAGTTACAATCACAAGATTAAACGTTACCAACCATGAAAGTTCGGGTTGTCAGAGCATTAGTGTCTCCTTCTTGAGTAGTTCTAAAATGGTTCTCAAATGTTGTTCGTGCTCGTCTGCCGATCTTGAGTATATCAAAATGTCGTCAATGAACACTATGACGAATTTGTCGAAGTAAGTATTGCACACGCGGTTCATTAAGTCCATGATGACCGTAGGAGTGTTCGTTAAACTAAAAGGTATAACGAGTAACTCGTAATGACCATAACGAGTCTGAAAAGCTGTTTTCGGTACGCCTTCCTCTTAAGTTCGTAATTGGTGATACCCCGATCGTAAGTCTATCTTGGAGTAGAAGCTTGAACCTTGCAATTGATTGAATAGATCACCAATCCTCGATAGTGGATACCGATTCTTGATGGTGAGTTTATTCAACTCTCTGTAGTCGATGCACATTCTGAGTGTTTCATCCTTCTTCTTTACAAACAAAGCTGGAGCTCCCCAAGGCGAGAAGCTTGGTCTAATGAATCCTTTATCCAACAACTCTTGATGTTGTGTGAATAACTCTTGCATTTCAAAAGGTGTTATTCGATATGGAGATTTGGCTACGGGTGCGGTTCCCGATACCAAGTCGATATGAAACTCGACTTGTCGATATGGTTATAGTCCCGGCAAGTCTTCAGGATAGACTTCAGGAAACCCTTTTACCAATGGAATATCTGCCAGCTTCGGCCCAACGACCTTCTTGTCGACAACATGTGCCAGAAAGGAAACACAACCTTTCCGTAAGCACTTATGTGCCTTCATGCAATTGATGATCCGCAATGGTGTGTCGTGCTTCTCTCCATGAATAACAAGCGTCTCTTTGTTCAGTAGTGGTAGGCGAATGACCTTTTCATGACAAAAGACTTCGGCTTGGTTATCGAATAACCAATCCATGCCAACCGCTACGTTGAAACTACCCAATCGACTGGTAAGAGATTGATACTGAATTTTCGCTCGCCAAGTTCCAAGGAACATTCTCTAACAAGTTTTCCTGACTCTACTAGTTTACCGTATGTCGATTCTATAGAAGGAGGGGATGTCTAGCTTACTTGACTCTAGGCCAAGTACATTTTGAATTCTATGTGGCGAGGACTTCACTGTATAGTTTTAGGAATCCCTATCTTCAAATGTAGGATAACCCAATCCATATGTTTAGATGTAGGATAGCACAATCCCTATGTTTAGTTATAGGATAATCCAGTCCCTAGTTGTAGCTAGGACAATCCCGTCACTAGACATGAAACTCATTTCACATGCATGAGTTTGATTGGTAAGAAAATGTGTCAGGTAACTACTGTTTGAGTGTCGAGGTAGGGTGGGATGATGCAGTCATGCCTCGTATCTCTGGGGCTAAATCCCAAATGTAATACGCAATGCGTTTGAGTTCGGGTGTTACCCAGTATGAAAACAACCCTTGAGATATCGTGAAAGCCTCGAGTGTAACCAACAACATTGGCTCTAATAATGATCGAGTTCTATAATTTTGTTTCCAACCTTTGAATTAAATCAGCGAGCAATACTCTTCTCGTATAAGATCCTTGAGTTCTTCCCCCAACAACCTCTTCAATGTATCATTTCCTACGTTTGTACCGGAAAATTCCACCAAGTTAAGGTTGCGTTCAGCAGGAGACTCTCTGTGTATCTAATTGTCTACTCAGGAATGCGTTTCCTAGTATGACTAACCGACTTCATTGTCTTTACTTGGCAGACAGAACCTACCGCACATCTCGTATTAACGAGGTCTTGCCGCTTACAGTCCGAAAAGTCTTAAAATTAAGGCCTTGTGTGGTCGCATCTTCTGGTGTGGCATTGCTACTCATTCCCGATCCATCGGGATTTGAATCACTTGAACTACCAGTACCGTCACTAGTGTCGTCCCGGTTAACCTCATGTTGTTCAATTTCTGCACCCTAATGTTGTTCCAGAAGAACTTTAGTTTGACTGTGAGATGTTGATTAGTTAACCCCTTTTTGGGTGTAGACCCTCCTCCTGGTGCCATGATCTTTTTAATATACAACATTAAAAGAATCTAGACATATATTTTGGATAAATATAGTCTATCATGTGCCCAAGAATGAAGAAGGAAATTGGTCATAAAATCCTCAAGATCGTATTCTTCATACATGTTTGAATAAATGATAATGTGGATAACCGCAACCAAAATGCGTAGCGCCTCTGGCGTGTACTAGACATATGTCTAAGTGGAAAACGAAATAATTTGTTGAGGAGGGGAAACCAACCAGTGGCCTCCGTCCCTATAGTATGCATCCCATACTACATAGGCTTTGATCATCCGAAGTAGAGAAATTCCTTTGTCGTACTTGCCCATGTGACGAATATGGTAATAGTGCTTGAGCTTCACAAGCTCCAACAAGATCATTAAGATCTTCATAGATGTCGAATTGAATGCAATGAGGGAGTTGTAGCATGGCCCATGCCATACTATCCCATTGGATAGGACAAATGTCAAATGACGGAATTTATTGTATTCATTTCCAATAAGTAAGATAAGGTGCCATAGACACCAAGGAACCAACTCATGTACAAGAATTCTAGAATGTTGAGGAAAAATCCTCCATGAGTGGCTAACAAGTTTTGTTTGTTTAGATGACTAGTCTCGAACAACTTGTGTTGTAGATCGAATGTTAGGTTCGAACAATACGTATCGTCTTCCTGTATTGTATTATAGGGTGTAATAGTAACCATCTCGGTTAGTGTTCTATTGGATAGAAAAGACTGAATTTTAAGTAACAGCTTAAAATTCTTGAATGAACAGTGATCATTAGCTTGACCCGCAGAGTCCACCAGGATTCCCGTGCACTACAAGTTGTTATTACGTGGGCCCCCGTAATAATAAATTTTCTTGCATGGTCACCCTAGCATTCTCTCGTTCAAAGCAGACGATCAGTCAGAGAGAGGATACTATTGTCTATGTTTAACACAGAATGGAACTTCATGATAGTTCATGTGTCAACGTCCGTTGTCATTACTCGTGGAATGGCACGACGTTAGATGAAATAACAATTGAGAGAATTTGTAAAAATAACAAATAGAGGGGCACCTTTAAGAAGAGTACTTCATCTTCCTTGTTTGGACAAAAGTGTCGTCAATCATGATTTGCATGAGCCACAGCGACCTCGTCCTACTAATGGAGTTGTTGTCCAAAGCTTCCACCTCCGCCTCATCGTCACTACTGATGTCAGGCATCTCAGCATCCGCGAGAAAGCACCATCTTCCATGGGATTAATGCTTTATGGTCTTACTTAGGAACCACGTTCGTCATAAGCTCCGCAATAGACATGAGGTCGATATTCTCATGGAAGATGTATTATATAAAATATGTCATGTTTGAAAATAGAGTATCATATCTTGTGTAAAAGATGTCGTGTCTTAACCATGTTATGTGTGTCAAGGATGACAATGGAATTCGAAGTCGAAGGCGTTTTATTCTTGCCAAATATTCCGTATAACAAATATATGAATAACCTATATATATAATCATGTAAAATCCTATCAAACAAGGATTTCTATCTTGTATAAGCTGAACTTGTAAACAGTTTATAATGTGTAAAATGATAACGTAATGTAATGTGTTGTAGGCACATAGTCTGTTAATGTAATGTGAAAACTCGAATTTCCAAGATTTCTATTTCGCATTTATTGCACGTTCTTGTATTGTTTAGTTGATTATTTGCACAAGTAATTACTATGGAATTTACACGTTTTGATGCAATGAATTGTATTGTGTGATTGTGTATGATTGTTTGTTAAATATTGAAAGACTTGACAAATATACAAACTTGGTGGCGAAACTGTGAAATTATTATGAGATGGTGTGCATGTGTAAAGTATGATACTTAGGGAGGTAGAGGGTAATTAGTGAAATTCTAGAGATACTTAACCCTAATCCCTTTTCACTAATCATTCTTGGCCCACAAAGAAAAAGCACGTACTTTCACTTCTTGGGTTTTCTCTAGCATTCATCACCATTATCATTGGCAAGACATCCATCACTCTCGATTTCACGTCTCTCTAGAATCAATACAAGGTAATTGTTAATGATTGTTCGTTGATTATTTGATTGTATCAATTCTTGATTAATTGTTGATCGATTGATGCTTGTAAACCCTAGTTCCTCATATAATATTCTATGATTTTGATTTGATTATGGATAATTGTGATCATGATGATGATTTACATGCTTGATAGATTGTTCTTGTTATAATTGTTGTGGTTAAGCATCGGTTGGTTGGTTTTTGTTTATGCCGTCCATATGAAATGAAGTTAGGGTTCTTGATCATGAAAACGTGAAAAGATGTAACTGTTGCGATTGCAATAAAGTGGAATGGTCGCATGATTTTGATTGTTGTTAGTCTGAGTTTTGTGTTGTTAATTATGTCTGACTTTTATACAAGACACAAGTCCGAGCTTTAAAGTGATATATGCCCGACCTTAGTTGATGATTATGTCCGAGTTTTAAGATTGTAAATCTGTCCGATCTTTGTAACATTATATGTGGCCCGAGTTTGTTGTTATAAATGTTGCCCGACCTTTTAATGATCATCAAGGTCCGAGTTTCACTAAGTCCTTTTGGTTCCGAGTTTCTTGAACCCCCACACTAGTCCGAGTTTGTATTAAGCGTGTATGTCCGAGTTTCTTAAGCCAGGATTGTGGTCCGAGTTTAAGGGAGAGGGCATGTGGACGAGTTTCTTACCCCTCTCCTTGTCCGAGATTAATGAAAGGGAAACCCCCACCCCACATGGTCCGAGTTTGGGGAGGCTTCCCCATGGTCCGATCTTTTAAACCCCATACCCCCTAGTCTGAACTTGTTGATGGTTTTTGAATGATCCGAGTTTGATAGACAGTGGCATATCCGAGTTTTTAAACATGACACTTGGTCCGACTTTCACTTGTATAAGTGTTGGGTTCGACTTTTATACATAATGTGCATGATCTGACCTTGGTAGATTAAGTGTTAAGTGATGTCTGATATTATAACTCACATGCTTGATAACCTAGCCGAGTTTCATTACCTGTTTGTATGTTAATGCTGTGGATATGATAACACTGTTACGTATGTAAACTCTCACATGCATGCTAGATCTGTAATTCTGCGCAACGGAGTAACACGATTAAAATTACTAAGACTGTTGATGAATAACGAAGTTAAAACGACTGAGAACAACCCTGATTGTAAAGCTTAAGCTGTATAAATGTGATTAGCTGTTTATGTGATACATGATGATAACTGTCAAACGCCTTGTGACATAGATTACCTGCGTGTCGTTACGAACATGAACTGATTTAATATACATGCATACTATATGACTCGATTGATTAATTTCAAGCACGTAGTTAAGCATACCGAGCAAACCAAGGTGAGTTCACACCCTTACTAAGGCATGGGATTCCCAAGGGCTTGGGAATGGGATTGAAGGAATAAGATTGAATAGATTCGTACTGACACAAATACTAGACTACCATACCACTGTCCTCGGTTGTGCAGGACACATACTTATGCTATTCACTGTCCTCGGTTGTGCAGGACACATACTTGCAATCTACGTAGACTTATACTTACTACTATCCTCGGTTTTGAAGGATACGCACGTAAAACCTACGTGCATTTATACTTACTACTATCCTCGGTTGTGAAGGATACGCACGTAAAACCTACGTGCATTTATACTTACTACTATCCTCGGTTGGGAAGGATACACACGTAAAACCTACGTGTACTCATACTCACTACTATCCTCGGTTGTGAAGGATACTTATGGTTACGAGTAGTCTAGTGGTTATACAACATGGGAAGCCCCCACCAATAGAACATACTAACGGCCCAGTAGAGCCACCTGTTACAAACGATCTTACTATTACGCATATACTTTCTGTGAACTCGCTCAACTAGTTGTTGATCCTCTGTTACATGCCTTGCAGGTCGTTAGGTATATGGAGCTTGCACATGGAGGAGCAGGTCGTTGTGGGCTTGGATCGTGATTGTTTCTTTAAACACTTATAACATTTGATACTATATTACGATGGGTTTTGATTACACGCTTCCGCTAAACAACGATGACTTACTTATGTTTTGGAACACCATTCATATGGATTTGGTTTGGTTTAATGGCAATTACTTTTATTATATATATTGTTCTATATGATTGGTGGCTTGATCCTGGTCAGTCACGCTCCCAAGCGGTGATACTCCGCAGGTGGATTTTGGGGGTGTGACAGATTGAATGTGACAACTTGAATTTCCAAGATTTCTGTTTCGCATTTATTGCACGTTCTTGTATTGTTTAGTTGATTATTTGCACAAATAATTACTATGGAATTTTACACGTTTTGATGCAATGAATTGTATTGTGTGATTGTGTATGATTGTTTGTTAAATATTGAAAGACTTGACAAATATACAAACTTGGTGGCGAAACTGTGAAATTATTATGAGATGGTGTGCATGTGTAAAGTATGATACTTAGGGAGGTAGAGGGTAATTAGTGAAATTCTAGAGATACTTAACCCTAATCCCTTTTCACTAATCATTCTTGGCACACAAAGAAAAAGCACGTACTTTCACTTCTTGGGTTTTCTCTAGCATTCATCACCATTATCATTGGCAAGACATCCATCACTCTCGATTTCACGTCTCTCTAGAATCAATACAAGGTAATTGTTAATGATTGTTCGTTGATTATTTGATTGTATCAATTCTTGATTAATTGTTGATCGATTGATGCTTGTAAACCCTAGTTCCTCATATAATATTCTATGATTTTGATTTGATTATGGATAATTGTGATCATGATGATGATTTACATGCTTGATAGATTGTTCTTGTTATAATTGTTGTGGTTAAGCATCGGTTGGTTGGTTTTTGTTTATGCCGTCCATATGAAATGAAGTTAGGGTTCTTGATCATGAAAACGTGAAAAGATGTAACTGTTGCGATTGCAATAAAGTTGAATGGTCGCATGATTTTGATTGTTGTTAGTCTGAGTTTTGTGTTTGTTAATTATGTCCGACTTTTATACAAGACACAAGTCCGAGCTTTAAAGTGATATATGCCCGACCTTAGTTGATGATTATGTCCGAGTTTTAAGATTGTAAATTTGTCCGATCTTTGTAACATTATATGTGGCCCGAGTTTGTTGTTATAAATGTTGCCCGACCTTTTAATGATAATCAAGGTCCGAGTTTCACTAAGTCCTTTTGGGTCCGAGTTTCTTGAACCCCCACACTAGTCCGAGTTTGTATTAAGCGTGTATGTCTGAGTTTCTTAAGCCAGGATTGTGGTCCGAGTTTAAGGGAGAGGGCATGTGGTCGAGTTTCTTACCCCTCTCCTTGTCCGAGTTTAATGAAAGGGAAACCCCCACCCCACATGGTCCGAGTTTGGGGAGGCTTCCCCATGGTCCGATCTTTTAAACCCCATACCCCCTAGTCCGAACTTGTTGATGGTTTTTGAATGATCCGAGTTTGATAGACAGTGGCATATCCGAGTTTTTAAACATGACACTTGGTCCGACTTTCACTTGTATAAGTGTTGGGTTCGACTTTTATACATAATGTGCATGATCTGACCTTGGTAGATTAAGTGTTAAGTGATGTCTGATATTATAACTCACATGCTTGATAACCTAGCCGAGTTTCATTACCTGCTTGTATGTTAATGCTGTGGATATGATAACACTGTTACGTATGTAAACTCTCACATGCATGCTAGATCTGTAATTCTGCGCAACGAAGTAACACGATTAAAATTACTAAGACTGTTGATGAATAACGAAGTTAAAACGACTGAGAACAACCCTGATTGTAAAGCTTAAGCTGTATAAATGTGATTAGCTGTTTATGTGATACATGATGATAACTGTCAAACGCCTTGTGACATAGATTACCTGCGTGTCGTTACGAACATGAACTGATTTAATATACATGCATACTATAGGACTCGATTGATTAATTTCAAGCATGTAGTTAAGCATACCGAGCAAACCAAGGTGAGTTCACACCCTTACTAAGGCATGGGATTCCCAAGGGCTTGGGAATGGGATTGAAGGAATAAGATTGAATTGATTCGTACTGACACAAATACTAGACTACCATACCACTGTCCTCGGTTGTGCAGGACACATACTTATGCTATTCACTGTCCTCGGTTGTGCAGGACACATACTTGCAATCTACGTAGACTTATACTTACTACTATCCTCGGTTGTGAAAGATACGCACGTAAAACCTACGTGCATTTATACTTACTACTATCCTCGGTTGTGAAGGATACGCACGTAAAACCTACGTGCATTTATACTTACTACTATCCTCGGTTGGGAAGGATCACACGTAAAACCTACGTGTACTCATACTCACTACTATCCTCGGTTGTGAAGGATACTTATGGTTACGAGTAGTCTAGTGGTTATACAACATGGGAAGCCCCCACCAATAGAAGATACTAACGGCCCAGTAGAGCCACCTGTTACAAACGATCTTACTATTACGCATATACTTTCTGTGAACTCGCTCAACTAGTTGTTGATCCTCTGTTACATGCCTTGCAGGTCGTTAGGTATATGGAGCTTGCACAGGGAGGAGCAGGTCGTTGTGGGCTTGGATCGTGATTGTTTCTTTAAACACTTATAACATTTGATACTATATTACGATGGGTTTTGATTATACGCTTCCGCTAAACAACGATGACTTACTTATGTTTTGGAACACCATTCATATGGATTTGGTTTGGTTTAATGGCAATTACTTTTATTATATATATTGTTCTATATGATTGGTGGCTTGATCCTGGTCAGTCACGCCCCAAGCGGTGATACTCCGCAGGTGGATTTTGGGGGTGTGACAGATTGGTATCAGAGCCATTGGTTATAGAGAACTTGGTTTTAATATGGGAAAACGTTTTTATTAAAACCAGACTATAACCAGAACAGTGCTCTCAATGATCCACAACGACGCTTCGCTCCACGTGCAAGACTCGACATCCTAGGTAATAAGGTTTATGTTTATTACCTGCTTGCTAGAACTGCATAGAACTTTGCTCGTAGTATGCTTACATTACTTTGCTCATTACTTGTTATTGCTTGAGAACACCTATGTGCTTACACTCTTCTGTCATCGTACTACTCGCGAACCATTCTCACTTACGTTACATTTGCTATAAAGGTCATGGCCGGATATATCAACATGACACAAGCCCAGTTGACGGCTCTCATTAACGAACGAATTGCTGCAGCACTTGCAGCCATACAAGCAGGAGGTAAACCCTGCAGTCGTAACTAGGGTCTTTAGATCCTACACTCCTAAACCAACTTTTGTGTTTAACCTTGTCCTATTCTTATACACGATAGGTCAACACGCTCAGTCACCTGTTTACACCTTCAAAAATCTCAAGGATTATCGGCCTAGTACCTTCAGTGGAACTGAGGGAGTTGTAGGCCTCCTCCATTGGTTCGAGAGGCTCGAAACTGACTTTGAGGTGCATGATTGCCCTGAGTTTCGCAGGGTAAAGTTTGCTTATAGAACACTCGAAGGTGCTGCATTAACCTGGTGGGAAGCACAGATTAAGATGTTAGGGCTGGCAGCTGCTAATGCCATCCCCTGGAACGAGTTCAAGGACCTGATTAAGGAAGAGTTTTGTAGTCGTGAAGACATCCACAAACTAGAGGTAGAGTTCCTCAACCTACAGATGGTGGGGTCTGAAATTGAAGTTTATACGAGGAGATCGAATGAATTAGCCACATTTTGTCCTACTATGGTAGACCCTCCCACCAAACGAATCGAGCTGTATCTCAAGGGTCTAGTGCCAGAAATTCAGAGTCATGTGACAGCAGCTAACCTTGGCACTATCCAGCAAGTCACTCGTCTTGCTCATCGTCTCACAGATCAGGCAGTGGATCAGAACAAGCTGCCAAAACGCATCAGTACTACCACTACTGCTGTCACTACTTCTGCTACTCCCAGAGACAACAAAAGAAAATGGGATGGGGATTCCAGCAAGGGATCAGCTTCAGTTCAGTCACAGGTTCAGCAGCAAAAGACTGACCGTTATCAGAGTCCCAGTCAGCACTCTTCAGGCAACCAGGGGCAGGGTGGATATCGGGGAATTCACCCACTATGTAACAGGTGCAACAGACACCACAGTGGATGGTGTCGCAAGGAACAATGTCAGAGATGTCTCAAGATTGGTCATGAAGCAAAGGATTGTCGAAACTCACGTCCTGTAACCCAAGAACAACAACGACCGCCTCAACCTTCACAGAACCAGCAACTGCAACTACCAGCTCCACAGAACACACAGCAGCAGCCACAGCGTGGGAACGGGGGATGTTTCCAGTGTGGGGCTGAAGGTCATTTTAAACGCGATTGCCCTCAATTAAACCAGGACCAGACTCAAAACCACGACCATGGAAACAGGGACGACAACGGGGAAAGCGTTGGGGGAAGCAATGGAAACCATGACGCCGGGGCAGCGTGTACATGATTGGTCAGGGAGACGCAATGAACGATATTTGAACTTATAACTTATCTTGGGTTTTCATTATTATGTTTACGCTACTCAAACAAAGTTTGACTCGAACATTAATCGTATTGGGTTTTATGAATTATTTTACCTATTATATTTTATGTTTGATATGATGGATGGTTTGATATTATTGAACGCACCTGCCGTATTTATGGACCTTACGAACAGAGTATGCAAACCCTATCTTGACAAGTTCGTCATCGTCTTCATCGACGACATTCTGATCTACTCCAAGAGTCAGGAGGAGCACGAGCAGCACTTACGTCTTATCTTGGAACTTCTTCGAAAGGAGCAACTGTACGCAAAGTTTTCAACATGCGACTTCTGGCTTCGTGAAGTCCACTTCTTAGGCCACGTAGTGAACGAGGACGGGATCCATGCTGATCCATCCAAGGTAGATTCGATCAGGAACTGGCCAGTACCGCGTACACCGACAGAAATACGCCAATTCTTCGGTTTGGCGGGTTACTACAGACGGTTTATCAAGGATTTCTCGAAAGTCGCTCAGCCGCTTACACTACTGACACAGAAGGGTGTCACCTACCGATGGGGCAACACGCAGGAAACTGCTTTCCAGTACCTAAAAGATAGGCTTTGCAGCGCACCTATTCTCTCATTGCCAGGGGGCACCGACGATTTCTTGGTCTATTGTGACGCATCGATACAGGGACTTGGTTGTGTATTGATGCAGCGTGATAAAGTTATTGCCTACGCTTCGCGACAACTCAAGATACATGAACGGAACTACACGACGCACGATTTAGAGCTGGGAGCTGTTGTTTTCGCGCTTAAGATATGGCGACACTACCTGTACGGTACCAGGTGCACGATTTACACCGATCACAGGGGTCTCGAGCATATTCTTCAGCAAAAGGATTTGAACATGCGTCAACGGAGATGGGTTGAACTACTGAACGACTACGAATACGCCATCAAGTATCATCCAGGCAAGGCCAATGTTGTGGCCGACGCCCTCAGTCGAAAGGACACCCTACCTAAGCGCGTGCGAGCGCTACAGCTTACTATTCAGTCCAGTCTTCCTGCACTGATACGAGCTGCTCAGGTAGAAGCATTGAAACCCGAAAACGTCATGGCTGAAGCCTTACGCGGTTCAAGGCAACGAATGGAACAAAAGGAAGACGGCGCCTACTATGTAACGGGGTGTATTTGGGTCCCACTTTATGGCGGTTTACGAGAGCTTGTGATGGACGAAGCACAGAAGTCTCGCTACTCGGTACATCCAGGGTCGGACAAAATGTACCACGACATCAGAACTACTTATTGGTGGCCTAGCATGAAAGCCCACATCGCCACCTATGTTGGCAAGTGCTTGACCTGTGCAAGAGTCAAGGTTGAATATCAGAAACCAGCGGGTCTACTTCAGCAACCCAGGATACCACAGTGGAAATGGGAAGAGATTTCCATGGATTTTGTTACAGGCCTACCTAGATCTCAGCGTGGGAACGGTACAATATGGGTAATCGTGGATCGACTCACCAAGTCTGCACACTTCCTAGCTATAAAGGAAACGGATAAGTTCTCCACCCTCGCAGACATCTATCTTAAAGAAGTTGTTTCAAGGCACGGGGTGCCCGCCTCCATCATCTCGGATCGGGATGCACGATTCACGTCAGAGCTATGGCAAGCGATGCACAAAGCGTTTGGCTCCCGTTTAGACATGAGCACAGCTTATCACCCTCAGACGGATGGGCAGTCTGAGCGAACGATCCAGAGTCTTGAAGACATGCTTCGAGCATGTGTTATCGATTTCGGCAACGGCTGGGAAAAGCACCTCCCTTTGGTGGAGTTTTCTTACAATAATAGTTATCACACCAGCATACAAGCCGCTCCATTTGAGGCATTGTACGGACGTAAAGGCCGGTCACCTCTTTGTTGGGCAGAGGTGGGGGATAGTCAGATTACGGGTCCAGAGATTGTAGTGGACGCCACAGAAAAGATTGCACAAATACGACAACGCATGGCGGCAGCACGCGACCGTCAGAAAGCCTACGCGGATAAGCGTAAGAGGCCATTGGAATTTCAGGTCGGGGACCGGGTTTTACTTAAAGTCTCACCCTGGAAGGGTGTGGTTCGATTTGGTAAACGAGGCAAACTCAATCCACGGTATGTTGGACCGTTCGAAATCACTGAAAGAATAGGCCCAGTAGCCTACAGACTGAACCTACCAGCTGAACTCGGTACAGTTCACAATGTATTTCACGTGTCGAATCTGAAGAAGTGCCTGTCAGATGAGACCCTCATAGTTCCTTTTAAGGAACTCACTATCGACGAGCGGTTGCAGTTCGTCGAGGAGCCAGTTGAAATCACGGACCGGGATATTAAGGTCCTCAAACACAAGAGAATCCCTCTTGTTCGAGTTCGTTGGAACTCCCGACGTGGCCCAGAGTACACCTGGGAACGCGAAGACCAAATGAAAGAAAAGTACCCCCAGTTATTCGAAACCAATGCAACCACTACTGAGGCTGAAGCTACTACTACTGAATTTCGGGACGAAATTCCAAATCAACGGGGGGATGATGTGACACCCCAGGAAAACCGGTGAACGATATAACTTACCTAGCATCCTCAGTGAGTGCGTACCAAATTTCGGGACAAAATTTCTTTTAAGTTGGGGATAATGTGACAACTCGAATTTCCAAGATTTCTGTTTCGCATTTATTGCATGTTCTTGTATTGTTTAGTTGATTATTTGCACAAGTAATTACTATGGAATTTTACACGTTTTGATGCAATGAATTGTATTGTGTGATTGTGTATGATTGTTTGTTAAATATTGAAAGACTTGACAAATATACAAACTTGGTGGCGAAACTGTGAAATTATTATGAGATGGTGTGCATGTGTAAAGTATGATACTTAGGGAGGTAGAGGGTAATTAGTGAAATTCTAGAGATACTTAACCCTAATCCCTTTTCACTAATCATTCTTGGCACACAAAGAAAAAGCACGTACTTTCACTTCTTGGGTTTTCTCTAGCATTCATCACCATTATCATTGGCAAGACATCCATCACTCTCGATTTCACGTCTCTCTAGAATCAATACAAGGTAATTGTTAATGATTGTTCGTTGATTATTTGATTGTATCAATTCTTGATTAATTGTTGATCGATTGATGCTTGTAAACCCTAGTTCCTCATATAATATTCTATGATTTTGATTTGATTATGGATAATTGTGATCATGATGATGATTTACATGCTTGATAGATTGTTCTTGTTATAATTGTTGTGGTTAAGCATCGGTTGGTTGGTTTTTGTTTATGCCGTCCATATGAAATGAAGTTAGGGTTCTTGATCATGAAAACGTGAAAAGATGTAACTATTGCGATTGCAATAAAGTTGAATGGTCGCATGATTTTGATTGTTGTTAGTCTGAGTTTTGTGTTGTTAATTATGTCTGACTTTTATACAAGACACAAGTCCGAGCTTTAAAGTGATATATGCCCGACCTTAGTTGATGATTATGTCCGAGTTTTAAGATTGTAAATCTGTCCGATCTTTGTAACATTATATGTGGCCCGAGTTTGTTGTTATAAATGTTGCCCGACCTTTTAATGATCATCAACGTCCGAGTTTCACTAAGTCCTTTTGGGTCCGAGTTTCTTGAACCCCGACACTAGTCCGAGTTTGTATTAAGCGTGTATGTCCGAGTTTCTTAAGCCAGGATTGTGGTCCGAGTTTAAGGGAGAGGGCATGTGGCCGAGTTTCTTACCCCTCTCCTTGTCCGAGTTTAATGAAAGGGAAACCCCCACCCCACATGGTCCGAGTTTGGGGAGGCTTCCCCATGGTCCGATCTTTTAAACCCCATACCCCCATAGTCCGAACTTGTTGATGGTTTTTGAATGATCCGAGTTTGATAGACAGTGGCATATCCGAGTTTTTAAACATGACACTTGGTCCGACGTTCACTTGTATAAGTGTTAGGTTCGACTTTTATACATAATGTGCATGATCTGACCTTGGTAGATTAAGTGTTAAGTGATGTCTGATATTATAACTCACATGCTTGATAACCTAGCCGAGTTTCATTACATGTTTGTATGTTAATGCTGTGGATATGATAACACTGTTACGTATGTAAACTCTCACATGCATGCTAGATCTGTAATTCTGCGCAACGAAGTAACACGATTAAAATTACTAAGACTGTTGATGAATAACGAAGTTAAAACGACTGAGAACAACCCTGATTGTAAAGCTTAAGCTGTATAAATGTGATTAGCTGTTTATGTGATACATGATGATAACTGTCAAACGCCTTGTGACATAGATTACCTGCGTGTCGTTACGAACATGAACTGATTTAATATACATGCATACTATAGGACTCGATTGATTAATTTCAAGCACGTAGTTAAGCATACCGAGCAAACCAAGGTGAGTTCACACCCTTACTAAGGCATGGGATTCCCAAGGGCTTGGGAATGGGATTGAAGGAATAAGATTGAATAGATTCGTACTGACACAAATACTAGACTACCATACCACTGTCCTCGGTTGTGCAGGACACATACTTATGCTATTCACTGTCCTCGGTTGTGCAGGACACATACTTGCAATCTACGTAGACTTATACTTACTACTATCCTCGGTTGTGAAGGATACGCACGTAAAACCTACGTGCATTTATACTTACTACTATCCTCGGTTGTGAAGGATACGCACGTAAAACCTACGTGCATTTATACTTACTACTATCCTCGGTTGGGAAGGATACACACGTAAAACCTACGTGTACTCATACTCACTACTATCCTCGGTTGTGAAGGATACTTATGGTTACGAGTAGTCTAGTGGTTATACAACATGGGAAGCCCCCACCAATAGAACATACTAACGGCCCAGTAGAGCCACCTGTTACAAACGATCTTACTATTACGCATATACTTTCTGTGAACTCGCTCAACTAGTTGTTGATACTCTGTTACATGCCTTGCAGGTCGTTAGGTATATGGAGCTTGCACAGGGAGGAGCAGGTCGTTGTGGGCTTGGATCGTGATTGTTTCTTTAAACACTTATAACATTTGATACTATATTACGATGGGTTTTGATTATACGCTTCCGCTAAACAACGATGACTTACTTATGTTTTGGAACACCATTCATATGGATTTGGTTTGGTTTAATGGCAATTACTTTTATTATATATATTGTTCTATATGATTGGTGGCTTGATCCTGGTCAGTCACGCTCCCAAGCGGTGATACTCCGCAGGTGGATTTTGGGGGTGTGACATGTAATGTGTCTATTTCTAATAGACTTCACCCATGGAAATGTCCTCGCTTGATTTATGTGAAATGAATTTTTGTAGTAGTGGACCTTGAAAAATGTTTATGCAATGAAAACCTTTTGACCTGTCCAATTTTATTTATAATCTGTTCAACATGAACAAGAGGTTTTCGTGAGAGGTCCCTAGTGATTGTAGACTTAGACTCGAGAAAGAATCCTTGTTCACTACAATCGATGCTCTGATACCAATCTGTCACACCCGCTCATAGCGAAAGCGCGAGGTGTGATCTGATCGGTTCTCATTGCATAACAATATAAGTGAATATACTAAGTGAATAAAAACAAGCTCCAATGTGTGACAACCGGTAATTAACAGTTCTTAATTACGCGATTTACAAATGTTTAAGGTGATAATAAATAGTGTTTAAGGCACGAAATAACTTAATTAGGCTTGTGGAATGTCTAGGAACGCTTATCTAACCTTACAGTCCGTGTATGGTGATTTACGGGAACGCTGCTGAATGAAAAACGGTAACGAACTGACACCATACAAAATACTGACAACGCCGACAAATACAAAGTTTATACGTATAACTTATATTTATGACACATATTGGACGAGCATCATGTACGTATAAAACTACATTTTATGCACCTGGAACATCATTTTATTATACAATATTATTTTATATTTTAATTAAAATGAGTAACTAGTGGGTTTAATTAAGCGGGTATTTTGCACACCAACCAAATCAATTCACTAACACCCCCACCCATGTCTCATCATATATTTCCTTTATTCTAATGTTTAATGAGTAGACCATACCTCAATCGTGAGTTTGTCTAAAGTCAAGAAACAAATCTGCTTTTCCTAGACTACACCCCATATAGTCCATACCTACTACACATACATCCCTACGTCTGAATGTATGATCTAATGTGATGATATATTTATTTGGCTCATTGAACAATAAAAAAAAACGAAGGATTTAATTAATTAAATCCATGTAACTATATAAATAATCACATAGTTAGTTATAGTGATGATCTATAATGAATCCTCAATGTATTATACATATACTACGTACACATGTATAATAAACAAATAAATGTGTAGATGACATATTATAAAAAAAAAGAACACATGCTATTTTAATTAGATAATACTTCTAATCCCACCACATGGTTAATATGATGAAATTGCATATCATACATATATATTTAAAAAAAAACCGTATCAATCCTACTTTGACAAACTTTTCACCAACTCAAGATTTGCACCATTATTCTTCTGAACACCCACCATACTTTGTATTTAAGATTATTGACAAGGCTATCAAGTAGCCCATGCCATTTCCCTTCCGTACTTTGATCGATGGAAGCAAGAGAGAAAAAGGGGGAAATCAAATATATTCACCAACTTTACACTTAACAATACTGTTGCATGCTATAACCCCAAAACTACTTTTTATACCATTTCTCGTCTGAACCTTCACACACACACACACACCAAATCTCTGCTCTCTCTCTAAGAACACTGAAGATGGTGGCTTCTACGGCCGACAAACCGACGGAACCGGCAAACCGGCGGAACCGGCAACAACAACCAACGGCCGGCCACCGTGGCGGTGGTCCGGTGAGTGAGCTCCGGCGGCGCCGCCGCCGTGAGTGGAGGCGAAGATGATTTTTCACGGCGTTTAAACGGTACCCCCTAAACCACCACGCCCTGAGCACAATTCCGACAGCGGTATTTCGATTAAGCAGCAACTAGTGAGCTTACGAGGGACGGCGGTACATCTCCACCTCCGATGAACACATGTGAGTGAACCGAGCATGATATTTCGTTTCTTTTTTTTTTTCAGATCTGTTAGATCTCGTGCACATAAGGCCTCTACTCTCATTTTCTTTCTTCTGTTTAGTTAAGTGGGTGATGCCAACAACAGTAATGGTGGCTGAGGTGGTGACGGCGCGGTGGTGCGACACGGACCGGCAACCCACTCCGCGACGGTGGCTCCGGGTACAGTAGCGGCAGTGGTGGTTATTTTAGTTTTGTTTCAAGTTGCTATGGTTTGGTTCAAGATCATCAGATGTCGGTTTGGGTGATTCATGTTCAGATTCGGTTCTAATTTAGTTCGGGTTCACGTCAGTTGTGGTTCGGGTTCGTGAAATGGGTCGACTCGGTGCAACTCGGCTCGACCCAGTCAACTCACTAGTTGACTGGTCAACGGGTTGACTCAGGCAACGGAAGTCATAATCAGTCAACAGTTCGGTCAACCGTGGTCAAAGTCAGATTTGGTGCGGTCAAACTCAGTCAATACGAGACACGGTAATGTTTTAACGACGCGTTAAACTTTCACATACATACGTTGGTCTAGTTTTATAATTACGTGAACCGAGCTTGAACCGACCTTTTATTAAAAGAGTATATATTTAGGCGATAGTTATATCGCGACAAAAGTGTTATATTGTTACATTGCATTGCATTGTTGTTGAATTTTGAAACTATATCGACACTTGAGTTGTCGGGTTATTCCAAAAACAGAGGAAACTCTGCCTGAATTTCGTTAAAAATCCGAAATACCAAACATATCTATATTGTATAAGCGACGCCTATCGAAGTATTTTCACTAAATAAATATAAAGTATATCTATACTTTTTGCGACGTTTTATGAGTTACCAAAACAAAGTTATAACATCTCGACAAAACACGAGCTACTAGTTTACGAAATTCGTATACTTTTATTAAATAAATATAATTATTTATATTTATTTTAAACGTATTTACTCGAAGTATGACACCTTGCCGTAAGATTCATAACAAACGATATCATTAACCGACTCGATTCGATAACAACGAGCTAAATATATAATTATCTACACTTTTTATTCGCGACGACTAACACGATTTCGTAAGTATATTTGAATATATACATTACATATAATATATATATTCTAAATCATTCGAAAACTAAGTTGTTTTCGAGACTTAGTTTTACCCCCCCGATTATTAACAGGATTAAACAACTATAGATTGATTAATCTAAGTCACGATAACACTACCTTAGAGTCGTTTAGTTAACGACTCGGTAGAGCTCGGCCGCGTAGTTAGCTACGTCAATTTAGTTAGAAACTTATAATTATTCCTTGATTAGGAATGCTTTAGTTGCACGCTAGCGAGTTCGCATCCATGGAATGACATCACAGAATCACGTTAAGTTAGCGTTTCACAGGAATGTCAAGGTGAGTTCATAACCCCCACTTTTTCTAGTTTTACATTTTTATAAATGTTTTCGGGGGTGGAAAGACATGCAAGTTTTTGCAAAAGCAAACACTATTTCGATGAACGAAAACTCATATTTATAAATCAAGTTGCAAATGAATTTTAAGAACTCGAAAGGTTTACCAAAGGTTTATACTAAACATACCGGTTTTACAAAACAAACGCGTATTTTCGCAAACGTGCATGATTTTCATAACTAGAGACGAGAATGTCCTAGTTACAACAACGGGACTGGGTTGGCCTGCGTACGAAAAACGAGACAACTCGGTGAGATCATGTCCCCCTTTTCTTTCAACGTTTCGGTTTACAACTTTCGGGGGAAAATACATGTCAAACTTAGGTATGATTAAGTTATGGAATGAACTCTTAGATCATGTGAGCATAGGATGTAACTGAGGTGCCATTAATCCTTTTGAGGACCAAGGAACAAAGGTTAGATCTAATGGGTACGGGCGAGCCCCACTCACGGTCCATGGGTGACCACTTAGAGTGCTGTTGTGTCCAGCGTCGAGAGTTCGACACTTAAATTGCCTACGCGGGTTGAGTACCTCCTATGTCGTCGCATATATTAATGTCCTCGCGAAACATTAATGATCAACATGTTCATAGACGCTTTACATACCAACTTACAACACTATAACTTTCATATGTTTTTAATTCATTTGACGCAAACTCATAACACATGTATTTACAAACTTTGGTAATGTTTTCAACTTATGTACAAGTAAGAGGACGAGTTGGTCCTGCTTACAAAGACTCTCGTGGGCTAGACTCACAGTTTTCATATATCATGCCGAGAAAATGATTTTACTATATTTTGTCAACAACTTTTAAACCGGTTACCAAAAAGATTTATTTTAAATCTTTTCAAAACAAACTATGAACTCGCTCAACTTTATGTTGGCTTTTTCGCATGTTCTTTCTTAGGTTACATTTTCAAAACTATGAAACGGTTGGAATAGGAGAACCCATGGGATTTCGAGTACTTAGCGGCGTTCACTTTCTAGAAGTCTTAGCTATTTGCTTCCGCTGTGCAATGAAGATACCGGTCCAGTCATGCCAGCTCTGATATTTCGGGGTGTGACAAATTGGTATCAGAGCTATAGGTTTCAGTGAATTAGGTTTCTGTAGAGATACCTAGGCTCTAACCTCATTTTCCTCTGGGGACTTAGACTATGGGTTCCAACCGTTTCCAAGAACAATGAGTCAACTGTTTTGATTTTAAATATGCACAAGAGTCGCGTTTGATACACGATACACGAAACGATTACACACAGTAAGCATAACCTGGAGGGTTTTGATAACATGCATTTAGGACCTTTGGAAAGCTTATGTCGAAACTCATTAGAGGTCCTCACTTAGAAACCGTGACTAACAACTTGGGCAAACGCCATTATATTAAGCCGTCTATGCTATCTTACTTACTCGAGCAGGTAATCTATGTGGAATGAAACGCTATTGCGTAACTATACGTGAATCTTAAACTACACGTCAGCGGATGTCGATGTACATCACACACGACTTTCGAGGTAATGCCTTTGGAAAACACACTTGGGCACGACAACAATGATGCTAACTCTGTCAGCGAGAGAATTACTGCTCGAAATGCGGCAAATAGCCACGCGATCATACAAGAGACATGATTCACGCTGAGGTACGTTTAAACAAGATTTCACACCGATCGATACTTAGTCTAAAGAGACTCGCAACTATTGGTGCTGCACAAGAAGTCACGTGTCTTTGCATTCCCCCTAATTCATTAATGGCGAATATGCTATGTTCGACATTCCATGGTAATGTCATCTAACAACCGGTTATCACACGAACTTCCAGGTAAAGTCCTCAAATTTCTTTTGATGAAATTCCAAATTTTTGCATATAGTGAGTAGATTTTCACGTCTCTACTCCCCCTAGTGGTCGTTGCACCACGAAGATTTTCTTCCATGATAGCAAACACTCAATTGTTTTATTTTTGATGAATTCATATGTACGCATGCATTATTTGTCGCGCATGTTGTTCGTTGATCCGTGAAGACCATTGGAGGGCTTCACTCCAAATTGTCGTTTTATCAAAGCTCAAATATCGTTCGCTATATTTGATCTTTGCATTGTGATCTAGATGACCCGCATTGTTGCGAAGTGTTGACTTTTTGATATCGAGTCAATGAAGTAGTTGAAACTCTTTTCTTTTGAATACATTACATGGTTTGTTCATTGTAACCATGTCGAAATCTCTTGTTAACACATGCATTCATCGTTGGAATGTGACTAAACCAAGTTCAATTGTTGAACTTGCTCGTAATATATATTCGATTCAAGATTCCATATGGTGGATTGAGGCCATCATATTCGAAATAATCCCAACAAGCACTTCATTTGCTTTGAACCATAACATGCTTGTTTGGTCTTCGACTTCATTGAATCGTTTCTTTGATCACGATCACCTTGTGGTGGCGTTTTTCACAAGTTTGAAGCTTGCGCTAATCTCGTTGCTCACCTCATGTACGGATTTAATTATTTATTTATTTGTTTATTGATATTAAATCCGCTTTGTTGATTTATCATATTAAAGCAATCTTAATACAATCGTTTGTTAAGATAATGGTACACAAATTCATTTCGTATTTCGGTGTACCTCTTAACGGTTCTTTCAGCATCGATCGAACATTTTGTGATATTCATTGTTTTTCATTTTCGATCGAAAACATTATTTCCTTGTTTCATTTTCAGTTGAAATCCTATGAGATTTGTTTGAAACAAACATTCAGATTTACTTTGTTGAACCTTCAGTTGAATTCAACCACGGTGAACTTTTTTGATCACCGTTGTTATTGAAATATTTCAATCACCACTACGACACCTTGTGGTGTCGGTATAAACTTGTAGCTTGTGCTAATCACGATCGGCCGTCTCATGCGAAATTATATATGCTTTTCGTTTGACACATCATTTAAATAGTCTTGATGCAACTATGTATTAAGACGATGATACACCGGGTTCGGTTGTATTTCATTTCGGTGTATCTTTGCAATTCAATAATTTCAACACGTTGATTTTATTCATTTAACGGTTTGATTGTTGACAAATCATTTTTATGATTCTATTTATTTGAACTTGTTACATTCGAGTTTCAATCATACAACAACCAACACAAGTTTCCGTTGGTAGTGAATTCTGTTGTTTCAAAAATTGATTTGCATATTGTGAATGTTCATTTGAAATTCTATTGGTCGATATTCATCTGTTATTGAAACCCGTAAACTTGGTCACATTGGTGATAGTATCGCAACATCTCGTTCACTGGACATAGATTTCTAGAACAAACTCAATTAAACCGTTGGGTTCTTATTGATGCAGAATGTCTTTACACTCACGTAATCCGAATAAGTCATGATTTGATTACGCGGTCATTTACTTTAGTATTATTTGGACTTACCTAGGAACGACACAACTCCGAGGAGATAACGTAGACTAAATTTCGATGACGAAATTTCTGCAACAGGGGGAGAATGTGACAACCGGTAATTAACGGTTCTTAATTACGCGATTTACAAATGTTTAAGGTGATAATAAATAGTGTATAAGGCACGAAATAACTTAATTGGGCTTGTGGAATGTCTAGGAACCTTTATCTTACCTTACAGTCCGTGTATGGTGATTTACGGGAACGCTGCTGAATGAAAAGCGGTAACGAACTCACACCGTACAAAATACTGACAACGCCGACAAATACAAAGTTTATACGTATAACTTATATTTATGACACATATTGGATGAGCATCATGTACGTATAAAACTACATTTTATACACCAGGAAAATCATTTTATTATACAATATTATTTTATATTTTAATTAAAATGTGTAACTAGTGGGTTTAATTAAGTGGGTATTTTGCACACCAAGCAAATCAATTCACTAAAACCCCCACCCATGTCTCATCATATATTTCCTTTATTCTAATGATTAATGAGTAGACCATACCTCAATCATGAGTTTGTCTAAAGTCAAGAAACAAATCTACTTTTCCTAGACTACTCCTCATATAGTCCATACCTACTACACATACATCCCTACGTCTGAATGTATCGTCTAATGTGATGATATATTTATTTGGCTCATTGAACAATTAAAAAAACCAAGGATTTAATTAATTAAATCCATGTAACTATATAAATAATCACATAGTTAGTTATAGTGATGATCTATAATGAATCCTCAATGTATTATACATATACTACGTACACATGCGTAATAAACAAATAAATGTGTAGATGACATATTATAAAAAAAAATGAACACATGCTATTTTAATTAGATAGTATTTCTAAACCCACCACATGGTTAATATGATGAAATTGCATATCATACATACATATATTAAAAAAAAAACCGTATCAATCCTACTTTGACAAACTTTTCACCAACTCAAGATTTGCACCATTATTCTTCTAAACACCCACCATACTTTGTATTTAAGATTATTGACAAGGCTATCAAGTAGCCCATGCCATTTCCTTTCCGTACTTTGATCGATGGAAGCAAGAAAGAAAAAGGAGAAATCAAATATATTCACCAACTTTACACTTAACAATACTGTTGCATCCTATAACCTCAAAACTACTTTTTATACCATTTCTCGTCTGAACCTTCACACACACACACACACACCAACTCTCTGCTCTCTCTCTCTCTAAGAACACTGAAGACGGTGGCTTCTACGGCCAGTAAACCGACGGAACCGGCAAACCGGCCGAACCGGCAACGACAACAAACAGCCGGCCACCGTGGCGGTGGTCCGGTGAGTGAGCTCCGGCGGCGCCGCCGCCGTGAGTGGCCGCGAAGATGATTTTTCATGGCGTTTAAATGGTACCCCCTAAACCACCACGCCCTGAGCACAATTCCGATAGCGGTATTTCGATTAAGCAGCGACTAGTGAGCTTACGAGGGACGGCGGTACATCTCCACCTCCGATGAACACAGGTGAGTGAACCGAGCAAGATATTTCGTTTCTTTTTTTTCAGATTTGTTAGATCTCGTGCACATAAGGCCTCTACTCTCATTTTCTTTCTTCTGTTTAGTTAAGTGGGTGATGCCAACAACAGTAATGGTGGCTGAGGTGGTGACGGCGCGGTGGAGCGACACGGACCGGCAACCCACTCCGCGACGGTGGCTCCGGGTACAGTAGCGGCAGTGGTGTTTATTTTAGTTTTGTTTCAAGTTGCTATGGTTTGGTTCAAGTTCATCAGATGTCGGTTTGGGTGATTCATGTTCAGATTCGGTTCTAATTTAGTTCGGGTTCACGTCAGTTGTGGTTCGGGTTCATGAAATGGGTCGACTCGGTGCAACTCGGCTCGACCCGGTCAACTCACTAGTTGACTGGTCAACGGGTTGACTCAGTCAACGGAAGTCAAAATCAGTCAACAGTTCAGTCAACCGTGGTCAAATTCAGATTTGGTGCGGTCAAACTCAGTCAATACGAGACACGGTAATGTTTTAACGACGCGTTAAACATTCACATACATACGTTGGTCTAGTTTTATAATTACGTGAACCGAGCTTGAACCGACCTTTTATTAAAAGAGTATATATTTAGGCGATAGTTATATCGCGACAAAAGTGTTATATTGTTACATTGCATTGCATTGTTGTTGAATTTTGAAACTATATCGACACTTGAGTTGTCGGGTTATTCCAAAAACAGAGGAAACTCTGCCTGAATTTCGTTAAAACTCGGAAATACCAAACATATCTATATTGTATAAGCGACGCCTATCGAAGTATTTTCACTAAATAAATATAAAGTATATCTATACTTTTGGCGACGTTTTATGAGTTAGCAAAACAAAGTTATAACATCTCGACAAAACACGAGCTACTAGTTTACGAAATTCGTATACTTTTATTAAATAAATATAATTATTTATATTTATTTTAAACGTATTTACTCAAGTATGACACCTTGCCGTAAGATTCATAACAAACGATATCATTAACCGACTCGATTCGATAACAACGAGCTAAATATATAATTATCTACACTTTTTATTCGCGACGACTAACACGATTTCGTAAGTATATTTGAATATATACATTACATATAATATATATATTCTAAATCATTTGAAAACTAAGTTGTTTTCGAGACTTAGTTTTACCCCGATTATTAACAGGATCAAACAACTATAGATTGATTAATCTAAGTCACGATAACACTACCTTAGAGTCGTTTAGTTAACGACTCAGTAGAGCTCGGCCGCGTAGTTAGCTACGTCAATTTAGTTAGAAACTTATAATTATTCCTTGATTAGGAATGCTTTAGTTACACGCTAGAGAGTTCGCATCCATGGAATGACATCACGGAATCACGTTAAGTTAGCGTTTCACAGGAATGTCAAGGTGAGTTCATAACCCCCACTTTTTCTAGTTTTACATTTTTATAAATGTTTTCGGGGGTGGAAAGACATGCAAGTTTTTGCAAAAGCAAACACTATTTCGATGAACGAAAAAACATATTTATAAATCAAGTTGCAAATGAATTTTAAGAACTCGAAAGGTTTACGAAAGGTTTATACTAAACATACCGGTTTTACAAAACAAACGCGTATTTTCGCAAACGTGCATGATTTTCATAACTAGAGACGAGAATGTCCTAGTTACAACAATGGGACTGGTTGGCCTGCGTACGAAAAACGAGACAACTCAGTGAGATCATGTCCCCCATTTCTTTCAACGTTTCGGTTTACAACTTTCGGGGGAAAATACATGTCAAACTTAGGTATGATTAAGTTATGGAATGAACTCTTAGATCATGTGAGCATAGGCTGTAACTGAGGTGCCATTAATCCTTTTGAGGACCAAGGAATAAAGGTTAGATCTAATGGGTACGGGCAAGCCCCACTCACGGTCCATGGGTGACCACTTAGAGTGCTGTTGTGTCCAGCGTCGAGAGTTCGACACTTAAATTGCCTACGCGGGTTGAGTACCTCCTATGTCGTCGCATATATTAATGTCCTCGCGAAACATTAATAATCAACATGTTCATAGACGCTTTACATACCAACTCACAACACTATAACTTTCATATGTTTTTAAAATTCATTTGATGCAAACTCATAACACATGTATTTACAAACTTTGGTAATGTTTTCAACTTATGTACAAGTAAGAGGACGAGTTGGTCCTGCTTACAAAGACTCTCGTGGGCTAGACTCACAGTTTTCATATATCATGCCGAGAAAATGATTTTACTATATTTTCTCAACAACTTTTAAACCGGTTACCAAAAAGATTTATTTTAAATCTTTTCAAAACAAACTATGAACTTGCTCAACTTTATGTTGACTTTTTCGCATGTTCTTTCTCAGGTTACATTTTCAAAACTATGGAACGGTTGGAATAGGAGAACCCATGGGATTTCGAGTACTTAGCGGCGTTCACTTTCTAGAAGTCTTAGCTATTTGCTTCCGCTGTGCAATGAAGATACCGGTCCAGTCATGCCAGCTCTGATATTTCGGGGTGTGACACAATGCCATTGTCATACTCATTTCTAAAGAACGCAACATAAGTTAAATGTATTGGTTACAAACCATCAAATGAAAATAAGTTATCATTGTTTTATACATCAAAATGTAAGTCTTAAAATGTCAAGGCTTTGACCACTATATCACCGCAAAGAGGCGGTATATAACGGGCAAGCGCTTCAATTGGTGGCATGGAGTCTTGATACTTGCTTTCCTTGACTGAAATGTCCGCATGGTCCACTAATTTCCTGAAACACATGTTAAGTTTGCAAACATCAACAAAGAGATGTATTTAGTTGTATGAGATGTATCTGTAAAATGTGAGTTGTATAAGATGTATCTGTATGTAATGATGTAGTATGTAAAGCGTCAATGAAATCGTTGATCATTAATGTTTCGCAAGGACATTAATATGTGTGACGAATTAGGAAGCAATCCAAACCTAGACGATTTCGTGTCAACTACTATCGATTGGGACACAAACGCACTCTTCTGTATGGGTACACCACCAAGAGTGGGGCTCGCCAATACCCATTAGATCTGTGACAACCCTCACTAAACTAGGTATCCGTACGACTTAATTAATAATTAATTACTGCTTGATTACTGTGCTTACTTGAACTTGTGAACAAACTGCTACTTGAATGTTGATACATGTACATACTTGCATCATACTTTACATACCGTCACTACATTATTTACATGTTGAACCTTAGTGACAAACATGATGCACAAAAGCACAGTAGCACTACAAATGAATAACCTATTGAACATGCTGATAAAGCCAGCATTAGGTAGACACTGCCTCTAAGGCCTGTATGAGCCAGAAATATTTTACTACACTAGTGGTGAGTGTAGGGATACAAGGGTTGTAAAACTGCGTCTCTAGGAATAAGTTACAATGACTGGATGTGCCTAAAACGTACACTATGCACAAAATTCAGCACTTTAATAAACAATTCAGCTTCTAGCTAACTAATAAAGTGCCAAAACATGAGAAAAATATTACTAGACACTTTCCAAAGTGTCGGGAATAAGTTGTGTCACTAAAAATGGTATTAACGATACTCTAAAGCCTTGTTAAGCGCTTTAGCGGATTACTATCCAACCGAACAACCGGACTTTACCCGGAACATGAAAATATTGCCATTAACATTATTTATCTTTTTCTGAGCCAGTTAGGGTCCCTGAATACCCTAACACCCGCCATAAAGCACAACACACAACTAACCGGGTTAATCCCTAACTTAACTAATCTAACCTAACTATTATCTAACTAACACTTGAAATCCAACCAAGAACACCCCCCCCCCCCCTGGCCGATTTCGGTCACATTGTGACCATAACTTGTACCACCTTGATTATAATAATCCATAATGTTTAATATCAAGGAGACATAAGGACTTGTGGATAAAGCACTTGTTAATTGTCTATAAAAACATAGATTTGCACATATGATCATAACATTCACAACTCAACTCTCAAACACTCCCTCTCTCTCTCAAAGGCTTCGGCCGAACATCCCCTCTACATCCATCATATTTTTCGATTTCCTTCATCACATTCCAAGTTCATACAAACGTTAAGGATCACGTATAAGGAGGCTTGGTGCACTCGGAGCTCAAAGGACCTCACTCTATTGCTTTTATCCTCTCATTTTGCGTCTAGATTCTTCCCTAGCCTCGAGCTAGTAGTAAGTTGCTTAAATCACCTTCTCGAACTATTTTAAGATGGTTAATATGACTTGTAACGGTTAAAACTCGTAATATTACAAGATGACACACAAAAGTCTACTAAAAACACTAATATTGATGGTTAAAAGCTTATATGTTGTGTAAATCTTGTAGTGTTTGATTTGTGTGGTTATTTGGACCCGATTGGTGATGATCATAGATCATGACATAAGGATGTTTCGGAAGTAACAAGGGTTAAAAGATGAAACTCTACCACACACGAATCATGAACTTGTCTAAAAGTGATTTTACTTACAAAATAGTGTTTAAAACTAGTAGATCTACGGATCTACAAGTGGTATTTTCAAAGAACCAAGTATAAAAGAAATCATGTTTTCCTAAAGACGGATCTTACGTTAACAAGAATGATTTTTAGAACACACAAGTGTGTAAACACTTGTGTAGCACAAAGTTTCGACAAAATAACAATTTTTGTAAAATTTACAAAAAGATGTAAAGACGGGATTTCTTTAAAAGCAAGGTTTTTGCGAGATCGGATTGCTTTATATAAAGATCCGTTAAAAGTGATGGGATTTACACCATAGTTTTGGAAAAACTACAAGTTCGTGTAATTTTTGCGATTTACATGTTTATTAACTAGTTGATGCGTTGAATATTGTTTTGATTGAATAAGAAAACTGTTGATTTGATTTATAAAAGAAAATGATACGCTTGAAAGCGTGGCCACCTCCAGTTACAGAGGAAACTCTGGTGAAATTTTTCCAAAAACCTAACACTTAGAATTATTTTCACTATAAGTGTTAGAAATACTTTTCGACATGTTTTCAAAATATAAGTTTCGCCACGACTTTATTTGCAAAATATCGGAGGTGGGATTTTCACAAAATTTAAACGTGATAAATATATTTGGTAAATATATTTTTCACAACGTTACTTGTTAATTATTTGTGAAGATACATAAACATTATTTTCAGGGTAAAAATAATATTATCGAACATTAACGAATCCAAAATAATACGAACACTTTCACGATAAACAAATAAGTTACACCGGTAATTATTATTACCACTCGATCGTTAAAACGTAACTTACGCATTTTACGGAAATAATTATGAACGCGTATTTTTGTTAAAGTATTATTTTGGAAAAATCATATGTGTTAAAATATAATATTTTTGAGAAAAATAATTATATTTTGGAGTTAGGAATAAATATATATTAAGTGAGACTTAATAATATATTTCAAAGATATACGAACACACATTTATTAAATCCCCCGCTGTGAGTTCATGTCCCCCTTTTCTCTTAACTGTTTTCAGTTTTCTAAACTGCGGGGGTGAAATACATGTTACTATGATTACGAATATTTCTTACATGGTATGGTTAGCGTAAGGAGGGTTATTACTTAGATCATGTGAATGGGTAGGCGGAAACTTGAGGTCATTAATCCTCAGGATAGGACCGAGGGGCAGGAGCGGTAGATCTACTTGGGTGTAGCGAGCCCAACCCCAGGCCCAGCATAACGGACCTCGGGGTGACTTTGTACCCAACGCATAAATCTGCTAGGTTTGAGCCTTCCTACTTGCATTTCACACATATCAATGGCCTTGCAAACCATTGGTGATCTCTTTTTCCTTATTTGCTACATACCAGGGTTTTATACAAACAAAGGTTTATTTGCTCACTTACACATGAACTCGCTCAACATTATTGTTGATTTTTCACCTTACATGTATTGCAGGGAATTACAGGATCTGGCACGGTATGGCACGTTTTCCCGCTGCACTAGTTACGAGGTCATCCAAGTTTAAGGGATGTGACTTTTTCCTGGATGAGTCATAGTTCTTAAACTGTGTTTATGTCATGATGATGTTTGTGTCTGTTGAACACTGTTTATGTTGTTAGGATGTGTTTCCGCTGAGACAATGTTATGGTATTTTACTTTTCGAACCTAAATTAATGGATGATCTTGCATGGTTTTAAATTCATATAGCTTGTTATGGTTAAGCTATGGTATTAAGAAGTCACACCAAATTAACCACGCTTCCGCAAAGCCAGGGTGTGACAAGATCTAACCCTCTGTACCTAGGTCCAAACTGGATTAATGGTGCTTAGATGTATGACCCTAATCGCACATGATCTAACGTGTTTCATTCCATGACTTAACATACAATTAAACATGTATTTTCCCCGATAGTAGTAAAGTTGTAAAGCATTTAAAATGAATAGGGGACATGAACTCACAGAATTACGTCCGTGAATGGTAAGTAACTATGATCTGACGTACGGTCGTCCTGAATAGTGTCACGACCTACAAACGTTCTATATTAGTTAGACACTTGGGTCTTTATAAATGACTTGAGTACAAGTCTTGTGTCTTAAATATGTGTAAGACTTGTATGTCTTTGTTGTTCGTTGAACTGTGTTTTAGATGTATGATTTGTTAAACTGTTATATATATATATATATGTATATGTAATCTTGTATCTTGTGAGTTGTATCATTGGGTCTTGTCTGAATAAATTGTATAATTGTATTTTCATGAATTATATGTCATTGGGCCAAGCCCATGTCTTAATGTTATTGGGCTTTGCCCATGTATTCATGTTATTGGGCCTAAATAGTATTGGGCATAAAGGTTATTGGGCTTAATGTTATTGGGCCTAAATAGTATTGGGCCTAAAGGTTATTGGGCTTAATGTTATTGGGCCTTAGCCCATATGTTTGGTATTAGGCTTAGCCCATGAGTTTTGATCTTGGGCTTAGCCCATGTATTTATGTTAAGCCCATTTAGGATGATAAGCCCATTTATATAAAATAAGCCCATTTGTATAAAATAAGCCCATATGTTAAAAAATAAGCCCATTTGTATAAAATAAGCCCTTTGTATAAAATAAGCCCATATGTAAAAATATATTTTTTCATTTTTATTAAAGTTACTAAATATAGGCTTTTTAATTAAAAGAATACATAATAGTTTTTATAAGTTTTCAAAACATCCGGATATTGTTGTCAGTGATTTGTATGCATTCGCGTCGAAAGATCGCCCAAACGTCGTAGTAACTCCTTGGAATGGCGATATGTTCATAGATTCGCCCGTCGTCCGTTTTGACCATAAGTTGTGTCCGAAAGCTCGGAATGTCCGTAAGTTGTTTTTAAGGCGTGTTTACATGTAGTCTTGTAAGACTTTAGTTGAAATGTACATTGTGTTTATTTGTACCATTGTATTCAAGTTCCTAGTTATAATACATATAACTAATACAAACAAATAACGCATAGCACATAAGTTATTAGGTTAACTAAATATATATTTTTTTAAAGATATATATTTATGTCAAACTTTGATTTTACAAAAAACTATTCTTTAAAATCTTTTTAATCTAACAAAGATTTTGTCAAAAATAACAGTTTTCATAACTAATCATTTTTAAGAAAAATTGGCCATATTTCATTAGAAATATGGACTTTGCCATGTTTAATAAAACATATCTTTTTCTTTCCAAAATCACCAACAAATTACTCATAATATTCTTAACAAAAACATAAGAGATTTATAACATAAACTTAACAAGATGAACTCATAATCATGTAGGGTAGGGTTTTGGTATGATCTTTACATATGTTTACTAGTTTAAAAATCATGCTTTACTTCTTCTTTTATCAAACTTTTATACAAAAACCATCTTGTATGCTTCTTTTTACAAATATTGTAAAAGCATTATATTTAGTTAAAAACTTTATATACTTTAACAATACCAAATATTATGATCATCCATTAAACCTTATGTTTAACAAAAACCCTTTTAATACTTTCATGTACACTTGTTAGATCTTGTTTTTAAACATCATCTAACAAGTTATTTGTATGATATTCATCAATACTAGATCAAATATGCAAGAAATAAGATTTAAATCACAACATAAACAATCTTATATATCATGATTTTTATTATGCTTCTTTGTATCTTCATCTTATTTTGTATGATTGTTTTAGTTATAACTTGTTCTTTAAACAATAAATACATAAATAAGAATGAAAAAGGGATTTAGAAGGCTCACTTCTAGCTCTTGTGGCTAGGGATGATCTAGATGATGATAAAAGCAAAGAAAAATGATGATCTTGATGCTTGAAAGCTCTTGAATGAAAGGAATCACTTCTTCCATCTTGTGGTTGCTTTAGATCCTCCTAAGTTCCATCAAACTCCATCTTGATCATCAAAGAAAGGCTAGAAAAATGAAGGCTTTTGGTGGGTGTTCTTGGCTAAAATGACGAAGGTTGAGAGAGTCTTTAAGTGTGTGTAATGAAAGATGAAAAGTTGTGATGAAATGGTTAGAAATGAAAGTAACTAGTTGTTATTACTTTCACCATGTTCACCACTAGTCCCACTTGGTAAACAACTTGCATCAAAGGGTAAATATCCAAGATATTTATGGAAACTAGTTGAAAGGGGGGTGGGTCCCACATGGTAAATTGTTTTAACTAGTTAAAGTGTTAGATTCTTTTTGTAGAAAAAATGATTAGGAAGCTTTAGATGTTTAAGGGATTCAAGTCTTTCAAGGTGTTAAGTGACCATTACTAGTCTAATATGATCCAAATAATATTAGATGGTCACTAAAAAAAGATCTGATATTGTTCGGATATTCGTTTCACATTGTTTCCGTTAGACGTTATTTGAACGCTAAGTTGTGTAACTTGTGTGAATTGATGTAGTTATTGGTTCGAATGATACCCGAATGTATCCTCACATGAATTCTATGTTAAATAGCATTTTTACATGTTGTAAAAATATTAGAAAGCTGATTTCTGCATAATTTCTGCGAAAAAGTGTTGAAATCGTCGCTTTTAGTGCTTTTCGGGCAATTTTTAGTGTTATCGGACTTCGGAAAGGTTTTAAATCAAACCCTTGCATTCCTAGTTAGGGTTTAATATATATTAGATGTTGGACTTCCGTCTGAGTCCTAAAGATGTCGTTTAGATGATTTCTACGGATCCTGCGTTTTCGTCAGAATTTCAGTTTACTAGGTGCTTTTCTAGTAGTTTCGATGCATTGTTTAAACTGTTTCAAATGCACTTAATAAAAATGAATCATATGCATCCTAAGTAAGTATTCCATGAGTATTCTAAGTGTATGCCATGAAATACGCAGTTCAGGTGTTCAAAATACATAAAAATGTAGCTAAAAATGAGTATTTTAAGTGTAAGAAAGTTACCGAAAAGTGGCAGTTGTCACACATATTTGCACCAACGCGAATCCCAAGATACGAAAACGGGGTCTCTCCTGAATGACAACTCATCCCCCTCGCCTTTTCACTAACTACATCCATACTTTTCTAAACTGCGAGGGTGAAATACATGTTACTATGAATACGAATATTTCTTACATGGTATGGTTAGCGTAAGGAGGGTTATTACTTAGATCATGTGAATGGGTAGGCGGAAACTTGAGGTCATTAATCCTCAGGATAGGACCGAGGGGCAGGAGCGGTAGATCTATCTGGGTGTAGCGAGCCCAGCCCCAGGCCCAGCATAACGGACCTCGGGGTGACTTTGTACCCAACGCATAAATCTGCTAGGTTTGAGCCTTCTTACTTGCATTTCACACATATCAATGGCCTTGCAAACCATTGGTGATCTCTTTTTTTCCTTATTTGCTACATAACAGGATTTTATACAAACAAAGGTTTATTTGCTCACTGACACATGAACTCGCTCAACATTATTGTTGATTTTTCAACTTACATGTATTTCAGGGAATTAAAGGATCTGGCACGGTATGGCACGTTTTCCCGCTGCACTAGTTACGAGGTCATCCAAGTTTAAGGGATGTGACTTTTTCCTGGACGAGTCACAGTTCTTAAACTGTGTTTATGTCATGATGATGTTTGTGTCTGTTGAACACTGTTTATGTTGTTAGGATGTGTTTCCGCTAAGACAATGTTATGGTATTTTACTTTTCGAACCTAAATTAATGGATGATCTTGCATGGTTTTAAATTCATATAGCTTTGTTATGATTAAGCTATGGTATTAAGAAGTCACACCAAATTAACCACGCTTCCGCAAAGCCATGGTGTAACAGCTTGGTATCAGAGCTCTGATCATAGCGAACTAGGATTCCTTCTCGAGTCTAGACTATGATCACTAGGGTTCTCACGAAAACATTTTTACTGCATACCACTTAAGTCAAGATCCAAAACGTTTTTACAAACAAATGTTGAGCACATTTTATATATTATTTTTAGGCTCAGTATTGGAGGCTGAGGCTCGGTCTTGGAGACCGAGGCTCGATCTAAGAGATCGAGGTAGATGGCTAGTAAGACTAGGAAGAGTAGGCTCAGTCTTGGAGGCTGAGGCTCGGTCTTGGAGACCGAGGCTCGATCTAAGAGATCGAGGTAGATGGCTAGTAAGACTAGGAAGAGTAGGCTCGGTCTTGGAGACCGAGGCTCGATCTAAGAGATCGAGGTAGATGGCTAGTAAGACTAGGAAGAGTAGGCTCAGTCTTGGAGGCTGAGGCTCGGTCTTGGAGGCCGAGGCTCGATCTAAGAGGTCGAGGTAGATGATAGAGCAGTCTTAGAGACTGGGAGGAATTTGGCTAGTGGGACTAGGAGTGTCAGTCTAGGAGACTGGGAGGCTAGTGGGACTTGGAGAATTATGTGATTTCTTACTTGGTGACTAATGTGTTTACCTGATTGTATGACTGATTATTTGTGCATATTTGTGTTTATGTTACAGACACATGGACTCGCCCGGCACTGGCGACTCAGACACCACATGCCCTAGATCTATAGTATCAGATGACCTAGCATCTTCAGAGCACGAGGTGCACACGTCGGACGTTACTAGCACGGACGAGGACGACTTTCAGCCCTTCGCGCTACCTGACGAGGCTGATGAGCTCGCTGATGGCCCTCTTATTGGGGACTTACCGCTTGTAGAGATCCCTGCTCCCATACCCTTAGCTGTTTATCCTGCTTACGATTTGCTTCTTGACGCCGATGCTGATGGCGATATTGATCTATTTGACGATGATCTCCTAGAGGACGATGAGGAGGGCGAGGCCCTTATAGCCGACGGAGGATTTTACTCCTCGCAGATGCTCCAGCTGCGGAGTCACCTGCACACTCACCTGCTCCAGACTCCTTCGAGTCTGTGGCCTCCGCACCTTCCCACACTCGGAGCGCACAACACTTTTCACATGATTCGGATCCTGACCAGGCATCTTCTGTTGCCCCTGTTCATAGCCTTGTTTTCGACCACGATGATGTGGAGGATTCCGATCTTATCTTTCCCCCAGGATTCGACCCAGATCAGGATATAGAGTTTATACCTATGGATCAGCCTATGGAGGATCCAGTCGACCCTGTAGACCCAGTAGATCCCATCGACCCTGAGTTTGATTTTGAGATGGCCTTTGATGATCCCGAGCCTGCCATCGCCCCTGAGCATGCAGCCGCTCTAGACCCTGTGCTTGAGCATGATCCCGTTCATGTCGGGGAGTGTTGTAACAGAAGCTATTGTTTCACAACCATGGATACAAAAAGTGTTTCGTTTTATTGATAAAATTAAAACATTACATTGTCTTAACACAGAATAAACAAGTTTTATATTGTCTATCACTATTATTATGTCACTAAGGCCTTGTCCAGATCCTATGTGACGCATGCATCCTAGTAGTCATTCAAGCACCAACACCGGAAACATATGTAAAAACTTAGTCAGCAAAGAAATGCTGGCGAGTACATAGGTTTTATAGGAGTGTCGAATTCATGGCTAGTTTAAGTGTTGCAATACTTTATTAAAAACTTTGTTTTAAAAAGAGTATAATATTGCAACTTAATTAACCAACTCAAATCAAGCGGGTGTAGTTTATAAAACCTCGTAGCCATGATTCTTAACCCAAAAACATTTGCTTATTGAAAACCAATTTGTAAAACATCTTGTAAAAACTCGTTAAAAACTCGTATAGTTTATATCTCATAGAAAAATATCGTTGTGTGACATCGTTTACCCAAGTGAACTAAATAACGCCACGATATGTAATATGATGAAAACACTTATATATAAGAAGTACCAGCGGCGTATCTACCATGTTTTCACCATATTACCCCCGTCTCGTTATCTAAACACTTAACCAAAAACCAATCGTTTATCGAAATCGTTTAACATCGTTTCCAAATCGTTCCCAAATCGTTTACTCGTTCCCAAATCGTTTAAATCGTCATCGTTTTAATTGTGAAAAACTTATATATGGTCGTCTCGTTAACAACATTCAAACCTTTGTGACTCGTCCATCGTTCAACTCATTCTCGTATTAACAAACCACCAAAGGGTAAGTTAACAAACATCAAATTCAGTCGCTACCCACAACCCCCACACATAACCATGGGTGTAGTAAAGTAACGGGATTTGTCTGATCCTATGGTACCATAACCTAATACTGGTCGGCTTGATCAATGCTAATGAATGTCATTCGTTATGTAACTACAACCAACAAGTTCGTTTACTTTATCGAAATCGTTTTTAGTTTAGTAAAAATCGTTTTAATCGTTTTTGAAATCCTCGTTTAGACTTTGAAAACATTTCGTACATATGAATCACCCCAAAACATTTAAAAACAGTAAAATAGGGGAACTATGTACTCACATGTAGTGCAAAGTATCCTCGATCAAATAGAACTTCAACAAACTCGAGCAAACCAGAGAAATTAAATAGTTCCTAGTAATCGAACCACTAGTCAAACCATATACGCCTAAATCGGAAGATCGGACAGAATGAGGTCTTGTAAACCAAATGAGTGTTGGAACTCATGTGATATGGTTTAACAAAGCCTACATCCTAAATCGGAACCTAACCTAAGTGCTTTCGACCCATTGCGACCCATTAAGGTAGCTCACGCTACTTTAACGTGTCGTGCGCGCAAAAGCACGTTCGAAACGTCTAACTAGTCCTATGACAAGTATTATATGCCTATACAAGTTTAATCAAGATGTATAATCAGTTATGTGACAAAAGTTTAGGTTACATAAGCTTAATTACCAATTATACATGAAAAGGGTATTTTGGTAATTTACCTAAGGCATATAATCTACTTATCATACAACTACCTAAACTAGGTGACCATAAGGTATAACCTCGGAAGGTTAATCCCCATGCAACTATGGTCACTAACCATGTTTGGTCGGATCCTAATGATCGACCAAACGGGTCGTGTTCGAAAGTCTAGGCGGGTGTTTAGTCCGCTTGACTTACGACTCTACACAAGCACTAGACTAAAAAAATGACGAGCTAAACATGCTAAAACATGTTTAGTTAAGTTAGAAAACAGGTTTTGATATCAAAACAAACAGTTTTAATATCCTAGAGTAGTTTGGTTACAAAATACGTGTAAATGCGTATTTTGGCCGAAACTACGACTCGTCACTGAGCCTAGATAACGTGGTAATCAGTAGGTATAGTCACTAGGGACTATAACCATCGTGATTACGCCCACGTTATGAAGTTCAAACGAACTTCACATTGACCATAAACTGGTCAATGCAGAAAGTCAAACACAGTTTGACTTTAATGCTAAAACGAATGAAAAGAACGAAAGAACGCTTACAGAAGGTCCCCGCAAGATTTGATTCCGATTTTTCTCTCAGGTAGGAAGCATATACTTCCACTTAGAGAGCATAAATCAGATTTCAAATTGTGGGTTTTGAAGTGAAATGGATGGGGTATATATAGGATTTCTAGAACCGTTAAGATCGTTCGTCGAAAAACGTGCTTTGATCTAGACCTTACATGTGGGCACATGGTTTTCAAAACCATGGGAATACTTAAAACCATCAAAGGGTATTGCAAAACAAGGATCAAAACCATCCATGTGTGGCACATTGTTTTGAAATACCATGGATGCCTAAAAAATGGACCAAGTTCAATGTATCTGCCAGAATTTTTCAAAAATGGTCCATGCACTTGTAAAACTTGATTTTTTGGCAGTTTTAATCCCCGTTAACCCCATTTCAAGGATCTAAAATAAAGTTAAAGTATAGGGAACTTAAAATATGCTCAAAAGCATATCGGATGTCGGTTCGTTTGGTCGTACGGTTGCGTTATTTGCTTAATTACGACGGAAGTCGTAACGAACGCAAAAACGATCTAAATTACGCGACGAATGGAATTTTATCATGCCAATCACTAAAATAAAATATTTTAATGATTACATAAATTTTTGGATGTCCGGATATATTCAGGACGTAAGATATGCGCAAAAATGCAAACTTATGCACTTTTAACGCTTTTAGTCTCTATTGATCAAATACGTTCATTTAAGCATACTGAACCCCTCAAAGCCTATTTCTAAGCTATGTAAAGGATATTTAGGGTATGTTTAACTTATGATCAAGTTCCGGAACGTTCGTTACTATACAAATCGGTATAGTTTCGCAGTTTGGCACAAATAGTCCCTGCGATCGAACAAACTTGATTTCAACACACCAAACCATCCAAAACTTATTTCTAAGTTATGTGGAGGTTATTTAAGGTATGTTAAGCCTATTTCACTATTCCGGAGTGTTTGTTGCATTAAACTGGTTATATTTACGCATTAGTGCGCGTATAACCTTCCAGAAAGCGATTTAGAGCTTGAAATCGGAATCTAATTAAATTGTAAAATCACCAAACACAAAAACTCACATAATAACACAAAAACACATATAATAACACCAAAGCACCTTCTTTTATTAATAATCAACATTTTTTTATATCGTACATCGATTAAAGAGCACAGTTGTTACAGTCTCCCCTACTTCAGGAAATTTCGTCCCGAAATTTTACCTAGAGGAAGCTTGTGAAAACAAATGCGGATATGTGGTCATCATTTGGTCCTTACGTTCCCAAGTAAATTCTGGGCCACGTTTGGACTCCCAACGAACTTTAACCAAATGAATCCGTTTGTTCTTCAACTGCTTGAAAGTACGGTCCACTATCTCCACGGGTCTTTCGACAAAGTGCATCGTTTCATCGATTTGGATCTCGTCGAGAGGAATGTGAAGATCAGCGTCAGCTAAACACTTACGCAAATTGGACACGTGAAAAGTCGGATGAATATTTCCAAGCTCTGGAGGTAGCTCTAGTCGATAGGCAACTTTCCCAATTCTTTCCACGATCTTGAATGGTCCCACATATCGAGGTGCAAGTTTTCCTTTCTTTCCAAGTCTCACGACCCCTTTCCAAGGTGAAACCTTGAGTAGGACACAGTCTCCGACTTGAAATTCCAAGGGCTTGCGTCGCATATCCGCATAACTCTTTTGACGGCTTCTAGCTGTCACAAGATTATTGCGAATTTTCTTGATTTTATCTGTTGTTTCTAGAACGAGCTTAGGTCCAGTAAGCTGAGCTTCACCGGTCTCGTACCAACAGACAGGTGAACGACATTTTCAACCGTGGAGAGCTTCAAATGGTGCCATATTGATGCTAGCATGATAACTATTGTTGTAAGAGAACTCGATCATTGGCAGATGAGAATCCCAATTACCACCAAAGTCTATCACGCATGCTCTAAGCATATCCTCCAAAGTTTGAATCGTCCTCTCGGATTGTCCATCTGTTTGGGGATGATAAGCAGTGCTTAGATTTAGTTGGGTTCCCATAGCAGATTGCATGGTCTTCCAGAAGTGAGATGAAAATCGAGCATCATGATCAGAAATGATATCCAAAGGAACACCATGTCGTGATATGATCTCATCAACATAAATCTTTGCAAGTTTATCAGCAGATAGATCCTCGCGAATCGGAAGAAAATGAGCTGACTTCGTTAATCGATCGATAACAACCCAAATAGCATCATGACCTTTAGACGTACGCGGTAATTTAGTGATGAGATCCATCGCAAGGCTCTCCTACTTCCAAACCGGTATCTCTGGTTGTACAAGCAACCTAGAAGGCCGTTGATGTTCAGCCTTAACTTTGAGACAAGTTAGGCATTTCGATACGTACATGGCAACATCCTTCTTCTTACCAGGCCACCAGCACTGAGTACGAAGATCCTTATACATTTTATCAGCACCAGGATGGATAGAATATCGAGACTTATGAGATTCGTTCATTACCAAGGTGCGAAGATCGTCTTGTTTCAGAATCCACAAACGATCCTTGAAATAGAGCAAACCATCGTCTTTTGCTTTGAGTTTAAGCTCAAGCTGACGTGGTAATTCCTTACCCATCAAATTTTGTGAAACACAAAATTGCTGAGCTTGAAGGAGACGAGATTGAATATCAGATAGAGTTCAAACAGAATGAAGCTTGACTCACTCCTTTCGACTAAGCGCATCGGCTACGACATTCACCTTACCAGGGTGGTAGCGAATCTCGCAATCGTAATCGCTCAAGAGCTCGTCCCAACGTCATTGCCTCATGTTCAGCTCATTCTGATTAAGAATATGCTGGAGACTTTTGTGGTCTGTAAAAACCACACACTTCGTTCCATAGAGGTAGTGTCTCCAGATTTTCAGCGCGAAAACCACGGCTCCTAACTCAAGATCATGAGTCGTGTAGTTCTTCTCATGAATTTTCAGCTGTCTAGATGCATATGCAATAACTTTACCTCGTTGCATGAGGACGCAACCAAGGCCTAAGTTGGACGCATCGCAGTAAACAACGAAATCATCGCTTCCCTCAAGCAGAGATAGAACAGGAGCATTACAAAGCTTCTGCTTCAGCATTTGGAACGCTTCTTTTTGCTTGGGTCCCTACTCAAAAGGCTTATTCTTCTGAGTCAAAGCAGTGAGTGGAACCGCAATCTTCGAGAAATTTGAAATGAATCGACGATAATAACCAGCAAGACCAAGAAAAGATCGAATCTCTGTCGGCGTTGTCGGTGTATTCCACTCCTTAATAGCAGCAATCTTGGATGGATCCACATGAATACCCTGCTCATTGACTATATGACCCAAGAATTGAACTTCTTTAAGCCAGAATTCACACTTGGAGAATTTAGCAAAAAGTTGTTCCTTCTTTAGGAGTTCCAAAGTCAAACGAAGGTGTTGCTCGTGCTCGGCTCGAGACTTCGAATAGACAAGAAAATCGTCGATGAACACAATAATGAACTTGTTTAAATAAGGTTTACAGACCCTATTCATTAAGTCCATGAAGATGGCTGGAGCATTTGTCAAACCAAAAGGCATGACTGTAAACTCGTAATGGCCATATCTTGTGTGGAAAGCAGTTTTGGAAATATCTTCTTCGAGAACACGAAGTTGATGATACCCAGAACGCAGATCGATCTTGGAAAAGCATGAAGCACCATGCAGCTGGTCGAAGAGATCATCAATTCGAGGTAGGGGATATTGATTCTTGATGGTAAGCTTATTCAGCTCACGATAATCGATACACATTCAAAAAGACCCATCTTTCTTTTTCACAAAGAGGACAGGAGCTCCCCAAGGTGAAAAGCTCGGTCGAATGAATCCTTTATCAGATAAATCTTGAAGCTGCTTCGATAATTCTTGCATCTCCAACGGTGCAAGTTGATAAGGCGCTTTTGCAATTGGGTTGGCTATGGGTACGAGGTCAAAATGAATCTGGACTTGACGAACTGGAGGCAAACCAGGCAGTTCATCAGGAAACACCTCTGGATAATCCCGAACAATCGGAATATCCTGAATACTCTTACTCTTGTCTTTCTCCTCGGTGAAATGTGCTAGAAAGGAACATATCCTTTTCTCAAATAACTCTGGGCCTTTGTACACGACATAAGCTTCAAACCGCCAGATGGCTTCTCGCCACGAACTTCCAAAACATCGCCAGACGGAAGAGGAATACGAACAATCTTATCAAAACAAACCACCTCAGCATGATGTTTGGTTAACCAATCCATCCCCACGATAATATCGAAACTCCCAAGTTGCATCGGCGTGCGGTCAATGGGAAAAAGATGGTTATCAAGGTTCAATTGACAACCACGAATAACAGGTCGAGAACAAGAGGTTTACTAGAAGCAACTTTGACAGATAAGGGTTTCCTCAGTTTAGTTCTAGGTATCGCAAGCAAAGGCTCAAAAGACAAAGAAACAAAAGTTTTATCGGCTCCAGAATCAAAAAAAGAATAGATGCAGGTCGATTGTTAACAAGAAACGTACCATTCACCAGAAAGGTACCATCGACAAAGAGGTGGTCATCTCGGGCCTCGTTTGCATTCAGATTGAATGCTCCTCCATGAGCGGGATCGACAATTGGAAAAACACAAGAGGCATCGACAAAACGCAAGAGAGGCGATCATTTGTTCGTTACCTCGAACAAACAAACGACACGCAGAGATTAATCAAAGTAAATGGGTTAATATAATGTATCGCCGAAGACATGCTCGCCTATAAGTGGACACTCACCCCAAGAGTTCCCAGGTAAGAGTGACTGGTTCGATACTGCGGATTTGTACGAACACTCTAGCCTTAGACAGAAGACCCAGGGTACAGGCACCCACTCTTCCAGTTCGCACGTGTTCACACTATTTAGACCCAAACTTTGACGAGATTTTGAAAACTTAAAGGGTTCGAAACCTTATAACGAAGGGTTCAAAACCTAGTAATCAATCATCCTAGAACGGATGATTAATTTTCGAAGCAGATTCGGATTTGTGTTCTCGTTGTGGTTCACCTAAGGATAGGTGACGGTATTGTTTTAAAATCTAAACACAAGTAAACTTGTGTTAGGGTCCTAAAGTTATAGTCTAGGTCAAAACATTACTAATAACCTAATTCCCTATAACCATTGGCTCTGATACCAACTTTCTTCTGTCACGCCCCGACCACGTAGGACAACAAACCGTGGCGGAAACGTCGGGGGGTGTTGTAACAGAAGCTATTGTTTCACAACCATGGATACAAAAAGTGTTTCGTTTTATTGATAAAATTAAAACATTACATTGTCTTAACACAGAATAAACAAGTTTTATATTGTCTATCACTATTATTATGTCACTAAGGCCTTGTCCAGATCCTATGTGACGCATGCATCCTAGTAGTCATTCAAGCATCAACACCGGAAACATATCTAAAAACTTAGTCAGCAAAGAAATGTTGGCGAGTACATAGGTTTTATAAGAGTGTCGAATTCATGGCTAGTTTAAGTGTTGCAATACTTTATTAAAAACTTTGTTTTGAAAAGAGTATAATATTGCAACTTAATTAACCAACTCAAATCAAGCGGGTATAGTTTATAAAACCTCGTAGCCATGATTCTTAACCCAAAAACATTTGCTTTTAGAAAACCAATTTGTAAAACATCTTGTAAAAACTCGTTAAAAACTCGTATAGTTTATATCTCATAGAAAAATATCGTTGTGTGACATCATTTCAAAATCGTTTACTCAAGTGAACTAAATAACGCCACGATATGTAATATGATGAAAACACTTATATATAAGAAGTACCAGCGGCGTATCTACCATGTTTTTCACCATATTACCCCCGTCTCGTTATCTAAACACTTAACCAAAAACCAATCGTTTATCGAAATCGTTTAACATCGTTTCCAAATCGTTCCCAAATCGTTTACTCGTTCCCAAATCGTTTAAATCGTCATCGTTTTAATTGTGAAAAACTTATATATGGTCGTCTCGTTAACAATATTCAAACCTTTGTGACTCGTCCATCGTTCAACTCATTCTCGTATTAACAAACCACCAAAGGGTAAGTTAACAAACATCAGATTCAGTCGCTACCCACAACCCCCACACATAACCATGGGTGTAGTAAAGTAACGAGATTTGTCAGATCCTATGGTACCATAACCTAATACTGGTCGGCTTGATCAATGCTAATGAATGTCATTCGTTATGTAACTACAACCAACAAGTTCGTTCACTTTATCGAAATCGTTTTTAGTTTAGTAAAAATCGTTTTAATCGTTTTTGAAATCCTCGTTTAAACTTTGAAAACATTTCGTACATATGAATCACCCCAAAACATTTAAAAACAGTAAAATAGGGGAAATATGTACTCACATGTAGTGCAAAGTATCCTCGATCAAATAGAACTTCAACAAACTCGAGCAAACCAGAGAAATCAAATAGCTCCTAGTAATCGCACCACTAGTTAAACCATATACGCCTAAATCGGAAGATCGGACAGAATGAGGTCTTGTAAACCAAATGAGTGTTGGAACTCATGTGATATGGTTTAACAAAGCCTACATCCTTAATCGGAACCTAACCTAAGTGCTTTCGACCCATTGCGACCCATTAAGGTAGCTCACGCTACTTTAACGTGTCGTGCGCGTAAAAGCACGTTCGAAACGTCTAACTAGTCCTATGACAAGTATTATATGCCTATACAAGCTTAATCATGATGTATAATCAGTTATGTGACAAAAGTTTAGGTTACATAAGCTTAATTACCAATTATACATGAAAAGGGTATTTTGGTAATTTAACTAAGGCATATAATCTACTTATCATACAACTACCTAAACTAGGTGACCATAAGGTATAACCTCGGAAGGTTAATCCCCATGCAACTATGGTCACTAACCATGTTTGGTCGCATCCTAATGATCGACCAAACGGGTCGTGTTCGAAAGTCTAAGCGGGTGTTTAGTCCGCTTGACTTACGACTCTACACAAGCACTAGACTAAAAAAAATGACGAGCTAAACATGCTAAAACATGTTTAGTTAAGTTAGAAAACAGGTTTTGATATCAAAACAAACGGTTTTGATATCCTAGAGTAGTTTGGTTACAAAATACGTGTAAATGCGTATTTTGGCCGAAACTACGACTCGTCATTGAGCCTAGATAACGTGGTAATCAGTAGGTATAGTCATTAGGGACTATAACCATCGTGATTACGCCCACGTTATGAAGTTCAAACGAACTTCACATTGACCATAAACTGGTCAATGTAGAAAGTCAAACGCAGTTTGACTTTAATGCTAAAACGAATGAAAAGAACGAAAGAACGCTTACAGAAGGTCCCCGCAAGATTTGATTCCGATTTTTCTCTCAGGTAGGAAGCATATACTTCTACATAGAGAGCATAAATCAGATTTCAAATTGTGGGTTTTGAAGTGAAATGGATGGGGTATATATAGGATTTCTAGAACCGTTAAGATCGTTCGTCGAAAAACGTGCTTTGATCTAGACCTTACGTGTGGGCACATGGTTTTCAAAACCATGGGAATACTTAAAACCATCAAATGGTATTGCAAAACAAGGATCAAAACCATCCATGTGTGGCACATTGTTTTGAAATACCATGGATGCCTAAAAATGGACCAAGTTCAATGTATCTGCCAGAATTTTTCAAAAATGGTCCATGCACTTGTAAAACTTGATTTTTTTGGCACTTTTAATCCCCGTTAACCCCATTTCAAGGATCTAAAATAAAGTTAAAGTATAGGGAACTTAAAATATGCTCAAAAACATATCGGATGTCGGTCCGTTTGGTCGTACGGTTGCGTTATTCGCTTAATTACGACGGAAGTCGTAAGGAAAGCAAAAACGATCTAAATTACGCGACGAATGGAATTTTATCATGCCAATCACTAAAATAAAATATTTTAATGATTACATAAATTTTTGGATGTCCGGATATATTCAGGACGTAAGATATGCGCAAAAATGCAAACTTATGCACTTTTAATGCTTTTAGTCTCTATTGATCAAATACGTTCATTTAAGCACACTGAACCCCTCAAAGCCTATTTCTGAGCTATGTAAAGGATATTTAGGGTATGTTTAACTTATGACAAAGTTCCGGAACGTTCGTTACTATACAAATCGGTATAGTTTCGCAGTTTGGCACAAATAGTCCCTGCGATCGAACAAACTTGATTTCAACACACCAAACCATCCAAAACTTATTTCTAAGTTATGTGGAGGTTATTTAAGGTATGTTAAGCCTATTTCACTATTCCGGAGTGTTTGTTGCATTAAACTGGTTATATTTACGCATTAGTGCGTGTATAACCTTCCAGAAAGCGATTTAGAGCTTGAAATCGGAATCTAATTAAATTGTAAAATCACCAAACACAAAAACTCACATAATAACACAAAAAAACATATAATAACACCAAAGCACAGTTGTCACATTTGTCGCCCAGCACGAGGCACACACACGTCGCATTCAGGAGCTTGAGAGAGCTCAGCCGCCGCCGTGTCAGTGCCAGGGTCAGACCCACACTCCTTTGCAGCCCTCTCGACCCTTACCACCGGATTATACTGTATGCCTCTTTGCATTAGAGCAGCAGGTTGCTTCTTTCTTGCATACTCAGAGAGCCATGGAGGAGGACTGGCTCCAGTTGCGTCGTTTGTTTTACACTCACTTTCCCCCTCCTCCACCGCCATTTGTGTAGAGCTCATCATTACCGTATGGGTAGATGTTGGTGAGAAGACGGCGATTGCTTTTGACTACACAACATTTTTGGAGACTACATTATGATTCTGACTTTTGTTGACATGTATTTGATGTATTGGCACTGATTTGATATAGTTTTTGGACTGGGGTGATGTAGCCCTTAGTCCATTGATGTTGTATGACACTGTGATGTACTTGTACACTTACTATGTGGTCTCGATATATGGCAGTCGCAGTATTCTTATCATATTTGATGCTTGATTGATTATTTATATTTTTATGACATGGGATGTTGTGTGAATGATATTTGTGACATGAGATGATATGTGAATGATATATTGATAACATGAGATGTTATGTACTATTACTATCATTATATACGTACGCTTTACTATGGCCTGACCAACGTAAGCACATCTTTAGAAGATGCCGCCGAGACGTCAACAACCGCAAATGCCTACCAATGAGGCAGAACTCCAGCAAATCATCGCTGCTGCCATCACACAATACGCCGCCTCTCAAGGAGGGAGTAGTGGAAGAAACTCAGGCAACACTGGCAACAACAACCCACCTCATGGTAATACTAAGTCGTTAAGACATACCATGACCTAATTGGATATCTTTAGCAAAGATGCTAATGCCGTTCGCATGTTATAATGTATGTGCAGGGTGCACCTACAAGCAGTTTCTAGACTGCAAGCCCGTCAACTTTGATGGCACAGGAGGTGGTGTCGCCTTTGTTCGTTGGGCTGAGAAAACTGAATCTGTTCTTCGCATGAGCAAATGCGCACTAGACCAGCAAGTCACCTATATCTCTGGGCTATTCTTGGATGGAGCCCTATCTTGGTGGAATTTGCAAGTACAGACACTTGGTGAAGCTGCTGCCTACGCGCTGACCTGGACCGAACTAAAGGAACTTATGCGCAAAAAGTATTGTTCCCGCGCTGAAATCCAAAGATTGGAAACAGAGTTCTGGCATTTAAAGATGGAAGGTCCAAAGATCGCAGAATACGTTCAGAGGTTTCATGACTTATCGCATATGGTACCCTACATGGTCACTCCAGAGTTCAAAAGGATTGAACGTTTTATTTGGGGATTAGCTCCTCAAATCATAAGCATGGTGACCTCCTCCAAGCCTGCGACTATTACTGAGGCAATTGATTTGAGCGTGGCTCTCACAGAGGAGGTTATTCGCCTGAACAAGTTCGATGATACTGAGCCTAAGAAGAAAGAGACTCATGTGGAGTCATCAGGAGGTAACAAGCAGAAGTTTTCAAACTTCAAGCAGGGCACCAGTGGTGTTGCCAAGAAAGGAGAAGCAAGCATGCCAGCTCAGGTTACAGCTGGTAGCGGAAGGAGAGGAAAAGGATACATGGGCACCCAGCGCAAGTGTAATACCTGCCAGCGCCACCATTCTGGCCGTTATGGGTTGAAGGTATGTGAAGCTTGTGGGAAATCTGGCCACTTGAAGGACTCTTGTTGGGCCAGTGTTAGCCAGGGAGGCCAAGGAGGTTTTGGAAACAGGAATAATAACCGGGGTGGGAATGGAAATCGCCCACAAGGAAACAATGGAGGTAATGGAAACCGAGGCAACAATGCTAATCAAGCGGGCACTGTGAATCGTAACCAGAGGAATAATCAAGCTGGAAATGGTGGTGGAAATGGGCAAAGATCCGGATGCTTCAACTGTGGTGATCTTGGGCACTACAAGAGGAACTGCCCAGAGTTGAACCAAGCCCGTGGAAGAGTGTTTAATATTGAAGCAAGGGAAGCGCGCCAGGATCCCAATGTTGTTACTGGTACGTTCCCTGTAAACCAACGCTATGCATCCGTTTTATTTGATACTGGCGCCGATTATAGCTTCGTGTCATTAGAGTTTAAGAATATGCTTGGTTTAGCCGCTAGTAAATTAGATGTTCCGTACTCAATCGAATTGGCTAATGGAAAGTTGGTAGAAGCCAATGAAGTTATCAGAGGTTGTGTGATCGAATTGGGAGAGCGTGAGTTTGCTCTGGATCTACTACCAGTCCAGTTGGGAAGCTTCGACGTGGTAGTAGGAATGGATTGGTTATCAGGCAACAAGGCTGAGATAGTTTGTCATGAAAAGGTTGTTCGTATCCCAACCGAAGATGGTGAAACAATTGTGATTCATGGAGAGAAGCGTGAGACGCCTTTGAGGACTATCAGCTGCTTGAAAGCGCGAAAGTGTTTGCAGAAGGGATGTGCTGCCTTCCTGGCACACATTGTAGATAAGAAAGCTGAAGAACCGAAGATCGGAGACATCCCTGTCGTAAGGGAATATCCAGAAGTCTTCCCAGAAGACTTGCCCGGACTGCCGCCTCTGAGGCAAGTAGAATTTCACATCGATTTAGTCCCAGGCGCCGCACCTGTGGCTAAGGCACCCTATAGACTTGCTCCGTCTGAGATGCAAGAACTGTCGACACAACTTCAAGAGTTGTTAGACAAGGGGTTTATCCGACCAAGCTTCTCGCCTTGGGGAGCTCCAGTTTTGTTTGTCAAGAAGAAGGATGGTAGCTTCCGTATGTGCATTGACTACAGAGAGTTGAACAAGCTGACGATCAAGAATAGATACCCTCTGCCAAGGATTGATGATCTGTTTGACCAACTGCAAGGTTCGAGCTTCTATTAAAAGATCGATCTTCGATCTGGATACCATCAGTTAAGGATACAAGAGGAGAGTATCCCAAAGACAGCCTTCAGAACTCGTTATGGACACTACGAGTTCCTAGTTATGCCGTTTGGGTTGACAAACGCACCTGCAGTGTTCATAGATTTGATGAATAGAGTTTGCAAGCCGTATTTGGATAAGTTCGTGATAGTTTTCATCGATGATATTTTGATTTATTCAAAGACGAAGGCTGAACATGAACAACACCTAAGAGCTATTTTGGAGCTGCTGAAGAAAGAACAGTTGTATGCCAAATTCTCTAAGTGCGAGTTTTGGCTGCGAGAAGTGCAATTCCTTGGGCACGTGGTAAATGGAGATGGAATCCACATGGATCCAACCAAGATCGAAGCGATCAAGAATTGGGAAACGCCAAAGACGCCAACCGAGATTTGGCAATTCTTGGGTTTGGCTGGCTATTATCGAAGATTCATTTAGGATTTTTCAAAAATCGCTCAACCATTGACGCTCCTCACGCAGAAAGATAAGAAGTTTGATTGGGGAATCAAACAGGAAGAGGCGTTCCAGAAATTGAAGGATAAGCTCTGCAACGCGCCAATCTTAGCACTACCGGAAGGTACAAATGATTTTGTGGTATACTGCGACGCTTCGCGTCAAGGATTGGGTTGTGTGTTGATGTAACGCCAAAAGGTTATATCTTACGCATCGCGCCAGCTGAAGGTACATGAAAAGAACTATACCACACATGATTTGGAACTTAGCGCAGTGGTTTTTTCTTTAAAGATCTGGAGGTACTACCTTTATGGTACAAAGTGTACAATTTTTACAGATCATAAGAGCCTACAACACATATTCAACCAGAAGGAGCTGAATATGAGACAAAGACGATGGGTAGAGTTGTTGAATGACTACGGCTGCGAGATAAAGTATCACCCAGGGAAGGCGAATGTGGTCGCCGATGCCCTAAGTCGAAAAGAAAGGATCAAGCCCATAAGGGTTAGGGCTTTAGAAATGATTATTCAGACCGATCTTTCCTTGCGCTTTCGTGTCGCGCAGAAAGAAGCTCTCAAGGAAGGGAACCTTGAAGAAGAATATCTTCGTGGGATGGAGAAGCTCTTGGTACCAAACGAGGAAGGAACGTTATGTTTTGAGAAAAGGATTTGGGTTCCTTTGTTTGGTGGTTTAAGGAAGGTTATTTTCGATGAAGCTCACAAATCGCGGTACTCTATCCACCCTGGAGCGGATAAGATGTACCTGGACCTTAAGGATTACTATTGGTGGCCTAGGATGAAAGGCGATGTTGCTGTTTATGTGAGCAAATGTTTAACATGTGCTAAGGTGAAAGCCGAATACTAGAAGCCCCCGGGACTTCTGCAACAACCGGAAATTCCCAAGTGGAAGTGGGAACAAATCTCCATGGATTTTGTTACAAAGCTGCCAAGAACGCCAAAAGGCCATGACACTATTTGGGTAATAGTGGATTGATTAACAAAGTCAGCGCACTTCTTACCTATCAGGGAGAAGGATAATACGAGCAAGTTGGCCGAAATTTACATGAGAGAGATCGTCACGCGCCATGGAGTACCTCTCTCAATCATTTCCAACAGAGACGGAAGGTTCGTATCAAGGATTTGGCAATCCTTCCAAGAAGCTTTTGGCTCGCAATTGAATATGAGCACCGCGTTTCACCCATAGACCAACGGACAAAGCGAACGGACGATACAGACCCTGGAAGACATGCTGAGAGCATGTGTTATAGATTTGGGCGGTAGCTGGGATAAGCATTTGCCTTTGGTTGAATTTTCATACAACAATAGCTACCACGCAAGTATTGGTGCCGCGCCATTCGAAGTTTTATATGGGCGCAAGTGCAGATCACCGCTTTGTTGGTCTGACGCAGGTGATAGACAGGTGGTTGGTCCTGATGTGGTCCAGGAAACCACAGATAAGATTGCACAGATCCGAGATCGCATCAGTGCGGCTCGTGACCGTCAGAAAGCCTACGCGGATCGAAAAAGGAAACCTCTAGAGTTTGAGGTAGGAGATATGGTTTTGTTGAAGGTAACCCTGGAAGGGTGTGGCACGCTTTGGGAAGCGTGGGAAGTTGAATCCGTGGTATATTGGTCCATTCAGAATTTTGGAGAGAATTGGGCTAGTAGCATACAAGTTGGAGCTACCTGCCAAACTGAATGGTGTCCGCGATACGTTCCACGTATCAAATTTGAGGAAGAGTCCAACGCAAGATACCGTTGTCATTCCTACCGACGAAATTCATGTTGACGACACGCTCCACTTCGTTGAAGAACCTGTTGAGGTTACGGATTGAAAAGTGAACAAGACCCGCCGGAGTAGTGTCAAGCTCGTCAAGGTTCGTTGGAATGCCAGACATGGTCCTGAATACACCTGGGAGCAGGAGGACCGGATGAAAGAGAAATACCCTCACTTATTTCCCAAGAACCCTGCGACTAGAAGCAGAACTTAAAATTTCGGGACGAAATTTTTCTAACGGGGGGAGAATGTGACAACCCTCACTAAACCAGGTATCCGTACGACTTAATTAATAATTAATTACTGCTTGATTACTGTGCTTACTTGAACTTGTGAACAAACTGCTACTTGAATGCTGATACATGCATATTCCTGCATCATACTTTACATACCGTCACTACATTATTTACATGCTGAACCTTAGTGACAAACATGATGCACAAAAGCATAGTAGCACCATAAACGGATAACCTATTGAGCATGCTGATAAAGCCAGCATCAGGCAGACACTGCCTCTAAGGCCTGTATGAGCCAGAGATAGTTACTACACTAGTTGTGAGTGTAGGGATACAAGGGTTGTAGAACTGCGTCTCTAGGAATAAGTTACAATGACTGGATGTGCCTAAAACGAACACTATGCACAAAATTCAACACTTTAATAAACAATTCAGCTTCTAGCTAACTAATAAAGTGCCAAAACATGAGAAAAATATTACTAGACACTTTCCAAAGTGTCGGGAATAAGTTGTGTCACTAAAAATGGTATTAACGATACTCTAAAGCCTTGTTAAGCGCTTTAGCGGATTACTATCCAACCGAACAACCGGACATTACCCGGAACATGAAAATATTGCCATTAACATTATTTATCTTTTTCTGAGCCAGTTAGGGTCCCTGAATACCCTAACACCCGCCATAAAGCACAACACACAACTAACCGGGTTAATCCCTAAGTTAACTAATCTAACCTAACTATTATCTAACTAACACTTGAAATCCCCCCCCCCTTGGCCGATTTTGGTCACATTGTGACCATAACTTGTACCACCTTGATTATAATAATCCATAATGTTTAATATCAAGGAGACATAAGGACTTGTGAATAAAGCACTTGTTAATTGTCTATAAAAACATAGATTTGCACATATGATCATAACATTCACAACTCAACTCTCAAACACTCCCTCTCTCTCTCAGAGGCTTCGGCCGAACATCCCCTCTACGTCCATCATATTTTTCGATTTCCTTCATCACATTCCAAGTTCATACAAACGTTAAGGATCACGTATAAGGAGGCTTGGTGCGCTCGGAGCTCAAAGGACCTCACTCTATTGCTTTTATCCTCTCATTTTGCGTCTAGATTCTTCCCTAGCCTCGAGCTAGTAGTAAGTTGCTTAAATCACCTTCTCGAACTATTTTAAGATGGTTAATATGACTTGTAACGGTTAAAACTCGTAATATTACAAGATGACACACAAAAGTCTACTAAAAACACTAATATTGATGGTTAAAAGCTTATATGTTGTGTAAATCTTGTAGTGTTTGATTTACTCAAGTATGACACCTTGCCGTAAGATTCATAACAAACGATATCATTAACCGACTCGATTTGATAACAACGAGCTAAATATATAATTATCTACACTTTTTATTCGCGATGACTTACACGATTTCGTAAGTATATTTGAATATATACATTACATATAATATATATATTCTAAATCATTCGAAAACTAAGTTGTTTTCGAGACTTAGTTTTATCCCGATTATTAACAGGATCAAACAACTATAGATTCATTAATCTAAGTCACGATAACACTACCTTAGAGTCGTTTAGTTAATGACTCGGTAGAGCTCGGCCGCGTAGTTAGCTACGTCAATTTAGTTAGAAACTTATAATTATTCCTTGATTAGGAATGCTTTAGTTGCACGCTAGTGAGTTCGCATCCATGGAATGACATCACGGAATCACGTTAAGTTAGCGTTTCACAGGAATGTCAAGGTGAGTTCATAACCCCCACTTTTTCTAGTTTTACATTTTTATAAATGTTTTCGGGGGTGGAAAGACATGCAAGTTTTTGCAAAAGCAAACACTATTTCGATGAACGAAAACACATATTTATAAATCAAGTTGCAAATGAATTTTAAGAACTCGAATGGTTTACGAAAGGTTTTTACTAAACATACCGGTTTTACAAAACAAACGCGTATTTTCGCAAACGTGCATGATTTTCATAACTAGAGACGAGAATATCCTAGTTACAACAACGGGACTGGTTGGCCTGCGTACGAAAAACGAGACAACTCAGTGAGATCATGTCCCCCTTTTCTTTCAACGTTTTGGTTTACAACTTTCGGGGGAAAATACATGTCAAACTTAGGTATGATTAAGTTATGGAATGAACTCTTAGATCATGTGAGCATAGGCTGTAACTGAGGTGCCATTAATCCTTTTGAGGACCAAGGAATAAAGGTTAGATCTAATGGGTACGGGCGAGCCCCACTTACGGTCCATGGGTGACCACTTAGAGTGCTGTTGTGTCCAGCGTCGAGAGTTCGACACTTAAATTGCCTATGCGGGTTGAGTACCTCCTATGTCGTCGCATATGTTAATGTCCTCGCGAAACATTAATGATCAACATGTTCATAGACGCTTTACATACCAACTTACAACACTATAACTTTCATATGTTTTTAATATTCATTTGATGCAAACTCATAACACATGTATTTACAAACTTTGGTAATGTTTTCAACTTATGTACAAGTAAGAGGACGAGTTGGTCCTGCTTACAAAGACTCTCGTGGGCTAGACTCACAGTTTTCATATATCATGACGAGAAAATGATTTTACTATATTTTCTCAACAACTTTTAAACCGGTTACCAAAAAGATTTATTTTAAATCTTTTCAAAACAAGCTATGAACTCGCTCAACTTTATGTTGACTTTTTCGCATGTTCTTTCTCAGGTTACATTTTCAAAACTATGGAACGGTTGGAATAGGAGAACCCATGGGATTTCGAATACTTAGCGGCGTTCACTTTCTAGAAGTCTTAGCTATTTGCTTCCGCTGTGCAATGAAGATACCGGTCCAGTCATGCCAGCTCTGATATTTCGGGGTGTGACACAATGCCATTGTCATACTCGTTTCTAAAGAACGCAACATAAGTTAAATGTATTGGTTACAAACCATCAAATGAAAATAAGTTGTCATTGTTTTATACATCAAAATGTAAGTCTTAAAATGTCAAGGCTTTGACCACTATATCACCGCAAAGAGGCGGTATATAACGGGCAAGCGCTTCAAATGGTGGCATGGAGTCTTGATACTTGCTTTCCTTGACTGAAATGTCCGCATGGTCCACTAATTTCCTGAAATACATGTTAAGTTTGCAAACATCAACAAAAGTTGGCGAGTTCATGCATTTTAGTTGTATGAGATGTATCTGTAAAATGTGAGTTGTATAAGATGTATCTGTATGTAATGATGTAGTATGTAAAGCGTCAATGAAATCGTTGATCATTAATGTTTCGCGAGGACATTAATATGTGTGACGAATTAGGAAGCAATCAAAACCTAGACGATTTCGTGTCAACTACTATCGACTGGGACACAAACGCACTCTTCTGTATGGGTACACGACCAAGAGTGGGGCTCGCCAATACCCATTAGATCTGTGACAACCCTCACTAAACCAGGTATCCGTACGACTTAATTAATAATTAATTACTGCTTGATTACTGTGCTTACTTGAACTTGTGAACAAACTGCTACTTGAATGCTGATACATGCATATTCCTACATCATACTTTACATACCGTCACTACATTATTTACATGATGATCCTTAGTGACAAACATGATGCACAAAAGCACAGTAGCACCATAAACGGATAACCTATTGAACATGCTGATAAAGCCAGCATCAGGTAGACACTGCCTCTAAGGCCTGTATGAGCCAGAGATAGTTACTACACTAGTTGTGAGTGTAGGGATACAAGGGTTGTAGAACTGCGTCTCTAGGAATAAGTTACAATGACTGGATGTGCCTAAAACGTACACTATGCACAAAATTCAGCACTTTAATAAACAATTCAGCTTCTAGCTAACTAATAAAGTGCCAAAACATGAGAAAAATATTACTAGACACTTTCCAAAGTGTCGGGAATAAGTTGTGTCACTAAAAATGGTATTAACGATACTCTAAAGCCTTGTTAAGCGCTTTAGCGGATTACTATCCAACCGAACAACCGGACTTTACCCGGAACATGAAAATATTGCCATTAACATTATTTATCTTTTTCTGAGCCAATTAGGGTCCCTGAATACCCTAACACCCGCCATAAAGCACAACACACAACTAACCGGGTTAATCCCTAACTTAACTAATCTAACCTAACTATTATCTAACTAACACTTGAAATCCAACCAAGAACCCCCCCCTGGCCGATTTCGGTCACATTGTGACCATAACTTGTACCACCTTGATTATAATAATCCATAATGTTTAATATCAAGGAGACATAAGGACTTGTGGATAAAGCACTTGTTAATTGTCTATAAAAACATAGATGTGCACATATGATCATAACATTCACAACTCAACTCTCAAACACTCCCTCTCTCTCTCAAAGGCTTCGGCCGAACATCCCCTCTACATCCATCATATTTTTCGATTTCCTTCATCACATTCCAAGTTCATACAAACGTTAAGGATCACCTATAAGGAGGCTTGGTGCACTCGGAGCTCAAAGGACCTCACTCTATTGCTTTTATCCTCTCATTTTGCGTCTAGATTCTTCCCTAGCCTCGAGCTAGTAGTAAGTTGCTTAAATCACCTTCTCGAACTATTTTAAGATGGTTAATATGACTTGTAACGGTTAAAACTCGTAATAGTACAAGATGACACACAAAAGTCTACTAAAAACACTAATATTGATGGTTAAAAGCTTATATGTTGTGTAAATCTTGTAGTGTTTGATTTGTGTGGTTATTTGGACCCGATCTATGTTGTGGTAGCTCGGATCATCATTTAACCCGGATTGGTCATGATCATAGATCATGACATAAGGATGTTTCGGAAGTAACAAGGGTTAAAAGATGAAACTCTACCACACACGAATCATGAACTTGTGTAAAAGTGATTTTACTTACAAAATAGTGTTTAAAACTAGTAGATCTACGGATCTACAAGTGGTATTTTCAAAGAACCACGTATAAAAGAAATCATGTTTTCCTAAAGACGTATCTTACGTTAACAAGAATGATTTTTAGAACACACAAGTGTGTAAACACTTGTGTAGCACAAAGTTTCGACAAAATAACATTTTCTGTAAAATTTACAAGAAGATGTAAAGACGGGATTTCTTTAAAAGCAAGGTTTTTGCGAGATCGGATTGCTTTATATAAAGATCCGTTAAAAGTGATGGGATTTACACCATAGTTTTGGAAAAACTACAAGTTCATGTAATTTTTGCGATTTACATGTTTATTAACTAGTTGATGCGTTGAATATTGTTTTGATTGAATAAGAAAACTGTTGATTTGATTTATAAAAGAAAATGATACGCTTGAAAGCGTGGCCACCTCCAGTTACAGAGGAAACTCTGGCGAAATTTTTCCAAAAACCTAACACTTAGAATTATTTTCACTATAAGTGTTAGAAATACTTTTCGACATGTTTTCAAAATATAAGTTTCGCCACAACTTTATTTGCAAAATATCGGAGGTGGGATTTTCACAAAATTTAAACGTGATAAATTTATTTGGTAAATATATTTTTCACAACGTTACTTGTTAATTATTTGTGAAGATACATAAATATTATTTTCAGGGTAAAAATAATATTATCGAACGTTAACGAATCCAAAATAATACGAACACTTTCACGATAAACATATAAGTTACACCGGTAATTATTATTACCACTCGATCGTTAAAACGTAACTTACGCATTTTACGGAAATAATTATGAACGCGTATTTTTGTTAAAGTATTATTTTGGAAAAATCATATGTGTTAAAATATAATATTTTTGAGAAAAATAATTATATTTTGGAGTTAGGAATAAATGTATATTAAGTGAGACTTAATAATATATTTCAAAGATATACGAACACACATGTATTAAATCCCCCATCCTTGGGAAGGAAAAATAATTACCAAGTATGCACAGAATGTAAACACGAAATAGTTGTATAACTATTTCCCAAAACTTAAACCATAAAGCTAAGGCACGGCCGTCCGTTTAATAGAGTTAGTACATGTAGGTCATTGCACAGCTGCTTGACTTGGAGACATACTTGGTAGATACGCACCGCTGTGAGTTCATGTCCCCCTTTTCTCTTAACTGTTTTCAGTTTTCTAAACTGCGGGGGTGAAATACATGTTACTATGATTACGAATATTTCTTACATGGTATGGTTAGCGTAAGGAGGGTTATTACTTAGATCATGTGAATGGCTTGGCGGAAACTTGAGGTCATTAATCCTCATGATAGGACCGAGGGGCTGGAGCGGTAGATCTACTTGGGTGTAGCGAGCCCAACCCCAGGCCCAGCATAACGGACCTCGGGGTGACTTTGTACCCAAGGCATAAATCTGCTAGGTTTGAGCCTTCCTACTTGCATTTCACACATATCAATGGCCTTGCAAACCATTGGTGATCTCTTTTTCCTTATTTGCTACATACCAGGGTTTTATACAAACAAAGGTTTATTTGCTCACTTACACATGAACTCGCTCAACATTATTGTTGATTTTTCAACTTACATGTATTTCAGGGAATTAAAGGATCTGGCACGGTATGGCACGTTTTCCCCCTGCACTAGTTACGAGGTCATCCAAGTTTAAGGGATGTGACTTTTTCCTGGACGAGTCATAGTTCTTAAACTGTGTTTATGTCATGATGATGTTTGTGTCTGTTGAACACTGTTTATGTTGTTAGGATGTGTTTCCGCTGAGACAATGTTATGGTATTTTACTTTTGGAACCTAAATTAATGGATGATCTTGCATGGTTTTAAATTCATATAGCTTGTTATGGTTAAGCTATGGTATTAAGAAGTCACACCAAATTAACCACGCTTCCGCAAAGCTAGGGTGTAACAAGATCTAACCCTCTGTACCTAGGTCCAAACTGGATTAATGGTGCTTAGATGTATGACCCTAATCGCACATGATCTAACGTGTTTCATTCCATGACTTAACATACAATTAAACATGTATTTTCCCCGATAGTTGTAAAGTTGTAAAGCATTTAAAATGAATAGGGGACATGAACTCACAGAATTACGTCCGTGAATGGTAAGTAACTATGATCTGACGTACGGTCGTCCTGAATAGTGTCTCGACCTACAAACGTTCTATATTAGTTACACACTTCGGTCTTTATAAATGACTTGAGTACAAGTCTTGTGTCTTAAATATGTGTAAGACTTGTACGTCTTTGTTGTTCGTTGAACTGTGTTTTAGATGTATGATTTGTTAAACTGTTATATATATATGTATATGTAATCTTGTATCTTGTGAGTTGTATCATTGGGTCTTGTCTGAATAAATTGTATAATTGTATTTTCATTAATTATATGTCATTGGGCCAAGCCCATGTCTTAATGTTATTGGGCTTCGCCCATGTATTCATGTTATTGGGCCTAAATAGTATTGGGCATAAAGGTTATTGGGCTTAATGTTATTGGGCCTAAATAGTATTGGGCCTAAAGGTTATTGGGCTTAATGTTATTGGGCCTTAGCCCATATGTTTGGTATTAGGCTTAGCCCATGAGTTTTGATATTGGGCTTAGCCCATGTATTTATGTTAAGCCCATTTAGGATGATAAGCCCATTTATATAAAATAAGCCCATTTGTATAAAATAAGCCCATATGTTAAAAAATAAGCCCATTTGTATAAAATAAGCCCATATGTAAAAATATATTTTTTCATTTTTATTAAAGTTACTAAATATAGGCTTTTTAATTAAAAGAATACATAATAGTTTTTATAAGTTTTCAAAACATCCGGATATTGTTGTCGGTGATTTGTATGTATTCGCGTCGAAAGATCGCCAAAACGTCATAGTAACTCCTTGGAATGGCGATATGTTCATAGATTCGCCCGTCGTCCGTTTTGACCATAAGTTGTGTCCGAAAGCTCGGAATGTCCGTAAGTTGTTTTTAAGGCGTGTTTACATGTAGTCTTGTAAGACTTTAGTTGAAATGTACATTGTGTTTATTTGTACCATTGTATTCAAGTTCCTAGTTATAATACATATAACTAATACAAACAAATAACGCATAGCACATAAGTTATTAAGTTAACTAAATATATATTTTTTTAAAGATATATATTTATGTCAAACTTTGATTTTACAAAAAACTATTCTTTAAAATCTTTTTAATCTAACAAAGATTTTGTCAAAAATAACAGTTTTCATAACTAATCATTTTTAAGAAAAATTGGCCATATTTCATTAGAAATATGGACTTTGCCATGTTTAATAAAACATATCTTTTTCTTTCCAAAATCACCAACAAATTACTCATAATATTCTTAACAAAAACATATGAGATTTATAACATAAACTTAACAAGATGAACTCATAATCATGTAGGGTTTTTGTATGATCTTTACATATGTTTACTAGTTTAAAAATCATACTTTACTTCTTCTTTTATCAAACTTTTATACAAAAACCATCTTGTATGCTTCTTTTTACAAATATTGTAAAAGCATTATTTTTAGTTAAAAACTTTATATACTTTAACAATACCAAATATTATGATCATCCATTAAACCTTATGTTTAACAAAAACCCTTTTAATACTTGCATGTACACTTGTTAGATCTTGTTTTTAAACATCATCTAACAAGTTATTTGTATGATATTCATCATATTCATCAATACTAGATCAAATATGCAAGAAATAAGCTTTAAATCACAACATAAACAATCTTATATATCATGATTTTTATTATGCTTCTTTGTATCTTCATCTTATTTTGTATGATTGTTTTAGTTATAACTTGTTCTTTAAACAATAAATACATAAATAAGAATGAAAAAGGGATTTAGAAGGCTCACTTCTAGCTCTTGTGGCTAGGGATGATCTAGATGATGATAAAAGCAAAGAAAAATGATGATCTTGATGCTTGAAAGCTCTTGAATGAAAGGAATCACTTCTTCAATCTTGTGGTTGCTTTAGATCCTCCTAAGTTCCATCAAACTCCATCTTGATCATCAAAGAAAGGCTAGAAAAATGAAGGCTTTTGGTGGGTGTTCTTGGCTAAAATGATGAAGGTTGAGAGAGTCTTTAAGTGTGTGTAATGAAAGATGAAAAGTTGTGATGAAATGGTTAGAAATGAAAGTAACTAGTTGTTATTACTTTCACCATGTTCACCACTAGTCCCACTTGGTAAACAACTTGCATCAAAGGGTAAATATCCAAGATATTTATGGAAACTAGTTGAAAGGGGGGTGGGTCCCACATGGTAAATTGTTTTAACTAGTTAAAGTGTTAGATTCTTTTTGTAGAAAAAATGATTAGGAAGCTTTAGATGTTTAAGGGATTCAAGTCTTTCAAGGTGTTAAGTGACCATTACTAGTCTAATATGATCCAAATAATATTAGATGGTCACCAAAAAAAGATCTGATATTGTTCGGATATTCGTTTCACATTGTTTCCGTTAGACGTTATTTGAACGCTAAGTTGTGTAACTTGTGTGAATTGATGTAGTTATTGGTTCGGATGATACCCGAATGTATCCTCACATGAATTCTATGTTAAATAGCATTTTTACATGTTGTAAAAATATTAGAAAGCTGATTTCTGCATAATTTCTGCGAAAAAGTGTTGAAATCGTCGCTTTTAGTGCTTTTCGGGCAATTTTTAGTGTTATCGGACTTCGGAAAGGTTTTAAATCAAACCCTTGCATTCCTAGATAGGGTTTAATATATATTAGATGTTGGACTTCCGTCTGAGTCTTAAAGATGTCGTTTAGATGATTTCTACGGATCCTGCGTTTTCGTCAGAATTTCAGTTTACTAGGTGCTTTTCTAGTAGTTTCGATGCATTGTTTAAACTGTTTCAAATGTACTTAATAAAAATGAATCATATGCATCCTAAGTAAGTATTCCATGAGTATTCTAAGTGTATGCCATGAAATACGCAGTTCAGGTGTTCAAAATACATAAAAATGTAGCTAAAAATGAGTATTTTAACTGTAAGAAAGTTACCGAAAAGTGGCAGTTGTCACACATATTTGCACCAACGCGAGTCCCAAGATACGAAAACGGGGTCTCTCCTGAATGACAACTCATCCCTCTCGCCTTGTCACTAACTATATCCATACTCTTCCCCACCCCAAAAAGTGTAGATTTGTGAATATTGATTCGAAGGCCCGAACATAAGTGAAACACTCTAAGTAAGCGTCTAAGAGTAGCAAAATATCCGACCACTCCCCCATAATCATCGCATCATCTACATAAAGAAGATGAGAAAGAGAAAGAGAAGTACCACTGTTCGGAAGCCGAATGTCCGCAAAGGCCCCCACATCACATGCCTTCTTCATCAAACCCGCAAGCGCCTCCATGACAATAATAAACAAGAAAGGAGATATAGGATCTCCTTGTCTCATACCCTTCTCACAAGAAAATTCAAATGTTGTGTAGGATCGTTCTCAGACCCGAACGAGTCGATCAGAAGAGTTTTTGCTCAATACGAAAGGCGGGGACAAATGTAATGAGTTCAATTCAGCTAGAATATTACTTTAACTGTCGATTTGATTGATTTGACAACGATTTACAGCGAGACGACACTTCGACAGCAGTACGGTACTTGAGCCGGAAAGTTACAACTGATTTCGCTTGAAGGGTATATATATAGTGTTCTAATTCCGCTTGAACAGGTTCCAAACGAAATTAGATTCATGCAGAATCTAATTTCGCACGGTATTACATGCATGACACTTTCAAGCGGAATTACCCTCTCATGCGAAATTACTTATTATCTCAAACTACGTGCCCTGATCTAACATTCTTAGTACAAGACTCGATACAAGACGAAGTCGACAGACGCATGCACTAACAGACTCCCCCTCGAATGTTGACGAGTCTTCAGTGTCGAGTCTTCAACATCTTCAGTCTTTATCAGTCTTTCTGCACTCTCTGAAGTATCTGACATTGTAAAGCATCCTCAAATCTCTCTCTTCTCTTCTTTTTCAGCACCACCAGACTCCCCTCAAACAAATAATCTTCTCTCGGATGTTGATCCAACCTTCAATCTTCACTCTAATTCTCTTGATCAGATCTCTTGATTCCTTAAGTTCATCAGCATCATCAGCTTGCGTGAATACCAGGCTTCCAGAATCATGACCTGGCTCTTAACATCTACAGACTCCCCCTTTCGATAAGCTGGGATCGTAGTCTGGATCGTGATCTGGTTCACACTCTGCTCAGGATCGAAACCTGGCTCTTTCTAAATACAAAATCCTCAGGTATCGAAACCTGGCTAACCTGCACATACTCTACCTAAAAGTAAATTTCACAAATTTATAGTTTGACAAATTTATGTCACTTGCAGGTAACAATGAATCAATAAATGATTTTTCAAATTTAATCTCTGATGAACCACTTGAAAAATAGAATGATTTAACAATCAAAAGCTTTTGATCACCACTTGTAAGCACACACATAAAAACTCCCCCTCACAAAATGTTTATCATGTTTAGCACTTGGAATTTTGAAAATCAGCTTTTCAACACCAGTTGTTGAAAATCTTTTTGTAGTTTTCAAAAAATTTATGCTAAAACACACTCAAATCTTTTTGGATTTTTATAAAGAGATGCAGTAAAGAAATATTTACAGACAATCTTTTTGTGAGTTTGTGTAAGAGGATCATATCAGTTTATGAGACAAATCACTAACACCGTTAAGCTTTAAACATTTTAAGTTCTAAACAATCCACCTTGATTGTTAGTATACTGGTCCATTCAAATGTTCACACAACGTTCAACTGTTTTGAGATACGAGATTAGTGTTTTAAGCACTTAAACTTATTCGCGTGTCCCACCACTTGAATATACTCCCGTATCCAGATCCCAGGTGAGTATACCTAGATGATATCAGTTAAAGGGTTAAATGCGAAACCATGAGAGCTCAGGTCAGAACTTCCGTTCGTGCAGAGAGATGATGGTTCGACTTTTGGTATGTTCCCTTTAGAGAATCTTTTCTTCAACATCACATGATTAGCATTTTTCAATGTTTCATCATTTTTGTACTGAGGGCAGCGCTATATTTCAAGCAAGCCGAAAGTATTATACGGGGACTAGGTCATTGCTTCTGCAAAATCAGAAGTCCCAGGATAATACCCCAGATATCACTGTAACATCCGTCAAAATTGGATTCCCAAAACCCGACCCGTTTTGAATCCTAATCCTTGAAACTCGGGAATCTTTCGCGAATTATATAACCGTTAAAAGATTTTCTTTTAAATTTTAATATAATTATCAATATGGTTATTAATTTATTTATTAGTTTAATTTATTAAATTAACAACTTAAAAGCTTTGTTTGTTTTATAAAAAGAAACTAGTTAGTTAGAGTTTTCGTTAATTTAAGTAAAAACTCCGTTAATACAGTTAGTATACTTAAGGTGTCACACCCCCAAAATACCACATGCGGAGACCCCCGCGAGGCGTGTGACGTACCAGGATCCAAGCCACCAATCACATTGAACTCATTAATGTATTTAAATAAACTTTCATTCTTTAACCTAAGGTGTTACAAATGTTACATGTCATCCATTGTATACAGCGGAAGCATAATTCATTTGTTAAGTATTTCATAACCCTTGTGTACATAAACCATTAAGCTTGTATGAAGATTCTTTGTTTCCCGACCCATGACCACTCCAGCCTTCCAGACAGCAAGTTCCACCAGATATAACCCTATAAACCTGCAAGCATGCAGACAAGTGTGTCAGACGACACGACACTGGTGAGTTCAAAGTTTTGTTAACGCGTTTAGTTACTAGAAGTGTGTTTGAAACAGTTCAACGTGTTGTTTTGATGTTGTTATTACTCGATTACCGTATGTGGCGACTAGATGTGAATGCCCAACCCCAATGCCTCCATTTAGGCATTGGTCATGAGGTCAAGGTATCAAACAACCTTGAATAGATGTAAGGGGTCTTATATATACACGATGAGAATGCCCAACCCCAATGCCTCTAACTAGGCATTGGTCATGAAGTCCAGGTAATTAGTTCACGCCCGTCCTTTCGGCCCGGTGTGAGGGTGCCAAACCTAATAGCGCTATCAACTAAATACCTCGTTGCTTCTTCAGCAACACGGTAGATGTACGGGGTCTTACATGATTTATACTGTGTTCAATAACCAACATCCCAATTAAACAGTTTACCCAGTATCCCCTTCAGAAACGTTTACCAGATGTCCCAAACCACCGGGACGCATGCTTAGAAAAGTGCAGTGAACTCACCTTAGACTGCTCGGTATGTTATGTCACGATATTCACAGTTGGTCAACAATTCCTAACATGGTTACCAATAATAATTAGTTCCATAAATGTTTAGATTACATACCCACTATCCATATTACACCGTTAGTATACTTGCAAAGCACATAACATGGTACTATTCTTGGCAGTTAACTAGTCATCCATTCGTTCACAATCATCACATTGCATATCATGCACATAATTTCATGATAATTCTTGTCATCAGTACACACATTGGTTCAAACACATCTTCACAGTTTCGATTAACAACATGGCTTGATAGGACATAAAATTAACAACATTTTATGTTAACATTACTGTTTGGATTACCAAAACAACTTGCAACACCAACATCACCTAACCACTAAAATAATAATCATAACAAGGCTCGGTCCAATTAAGTCCAGCCCAACCCAAGAAAACATGTAGTTTAATGCTGTTCTTTTCCGCAAAGAATGCAGCCCAAACTTGTAGGCTGACAATGTTGTGCTACCACTCTAAGCGTGATCCAGCATTGTGTTTGTGGCCCATTTATGTTTATCGGACCATTGAAGTGTGTGGCCCAATAGTGATGTTTGTGATCCATTTAACTTACTGTTTTATTTCAAACAGTAAACGCATATTCCTAACCCAACCATTCGGTTCCCCTATATTCCTAATATCATATTGAAATTTCATAACCACATATCAATGTTTCATGCCATTTATTATCCTTCACTAAATCAAACAGTGGCACCCGAAATTAACAATATTACATACCCTAGTCATCTAAATTTGTTAATTGATTTTTGTGAAGTCAGTGGACAATTCTGATTGGACCAAACACACATAGTGGGATTGAACAAATACAAAGCATATCAATTGCTCTTTGTGATCATCGACCCTCATCATCAATTAAATCAATCATCATCTCAACTTCAATATTCCACTTTCCTATAATTATATAAAACTATCAAAGCTACTGACATACTAGAAATTGGTCATGAGCATCTACAAACCCTAGCATCCTAATCACATCATCAGTATAGTGGTTTCACTTATTATCATGCAACCCTAACTTCACATGCAATGTGTCATTGATTGAATCAATATGTAATGGCCGACCACTATTATGTTAGACTAATGATGATTGGGCCTTTCAATTTTAAGCACATGGCCGCCAACTATATAGTGAGTTCTATAATCATCATCATCATTTAGCCATTATGGTGCCCCCTGATTATATCATACATGACGTTCAAGAATTGGGTTCTTGTGTAAGAATCTAAACCTCCCTATTATCATGATTACAAGTATATATTTACGTAACATAATACTCTAACCAATTCATCGCATAACCGATCATATACTTTAGGCTCATATTATTAGTTTATCACTCACACACCAACAAGACCACACTATTACAAAATAACATGAATACGGATTACTAACCAGGAGGGGCTTGACTAAAGAAGGTGATGCTCCGATTGGATCTACTGCCGTTGCTAGTTTTAGAGGGACCTAGGGTTTACAAGTGGTGGTGAAAACTAACACATGACACACGTAAATAAGAGAGGAGAGAGGTGGGCTCGGATTGGGCTATGGTTGTGAGGATTGGGCCAGGGATTTAATAATGGTTCACGCGAATTGGGCTCAAGTGCAATAATAAGGTGAGTGCTCGTGTGGGCTCAGATCAGACTCCAAGTGGGGCGGGCCGAGGAGAACAAGTGGTTTAGGCCGAGGGACCCAGATGCCCATGCGTGTAAGTAGGAGAGGATGTACGACCCGACAAAGTGCACGACTGATAAAAACATAACTCAACACTTCTACACTAAATAACGCAAACGTAAACATAAACGATAACACATCACATGGCACGAGAAACATAACAATGTTAACTAAGAGGGTTGTGAAATTAGGTAATACTAACCTTGAAAGTTCGGGTTGTCACATCATCCCCAACTTGAAAGAAATTTCGTCCCGAAATTTGACAAGTAAAACAGAGTAGTGAAGCGATAGAAACTCTTATTAAACTTTATGCAATACTACACTAATAATCAAGCATTACACACGATCACTAATCATCCAAACAACTACACAGACACCACAAAAAAAAACAAATTGTAAAAACAGGATTGCAAAGTCAGTTGGGTGTCACATAAGGGGCGCTAAACTTAAAAGAAGGAAAGCCATGGGATTCGAACCCGGGTTTACAAGACAATAAACAGCAAGCCCAACCACTGCACCACCAGTTGGTTTGATGCTAATAATGGAAACTCGTTAACTATAAACTCTTCCTAAAGTTAACTGTTCTTTTAAAACGAAACGGAACCGACAACCTCGTTTCCTTTTTACACATTTACGCTGATTTCTCGCAACGTAGACTGATTTCACGTTTCCGTTTTTTTGACAACCAATCCTTTCCAAATTTACGAGATTTGGTATGATGCTATATATTCGACATGTGTTTGGTCTGACAAACCCACAACCTCGAAACAATCTAGAACGCCCTCTGTTTCGTTAACACCACGCCAGAAAGACGTCCTTCTTTCGGAATCACCAACACCTTCGTCGGACACCTCCACAACACCGTAACACCTTTCGGTTAGCCTTGCACATCATTGTGGAACAAATCTCATCGGAGAAGACGACCGGAGAGGAACTCGACGCCGGCGTTTCTTTTACGTGTTCGGTATACCTTCTTTAATAAATTGTTTTCTTAATTAATGCACTGTTATAATACCGTAAATTTTGGATAATAAGCAGTCAAATGAAATGCAAGTGTGGAAACCTGCATAAACAGTGGTGTGGTTTGGGTTAGTTGTTTTTAATAAAAGAAGAAGATAACTAGTTGTTTATTTATTTATTTATTTTTCATTTATTTTTTTTAAAAAGAAGATGGTTCCCTGAATTGTTCGCTGTTTCTTTTGTTTTTTCTAATATATGGTGATACTAACTTTATATTATAAGAGTTGTTGGTGTATACCATTATCTAAATATTTTTCTTATGTCCAATTGCTAAAAAAGTTTAGCAACCAAATTTTGTTGGCTATTGCAGTTTCCTAGTTTTTTTTATTGCCTGGGATATCTGTATTTATTTATTATTTATTATTTTTATTTAATTAATATCATATAGATCCATCTAACTTCTCGTTTTAATATTTTTTTTATAGCAATATATATTACAGTTTTAATTTAATTCAATTAATAGTCTTTACATGTTTTTTTTAATAACAAATAATATAATGAGTACTATAATAAAAGTTACTATTCTGAAATTAGTGCTTACGGGAAGCTATTAAAACAAATCATGTGCTGCTAAACTATTTAAAAGAAATATGGGTTTATTTTTAAATTTCATTTTCCTTCTTTCTTTCTTTCTTTTTTTTATTCAAATTTTATAATAACGTTAATAATTAGTAAATCATTAATTTCTCTTTTAACGTTAAAGGCTAGAAAAATGTAATAAATTATAATATCTAATTAATTAACTTATAGACCATTAATATTAAGATTGTATTAACCTATAAATATTAACGAGGTCGTTATTTTAATCTAGGATAATTGCTCTTGTTTGTTCTCTTGGATTGTTCCAATCTTACTCGTGCGTACTTCCAAGAAATCTCCATACGCAACCAAAGTGAGTATACTCGTAACCCCTTTTTATGTTTACCACTTTTGGTGTGTAACATGTTTAACTATTAAACTACACTTAAACTTATTCTTTTTGGAATGCACAAAACAATCCTTATACATGAATACTATGTTATGATACTTGATGCTAACGTGGACCATACTTATGTGATATGTTTTAGTCATTAGCTTTCACGAGCCTCCATTTGACATGTATAGCGCTATAGGAGTAACGCACCGCCCCCCTTAAACTTGAGGTCATGTCAAATTAACTAAACTTTCTTGCGTAAACAGAGGATTGGCTAGAAATATTGCATGACATGTTAGGTTGATCTCGTATAAACTAAGTTGCCATGTGGATTCGTTTTAAACTTTTATACTTATACATATACATATGCTTAAACTTGTATGCTCGTCTTTGCTTTTGCATTGAATTGTATTTTAAACGTGTTACAGGTTGATGATTGATGATGCTATGAAAATGGATAGCAAAGATGCTTAGATATACATTTAGACGTCTTAGGTCAAATACGTTGTATAAATTTCATATTTGTTGTTGTATTGTTTTCTTGTATTTTTCATGTATTGTAACTTTTATTTATGAATGAAATCAATTTATCTTTAATTCTATTGTCACATTTAGCGTTATGTGTAATGAGCAATCTTTCTTCGTCTCACTCCGATGTTTCCGCCATTGGTTGGGGTGTGACAATCACTGAGTATAAAGACCTAGTATCTCAGAAAGAGGGACCTCTTAAACAAGATTTTGGGGGTTACCCATATATCCAAGAAATGTTCCCCAGGAGATAATCAAGTTTGAAATTTAGATTTATATCTCGAAAACAATTTTCTGAATGTGCAAAAACCTACTGGCACATCCATAGTGAGATTGTTTATCACATTTGACTTTTTAATTCTTTAGCATGTTGTGATAGTCCACTGATGTACTATCATTTTCTCTTTTCACAACAAAACTCATTTTGAATTTTATAATGTTTTTGGCTTTTTTCAAATTTTCTAATGTTTTTGGATTTTCTGAAATTTCTTACTCCCCCTAAAATTCAGAAACATTTAAAGAAACTTGAACACAAACTGTATAAGAAACTGACAACTGTTGAATTGCTTCAATTCGCCATCCACTTCGCATAAACAATCAGAACTCCCCCTCATAACAAACTATTTTCCCATTATGATTTCAAAACACTTAAGTTTGTTTTAATCAAAATAGTTTTTCCAGAAAATTAGTTTTGTTGATTTTACAAACCACTTGTAGGTTCGGGGTAAGATCATCACTTTGTTTCTTTCCTCTTTACAATGAATGAACCCCATTTTTAATCCACTTGTAGAAAATCAAGTACAACTAAATGTCCCTGATTTACCACTTGAAGATCGAAATATCACAGTTACCAACCTGTGAATTTCTTAAGAAAGATGCCGATTCCTACTCCCCAATTACCAACCTGGGAGTTCCGGCAAGTCAGGTTTTTAATCAAAGAATATATCGACCCAAGCCTGACCAGCCTTGGGTGACTCCGAGTTACCAACACTCGGTTTCTTACCGTTCATCTTCTTCCCATAAAATTCCTTAACCCCTTTGACTTTATGATCAATCATTTTTTCAAAAATATGTTTCACTTTGGGGTTAAAGGCCTTTTCCACATCGAATTCTTCCTTTACAGAAAAGAATTGATTTGAAATTTCAACTTTCCCAATCTTTTGTTTAAAATTTTCAGCCCTTAATGGTGGAAAATTTTGCATCATCCATTGGAGGTACTGATTTTTCACTTTTTAAATCAACCTGTGGCTCATCTGACTTTGTGGAATCAGATTCATCGCCAGAAGATAGCTCCTCTGATTTTGACGAATCAGAATCATCGCTAGAACTATCATCCGATTTCTTAACAACCCATTTTTGGTTGCCAAGCTTTGCTTTCTTCTTGTAAAACCTTTTCGAACATTCACCAACCTCAAATTTAGAGTTTTTGAAAACAACAAACGGTTCGATTGGTGGTTCATTTTCAACAATTTTTCCTTTCATTTTAAAAGAAACTCCCTGTTTTGATTGTATTGCCTTTGGACAGTTCCTGGCAATATGACCACTTGTTTTGCATTGAAAACAGGTTCTTGTCTCTTTTATCTGAACAACTTCATTCTTCATCTCTTCTTGCTTCTTCGCAAGGAATTCTTTGTTCGATTGTTTTTTGAACAAATTTTCTTTTTCTTCTTCAGAAGATGTTCCTGAAACAAATATCATTTTTGATTTAAAATCTCTAACATATTTTTCATTTTTATAATTTTCTGGTGGAATAAATCCAAGACCTTTCTTTTTGAAATTACCGTTATGGTTTGGTTTCTTTCGATAACCAGAACCAGAATTGTAACCCTTTTTCTTGTTTTCTCTTTGTTGAACTCTTGAGGTGTATTTTTTAGGTTCATCAGTAAGATTAACATCTTTTATTTCAGAAATATTAATTTCTGTTAGTTTGAAAACCTTTTTGATCATTTCTGGTTTAACACCTCTTATTGGAAATTCCTCATCAGAATATAATTTGTCAGAATCATTCAAAGTATATGCCACTTTAAATGTTTCATCATTCAAATTAGATTTTGATAACAAGAATTCTTTATTGTAAACTCTTTTGCCCTGTTTGGAGGTTTGACTTGACATGTCTGACTTAGACTTTGACTCTGAGTTTGACTCCGACATTGATTCCTCTGACTCATCCTTTTCCAACACCTGATCGACTACTTTCTTTATCAACTCGGACTCATGATCAGTGTCAGATGATGTAAAAATGATGTCAATGTTTTCTGGCAAATTAACTGAAGAATCAGACTCCCACTGTAAGTTTGTTGCCTTTTCAACTCTTTCTGAATTTGGATTTCTTGGCGAATATCTATTTTCAAGCAGGGGTGGACACTTGTCGTAACTGACACGTTGTTTCTTACCAGAATTCTTCACATCAGTTTTCTTTCTTGTGTCCTTCTTCTTCTTAGATGTCTTTTTCTCAGATGTCTCTTCTTCTGTGTCAATCTTTTTCTCTTCAGGAGTGTCTTCTTCAAAAACCTTCATGCCTTCCACAGTTGGATAAATCATGTCAATAACATAAGAAGTACATGAGTAACTTTTCAACAAACGATTTACTCTTTCTGTTTCAATTCTTTGAGTTTCCAGTTTTTGTTCCAGAATAGCACATTTCTCTATATAATTGTTCACAACTTTCTGCTTCGTCATGAAAGCTCCTTGAAGTGTCTTCATTGTTGTTGCCTGCTCACTGCTAGTTTCATTGTACATATTCATGGCTTTGTTCAGCACATCGTATGATTCTTTCAGTCGGTTCATGTTGTTAATCAATTCACTGTTTTTCTTTCTTATGATCTCACAGTTTTCACAAATCACCGGAATCTTTCTTGCATCAGCTTCTTCTTCAATTTTGAAAGCTGGAACTTGTTTTACTTTTCTTTTGATCACTGGAACTTCTTCGTCACCACTGCTGACAGGTGTTTTAATTTTCTTCTTTTTCTTTTTAGCTTTTTCATCCTTACTGTCACTTTCTGCCATCATTTTCAAGTGCTTTGCCATTCGTTTTGCATAGTAATCATCATTATCACTATCTTCTTCAATTCGAGGTACAAAAGCTTTGGCTTTCAATAGTTCTTTATCTGGGCAATAATCATCCCAGCTGAAATTTTCCCAACTAAACCCTTCAGGTAACTTTTCGTTATCTTGATTTATCAGACATGCCTTACTGTCAGCTGAAATATATTTGTCCCAGCTGAATCCAGTTGACGATTTCTTTTCATCATGATTCACCAAACATGCTCTCTTTGAAGAATCCTCTATCACCTTTTTACCATGAGCCACCTGTGGTTCTTGTTGATGTGATTGTTGAGCAACTTGATGATAGATCGCTTTCCGATAGTAGTCATTGTTGTTGAACGGATTTTGAGCTCCACTTGCTTCACGGTTTGTGCACTCCCTCTTGAAGTGTCCTTTTTCTCTGCAACGAAAACAAGTAACTTTAGATCTATGAAATCCTAAAGTAGAAACACATGCATCACGGAAATCATCTCTTCCTGTGATCTGTTTGAATTTCTTAGCTCTTCTAAACACACTCGCCAAACACTATTTTATGTCCATCAATTCCATCTCTTCAGCATCTATCTGATCGTAATCCTCTTTGGTCAACATTGGATTCCCCATCCGACCTGCTACTAAACTCCCATACGACTCCAACACAGTTCCCAACAAAGACATGTGACTTTTTGCAACTTCTTCTGAATAATCTTGATGATCTTCAAGATTCAATACAATGTTGCATTGTAACTTCTTGCCATTCTTAGTTGCTGTCAAGTTTGGATCAAATGACGGATATGACAAAACACTCGTTTTGCTGCTTGATCCTTTAGATGAACTTCCCGATGAACTTTTTGCGTTGAATGCAGTTTCAACTTTTGGTGACATGTCTGTCTTTTCATTCAACCCTGCTTTGTAATACGGCCCAATATCTTGTTCACCATCAAAAACTTTCATTCTTGAAATCTTCTTTTGCTCCATCTCCTGAGCTTCAAGTTTTTCAATGAACTTACTCATTGTTAGAGTATTAAACCCTTTCTTATTTCTTAGCATCATCAAGTACGTGCCCCAAGTCTCATGTGGCAATGCATCAGCCAGTTTCTCAATCAACTCTTCATTATCCTTTGTGATGCTCACCCTCTTCATGTTTACTAACAAATTGCAATATCTTTCAATTATCTGCTTTGTGCTTTCATTTTTCAGACCGCGAAATAGATCAAACTCTTTTTTCAGAAGCGATTTTTTGTTCTTAATCATTTCTTGACTTCCAACAAACTTAGATCTTAACGCTTTCCAAATCGAATATGCACTCCCACTGTGTTGCCATAAGACCAAAATATCTTCTTTCATAGCTTGTTGCAATAAGCTGATCATCATTTTCTCATTTTTGTATTTCTTTTTCTTATCCGCACTAAGATCTTTAATAGCAATCTCCTCTTCATCATCATTCGTCGGTCTAACATATTTCGTTTCAATACATTCCCAAGCATCCAAATAATTTGCTTGAACCTAGTTCTCAAACCGTTCTTCCCATCCCTTATACTCTTCAATGTTCATGAGTTTAGGCGGTTTCTGCATAGTGCCCATTTCATTTTCCAACATTTCTTCTGAGTAATGGTAATCGGAGTAGCAAACGCGTTGTAGAATTCCTCTTCCATGTTTCGGTTTTTCAAAATATCACAAACAGTATGTTCAAACGAAATTAGTTCCAAACGAAATTCCTTTCAAACGAAATTACCCAGTTCAAACGAAATAACTTTGGAACGAAATTACCCTAATTTCGTTCGAAGTGACACTCTTTTCAAACGGAATTGTAATTCCGTGCGGAATTATCAAACGGAATTAGACCTTCAAGCGAAATTACTAATTTCGCATGGAACAACTCAAACGGAATTACGACTTTGGTGCGGAATTAGCTAATTTCGTTTGAACTTTCAAACGAAATTACAAACTGATGCGGAATCAACCCTTAATTCTGTGTAGAATTATGATGATGTTATCATCTCGAGCTGAATTTTGTCAAATTGATCAAGTTATTGGCCGATTTTAGTTCTGAAACTTTCTAGGGTTTGTTAAAACAGTAATGCACACAAGATATGTAAAATTCAAAGCATTTTGACCGTAAAAGCAAGTTTAATTTGAAAAAGAAGGTGTAGAAATCAGAATTTGCAGTTGAATTGGTATGAACTCTTCCTCCTGAGCTCTGATACCACTTGTAGGATGTTCTCAGACCCGAACGAGTTGATCATAAGAGTTTTTGCTCAATACGAAAGGTAGAAACAGACGTAATGAGTTCAATTCAGCTAGAATATTACTTTAAATGTCGATTTGATTGATTTGACAATGATTTACAGCGAGACGACACTTCGGCAGCAGTTCGGTACTTGAGCCGGAAAGTTACAACTGATTTCGCTTGAAGGGTATATATAGTGTTCTAATTCCGCTTGAACAGGTTCCAAACGAAATTAGATTCATGCGGAATCTAATTTCGCACGGAATTACATGCATGACACTTTCAAGCGGAATTACCCTCTCATGCGAAATTACTTATTATCTCAAACTACATGCCATGATCTAACATTCTTAGTACAAGACTCCATACAAGACGAAGTCGACAGACGCATGCACTAACATGTTGGGGAACCATTAACAAGAACCGACGACCTAGCTGACTCCAGGACACCCTTGATCCACTCGCACCAAATCATTGGAAAATTCATCTATCTCATGACCGATATCAGAAATCCCCAACTAACATTATCATACGCTTTTGCAAAGTCGATCTTGAACATGAACAACTCCTTCCCACTTCTTTTAGCCCAAGATAGAACTTCACTAATGATAAGGGGCCCGTCCAAAATATATCTCCCTGCTATAAACGCCGATTGAGTTTCCGATGTAATACTATCAATCACCATTTTCAAACGGTTAGCTAGAACTTTTGAGATAACTTTGCTAACAACACCAATCAAGTTAATCGGCCGATACTCCCGCAAGTCCACCGGGTCCTTCACTTTAGGAACCAAAGTGAGAAACGAGGACCCCACTCCCCGACTAATGACCCTCGTCTCAGCAAAACTATTAAAAATATCCACAAAATTACCTGAAAAAAGTGACCAATTTTTTTAATAAAACGAAAGTTAAACCCATCAGGACCCAGTGCTTTATCACTCCCACATTCAAACACTGCTTCTTTGATTTCTTTCTCTAAAAAAGGAGCCACAAGACCTTTAGCAGCTTTCGGAGACAAAGTCTTTAAACCGTGCACTCTAAGAATGGGTCATTCTTTGATATCTTCGACAAACTTCTCTTTAAAAAACCTGAGCACCTCCTTTTTGATTTCTTTTGGCTTCGTAACCCACTCTCCGTTAATGGACAACCCAGGGATGGAATTAGATCCTCTACGAGCATTAATAACACCATGGAAGAAACGAGAGTTTTCATCGCCCTCTTTCGCCCACTGAACGCTAGTTTTTTGTTTCAAATCCCGGACCTTATATGCTTCCAACTCTTTCAACCTGTTAGAGGCTTCTTCATAAACCCATCTTTCATCTTCAGTTAAGTCCCGGTCTTCCAAAATTAATTCTAACTCGCCAATGTCAACCACCAGACCACTATGCTCCTCCATTTCCATGTTTTTCTGCTGCGAATACCACTCCTTGATCTTCGATCTAAGAATCTTGAACTTCGACATCAACCTCACATTAGGCGAACCATGCATGCAAGTGGACGACAGAACCTCCTCAACCACCTTATCCAATCCTTCTCTATTTAACCACGAGTTATAAAACCTAAACGGCTTAGGGCCAAAATTCCGCGTCTCAATCTTCAACAACAATGGGCTATGATCCGATTCAACCCGGTCCAGAACTCTATACTCCGCATTAGGCCACTTGTTGAAAAAAGGCCAGCAAACAAAAACCCGATCAATACAACTAAGCTTATTCCCTGTAAGATACGTGAAATTTCGACCCCTCAAAGAGTACTCGTATAAGCCAACATCTTCCAAGAAATCGTTAAACTCTTTCATAGCCGCTTCATTAAACTTCGAGTTTCTGCGCTCCATACGATCTCTGACATAGTTAAAATCACCCGCAACAATCCAGAACCCATTATCATCCATGTCGAGCGACTTAATTTCCTCCCAAACCACCCGTTTATCAACCAATTTTTGCGGACAGTACACGTTTAAAAAAGATACCTTCTGACCGTTTCGTTTCAAGTACCCCGAGACCACAAGAACCGATCTACTTTAAACACCAAAGTCTTAACAAACACTTTAGGATCCCAGAAAGATATCAAACCCCCCGATCTACCTAAAGCATCGACAAACTCAAAATCAAACTCATTTGGCAGCACATCTCTTTTTGGTCAGGAAGAATCTGGTAGCAGCAGTAAGGATCAGAGTTTTGATCATTTTATTGACATAACTGCTGGCTTTAACAACTCTGATTCTCACTCTGCAAATTATGTTTTCACTGCAAATAGTGAAAACCAGATGTCAGATAACTTCTGTTTTGAACTCAATGATTTGCAACATTTTGATCCCACTGACTTAGAAGAGATGGACATTTTGCATCAATTGGCTTTTCTTAGTGTTAGAACAAGCAAATTCTACAAAAGAACAGGGAGAAAATTCCCAGGGCTTCATGGGAATTTAAGGGTGGGGTTGTATAAGTCAAAAATCAAGTGCTACAAGTGTAATAGGCTAGGTCATTTTGCTAGGGAATGTAGGAGTCAAACCACTGGTCCAATAATTATTCATCCTAGCTCAAACCCTAGACCACAACAACAAAACACTGTGCACTATACCCAATATACCCTTGCAGCACATGTTAACTGTCACACCCCCAAAATCCCACACGCGGAGTACCACCGCTTGGAGGCGTGACATGACCAGGATCAAGCCATCAATCATATCAAACATAGCATTTAATAATAATAAAAGTAGTTAAGGTAGTTCATCATAACATGATTGATGTTTCAAAACCAAACATTGTTTAAGTAGCGGAAGCATAGTAATGTAAACTCAAAACAGTTATAAGTTCAGATATCGTTCATGATCCGAATCCCACAACGACCTGCTCCTCCCTGTGCAAGCTCCATAGTACCTAAGGTCCTGCAAGGCATGCAGCAAATAATCAACAAACTAGTTGAGCGAGTTCACAGAAGTAAGTTCGTATAATAATGCATATGTTCATCTAGTGGGGGTTTCCCATACATGCAAATACTACTGGTGAGGGATTCTCACGTTTATCCTTTATAATGGGGGATTCCCATTATGGTACTTACTAGACTAGTGCAACCATGTGTTCTTCTTAAACCGAGAACAGGAATACGTACTGGGTCACGTAGGCTTTACGTGACGTGCCCTTCCCCGAGGACAGTGGTACGCGTGAGTGGCTACGTAGGCTTTACGCAGCGTGTCCTTCCGACCCGGAAGACAGTAGAAGGTATTGGGTTACGTAGGCTTTACGTAACGTGTCCTCCCGACCCGGGAGACAAATGGCAAATACTGGGTTACGCAGGATTTACGTAACGTGTCCTGACTATCCTGAGGACGATGGTCTATAGTCTAGTGATTGCGTAAGTACGAGTAACTCTTTCAATATCAACATATCCAACCCAATTCCCAACCCGGGAATCCCATGCCTTGGCTGTGTGAACTCACCTTGGTTTGCTCGGCAGATACACAAAGAGTACAGGTAGCAAGTAAATGGTCAATCACGTCCTATCACAGTTTATACAAGTCAGGTTTTGACTTCACGTAATGCACGTATAAAACATACAAGTTAACAAGTTTCGAGCACTTATAGAACATGGTAACACTTAGCAGTCAAGAGCATAGCTTGTGCGTTCTAGTCTCGGCCCAACATAACCCGGCCCTATTAAAAGTCCAATGGTATACACAGCCCAAAAACATAACGCATGACAGTCAAATGCATAAGTCCAAAATGTTTAGCCCAGAATGATTGGGCCCGTGACAGTGCAGGCCCAAAACAGTGTACGTGCAATACTGGTCTCGAGTCGCAACCGGCGATCTCGAGTCGCAACAGGGGTTACGAGTCGCAACAGCTGGTTACGAGTCGCAATAGGTGATCTCGGCTCGTCATGGTCCGGTTACGAGTCGCAACGGGACTCGCAACCATGGTCTCGGCTTGTGCTGTTGTGGTCTCGAGTCGTGATTGTGAGGTTTCGACTCGCAAATCTGGGTCGCAACCAAGTGTGTAACAGTTTTCCTGATTTCAAGCAGATCGGTTACAACATTTATGCAAATCAATTATCACTATCAGTTTCCAAATTAATCACCATCAATTAACAGTTTCTCTTTTAAGCAATTATCGATCAAACAGGATTTCTAGTACTAAATACGTATGAACAACAACATGAACAACACTTAAACAATTCATCAAGAACCATACAATGTTCATACCAACCATCTAGCCATTCTATCAAC